>NC_083717.1:8549828-9174828 GCF_028564815.1 Eubalaena glacialis | reverse complement strand
GAGAGGGATGGACTGGGAGTTTGAGAGTAGCAGATGCAGACTGCTTTATATAGAATGGATACACAACAAGGTCCTACTGTAGAGCACAGGGAACTACATTCAATATCCTGCGATAAACCATAATGGAAAAGAATATGAAAAAGAATGTATATATATATGTATAACTGAGTCACTTTGCTGTACAGCAGTAATTAACACAACATTGTAAATCAACTATACTTCAATAAAAAAAAATTTTTAAATAAAAAAAAAATCATTGGTGACTTTTTCCAGAGCAACATCAATGGAGTTGTAGACATAAAAATCACACTTAAATGGATGAAAAAATGAATGAGAGGTGAGGAAGAGGGAACAAGCTGCTAAGAAGTTTGGTGATGAAGGCATGGCCAAAGACTGGGGAGGGCTTGGGAGTCAGCAGGTCAAATCCTCCCCCACAATTTTCTTTTTCTTTTTAACCTTTTTTTTTTTTTTTGGCCATACCACGTGGCTTGCGGGATCTTAGTTCCCCGACCTGGGATTGAACCTGGGTCACAGCAGTGAAAGTGCTGAGTCCTAACCACTGGACCACCAGGGAATCTCCCTCTTAATTTTCTAGCCATCCAACCACCCTCAGATTCAGTCTCTTATCTATGAAGTAGGTTCAATAATCCTTCTCTCAGAGAGGTTTCTGAGGATGAAATGAGAGGACAGTGATGATTGTGCTTTAAGAAACCAAACAACTAGGAATGGGTGTAAGTCATGGGTGTTCCAGATGGTCAAAAATCTTCCTCTCCATAAAGCAGAGTCAACACAGAGCTGAGCACCTGGGCACAAACGCCATCTCCATGTAGAACTTCTACTGACATGTGCTTGGGGTGGTGATTTGAGGAATGTTATGGGAGCACCCTGTGAAACTCTGGTTCATTTGATGAAAAGATGTTAAAGATGCTTTTATTATATTACACAGCCTCATCCTAAAGGTGACTTCTGGGATTATCCTCTCTGGTCTTAAGTGTGTAATTAATTGTGTAAGTAAATGTGTTTCTCCTGAACAACTGGCCTGTTTTTAATCTTGTAACTGATCAGGTTTCCCTTTTTACAATGGTTACTAGAAAGCTCGGAGACAAATACCATGAATGCATTTTATACTAGCTCTTCTCCAGTTCTCTTTTATGTTCCTACTCTTGTTCCTCTCCTATTTAAGGTCTGTGTCATATGATTTTATGTTGAGTATTCTTATAAACAGTCTTAAATGTTTTCTCTTCCAAGGAAGGATATAAATAAAGTTTTGGGGGGTGTTGAATAATTTTTAGCACCATATTACAGTTGATTTTCAAATACATATTAAGACCTCACCAATCTGCCTATATATATCCCAAGAAACTTGCTCTTGTGTACTCTCCTCAACACCAGAGCTCATGACAACAGCTAACACTGATTAAGCACTTACTATGTGGGCTGTTCTAAGCACTCTCTATGTATGGCTTCATTTAACCATCACAAGACCCTATTTGTGTCTACTTTATAGATTAGGAAACTGAGGCACATAAAGGTTAAGTAACCTCACCAAAGCCACACGGATAGTAAGTGAAGGATCTAAGATTAAAAACCCAGCTGTCTGGCTCCAGAGGGGTCCCCTTTCCCACCAACTGTGGTGGTGGTATAGCAATACCCCTTCTCTACATGGTCAGTGAAAACTCCTGGACGAAATTGGCTTAAATATATTGTTTTTGGTGCTTTGTGGATGTTGGGGAGGAGATCTGGGGAAGGAAAACAAAGTAGCTAGATTAAAATGTCTTTCCTGTAATGAGATAGGCAAAAGATAGCTAAAAATAATATGTCTAACCATAAGTCTTAAGGAATGCAGATCTCTTTATTAAATAAAAAGTCATTTTTAATTGGACTAATCTTCCTTCCTTGGTTTCTAACAGTCTGGTCCTCTTCTCACGGTGTTAACTGTCTATGCCCTTCATGTGTCTTATGACCATAATTTTAACTTTTAAAGCAGCTTGATGAAATAGATATGGATCTAAGAGAAAAGCAGGATATATATGCTAAACATGTCATGTCAAGAATTGCTACTATTTATCAACTTATTGAAGTAAAAAATGGTCCACTTGGCACGAGAATACTGAAAACACAAGGAGAGGATGTTGCTGAGTCAGGAACTTTTGGTTTCTCATCCTTTACGGCTCCTCTGAAGGTAGTTAACAAGATTATCCTTTTAATCCCTGGCCTTGCTTTGCCACTCTGCTATCTTTAGTGTAGGCTTATGATAATAATAATGTCCTTGCTTAACAAGTATGATAGGAAGCTAATGTTGTTCCTTCATCTCAAATATCCTGCTCACTCCCCATCATTCAGGACCCAGGCCACGTCCCACCCACTCCACGGAGTTGCTCTCCTTTCCCAACCACACTAGCTCACATTGGCACAACTTCTAAATTCCTGCAACACTCTCTTTGGTACCACATCTGTAAATTTAATATGTACCACTTTACATTGTCATGCATATATATATTATATTTATATAAATATACATTTCTATGGATAAAATGATAAATGATAAAATGATAAAAATGTATATTTATATGCATATATTTATGTAAATATATATTTGTATTTATATAAATATATACAAATTTATCTATTTATCTTTATAGCTATAGCTATATATATAATGGCTGATAGACTTATAGCTATAGCTATATACCTATCTATAGCTATAGCTATAGCTATAGCTATAAGCCTATCAGTCATTAAGTATAAATTCCTTCTAGGCAGGAACTGAGTCTCTTTATATTTACTATGTCCCACATCATCAAGTACAATGCAAGGGCACCAGAAACTTTTGTTGAATTAATGAGTTCAGGAGAGACGGAGGGAATGAATGAATGAATGAATGAATGGGAAGTGAATTTGAAGCCCTCCCTGAATGACCAATCCTACCCTTTCTTAGGGCAATATTTCTCTGAGACAGGTCTTTGGATCTTCTGCATCTGAATCACCTGAAATGATTGTTTAAAACGCAAATTTCTAGGCTCCAAACCCAACCTCTTTGATCAGAGACTGGAGCTGGGCCTGGGAATTTGCATCTTAACAAGCACCCCAGGTGATTCATTAACACACACATTTGAGAACCACTGGCTTATCAGAGTATGTATAGAAGATATTTTTTGAATGATTAATTGGATTAATCTGGATTCAACACCTCTCCCCCTCCATAGATTTTCTAATTAACCTCAAACTTGTAACAACCTGGGTGTCATGCTCTTTTTGTAAGAAATCAACTGTCCTGGAAGAAAGGGGCTTTTAGTTTTTAGGCAAGTTTAGTTTTTGGTAAGATCACTGGAATTGAGGTAAATTGCAAACTTCATAATATTTGTATACTGTGATGCTTTAAAGACACTTCTGCCCACGACATCACTTCACTCAGGAGTTTTATAAGTTGCAGAATTCCTGAGAGAAGCAGCATTCTCATGAGGCAAAAGATGATAGTCTTGGACTTGTCTTCAGTGGTCGCCCATGGATGGTCCTTGGAATATCCCACGACTGCTCTTCTTTTGTCTTCCTTTTAGAAATGTCTCCTGACAGGTGACTAGGACACAGACAGGGGACCATTTCCCAAATTAGGTGTGGGTGGTCCTGCTCTGAAAGCAGCTTCTAAACTGAGTGATAAGTCCTTCAATGCAGCGGGAATAAACCCCCTTTCACAGACTTCATCTTATCCGAGGCAGACTTTCTCTTTTAATGGGGGAGATTTTTTTAAAAAAACAAAGAAGGGGGTCACTGATGTAAAACCGGGGCATCAGAAGTGAATCCGGGGTGCAGACGCCTGTCAAGCTCAGGCAGAGTCCCTGGAGCACTGGGCAGCACGGGCAGCGCAGATGACCTGGCTCTGACCCTGAGGACAGCAGGCTGCCCCGTGCACCTTAGGCCACTGCCCTGCCCCTCCGGCGGCTCCGGGTCCCCATCACCATGCACCGGCCACGCGGTTCCAGGGATTTGGATGTCCGTGTCTTTGGGGGACCATTATTTCACCTGCCACATGCTTGTGGGATCTTGGTTCCCAGGCCAGAGATTGGGCCTGTGCTCCGGTGGTGGGAGCTCCGAGTCCAAACCCCTGGACTAACAAAGAACCTCAGATCCCAGGGAATATCAATCAGAGTAAGGTCTCCCAGAGGTCCTCATCTCAGCACCAAGACCCAGCTCTATCCAACTGCTTGCAAACTCCAGTGCTGAACATCTCAGACCAAACAACCAGTAAGACAGGAATACAGCACCACCCATCAAAAAAAAAAGAAAAAAGAAACGACAAAAAAATATGTTACAGATGAAGGAGCAAGATAAAAACCTACAAGACCAAATAAATGAAGATGAAATAGGCAACCTACCTGAAAAAGAATTCAGAGTAATGATAGTAAAGATGATCAAAAATCTCAGAAACAGAATGGAGAAAATACAAGAAACATTTAACAAGGATCTAGAAGAACTAAAGAGCAAACAAACAGTGATGAACAACACAATTACCGAAATTAAAAATACTCTAGAAGGACCAATAACAGAATAACTGAGGCAGAAAAATGGATAAGTGAGCTGGAAGATAAAATGGTGGAAATAACTGCCAGGGAGCAGAATAAAGAAAAAAGAATGAAAAGAATTGAGGACAGTCTCACAGACCTCTGGGACAACATTAAACATTAAACATTAAACAAACATTTGACTTATAGGGGTCCCAGAGAAGAAGAGAAAAAGAAAGGGTCTGAGAAAATATTTGAAGAGATAAGAGTTGAAAACTTCCCTAACATGGGAAAGGAAATAATCAAGTCCAGGAAGCACAGAGAGTACCATACAGGATAAACCTAAAGAGAAACATGCCAAGACACATATTAATCAAACTATCAAAAATTAAATACAAAGAAAAAATATTAAAAGCAGCAAGGGAAAGGCAGCAAATAACACACAGGGGAATCCCATAAGGTTAACAGCTGATTTTTCAACAGAAACTCTGCAAGCCAGAAGGGAGTGGCATACATATTGAAAGTGATGAAAGGAAAAAACCTACAACCAAGATTATTCTACCCAACAAGGTTCTCATTCAGACTTGATGGGAAAATTAAAACCTTTACAGATAAGCAAAAGTTAAGAGAATTCAGCACCACCAAACCAGCTTTACAACAAATGCTAAAGGAACTTCTCTATGCAGGAAACACAAGAGAAGGAAAAGACCTACAAAAACAAACCCAAAACAATGAAGAAAATGGTAATAGACGCATACATATCAATAATTACCTTAAATGTAAATGGATTAAATGCTCCAACCAAAAGACATAGACAGGTGGAATGGATACAAAAACAAGACCCATACAAATGCTGCCTACAAGAGACCCACTTCAGACCTAGGGACACATACAGACTGAAAGTGAGGGGATGGAAAAAGATATTCCATGCAAATGGAAATCAAAAGAAAGCTGTCTCATATCAGACAAAATAAACTTTAAAATAAAGACTATTACAAGAGACAAAGAAGGACACTACATAATGATCAAGGGATCAATCCAAGAAGAAAATATAACGATTGTAAATATTTATGCACCCAACATAGGAGCACCTCAGTACATAAGACAACTGCTAACAGCCAAAAAAGGGGAAATCGATAGTAACACAGTAATAGTAGGGGACTTTAACACCCCACTTTCACCAATGGACAGATCATCCAAAATGAAAATAAATAAGGAAACACAAGCTTTAAATGACATATTAAACAACATGGACTTAATTGATATCTATAGGACATTCCATCCAAAAACAACAGAATACACTTTCTTCTCAAGTGCTCATGGAACATTCTCCAGGACAGACCATATCTTGGGTCACAAATCAAGCCTTGGTAAATTTAAGAAAATTGAAATCGTATCAAGTATCTTTTCTGACCACAATGCTATGAGACTAGATATCAATTACAGGAAAAAAAAAATGTAAAAAATACAAACACATGGAGGCTAAACAATACACTACTAAATAACCAAGAGATCACTGAAGAAATCAAAGAGGAAATCAAAAAATACAAAGAAACAAATGACAATGAAAACAAGACGACCCAAAACCTATGGGATGCAGCACAAGCTGTTCTAAGCAGGAAGTTTATAGCAATACAATCTTACCTCAAGAAACAAGAAAAATCTCAGATAAACAACCTAACCTTATACCTAAAGCAATTAGAGAAAGAAGAACAAAAAACACCCAAAGTTAGCAGAAGGAAAGAAATCATAAAGATCAGATCAGAAATAAATGAAAAAGAAATGAAGGAAACAATAGCAAAGATCAATAAAACTAAAAGCTAGTTCTTTGAGAAGATAAACAAAATTGATAAACCATTAGCCAGACTCATTAAGAAAAAAAGGGAGAAGACGCAAATCAACAGAATTAGACATGAAAAAGGAGAAGTAGCAACTGACACTGCAGAAATACAAAGGATCATGAGAGATTACTACAAGCAACTATATGCAAATATTATGGACAACTTGGAAGAAATGGACAAATTCTTAGAAAAGCACAACCTTCTGAGACTGAACCAGGAAGAAATAGAAAATATAAACAGACCAATCACAAGCACTGAAATTGAGACTGTGATTAAAAACCTTCCAACAAACAAAAGCCCAGGACCAGATGGCTCCATAGGCGAATTCTATCAAACATTTAGAGAAGAGCTAACACCTATCCTTCTCAAACTCTTCCAAAATATAGCAGAGGGAGGAACACTCCCAAACTCATTCTATGAGGCCACCATCACCCTGATACCAAAACCAGACAAAGATGTCACAAAAAAAGAAAACTACAGGCCAATATCTCTGATGAACATAGATGCAAAAATCCTCAACGAAATACTAGCAAACAGAATCCAACAGCACATTAAAAGGATCATACAACATGACCAAGTGGGGTTTATCCCAGGAATGCAAGGATTCTTCAATATATGCAAATCAATCAATGTGATACACCATATTAACAAATTAAAGGTTAAAAACCATATGAAAATCTCAATAGATGCAGAAAAAGCTTTTGACAAAATTCAACATCCATTTATGATAAAAACTCTCCAGAGAGTAGGCATAGAGGGAACCTACCTCAACATAATAAAGGCCATATATGACAAACCCACAGCCAACATCGTTCTCAATGGTGCAAAACTGAAACCATTTCCTCTAAGGTCAGGAACAAGACAAGGTTGTCCACTCTCACCACTGTTATTCAACATAGTTTTGGAAGTTTTAGCCACAGCAATCAGAGAAGAAAAAGAAATAAAAGGAATCCAAATCGGAAAAGAAGAAGTAAAACCGTCACTGTTTGCAGATGACATGATACTATACATAGAGAATCCTAAAGATGCTACCAGAAAACAGAGCTAATCAATGAATTTGGTAGAGTAGCAGGATACAAAATTAATGCACAGAAATCTCTTGCATCCTATACACTAATGATGAAAAATCTGAAAGAGAAATTAAGGAAACACTCCCATTTACCATTGCAACAAAAAGAATAAAATACCTAGGAATAAACTACCTAAGGAGACAAAAGACCTGTATGCAGAAAACTATAAGACACTGATGAAAGAAATTAAAGACGATACAAACAGATGGAGAGATATACCCTGTTCTTGGATTGGAAGACTCAACATTGTGAAAATGACTATACTACCCAAAGCAATCCACAGATTCAATGCAATCCCTATCAAACTACCAATGGCATTTTTCACAGAACTAGAACAAAAAATTGCACAATTTGTATGGAAACACAAAAGACCCCGAATAGCCAAAGCAACCTTGAGAAAGAAAAACAGAACTGGAGGGATCAGGCTCCCGGACTTCAGACTATACTACAAAGCTACAGTAATCAAGACAGTATGGTACTGGCACAAAAACAGAAATATAGATCAATGGAACAGGATTGAAATCCCAGAGATAAACCCACGCACCTATGGTCACCTTATTTTTGATAAAGGAGGCAAGAATATACAATGGAGAAAAGACAGTCTCTTCAATAAGTGGTGCTGGAAAAACTGGACAGCTACATGTAAAAGAATGAAATTAGAACACTCCCTAACACCATACACAAAAATAAACTCAAAATGGATTAAAGACCTAAATGTAAGGCCAGACACTATCAAACTCTTAGAGGAAAACATAGGAAGAACACTCTATGACATAAATCACAGCAAGATCCTTTTTGACCCACCTCCTAGAGAAATGGAAATAAAAACAAAAATAAACAAATGGGACCTAATGAAACTTCAAAGCTTTTGCACAGCAAAGGAAACCATAAACAAGACGAAAAGACAACCCTCAGAATGGGAGAAAATATTTGCAAATGAAGCAACTGACAAAGGATTAATCTCCAAAACTGACAAGCAGCTCATGCAGCTCAATATCAAAAAAAACAAACAACCCAATCTAAAAATGGGCAGAAGATTTAAATAGACATTTCTCCAAAGAAGATATACAGATTGCCAACAAACACATGAAAGAATGCTCAACATCATTAATCATTAGAGAAATGCAAATCAAAACTACAATGAGATATCATCTCACACCAGTCAGAATGGCCACCATCAAAAAATCTACAAACAATAAATGCTGGAGAGGGTGTGGAGAAAAGGGAACCCTCTTGCACTGTTGGTGGGAATGTAAATTGATACAGCCACTATGGAGAACAGTATGGAGGTTCCTTAAAAATAGAACTACCGTATAACCCAGCAATCCCACTCCTGGGCATATACCCTGAGAAAACCATAATTCAAAAAGAGTCATGTACCACAATGTTCATTGCAGCTCTATTTACAATAGCCAGGACATGGAAGCAACCTAAGTGTCCATTGACAGATGAATGGATAAAGAAGATGTGGCACATATATACAATGGAATATTACTCAGCCATAAAAAGAAACGAAACTGAGTTATTTGTAGTGAGGTGGATGGACCTAGAGTCTGTCATACAGAGTGAAGTAAGTCAGAAAGAGAAAAACAAATACCGTATGCTAACACATATATATGGAACCAAAAAAAAAAAAATGGTTATGATGAACCTAGGGGCAGGACAGGAATAAAGACGCAGACGTAGAGAATGGACTTGAGGACACGGGGAGGGGGAAGGGTGAGCTGGGACAAAGTGAGAGAGTGGCATGGACATATATACACTACCAAATGTAAAATAGCTAGTGGGAAGCAGCAGCATAGCACAGGGAGATCAGCTCGGTGCTGTGTGACCACCTAGGGGGGTGGGATAGGGAGGGTGGGAGGGAGGGAGATGCAGGAGGGAGGGGATATGGGGATATACGTATGCATATAGCTGATTCACTTTGTGATACAGCAGAAACTAACACAACACTGTAGAGCAATTATACTCCAATAAAGATGTTTAAAAAAAAGTAGAGATATATATATTTTTTAAAAACAAAGAAAAAAACAAAAGAAGAAGGGAACCCAATAGGTCTACTATTTCAATTCAGTGCTGCGTTTTTCTTTTCTCCTTTTCCATGGTAGGGAATTTCCTCTTTCAGTACCTGCAGCTTTGACTTCACCTTCTGTAATGGGTGTTGTGTGTCGTATGGAACGTTCCTACTCTTTGTGAGACGAAGTCAGAATCCCTTGAAATGAAGAATTAGAATTCCATGAATTGGTTCCAGATGATTTGGTGTCTTTTTTCCTAATCCTCCGCTTACATGATATTCATTTGAAATTCAAGTCGCCTAATACTAGGGCTCAAGAAATAGAGGAATAGGAGCCTTTCTTCTGGAGTTCCCATATCAATACTTTTAACCAAGTTCCCTGGTCTCATGCTCCCTTGAGCTCACTCTTGTCTCTCTCTCTTTCATCTTCTCCAACTTTGTAATTCTCTTTATAGGTTTTTCTACAATATTTTGTCTTTACCTTTTTTTGAAGTAAGTTTCATCACCTCCATTCTTTACTGTTTAATCTTTCTCAAAAGCATAAGTTCACACACACACACACACATACACATACACACACATATGCACACGTGCACACACACACAAGTTCCCCACACCAGCTCTGTGTTTAGGTTCTGTTTTACCGGGCTGTCTCTGTGTTTGAGTTAGATTTTCATTATTCCACGGTATTACCACATGCCAGGAGAGACAACCATTTTCCTGTCCACTCCCCATTTTGATCCACGTCACACTAAAATGGAGCAAAAGAAAGGGTCGCAGGCAGACAATATGAGTGCTTTAAGATGCTGGCCTTATATAAATACATTTCACGTTTTCCAAAGACGAGGCCGGTGCATCCGAGCTACAACCAGTCATTTGGCGCCATCTGCTGGACACAATGAGTCACAGGCTGGGAATATCAGATCTGACTTAATTCAGTATCAGGTGCCCACCGCGCACCTGGAACTGTCCTGACCAAATTATTTCCTGCTGGAACGAAGCTTTATATCCCTTTATAACAAATCTCTCCAACTCCTAGTAAATATCTCAGAAGCTAAGGTGTCTTTCCTACTACTTCCTTCCCATTTCCTTTGCAGTTTCATAAAGTGCTTTTGTTTTATTTTGCCCAGTGTGTCATGAGAATTAAGGGGCTCATTGACAACCAGCAACATACAACTAGAGAGAAGAAACCACATTTTGACTGTCGTTGCATCTCTAGCATCCAGCACAGAGACTAGAGCTCCGGAATTTGTTTTGATTTGGGGTTTGTAGCTTTTTTTTGGGGGGGGGGGGGTTGTAGCTTTTTGAATGACATAATAAGCTATTAATATCTGAGGTGGGGGAATATGACACACAAATGTTTTTATTTTAAGGAGAGAGACTTTTCTAGACTTCCCAGCCTAGGTGGGTTATAATTTAAAAGCTCCTCACTAGGAACCCTCTCCCCTCCTTTGAAGTATTGCCTCTGTTAAGAATAAGGGGGGAAACACTAAAAAGAAAAACTAACGGAAATGGAGCAGGACCTTGTGAGGACCTCCCCATGTCCCTCTTGTTTGTAGAAGAGCTTTAGCCTTCTAGGCCTTCCCCAAGTTCCAAAGAGTAAATTTAATCAGAGAAGTGAGAAAATGCAGAAACAACGGAAAACAGTCAAGCAAGACAAAATAATGAGAGTTTAGCCATAAAACAAAGTCAAGGACTTTTAGTTCCTCCTCAAGGGCTATAGATAATATCCTGAGCCACATCCTTGAGCTGTTTTGCAGATACTGAAACCCTCACCAGGTGGAGGAAGTTAACTGCATGCTGCCCACAAGCCCATAGACCCCAGACCAGCTGGAACCAGAAGGTTGATGATGTTGGCTCCCAAAACACCCCACTGTTACCTCACCACCAACCAATCCAGAAGGATGCACACAAGCTGATCAGGTGCCTTACATCCTCATCCCTAATGTTGCCTTTAAAAGCCCTTCCCTGAAAGCCACCAGAGAGTTTGGGTCTATTGAGCCTGAGCCGTCTGTTCTCCTTGCTTGGCCCCATGTTGGGCACTTTGGAATAAACACCACACTTTTCTTCACCACGACCTGGTGTCAGTAGATGGGCTTTGCTGCATATTGGGCAAGTGGACCCAAGTTTGGTTTGGTAACAAAATCAATACAAACTCCTGCAGGGGGCAGGAAGGAATATATAGGTTGCATTATAGGGTCTTCATAAAACCTAGCCTAGAATTGGAGAAATATTAGACTATTTCAATATTCTTCTTAAAATTGATAATTAAAATATCTGCCCAGTGTGATGGTTAATTTATGTGTCAACTTGGCTAGATTATAATCCCAGCTGTTTGGTCAAACACCAGTTTAGATGTTTCCGTGAAGGTATATTTTAGATGTGATTAATATTTAAATCAGTAACTGTGAATAAAGCTGATTACCCTCCATAACGTCGACGGGCCTCATCCAATCAGTTGAAGGCCTTAAGAGCAAAGGCTGAGGTTCCCCAGAGTGGAAGGAATTCTTTTCAAGATGGAAGCATAGAAATCCTGCCTGAGTTTCCAGACTATTGTCCTGTGGAATTCAGACTCAAGACTGCAACATCAACTTTTCCCTGAATTTCCAGCCTATGGGCCCATCCTGCAGATTTCAGAACTCTCAGATAGGTAGATAGATAGATAGATAGATAGATAGATAGATAGATAGATAGATAGATAGATAGATAGATAGATAGATGATAGATAGATAGATAGATAGATAGATAATCTCTTATTGTTTTTATTTCCCCTAGGGAGAACCCTGACTAATACACTAATACAGAACTGCACTTTAATGTATATTCTACACAATGGGATCTCAAACTTTGATATGCACCAGGATACACACCATTAGAATCATTGTCTCTGGGAAGTACCAGCCAGGGTATCTATATATATAATCAGTTGTACAGTTGGTACACTAGAACAGTTTAGAATTAGATTTGATAAAGAGCCTTTTGATGCACATTAAGACTTATTATAGCTCAGAAAAGGAAAAGGGAACTCATATTTATTAACCACCTGCTATGTGCCAGGTACCGGGCTAGGCTCTTCCAAGTATATTATCTCATATCTCACCCAATCCTCTCAGTGCTGGTCACCTCAGCAAGGTTAGTAACCTCCTCAGGACCTACCCATTCATTTGTTCATCGGATGTTTGCTGAGCAGCTGCGATGGGTCAGGCACTTTGCATGGCCCTGGGGATACAAAGGTGAATGAGAGACATGGTCCCCTCATTGGGAGAAAATTCTAGGAAGAAAAACCAATGATAGTCAAGTGAACTAGAAATGAATCATTTTGCAAGGCATGTGAAAAGTGCCTTGAAGGAAGTGGGTAGGATGGAGTGACAGAGAATAGCTATGGGATGGACCCACTGTCAGTTAAGTTAGACAGTGAAGGTGAAATGAAGAAAGCCAAAGAAAAACAAGGATGTGTGATGGGGGTGGGGGAAGGAATCCCAGGCATCACTGGGCAAGGACACATCAGGACTGCTTTGTGCACTTCCATTGAAGCTGCCTGTACAGCATCCTGGAGAAGACATCCCAAGGAGGTAGATAGATATACCAGTATGAAACTCAAAGAAGGGGTCTGACGTGGAGACATAAAGTTGGGAGTCATGAGTGGGTAGGTGGGATTTATAGATGGGATAGATGGGAATGAGATGTACAGTGCGGGGAATGTAGTCAATAATTATGTAATATCTTTGTACGGTGGCAGATCGTAACTAGACTTAGCATGCTGATCATTTTCAGGTGTATAGAAAGATCCAATCACTATGTTGTATGACAGGAACTAAAAAACAAACAGCAAAAAAACTACCAATACAATTTCTACTAGCACCTGGAGCAGATGCTGTGCAGGTTTCCGTAGAAGTAGCCCCTAGGAAACAACTTTGTTTCTCGAGACCAAAAATGTCTTATTACTCAGAGAGCTAGGTCTTTCTTTTGACTTTACTTTTTTTTTTTTAATTAATTAATTTATTTATTGTTTTGGCTGTGTTGGGTCTTCGTGTCTGTGTGAGGGCTTTCTCTAGCTGCGGCAAGCGGGGGCCACCCTTCATCGCGGTGCGCGGGCCTCTCATTATCGCGGCCTCTCTTGTTGCGGAGCACAGGCTCCAGACGCGCAGGCTCAGTAATTGTGGCTCACGGGCCCAGTTGCTCCGCGGCATGTGGGATCTTCCCAGACCAGGGCTCGAACCCGTGTCCCCTGCATTAGCAGGCAGATTCTCAACCACTGCGCCACCAGGGAAGCCCTGACTTTACTTTTTTGAGTTCTGTTTTGAACGTATGTATGTGTGCATGAGAGAGAGAGGTGAATGGATGGATGATAGATGGATGGATATAAAGTGTATATATGGATGGATTTTGCCCTTATGTGATCATTACAATGAAAGTAACTGAGCAGATTTTATTAGAAGAATAAATTGAGCTCCTAGAAAAAAATAAATAAAGACATGGGAATGACGGAATCACCTCGAGAGACTCGTAGACAGAAGGTAGAGCCCGGGACCAAGACCTAAGGACTCCAGCCATTGGAGGCCAACAGGAGGAGCACCTGCAAGCGAAGGTGAGTGGGTGGGTGATGGGGGGCTGGTGAAGTAGGCAGGAGGAGGAGAGGAGACGTGAGTGTGGCAGAAACCCGGCCAGCACGTGGCGGGGCTAGAGTTCAAATCTGGTGTCTGCATCCATTGCCCTTGTACTGCTCACTGCGTTCGCCTGGTGCATTTGGAGAGCTAACAGCCTCACACTGGATTCGTATCACGCTCTAGCAAGCCCACTGGAATGTATTAGCCCACCGATCCTTATGGTTGTAGAGAGAGAACAAGGCAGGTGCTACCTGTCTGACAGATGAGGACGCTGAAGCTCACAGAAGTGAAGAAACTGTTGGATGGTGCAGCAGGAGTCCAGGCTGCTGCCTGGGTGTCTTTCCTGCTTAGTCCTAACCCTCAAAGCTGCCTAACCCTTAAAAACCATGTTCGTGGCTTCTTTATCATGATCAAATCTTGTCTTTTTTAAAAAGCACCTGTTGCATGGGATAGTGTGCAAAAAGAATTATTCAACTGGTGCAAATTCCTGATGAAGAGCTTCGGTGACAAATGGAGGGAGAGGCAGAGTACGGGTGTCAGAGATCTGGTCTGAGAGGAACTGGGAAAGAAATTAGTTACAGGTTTTTCCCCAAACAAACTCATGCTTTTTAAATTTTTTTTTTTTTTTGACCTAAAATCTGCCAATCAGAGCTCCCTAAGCTTTTTCTCAATCTTGGCTTCCAATGCACCATTTTAGCGACTTTAGAGGACAAAGGGGGCAGCTGCCAAAAAACCTGGGGAAGGGTTTTCAGCCCCAGGAACGGAGGGAAACTGAAGGGAGGGACCGACCTGAAACTTAGTCAAAAGGACACTGCAAGCAGGAAAACCACTCCTCAAAACCATCTTGTAGTTTTAGAGGGCTGTACCCTCCAAAAACAAGGATAGATGACAGTCATGGTGGGGAATGGGTGGGAGGGGGAGGACAAAGTCTATTTTTTAAATTTTATTGAAGTATAGTTGATTTACAATGTTGTGTTAATTTCTGCTGTATAGCAAAGTGACTCAGTTATACATATATATATTCTTTTTCATATTCTTTTCCATTATGGTTTAGCACAGGATATTGACTATAGTTCTCTGTGCTATACAGTAGGACCTTATTGTCTATCCATCCTCTATGTAATAGTTTGCATCTGCTAATCCCAAACTCCCAATCCATCCCTCCACCACACCCTCTCCCCCTTGGCAACCACAAGTCTGTTCTCTATGTCTGTGAGTCTGTTTCTGTTTCGTAGGTAAGTTCATTTGTGTCATATTTTAGATTCCACATATAAGTGATATCATATGGTATTTGTTGGAGAAAGTCTACTTTAGACTGTATGGAAGATGCTACCCCGAGGCAGCCATGTGTGGGAGACAGAGAGAGGGAGAGAGTCCCAAGGCACCCCAGCTGTTTGAGCCTTCCCAGACCTGGGGGTACAGAAGTCTTTGAGAGGAACCCAGCTTCAGCTACCATCTGACCACACGTGCTGAAAACTCAGGCAAAAACTGACTAGCAGAGACCCAATAAACCTAGATTCGTGAGCAGATATGAATTGTTATTGTTTTAAGCCACAACTGGGGACGGGGGCTGCTACACAGCAATAAATAAATAGACAGCCACCACCATGTCCCCAACACACACACACTCACAACTTTGGTAATCACACTTTGGTAATTAAGAAGCATTTGTTGATTAATTTCAATGACAAAAACCACTGTTCCAGGTTCTGCAGATATAAAGCTGGGGACAAAAAACAAAAAAAAACATGCTTTTTCCCTCAAGAAGCTTGCAGACTCGTAAGAAAGAAAAAAAAAGATCAAAAACAAGCAAACAAAGCAAAACCCCATAAATACTGCGTTATAAGTGCAGTGATAAAAGCCCACTGAGGTTATTAGTATAGACACACAGAGATGGTGCAGCTAACTCAACCTGAAGAATGGTTGGAGGCGATAAGAAGAAAAAGATGGGCGCCAGGAGAAGAGGCAGAGGCACAGAGATGGGCAGACAGCATGAGAAAGGCACTGAGGGAGGACGCCCTCACGGTGGGGACAGAGACAACCCCGTAGGATGGCTGGAAATGACACTGGAGAGGTGGACAGGGCTGTGTCACCAAGAGCTCAGTAAGCCGGTAAGAAGCGTGGACTGGATCACCCAGGAAGCCATCGATGTCATCTGGCCAGAGAAGTGACATGATCGGATCTGAGTTTGGAACAGACCTCTTTATTTGTTTTTTTTTAACTTTATTGAAGTATAGTTTTTTTTTACAATGTTGTGTTAATTTCTGCTGTACAGCAAAGCGATTCAGTTATACGTATATATATTCTTTTTCATATTCTTTTCCATTATGGTTTAGCACAGGATATTGAATACAGTTCCCTGTGCTGTACAGCAGGACCTTGTTGTTTAGCCATCCCATATATACTAGTTTGCATCTGCTAATCCCAAACTCCCACTCCTTCCCTCCCCCACCCGGCTCCCCCTTGGCAACCACAAGTTAGAACAGACCTCTTTAGTGGCTGGCTACAGAATGGCTTAAGGGAAGGGAAGGTGAAGCGAGAGGGATGGGCTGAGAAAGCACCCATGAGGCGGGGCCCGTGTGTGCCGGAGCTGCCTGGTACCATCTTGTAAAAGCCAATTACGTTTTTAGGAATTTGGGGGGAGACCGTTAAATCTTTGATAGATTGAAATCAACCATGGTAAGAGAATTTACACCACCGACGTCAACAAATGCTGCAAATCAAGGCTTCCCAGCCAGGGCCAGTTGTTAACCACTTACCAGCACACCACTGATGGAAGCAGAGATGCTGGAAGCATGAAAGTTTAAGTAGAAGGGGCAGGTCTCGATGATTAACTGAATATGGAGGGAAGAGTCAGAGTGCCTCCAAACATCTAACATTTGCAACTGCGTGAATGTGGATGATGTGAGTTAAGATGGAGGATGAAGAGGAGAAATCAGTTTGTCCAAGACAATGAATTCAGGGGTTATAACGTGTTGATTTTGAGATGCTTTAAAGGACTGCCAGCGAGCAGCTGATGACCCAGGCCTGAAGCCCGGGGAGGGTGTGAGCAGGACGGTGAGAGCAAGTAAGACTGTCCAGGGTCAGGAAGGAGAGCATTAAAGCATGCTGAGGAGAAATGTCGGGAACACAAAGATTTCAGCTGAGAGGGAGGCCAGAAGGCGCACTCAGAGCAGCCTGAAAAGCACATAAACCCAAGCGTGTGATCACAGGCGCCAAACGCAGCCGAGGGGGTCCATACAGTAACTCAAATGTGAGTATTGATAATCGATATACCCCACTTCACCATCTTGGGGTACAAAAATGGCATTTCTTTAGTAGTCAAACCACAGTGCCAGTGAGCACCCAGCTCGCTAATTGCTGGCAGCCCATCCTAACGTTCTTAGGGCTCCTGTGTCATGTGAGTCTGACAGCCCCACGTGTGCATACACCGTGCAGATGCCTGTCCCAGGAAATGTCATTTTACAGAGAAGGGGCAGGAAGGTGGTGAGTCCTCCATGTGTCTCCGCTAAAAGCCCCCAGTTCTGTGTCAGGAGACACTCAAAAGCAAGCATTACTGAGGCTGCAGCCCCACCATATGGGATGCAGGAGGCAAGGATGCCTGTGTCCTTGGTGATTCCATGAGCCACGGTGCTACACGCCAAAGCAGGCCATAGCTCCAATGTACCGCTCTGCACCTGCACACACACACACACACACACACAGACATGCACACACACATGCACACAGGCACAGACACAAAGACATACACAGACATGCACACACACAGACACACACAGACACACACAGACATGCGCACAGGCACAGACACAAAGACACACACATACACGCACACACAGACATGCACACACACACAGACATGCAGACACACACACCCAGACACACACAGATATATACACAAACACACACAGGCACACACACAGACACATACACAAATATATAGACACACGCATATACACACACAGAGACATGCACATGCACATGCAGACACACACATACACACACAGACACACAGATATGCACACACATAGACACAGACACACACATACAGATACACACACAGACATACAGGCACACACAGAGGTATACACACAGACACACACAAATATATACAGACACACACAGACATGCACACACATGCAGACACATACATACACACACAGACACAGACATATACATACAGATACACACAAACACACATACAGACAGACACACACAGACTTGCACGCACCCAGACAGGCAGACACACACACACACACACACACACACACACAGGGCCATTCCCTCAAGGACCCCCACAGTGCTGCGTGGTCTGGGACGAAAGCAGTCACAGCATCAGTTACCTGCTCTGTGTGGAAAGCTCTCCTGCCCGCGGATCCCCAGGATCCCTTCCCAGAAGCTGACCTTGGTCCAGGTCTACCTGCTTCATTAGTGGCGCTAATACATTGCAAGGGGACTCATCTTCCCCTTTATGGGTGTTCCTCCAGGGAGGGGAGGCAGGGCTCACTGGGGCTACCCTCCTACCTCTCTCTGCCTCTTCACTTACATTTGGGGGGACTTATGTGACTGGTACATTTGGGAAGGATCAACTGGGCACATGTATTCCCCCCTCACTTTCCTATTGGGAGTGACCTGTCCCAAAGAGCATGAAGTCCTCTTGGCCGGGGCCCTGCCTGGGTGGATAGTTGGTAAAATACTAGAGCTGGACTTTAGCTCCCCAGTGGATAAGCCACACCCTCCAGGCAAGCCTTCATCAATGTTAAAGGAAAATGGTCATCTTCCATCTGCCTTTCTCTTTTGTCTTTTTTCTCAATTTGGTCAGAAGCCATGCAGAAAAGGAGGAGGGCTATTTTCTGAGCCCCCTCTAAGACCCTGACAGAACGACAAAGAGAAAGTTTGAAGTGTCAGTTTCCTCCACCGCCACAGAGCTCTCTGACTGCCAGGCAAAGTGCCATGACCACCTGACAACCATAAGACATGGATCAAAGCAGAGGCCTGCCTCAAGCCAGCGTCCCAGCCCTCGCCAAGGAAAAATTAATGAAAGTGTGCTTGTGCACACCCACCCCAAAAACACTACAGTGAGGGTTCCCCGAAGTGGCTCTTCCCAGAACAAAGAAGGTCTGCTCCAAGATGACTTGGGGTCCCCATGCTGCAAATAGAAATGGCTAGCAACTTTGACTTGTCAGCATCTTGTGCTAAAAACAATTCTACACCATGTTACAAATCCATTGAATTTAGCAATGGGAGGTCTTTAGTGATCTTGGACAGAGCAAAGCATTCTCAGCCAAAAGCGTTCAGGAAGCGCCGAACTCTGTGTGAATCACGCAGATTCTAAAGGCCTCGGAAAGCAGAGATTCTCCTAAATTTTGCTTCATGAAGAACTTTTGACCCACAACCCCCGTTTTCAGTCTAAAAATCTATGAATAGTCCATAAAATATTGGAAATTCAGGGAGTCAAGTATCACCTAAGACATTTGGGGGCAAAGGAAATGAACTAGAACAGATGTTGTAAAGAGAAAAGAAGAACCAAGAAAAGGCTTATTTATCTAGTGATGGAGTTATTTTTAGAATGGTAGGGACTTCCTTATGTTTCTAGGTCAAAGGAAGATGGCCCAAGAAGGGGAAAGTGACCAATAGGAGAAGCAGAGAGTAATTTTTGGAGCAAATCCCTCAAGGAGTTTATAATCAAGTAGCTTTTGCTCGGTAAATACATCCTATATCAATGATAAATGAAAGAAAGTGAAACCCGTAAGCTTTTTTTTCTTTTTCTTTTTTGTACTGAAGTATAGTTGATATACAACATTATATGTTCTAAGTATACAACAGTGATTCACAATTTTTAAAGGTTACACTCCATTTATAGCTATTATAAAATGTTGGCCATATTCCCCGTGTTGTACAATATATACTTGTAGTTTATTTATTTTATACATAGTAGTTTGTACCACTTAATCCCTACCCCTATCTTGCCCCTCCCCCATTTCCCTCTCCCACTAGTAACCACTAGTTTGTTCTCTATGTCTGTGAATCTGTTTCTTTTTTGTTATATTCACTAGTTTGTTGTATTTTTTAGATTCCACATATAAGTGATATCATACACTATCTGTCTTTCTCTGTCTGACTTTAAGCAAAACTTGTAAGTTTTAAATAGAGCATAGATGGGTAATCATGCTTTTAAGATATTTCCAAAGAAGTTGGCATAAAAATTCCAAGTCACTCTTATTGTCAATATTAAAACTTACAAAAATAAAAGGGGGGGGGGAACTTCCCTGGCTGTCCAGTGGTTAGGACTCCGCACTTCCACAGCAGGGGGCCCGGGTTCGATCCTTGGTTGGAGAACTAAGACTCTACAAGCCACACAGCACAGCCCTAAAACCCCCCAAAAACAAAAACAAACCAAAAGAACTTACAACATTTGTTCTTAATATTGGGGGAATTACGGATAAAACTCTGAATCTCTACAAAAGGCTCTACAACGAGCATATGGATGTTCACCACTAGCTTTCAGGTTTCTCTCTAGAGCTGTGGTCCAAGAAATCAGAAGCTGCAGCTGCCACCCAGAGGTCAGTAAAATGCAGAAAACCACTGCCGATGGTCACAGATGCCCACAGTCCTGGGCTGAGAATGGTCCAAGGAACGTGAGAGGGGCTGCAAATCCATCTGCTGAAGCCCTTGCTGCAGCCATGGCACAGATGCCCCTTCTCAGCCCTGTCCTGAAGCCTCAGAAATCTACTCCCCAGGCTGCTTGCCTCTGTGACATCAGGGAGTAGGGGCTGTGCTGACGGTCTCTGGCACCGCCTCTTTGGTCCTCTGCCTTATCCATGCCCATCCCTGCTCCTCTACCCATCAGGAATCAACAACAGGGCACCCAGTAACAGAAGACCAGATGGAAAGCCTGAGAACCAGCACAAGAGGAGTCAAGACCCTGGAAATGGGGTGGGTGAGAGAAAGGCACAGAAGGGTTATGTGCAGTGGGAGGGGAAAACAGGAGGTCCAAAGGGGAGAACCTTTCCTCCTTCTTATAGATAGTGGCCATGTTGGAGGGAGAAGTATGGTTTGGTGCCAGTGGAGAATCTGGAGCGGGGAACTAGTCCTGTAGAGCAGAGGAGCTGTGGCTGGAAGTCCCTTATGAATGAACTGTGTAATGGGCTGGGATGTACAGCTGGGACCTGAAGATAAGACTTATATGTTCTTCCAGACTTTCTGGGTGTGCTCACATTAAGACCATTTGGGCAGGGTCTGTACTGCTCCCTCCCTTTTGTGATAGCATTGTAGGCTGAGGAGCTGTGTAAAATGATAAGATTCAGGACTCTGCTGATCGATAAAGGGCCTTTGTGTGAACTAGAATAAAGAGTTGTGTCCCTGGAAAGATCCAGCCCCACACCAAAGCATGTGGCTTAATGAGTGTGCTGCCAGCTGCACCTCGGCCCGTATTCATCCGCATTGTGCAGTGAGTAGCCTGCACAACCGTACATAGCAGCCTTAATCAAATCCTAGCAAGATGAAACCATAGTAAATTCATGTTAGCAAATATATATACAGGAAGTTTGGGCAGTCTTATTCACCATTTAGTCATCGTAATTGGCTTTTTTTATTGGTTCTTAGTTATCATAAAAAGATTCAACAGTTTAGAAATAGTGCTGAGGAGGATAGAAAGGATTTACATGCATCTCCAAAGATAGAAAGATTCCAATTCCATAGGAGAGAGACAAATCTTAGAATAAATGAAGGAGAGATATGAATTGACTAAACCAGTGTTTGCAAACAAGAAAGAGACAACATAAGATGACATCCCCTAAAAGCCAGCAATGTCAGTATCAACTATAATTAGCACAAGCCTCCAGGTAGAATGAATAATACTGAGAAATAGATTGTTGATCTTGAAAGATCTCAAAAAGGAATCAGGGATGAAAACTAAGCTGCAGATCTCCCAGAGATGACATATTACCAATAATCGGGGACTTCCCTGGTGGTTCAGTGGGTAAGACTCCGCGCTCCCAATGCAGGGGTCCAGGTTCGATCCCTGGTCGGGGAACTAGATCCCACATGCATGCCGCAACTAAGAGTCCGCATGCCGCAACTAAAGATCCCACATGCCGCAACAAAGATCCCGTGTGCTGCAACTAAGACCCGGCACAGCCAAAATAAATTAAAAAATAAATATTTAAAAAAATAATAATGATAATAATCGAAGCCACCGAGTGAATATAATGATTCAGACAGGCTGCCTCTCACCTGCCTGCTTTCATCTCCAAAAACTTAGGCAAAAGAAGGAAATGAGGCATTAAACAGCATCAGGGAGACAAGATGGGAAGGAGGGAAGAAATGTTTTAGCAACTGTAAAAATTGTAGAATTAGGTTTAGAACAAATTTGCTCCTCAAATTCTCCAGGGTCTGGTTCAGGTCCAAGAAATACATAGCTGACCATATAAAACTCTGTCTTGCAGCTTACATATAATGGCCAACTCTTTGGAAAGTCATTTCCACATAATGAGTATATTATTTAACACTTGGTTATGGACATATTTAGTCACATAAAGAACAGAAGTAAACAACTTTGTGTTATTGTTTTGTTCTTTTGAAGTCGATGGGAACTGATTGACTAAAGTCTTCAAATCTCAAATCTACTTTTCTGCTCCCGCCTTTACGATGGCTCTGTGGCCTTTGAAAATTTCAATGGCTCCTTCTCCTCTACACTTTTCCTCCCCTGACTTCTGGGACATGGCACAGTTTCCCTTTTTCCCCTCTGGCCGCTCCCTTTGCTCTCCTCTTCAACTTTCTATTTCCTTGGAGCACCTCTTAAATGGAGGAACTTTCTAGAATTCAACCTTTGCAGATGAGATCTCTGAGGATGACTCCTAAGGCCATATTTCCAAGCCTAATCTCTCTCCTGAGGTTCAGACCCATTTTCCCAAATGGTTGTGGACATCACACACCTATCCCACATGTACTTCATTCAGCTGTCCAACAGGTACTTCAAATTCCTCAGACAGGACGAATGACCTTCCCACCAGCGCTGCTGCCCGTCCTGTGTCTCTCATCTCAGCTAATGGTCCTACCATCTGTCCAGTCACCCAGGCAGAAATTCTTAATACTCTTCAATAACTCTCTTTTTCTCACCTGTCATATCTAGTCATCCTGAAATTCTGTCCACTCCACCTGTATAAAAGCTCCCAAATGTATCTCCTTTTTTATGACAGAGTCCAATATATGGCTTCTTTTGAAGCTGAGATGGAGGTTCCCTGTATGTCTGATTTCAAGATTACTGGGAAGGGCCCAACCCTAAAAAAAATTCCTCCCTGAAATGGTGGATCCCTGAAATTCCTCTAACAGACAAGTTTTTTATTACAGAATTAGAAATCGTCTTAAATGCAAAAGGCTCTGGAAAGGTGACATCCTATATTGAAAACACACCAAAGTGTCACTGCTGTATCATATAGCCTTCCAGTGGGACAGTTGATGGGACACACAGAGAGTAAGGGTGTAAACTGGAGGGTGAGGGATAAGCGCAGGGAAGAAAATGTGCAGGGGGCAGAGAGTAGTCACTGGGGGGACGTTTCATGAACATACAGACAAAGAAACTATGCTTGAGCCAACCAAGCCAGAATCAACTAAAATATACTTTTGCACTGAAAGGTAAATTAAAAAACTCACAAGGATGGGAGCCAAGGTAGATAGGAAATCGTTTTATAAAAAGATTCACAGACACTCTTCTCCTGTTTCTACAATAAACAGAATGGAGCAGTTTCCCATTATTGGGTCTTATTACAATAAGACCCAATGAATGTGAAAGTTCTAAATTTATGTGAGATCTCTGAAATTACTGCAGTGGGAAATACTGCCGAAGTGCTTCTAAGTTCACAAATAGATCTTCCTCTTGGAGTTTTCACAGCCAGCTCTTCAAAACTTGGCCACCTTTGCCATAATATTCCATTCCAATAACTCCTGTATATTCCATTCCTAACTCATTTTCCTTCCTTAGCTCCCAGTGGAACCAGAAAGAGAAATTAATGAGGAATAACAATGGGGTAACTGGTTGCAAATTTTTTTTTCTAGGTTTCTTTTTTATTATTTTTGTTTAAACAATTGCCAAGACTGGAATCAAAGATAAATAGAAGGCACAACAGTTTTGCTCTGGTTTTGTGTTATTCAGTTTAAAAAATTCTTTTTGGTTTTTTTTCTTTTTTACAAATACAAATTAAACATGAAAAAACTCTACTTCAAAAAGAATCTAGGGCTTCCCTGGTGGCGCAGTGGTTGAGAATCTGCCTGCCAATGCAGGGGACATGGGTTCGAGCCCTGGTCTGGGAAGATCCCACATGCCGCGGAGCAGCTAGGCCCGTGAGCCACAACTACTGAGCCTGCGCATCTGGAGCCTGTGCTCCGCAACAAGAGAAGCCGCGATAGTGAGAGGCCCGCGCACCGCGATGAAGAGTGGCCCCCGCTTGCCGCAACTGGAGAAAGCCCTCTCACAGAAACAAAGACCCAACACAGCCAAAAATAAATAAATAAAATAAAGAATTATTCTGCCTTCCTCACTGAATTACTTATTAAAAAAAAAAAAGAATCTAACAGTTCAAGAAAAGCTTATCAGTTGCATTCTGGACATTTAAAACCTATCTCACAATTTAAATTTCAGTGGTAAAAACAGTAGGTTTTGGAACTGTTTTATGATCACGTATCCAAAGAAAAACTCCACTAACACTCCTTTTATTCAGTTTTTAACCACACCAGAGAGAATCTAAACTGTCAATTTTTCCAACAGCAATTTTTCCACACCAGAAGGTAGTCATGACTCTCAAAGAAGAGACAATTTGGGTTTTTCCTGCCTTCAAAATATTTATCAAATCCTGTAATTCTCACAGGCTTTTGAAACATGTAGAAAATAAGTAAGAAATATTCCGGGCTTCCCTGGTGGCGCAGTGGTTAAGAATCCACCTGCAAATGCAGGGGACACGGGTTCGAGCCCTGGTCCGGGAGGATCCCGTATGCTGCAGAGCAGCTAGGCCAGTGCGCTACAACTACTGAGCCTGCGCTCTAGGGCCCGCAAGCCACAGCTACTGAGCCCATGCACCACAACTACTGAAGCCTGTGCGCCTAGAGCCCATGCTCCACAACAAGAGAAGCCATCGCAATGAGAAGCCCGTCGACACAACTAGAGAAAGCCCGCACGCAGCAACGAAGACCCAACGCAGCCAAAAATAAATAAGTAAAATAAACAAAATTTAAAAAAAAAAGAAATATTCCAATGAATGAAACATACCAAATGTCAGTACTAAGCAAAACACATTCCTTTGGGGAAACTGTTAAAAATAAAATCCAGTCTGTATATGCACATAAAGCAAGGAAATGCAGTCTTTTTTTTTTTCTTTTTCTTTAAAAATCTGTTTTTCCTAAAATATCATTCCACAGAATTGGAAGTGAAGGACTAAAAGGTGTGGGGGGGGGGAGGGGGAGGAAGGAGCACACACCATTAACACAAAAAGTACAATTGTACAAACTTAAGCAGTTTATGATACACTAGGATCAGATTCCAAGATACCAAAAGTTGGCTGAAGAAATTCACCCTTCTGTGGGAGCTAGGGTTTGTACTGCTGCCTGAAGATCGGTGAAGAGCAATCACTGCCTTGGAGCACTGCCCCTTCCCACTCCAAATCCTGGTTTCTGCACCATGCCTCCGCGGGAGGCCCTCTCATCCCACCACCCAGCCCGCCTTGAGGGCCTCCAGGTCCCCGCAGGCGGTTATCTCAGTGGTCCCCTTCCCGGGCGGCTCGAGTCTTCTTTTCTCCCACATTCAGGCGGACCTCACCTCTGAACATGATGGGCCTGTTGTGAAGCACCTTCTGAAAAGGCTCAGAATCATCAAACACAACGAACCCCAAATTGGGTAATTTCCCACCGCTGTTAATACGCAGCTCCACCACATTCCCATAATTTTGAAAAACATCTTTAAGCTCTAATTTTTCCACCTCATGAGGCAGGTTGCCAATAAAGAGCTGGTGACTGTCAGGGTGTCTCACGATTCCTCGGGGTTCAGCATCACCTTGCTCACCAGCCTCACGGACTGCTCCAGGTCCCCTCTGGGGAAGAACATTTATTCGCTGTTCTCGCATCCTTTGATCCCTCTGAGGCCTCTTCGGTGGAATCTGAGATTCAGGCTTAGACTCTGGACGAGGCTGTGAAGCTGGTAGTTTAACAACATGAGGTGGTATCCCAGTAACTGGAACAGCTCCACTGGGAGGAAGGTTCTTCTTACTGGTCACAGTGGCCCAAGAAAAGGTTCTCAAGTCCTCTTGCACTGTCTGGGCTATGTCTGCAGGCGCTGGAGAAGAACTCTTCTGAGCATCCTCAGGAGCAGTTTCTTCCAATACTGGCTCAGACATTTCCTCTTGGACTACAGACGCAGGTTCTTGCTCCGGTTCTGGTTCAGGATCAGGCTCTGGTTCAGCAACAGGTTCTTCTAAATGTTCTTCTAAGTCATTGCTGACAGTTTGATCATAGAAAGTTCCAGAATCATCAGGTACCACCTCAGGTGTCTGCTGTCTTTCTTCAGGTTCCTCTGCTTCTTCTTCAGATTCTTCCTGAGGCTCAGTGACAAAGCCACCAAAGACCTCATCTTGGTATCTGAAGATATCATCGTGAACATAAAACTTGTTTGCAGCAGGGCCCTCAGAAGCAAGGACAAAGGTCTCATGAATGTCCTCAAAGCCTGGTTGTTATTAGAGAGCAAGCCCATCACCTGGACCACCACACCGTCATTCAGAGTGGCATGAGTATCGACATGACGGATCTTAGTGTGGCAATTCGTGAAGTTTTGTGACATCACTTTCCTATGGATTTCTTTCTGTCCGTAGACCGCATCTGCTGGCTTTCCATTTGAATCCAATCCCCCATGGACATAAGAAGAGTTCTTTCCATAAAATCTGTGTCGCATGTCTGCGGCCTGGTTCAGCAGTGTGTAATACTGTTCCACAGATTCCCACCTGACCAGCAGGAGACTAGGCTTCTCCATAACCACAGCTTTGGTCAATTCAACCTGCACGGCTGAGCGGGAGAGGTACAAGCTCTGCTCCACACACGGCGAAAAGCAAAAAACCCCTCACGCAACTGCATCCACACCGGTTGCAAAATTTAAAGCTATAACAGCTGGAGAATTGAACCATGGACCTTGGGAAAGAAAGAGGTATGCTCCTGGCATCCAGTTGTGAAGATCGGAGGGGACCAGCCCCAGAGAAAGCTGTATTATGGCTCATCAGGGCATTATGTCTATAAATCTAATAACTGTCTATTGGTCTGTGACAAGGGAAATGGGAACTCTGTCCACAAAATCAGAAAAGGGGTAACGTAGTCTGGTGACGGGAACCCTGAGGTTTTGTGGGACAAAAGGTCATGGGCAATCCAGCTAAGGTTTTGTATCCAGGTTTACAATAGTCTATTTGAAAACCATATATGAATACATTTTCTCATGAAAACAGGGGACTTGTAACTTTTCAAATTGCAAAATCACTTCTGATAATTTAACTAGCCATGCCTTAAGTCAGGGTCTATAGAAGTACAATGGTTAACTTTATGTGTCAACTTGAATGGGCCATGGGGGACCCAGACATTTGGAAAAACATTATTCTGGGTATTTCCATAAAGGAGTTTTTGGATCAGGTGATCCAAAATTTAAACTGATAAGGCTTTAAAATTTAAATTGGTAAGGCTGAATAAAGCAGATTGTTCTCCCTAATGTGGGTGGGCCTCATCCAATCAGTTGAAGGCCTGAATAGAACTGGAGGCTGACTCTCCCCCAAATAAGAGGAAATTCTTCCTGTTTGGCTGCCTTGAGCTGGGACATCAGATATTTCCTGCCTTCAGGTTCAAACTGAAACATCGACTTCATGGGTCTCAAGCCTGCCAGCTTTTGCCCTGGGACCACAGCTTCAGCTCTCCATCACACCCAATCCTGCCTCTCAAGCTGGCCAATGGCAGCCTCCATGATCATATGAGCCAATTTTTCATAATAAATCAATCTTTCTCTCTCTTCCTCTCTCTCTCTCTCGATATATATATATGTATTTCAAACTGTAAAAGTAAAATAAAATTATATATAATACATAATTATATCATATAAATATAATATATAATATAAATATATTATACAATATATAACATATAATATAATTATATATTAATATAGCATAATATATAATATTGATATATAAAGTATAATTATATAATATAAATATAATATGATATATAACATATATAATAATATATATAAATATATAAGATATATAAAATATATAGTCTGACACCCAGGCCTGTGTCCCCCATTCCCCCATGTACTTCTGAGAAGTGAGACATCTCATTTTGGAAGAATAAGGGAGATGAGAAAAGGAGAAATCATGTCCTTCAACACTGACAGATGAATTATTTAATCAGAAGCAAGAAACTGTGTAGAAAGTGAGACACCAAGGCCATTTCTCACTCCTCAGGCACACAAAGAAGAGAATGGCAATGCTTTTCAGACCATGACGAAGAATTGTGGTGTCTTATTGTGATTATTTTCCCAAATCAATGGGCGCTGGCTAATTAATACTTCAACAGAAAATTTTGCTCCAGGAACTCTTAACACTTTTAAAGTGAAACAAAGAAACAAGAATTTTTTTTTTAACATCTTTATTGGAGTATAATTGCTTTACAATGTTGTGTTAGTTTCTGCTGTATAACAAAGTGAGTCAGCTATACACAAACATATATCCCCATATCTCCTCCCTCTTGCGTCTCCCTCCCACCCTCCCTATCCCACCCCTCTAGGCGATCATGAAGCACCGAGCTGATCTCCCTGTGCTATGCGGCTGCTTCCCACTAGCTATCTATTTTACATTTGGTAGTATATATAAGTCCATGCCACTCTCTCACTTCGTCCCAGCTTACCCTTCCCCCTCCCCATGTCCTCAAGTCCATTCTCTATGTCTGCGTCTTTATTCCTGTCCTGCCTCTAGGTTCTTCATAACCTTTTTTTTTTTTTTTAGATTCCATATATATGTGTTAGCACACGGTATTTGTTTTTCTCTTTCTGACTTACTTCACTCTGTATGACAGACTCTAGGTCCATCCACCTCACTACAAATAACTCAATTTCATTTCTTTTTATGGCTGAGTAAATATTCCATTGTATATATGTGCCACATCAAGAAACAAGAATTTAATGTTCTTCCATGCTCTACTTTGACTTGATGGAAAAGGTGGCAGGGAGTATGACAGCTTCTGTGTTTACACAATGGGAAGAAGTAGGAAGTAGTAGTATTATCGTGGTCTTCTTATTCAATGTTCACAGAGGACTGAAGATCACCTAAAAGATAAACACCCAGCTTCTTCCCAATGAGTTTACCGTTTCAAGGTCTAGAGCTGGGGGGCAAAGGAGAGGAAGGAAGTAGAGACCACATACACACGCATACACAAACACACACACATTTGCTCCGGCTTTTCTCAAAGCGGAGGCATTGTTCCTGGGACTCCAGATACTTGTCTGAGGCTGCTGCTAAATTGGCGACAGATTAGCCCCTAATCCCAGAGCCTGGCTCTGATGGAAGTCTCACTCCTCATCCAGGGAGTCGCTGCAATGCCAGGTATCAGTAAGAGGGAAGCGACCTATTAGAGGCATTTACACGCACTTGCCTGAGTCCCTGTTTCCAGTTCTTTGGGGTGTATACCTAGCAGTAGAATTGCTGGGTTATATGGTAATTCTGTTGAACTTTTTTTGAGGAAGCCATCCTCAGAATATTTGGAGCCAATTGAGAACTGAATCTAACTAAAGCTCAAACGAAGCCCAGACCCAGCTCAGCTACAGAGTAGATGACGGACACAGCCACTTCACCGCTGACCCAACAGAAGAAGGGGCATATCCTTTACCGGACAGCATGATGATTTACTTCTGGTATTAGTTTTGGTGTTTTTTTGTGTTGTTGTTGTTGTTGTTCTTTTGTTTTTTTGGGGGGGTGGGCAGGCCGCGCCACGCAGCCTGTGGGATCTTAGTTCCCTGACCAGGGATCGAACCCATGCCCTCAGCAGTGAAAGCATGGAGTCCTAACCACTGGACCGCCAGGGAATTCCCTCGGTGTTGTTTTTGCAGCTGTACTGAGATATGATTTACATACCTTAAAATTCACCCATTGTAAGTGTACAATTCAATAATCTTTATGCTGATAGATTTGTGCAATCCTCATTACCAACCAGTTTTAGAATATTTTCCTCAATCCCCCAAAATTCCCGCGAGCTCATTTGCAATCCAAGCCACTCCCAGCCCCAGGCAACCACAAGTCTGCTTTCCGTCTATGCTTTCCTTTTCTAGGCATTTCATATATATGGAGTCATGGTATAGGTAGATCATAGTTTAGGTAGTCTTTGGATCTGGTGTCCCAAGTGTGTATATTTTTCTACCAGTAGCTCAGATATGCATAAATATGTTACATATCTTTACTTCCTGTCCACCCAGCCCTTGCCCTGTAGGAGTGTAGGGAAATCCACTCTTGAGCATCACTGAGGCCTTGAGTGGAGGCTCTCCTTCCCTGGGGTCATGGAAAAATCCAGGAGGGCTTTTGGCATCCACTGGAGTTCGGGCCATTTATTCTTCAGCCGGTTAAGTTGATCAGCCCACTGATGCTGGTATCCTCACCATCTACCATAAAGCTTATTCTAAGGAGAGGGCAGGTTGCTTTGTTATTTCCAATGACAAGCCAGCATTCCAGAATCTGCAGAAGCTGTGAGACCAAGTCCCCAAGGTCCAATAGATGTCTCATATAGCTGTGTCACTCCAAGAGCTGGCCATGTGTCCTGGTGCTGCAGGGGCTGAGGCTTGAGTCCTTGATGCTCAGGAGACCACCAACCTCCACCCCCCTCCCACTCCCCCAAATGCTGTGAAAGCCCCCCACCCCACCTGGGTTCTCTGCTCTCTCTCTCCAGGACACCTGGGGTAGATGATGATTGGGCTTTCTCAAGAGACAAGAAGAAAGGTTGGTCTTCCAAGAATCTTGCAAATACCCTTGTGATAGGAAACACAAAGGGATTAGCTGTATTCTCCAAACAAAGGGGGTGGGTAGGGAGGGGCACAGAAAGCATGAAACAAACGAGTATCTCACTAAATAGCCTACCACACTGCTTTGCATTCACCTACCGCAAAACCACATCAGTGAACAGCGGAAAGCATGTCATAATTTCAGTTTTCTTAGCTGCACTTAGACTCTATCTACTCATGGAAGTGTGAGAGAGGAAGGAGGCACCCCGCTGGACTATTCAGGCTAAGAAACAGAGTTGGTTCTTTTTTTTATTTATTTATTTTGGGCTGCGTTGGGTCTTCGTTGCGGTGCGCAGGCTTCTCCTCGTGGTGGCTTCTCTTGTTGCGGAGCACAGGCTGGCCTGCGGGCTTCAGTAGTTGTGGCTCGCGGGCTCTAGAGCACGGGCTCAGTAGTCGTGGCGCACTGGCTTATGGGATCTTCCTGGACCAGGGCTTGAACCTGTGTCCCCTGCATTGGCAGGCGGACTTAACCACTGTGCCACCAGGGAAGTCCCCAGAGTTGGTTCTAACACTAGCAGTAAGAATAGCAACTAACATTGTGCATCAGGCATTGTTCTGAGTGTTTTACATGTATTATCCCTTAATCATCACAGTGACCTTAGGCAGTAAGCTCTGTATATCCAAATCCTTTACTTAAAGCCTTTGGCGTGAGCTCTATTTCAGAACTCAGAATTTTTTGGATTTCAGGAAGGTAATAAGGTGCATGTAATTTACATAATATAACTTCCCAAGAGGGTCTGAAACAGATCTCATACAATCTAATTAAGGTGGCTTCAGTGAAACAAATAATCATATTAAGTGATGTAAATAAAGAATGTAAATAACTTTGCATCAGTTTGGGTCTGGTTCTGCCACCAAATTAACTGAGAAAGGCTTTGGATTCTCAGACCTTTGGAATTTTGGACCTGTATTAGAGGCCCTATTTTACAGATAAAGAGAATGAGGCACATCAAGATTAGGTAACTTGTCCAAGGTCACACAGCTAAGAAGTGGTGGGAGTGCTCAACGTTTCAGGAGCAAGTGGGTCTGGAGAAAACGACCTTGACCACTTTCTCTACTAGAAACTCACCCACCCTCAACCTTCTCACTCCACAGCTGGTGGCAGCCTTGTGTATGACGCCTATCCCCACCCCTAACTATCCCACCCCATCCCATCCCCTCCCTGCTCCGAGCTTCTCTAATACTCATTTACTCTCTCCTTTAACATGGTTTAAAATACCGGAAGTGAGCCCGTAGAGTTGACTCGCCCCAGGCACCCCTAACAAGCCCAGGAGGGACCCTCCAGAATTGGGTCTGGGGCAGGTACTGACTTGCTAGCCCTCTTTGCCTTGAGCAGGGGGTTAATCTCTGGGTGGTGTTAAGAGTCGGGCAGGAAGAGCTGGCCTGGAGCAGGCGGTCTAAATAGAGGAGTTGAATCCTTCAGGATACCAGGAGAGGGCGCGTCCCCCTTTTCCTATTTCGATTAGGTTTTTTTTTTTTTTCGTTTCCGTCTAACCAGCGAGCCGTTTGGGTGAGCAACAACGTGCTTGGTATCCCGCTGATTTGAGCAGCGTCAGCCTCTTCATTCGTAAATCAAGTTTCTTCCCTCGTGCGACGCGTCCTTCTTCGTCTTCAGCACTAAACCTGCTCCCAGACCCTCTCTCCCTCACCTCCTGGGACCCCGCCCTAATTTGTTTTATCTTACACGAGGGGCCTGTTACCCGGAGAACCGGCCGCACCGGCTTCGCCGAGACCTTGACCTCGCGATCAGACGCCTTGTGTGTCCTGTGTCTGCGTCCTTGCTTATCCCTCTTCGCGGTGCTTAGGATGCAAACTAGGGCGGCTCTCCCTCCTTCCTCGTCTTGTTTCCTCACTTTTCACGCTGTCTAGTCTGGAAGCAACCACCCTCCTCCGGTCCAGTAGATCAATACTTCTGCCTTCCAGGTACAGTCCAGGTCGATCTAGTAATCCCACCTGCCTGGAGCACCTGAAACCTACGAGTGTCAACGGCTGGCCTGTTCCCCGGGAACAAGAGCCCCAGAAGCATCCGGCAGGCTTTGTGTTTTTAATTAAAGGTCTATTTCAAGGGCAAAATCGGGTGGAAAGCCGTGCGTGCTCAATTAACTCTATCTAAACGTAAGGCCTTTAACAGAGATTGAGGTCTCCTCCCAAGGATGCCTGGGACCGTCGCCCTCTTTCGGTGGGGCGCAGCGGCCCCGGACTTCTACAGGCACCCCCTGCGGCTAAGACCGACACCTCACACTCCATTTAATTAACAGTGTGTTTTAATTAACGCCGTCCGTCAGGGCAGTCACACTGGCACCTTGGCACAACCCGCATTAACCCGCGTCCGGGCCTGGACCCTGGGAGAGAGCTGCGGGGCTCGCTGGGAGGCTGTGGGCTGGCCCACGAGACAGGCGGGGCGGAGAGTTGGGGCGGGGCCTGCGGGGGGCGCAGCCTGCCGAGGGGCGGGGCGTTGGGTCGGGGCCTGCGGCGGGCGGGGCCCGGGAAATTCCCGGGCGGAGGTGAGGAGGCTGGCGCGACTGTCAGCTGAGCAGCGCTGGGTGGGGTCGCGAGGCCGCGCGTCCGTCAGAGGCTCCCCAGCCCCCGCCGCCCCCGCCCCCGCCCCCGGCCGGTCCCCTGGTCGGCGTCTGCATCCGGGTCCAGAGCCCTCTCCCAGCGGCAACGATGCCGAGGAGGCAGTGACCCAGAGGGAGGCCGGAGCCCGGGCGCCGGGTGAGCTGGGGCAGGGGGCGGACAGGGGCTCCCTCTCCGCCCTGGAAGCGGTTCCCGTAGCCGCCTTCCCTGCGACCCGGAGCCAGCAGGGACGTGGGTGGCGAGGGTGGGACGGCTGCGCTCGCTGGGAGGGTTTCCGGGCCCTGGCGATCCTGACCTGGTGCGGAAGGGCAGCGGGGGCGTCCAGCCCAAAGCGCCCCTTCCCCCTTTTTTACCCTCCAGGCTGGCCGCAGGTGCCTTCCTCTGTAGGTCATGAAGGTGGTCTGAGGCTGACATCCTTCCGCAGGTTGGGAATGATTGTACAGCCAGTTCCTCGTTATAAGGGAAGGGGTTAAGGACACACCTTTGGAAGACGTACAAACTACTGTAGCTTTACGAGATGGCCCAGGACACTAAAGAACCGGTGACCGCTCTCTAAGGTGGCGGGATTACTGAACAGCTGAAAGGAATCTTCATAAACCGTTGTGTCTGGGAGGGCATGTGTGTATGTATGTGTTTGTGTGTGTTTATAGATACATAGAGAATATGAATATGTGATGAGGCCGAAAACCCCAAAGGGATTGTTTCTATCGTGTAAACTGCAAGCAGTGAGCATCGCTAAGAGAAAATGTAACCCAGGTTCCGTCTAGCCTCCTTCCTCCACCAGGAAGACTGCTGTATGGAAATTATATGCCACAGCACTGCTTAAGGATGAAACGGAAAACCGAAACTTAAAACGTCAAAAGCCTGGGATCTGGTTAAGCAAACGCACTATTAACAGAAGAACCCCTCACCCTTGCTCTTTGCCGGAAGGAGAGAAGAGCTAGGCGGCCTGGCCACCCCGCCCAGGATGTGCCCAGTTTGGAGTGGGCTGGGGAGGTCCAGTAGCAGAGGCCGGTCCAGGGACTGCCCCGTAATGCCCTGGGCAAGACAAGTCGAAATGTAGCCTGTAGAGAGGACAGTAATTAGAGTCTTCCGGGTGATTGGCCAGTTCTTCTACTGGGCCAATTTTAGTTGTTCTTTATGTATCGTGTACAACATTATAAAAGTAGTATTTTTTTTTTTTTGGTAACTGACCTCAAGTTGCATATTATGTTATGGGCTCCAACTAAACTCTCCGAAAAAACAAAAACAAACATTATTCTTGAAAGGAACTGGTCACTGTTTTACCCTCCCATGGAATCCCCACCCTTAGGTAGGGGCACATGGGTATCCTCTCCTCCAAGCCTCACTTTTTCTGAATTTTATAGAGACTTGGACTGTGTGATATGTTCTTTGGAATCTATGGAATAGTAAATCCAAAGGAAAAGGAAGAAATTAAACTCCGTGTTTTGAAAATAAAATCTGTTTCACTGAGAAAGAAAAAAATTATATTGAAAGTTCTTGTTTTCACTTTGACCTATGTATGTGGGTTGAGTAATGGAATATGTGTTATGAAATGACATCCAGATACCTTTGTAGTGACAGTTTAAAAGTTGTACTAATTTTCAAAATAAGTTGAGTTCAAGAATCTGGAAATAAGTGCCACTGAACTGTAGAAAAACTCGTAATACTAGTATGTCGGCTTTGTGTTTTACAAGTGTATGACTTTACCTCTTATACTATAGCTTCATTTCATTTCAACAGACATTTTCTGAGAGCCTGCTCTCAGTGTGCCCGTCTGTAGGAAGAGTAAAATAGAGACCTTGACTTAGGTTTGATGGGAAGATTGACTGGCATGGTATGATCACAGTACTTTACATAAAAGGACCAAGGGGGTGGAACACACAAAGCGCTGTTGCGTGCTCAGAGGAAAGAACAGGTCATTTTACACAGGACGTCTGTTCGAGCTGGACATTGAAGTGTCCAGTGGGGGTTTGCCAGGGTAAAAGCAGATCCGGGCATCTCGAGGAAGGGTAGAAAAGCAAAAGAAGGCCAAGAACTGTGAGCTCTTTAATGTGCCTCAGGCATGAGTGGCATTGGTGACAGGAGATGATACTGCTGGGTAAGTGGGGGCCAGACTCTGAAAGGCCATGTTTGTCTTGCTCAGGAGCTGGAGCTCTGTCTGTATGGGAAGGGTTTAAGCAGGGGGATGCCCTGGTATTAGGAAAGAAACCATGGAGGTAGTGGGGCTGCAATGGAAGGAGATGAGTCCAACCATGGAGGAAACTATGCAAGTTCATTCTGCAAGTATTTGTTGAACCCCCATATATGTCGGGTAATGTTCTAGGTGCTAGGGACACGGCAGTGGACAAAACAGACGAAAGTCCTGTACTCTGTGGGCCAGACAAGACAAGAAGGGCCTGACCTAAGCTGGTGGGGATTGAGAGGAGGTGGGAGTGACAGGACTCGGTGACCCATTAGACTTGGGGGAAGAGCAAATAGGAAGAATCAAGCATAACTCTCAGGTTCCTGCCTTGGGTGATGAGGCCATTTCCATTTTCTGTATGTTTGCAGTTACGAAAGTCAGAGTACCATTTCTGGCATAAAAGGTAAGTCTTCTTTTACCCCCTTAATAGGATATGTACTTTGAGTTCTTTTTCCAGGATGGTGATGAGTTTAGTTGATGCAGTCTTGGAATGTTACTCAATCCCCTTGAAAACCCAAACCAGAATTTGCCAATAGCCAGCAATTGTCTCTGATCAGGAAATAGGTTTTCACTGTTTAAAACTAATTTATCCATGTGGGGATTGAACCTGTGAATACTTAATCAGCAGGTTCGGAGAATCAGCCACACCAGGGTAAGGACCTGGGTTTATAAGGACCTGGGTTTATTCTGTATTATTCTTGATGGTCCAACGACCAGTGGAGAGAAGTCAGTGTAAGGCAGATTTCTGTTGGATACAAAATGGCTTTCTGGCAGTCAGAGCCATCCTGGAATAGAATGGGCAGTTGCCTGCTAAGGTCATGTGCTCATTTTTTCTGTCATTGAAGTCATTCGAGCCTGGTCTATATGACCATCTGCCATGGAAACCGGACAAGACGTTCCTGCATTGAATAAGTTGAGCTGGGTCATTTTTAAGGCCAACTCAGGAACAAGATTTAAGCTCATGCCTACGAAGTCAAGTCACTGCTATAATTACTTGACCTCTGGAATTTAGAACAATAATTATAATCAGGAATTTGAATAGCAGATCCAGGAATAAAATCTAGGAGATTTTGCTTTCGATCTTCCACCTTCCAGGTGGTTCCTATTTTTCCTCATTGGTGAAATCTTGACAAATCCTGTGCTAAATTAATTCACCCTTCTGTAGTTAAAAAAAAAAAACACCTTTGCTTAGAAATGATGCATTTCTGATCATTGGTTGGATTTTTATGAGAAATTCTGTTATTAGACAGAACCTTGGAGTAAATGGCTTAGTTCCTTAGTTCATAACCTTTGAGGATGTGTGCAAGGATTTATAATACATCTCTGCATTTTCTCAATTGAAAATATTTCAAGGTGATGCTAAACATTTAGAGAATTCAGCTTTCTCTAACTGGCATTCTACCAGTAGACATCTCATATATGCACTGTACTGTGATAGCTTGTAATGACGCCCCCCAAATATTCTAAAATCATAAAATGCACTTTGAGTCACCAAAAATCAATTAAATTGCTTTTAGTAAAATTTTGTTTATAAGTATTTATGTGCTTATGTTTGGCATTTATGTTAACTTCTTATATACTATGACATTTGAATTACCAAATAGTTTTCCTAACAATGCTGCGTAGCGAAGAGTTCCCTATAATCGGGACGGGCGTATGTATTAGTGAGAGAGGGCAGCATGGCCACGAGGGTGCCGGGGTGTACGTGTCGGACAGTGCGGGTTGGACTGTGGTCTTGCTAGAAGCTTAATACTTTTCATAGGGCTTTTGAGCTGAAAGCAGCTACAGTGATCATCATTAGCTAGGCAAGTCAGTAAGTCATCACAGAGGTCAGATGAGTTCTCAAGGTCACGTGTCTGGTTAGTGGCACCCGGTTTATTTTTCTACTGTCTCCCTCAGCATAACCCTGTTGTTGTTTTTTTTCTCTCATGTCCTTATAAAATCTGGGCAACCAGAAAGTTGATAAGTAGAATTGATTTTAACTGTTACGGTTGTGCCTCAAGTCTTGGTGGAGATATAACAGAAAGTCAAGGAGGAAAAACTGTTGGAAGCAACAGTCTCTCTTTTCTCCCCTCCCCCTTCCCTTCTCTCCCCTCCCCTCTCCTCCCCCTTCCCCTACTCTTCCCTCCCTCTGCTTTAGATACTTTAAAAACAAATCTGTTCAATGGAATATTACTCAGCCATAAAAAGAAACAAAATGGAGGTATTTGTCGTGAGGTGGATGGAGTTAGAGTCTGTCATACAGAGTGAAGTAAGTCAGAAAGAGAAAAACAAATACAGTATGCTAACACATATATATGGAATCTAAGGGGAAAAAAAAAGGTCATGAAGAACCTAGTGGCAAGATGGGAATAAAGACACAGACCTACTAGAGAATGGACTTGAGGATATGGGGAGGGGGAAGGGTAAGATGTGACAGAGAGAGTGGCATGGACATATATACACTACCAAACGTAAAACAGATAGCTAGTGGGAAGCAACCGCATAGCACAGGGAGATCAGGTCTGTGCTTTGTGACCACCTAGAGGGGTGGGATAGGGAGGGTGGGAGGGAGGGAGATGCAAGAGGGAAGAGATATGGGAACATATGTATATGTATAACTGATCACTTTGTTATAAAGCAGAAACTAACACACCATTGTAAAGCAATTATACTCCAATAAAGATGTTAAAATTTAAAATAAAAAAATAAAAATAAAATAAAAACAAATCTGTTAAATGTCTCCAAAGTATAGTCTAATCCTTGAATACCTGAGGAAATTTAATATTGACAAGTGAATGACACATGTTACAAGGATTTTATCTTTGTCAATTACTTAGAATTTTAGTATTCTTTGCAAAATAGATAGGAGCACTGTTATTTAGTAAAAACCCATTTTTATGAAATTTTAGCACCAACATAGTACTATGCAAAAATGAGTTTTATGGAAAGTCAGAAACTGGCTTTATCCAAATTATTTTATGCAAAATAATCCAAATTATTTTATTGGGGAAAACAAAAGCAGTCTATTCTGGTCACCTAATGCTAAGAGATAGCACACTTTAGCAGTGTACCTCTTTCTAAATGAATCAGGATATGTAAAACACAGATGCTTTCAGAAGGCTCAAAATGCTTTATCCGTGTTTTTCACTTCATAGAATTGCCATCCTCATTAAAGAATTCCACGAGGACGCCTTTCCTGTGCCAGCTGCTCTAGAGGAATCACGCAGGCCACAGTGCTGGGGGCCGGCTGTCCCCTCAGTAGCAGCACTGTCTCTGATTTCCTACAGGTCCTTTATTTTATTTATTTATTTTTTAACATCTTTATTGGAGTATAATTGCTTTACAATGGTGTGTTAGTTTCTGCTGTATAACAAAGTGAGTCAGCTATACATATACATATATCCCCATATCTCCTCCCTCTTGCGTCTCCCTCCCACCCTCCCTATCCCACCCCTCTAGGTGGTCACAAAGCACCGAGCTGATCTCCCTGTGCTATGCGGCTGCTTCCCACTAGCTATCTATTTTACATTTGGTAGTATTTATAAGTCCATGCCACTCTCTCACTTCGTCCCAGCTTACCTTACAGGTCCTTTAGACCAAAAGCAGGTCACCAGGCTCTCAGTTCCAGGAGACCTCCAGAGAGCCTAGGGATGGCCTCCTGCCAGAGTGGGAAAGAAGCACCGCTCTGCACCCCAAGGGTTTGGTGCATTAATATACGGGCACTAATACATGGTGGTTTCCCCAGCTTCTGCCCTAACATGCACAGGGACTTAACAACAAAAACCGTAACTGAAGCTTCCCTTGCAGCCTCTTAGAGAGATAGTCATTTGTACTCTGCCCTCCTGTCGGCAGTGGCAGGTTCTATCGGCACACGTGGGAACTTCTTACAGGGAGGAGGTTCTTTGGACGCAGTGAAAATTTGTTAGTAACTTGTTTGTAAGCAATTCATTGACTGTTATTGCTAAGAAGTAGGAAGAAAAAATCCTTCCGGCAGCCTTGGTTATTTCTTTTAAGATTTCTGGCAGTGTGCGATGGATGGGTGAAGTGGAATCTGAACTCTGGGTGAGGTGAATGGGCCCACCTTCCATGTTTATCTATAGAGCACACCCAGAGGTTATACAGCGATAGATCAGAGAGCACTTCTCTCTCCTCAGCTTCCAGTGACTGATGCAGTAACTCTGCAATTCCTCATGAAAAGGTATATCATCATCTTTGTGAAATGTGAAAAGGAAAATGTTTGCCCACAGCATTTGATTTCTGTGTCTGCCCAGGTGGTAGGCCATACAGAAGTACAGTTGGGATACACCCGTCTTATCTTATTTATGGCCACACTGACCCCTCGACAGATAAAGTGGTATGCTTAAAATATTCTCAGAATATGCAACAACTAAGCAAGATTTTCTTAGTCTTTTAGAATGCTTTGCAAAAGTATCGACTATGGAAGCCTAAGTATTCAGTGCTACCTTCACTGTATGACAGGGCTGGGTTTTGGAATCATCCTTAATGCTCAGTTGTGCCCTTCACTGAGTGACCTTGGATGAGCTATAAAGCCTCTATGAACTCAGCTCCGTCACCAGGAAAATAGCTGTCTAGTAGAGTTTTAGTGAGGATTAGAAACTGACAGTCTGGTGCGGTGATCAACAGCATAGTAAGCATCCGAAATACGTTAGTTCTCCCTTTCCTCTCAGCCAAATATGCAAGAAGTAAAATATGGAGATTTTATAACAATCAATTATTGAGATATAATTCAGATACCATACAATTCACCCAAAATAGGAAGATTTGAGCTTAAAGATTTTTCTGGGGAAAAATCCATTTAATAATACTTTGCCCACATCTACAAATGTATATATGGAAAGCCTCTTGAAGTCCCCACGTTAGGATTCCTGATCATCATGATATCATGCCCGTCTCTCCCTCCTCCATCCCCCATCTCCTCACTGTACCCCTTTATACACCCTTATACACAGACATACACATACAAACTGAAGCTAGGATGCACCTTTTTTGTTTAAAAAGGGAGAATCAAGATTGTTCAAAATATAATGGGAGAGAAGGCCCCTTGTAGAATACGTATTAGCACTCGCACAGGGGCTTGTGGGACCCGTGAGGACGCTGTGCAGAGGGGAACAGTTATATTTTCGGTTTGTGACTTTTCCGTAGGAAGTGCTGCCATGTCCCACCAGCCAGTTAGCTGCCTGACTGAAAAGGGGGACAGCCCCAACGAAACCACAGGAAATGGACCCCCCAATCTGGCTCACCCGAACCTGGACACGTTCACCCCACATGAGCTGCTGCAGCAGATGAGAGAGCTTCTAATTGAGAACCATCAGCTGAAAGGTGAGCGACACCTGGGCCTTCGGGAATGCCATCCTTTGGTAATAGCTTGTAGGTGAGTCCCTTTCTCTGTGCCTGGTTCCCTGGGGGAAGAAAGAGCACAGAATTAGCTTTGAGTGAGGCTAAAGCTGTTTCCATTGTTTACTTTTGGATACAGGTAAAAATAAACAGTATGCATCTCCGGGAAATGGCATAATGACATTTAGCCCATTTAAAAGGAAAAAGAAAAAAAGGCTGCTATGATTACAGAGTTAGTCCTAAATATTACCTTAAAAGAAAGCATTCTAATATCTCCAGCCATGGTTTTTGGCGGAACCAGTGTTCGAATCCAGGAGTGATGGACCTCAGTCTATGTAGTTATTAATAGGCATTCTGTTATAATAAATCAATAAAATCAATTTTATTTTCTTGAGACTCTTGAGGACTAGAGATGACATTAGACCCTGCTAGTCCTGTCTGGAAGCGGAAACCACTCACTCATCTTGCTTCGCAGTCTTTCCGGCTGACCCTGGGGCCCAGGCCAAGCCTGGCATCTTGAGATTCAGAGCTACGTGGTGAGGTGGTTCACAGGCGGGTTCCATTCCTGACCCCAAGTCCAATCCCCTGGTGTGACACTCTCCCTCTGTGCCCCATGCAGAAGCCATGAAGCTGAACAATCAAGCTATGAAAGGGCGATTTGAGGAGCTTTCGGCCTGGACAGAAAAGCAGAAGGAAGAACGCCTTTTTTTTGAGACCCAGAGCAAAGAAGCCAAAGAGCGCCTAACGGCGCTGAGTCTTGAAAATGAAAAACTGAAGCAAGAAGTCGGAAAACTAAAAGGGAAAACTGAAAGGTCATTCGAGGTGAGCAGACTGTTCATATTTGTAGTGCAGTCTTTCTTGACCAGACTTCTAGATCAAAACCTTTCACGGTTCAGCCTAGATGGGTGCTTTGCATCATCTTGAAAGAAGCGTGCTTGATGAGAAGATTGGTTACAATTTTAAGGGTCATGTATAATCTCTGGTGAAGGAAAGAAATGGGTAAAGCTTTGACCATATTGATTATAGTCAAAAGAGTGTTACGGTTATAAGTCAATATTTTGTATTCATTTAGATGGTACGGAAGGACCTCTGCCTAGAACCATCCAAGTGTTCGTCGTTAGTTTATGTCTTTGATATTGAATTACACTTTAAAAATCTGTCACTCAGAATTTTCACTTATTGACCTTGTCCTTTCTCTCCGTCTAAAATAGATTCCTCGCTTTATGTTTTACATTTACTTTTGAAAACTGCTTTGACAAATGTCATGTGATATGAGGCTGTAGGGTTGCCACATTTCCACTGACCCAAAGAACCCAAGAAGTGTGCTCACACCTGAGAACGGGTATCAAAGATGTGAGTGAAAAAGCAAATCAGAGCACATTTGAAGCCTCTGCCCATATTCTAAGGCTCACTGGGTATTATTTATTTAGATGGACATCTGCAGTTCATTTTCTTCCAAACCTAGAACTTAACAGCTTCAGGGAGGATGGAGCACTGGGTTAATTCTTGGATATCAGTGATTTTCTTTCTTTTTTTTTTTCAGTTGATTTACAATATTGTGTTAGTTCAGGTATGCAGCAAAGTGATTCAGTTATATAAATTTTTTTCAGTTTACTTTCCATTATAGGTTATTACAAGATACATAGTATAGTTCCATGTGCTAAACAGTAAATCCTTGTTGCTTATCTATTTTACGTACAGTAGTTTGTATCTGTTCCCTTATTTTTTTTCTTTTCCATTATGGTTTATTGCAGGAAGTAGTTTGTATCTGTCAGTTCCATACTCCTCATTTATCCCTCCCCTCATCAGTGATTTTTCTTGAGACTTTACCTTGAACTTTGTTGATGTCTAATTTCTTAAATAGGTAAAGAATACAGACAAAGAAATAAAATGGAAAGAAAATAAGGAAAAGAGAAATATGGAATAATCTAAAGAATGAAAAGTTGTTTAGAAAAATATCATAGTTTATATCAATGATCTTACTCATCAACTCCTGCTCATGGGACAATGAAAACATTCAACTTTAATAAATTTGTATTTGTATTGGAAATGTTTCATTGTTGATAAGATTTATCATGTCTGATGCTTCAGTTTGTCTTACAGTTCAAAGAGCATTAAGTCACTTCTTTGGGAGAAACCTCTCATTGTCTAAATATTTTTGAGTTAGAATACTCTGAAGAAATGATCACTGGTATATATGGGTAATTTTCTACTTGCTGGAAGAAAATATCTCACTTTGTTTTCCTCCCTTGGCTTTGGGGATGTGGGCTGACAGTTGGCTTCAGCCTGCGGGGACCCATCACTTTGAAGCCAAAAAGGAAGCTTCCAGAAGCAGTTTGTCTGCCTGAGATAGTCTTCCTGTAGGTTTTCCAAAAAGGTCCCAGTATTGGAAGAAGTTGAGATCCGAAGCTGGAGCTCTGGACCGCTTCTTTCAGTGCAGAGGATCAGCTGAAGCAAACTACAACCAGGACTCAGAAATGAGTCCTTGGGACAAAGTGACATTTAGGACTCTTAAAAACCCTTGGTCATCAGCTGTATCCCCCCAAACTGTACCTCCCAGGCCCACCCTTTGCCCCCTGCCTCTTCTGTAATGTTTGTCTCCTGGACCACTTGTGTTGTTGTTGTTGTTTTTGGGGGTTTTTTAAAAATTTTTTAAATTTATTTATTTAATTTATTTATTTTTGGCTGCATTGGGTCTTTGTTGCTGCGTGCAGGCTTTCTCTAGTTGCAGCGAGCGGGGGCAGTGCAACGGACTTCTCATTGCAGTGGCTTCTCTTGTTGCAGAGCACGGGCTCTAGGCACGTGGGCTCAGTAGTTGTGGCTCGCGGGCTCAGTAGTTGTGGCTCGCGGGCTCTAGAGCGCAGGCTCGGTAGTTGTGGCGCACGGGCTTAGCTGCTCCGCGGCATGTGGGATCTTCCTGGACCAGGGCTCGAACCCGTGTCCCCTGCATTGGCAGGCGGATCCTTAACCACTGCGCCACCAGGGAAGCCCAGTTGTTTTTTAATTTAGGCCCTCATCTTCCTGATTTACTAAAGCTCTCAAGGCCTCAGATTTTCCTCACTCACGCTGGCCCATCTTTGCTGCTGCTTCTGCAGGATGTGCCCCTCCTCCCCACCCACCCACCCCCACAAGCCATCAGGGCCTCTCCTGTGGTCTGTGTCACACAAGGGAAGGGAGCAGGGAATGTCCTTTGGAAACCTGCCTGTGATCTTTAGGGTGAGGCCGAGGCATTACTGGTTCTGTCCACTTTCACTGAATTATACATCATAATGATCTCTAAAGAGTACTTTTTAACTTTTAACTACAGATGGCCAGGCAAAGGTCATTAGATAGACTATTGTTTTTGGATTATAAAATGGCATATCAGCCTGGGCACATTTCCAGGACAACACAAGCACAGAAAAATACGGAGAAATTGTTGTGTCACGAAGGCTAATCAATGCTAAGTGCTCAAAACTGATGAAAGACATAACAAATAATGGAGTTGGGCTTGAGATCCAGAGAATAAGCCCTGGAAGTTTAGTCCGGGAAGATGATGGACAGAGCCTTAACAGTGAAATGAAGAGAAATTTAAAGTGTCACCTCACAAGGTGTTTTATAGCCAAATAAGCAGATCCATAATTTCCCCAGCATAATTAAGAGATCCTCACAGTTGCAAAAAAGAAAATTAACCTGACATCTGAGATTCTAGAGTCATGGCCTTATATCCCTGGTCCTCAGACCCTTGTTTAAAACTCTATTTCCTTCCTTAAAAGTCCATTCTACACAGTGTCCTCAGGGAGGGCAAGAGGGTGGACGTGAAAATCCCTCACAGAGCATAGTCTTGCCCTTCCCTGCCTGTTTCCTAGTACCAGCCTAGGCAGTACATTTTCTTTTATGTTTTCGTGCCTTTAAATATACATTTCTTTGGTCTGAGTCATTACCAGGAGAGACTGCACAGGCTTCGAACCTTTCCTTACAGACCTGATCCTTCAGTTTTACAAGGAGTTGCTTTTTTCTAATGCCTGTGGGAGTTTCCTAGCAAGAGAATGGTCCAAATGAAGGCAGAGCATGATTCCACTGGTGTGAGGGGCACTTGCATGCTGCCAATTACTAGCAAGCCCTCTCTGCTTAATACTTCATGGGCTAGCTGGTGTATGGTCCGTGCACAAGCCTTTCTGATACTTTTTTGGTTTTACTGTAAGCCTTTGGGCCTGTGTACCATTCCTTAGGAGATCTGTCATAGGGTGTGTGTGTGTGTGTATGAATTTTCTGTGTGTTGCAGTCCTCTGATAATCTCAAGTGTATGTGTTTCTGGTGGCGCCATGTCCATAAGAGCAGTGAGGGAAGAAATCAGAGAGGCTAAGGTCACGGCTGGAAGAGACCACAGAGACCACGTGGTACCACGTCTTTCCTTCTGAGCCGAGAAAACTGAAGCCAAGACATTGAGTGAATCTGCTCAAGGTGACACATGCTCTGATTAGCAGAGTGTCGCCTAGAATCTGCTCTCCCTTCTCCCAAGTAAAAACACCACATGTCAACAGGCTCTTTCTCTTATGACTTTGTCATATGTAGTAACTGCAACAGGATGAACACAGCAAGTACTCAGGGAAATATTAATGTTTATTATTAATGTTTATAGAGGCCGAAATTTAATTTTTCCACCCTTGGTACCAGCCTCTGAATTTTCAGTTTTCTTATTTCTCACCAGACTTATTTTTAGCAACCTTAAAACACGAGCATAGAGTACTGTAGCAACCAGACTACATACCTGGGAGAATTGTGGACCTTTCGTTGTGTTTTGCCATTACTACAACATTATGCCCTTGGTGCTTTGGCTTCTGAGTAGACATGACAAGAATGGGGAGGGTAGGGGTGGATATGCATTTGTAGGGGGAAAAAAAAAGGCAAGAGGTTGAGTTGTGGCAGTTCTTTGTGGAATTTTGGACTAGAATTTACAAGTCTACCATTGCCAAAGTCTGGTTGGTTATTTTCATGGCATCAGATCATTTCAGCATGCTGAGGAAGCCTTTCTTGTCATGAGGTTATTTTAACTTCCAATTATTTGCATATGATAAAATAATGTAAGCTTTTCCATTTTAATTGGCATGTCAAAATAAATTGCCAAGGATAAGCTAGAATATCCTACTGTAAAGCAGAGCTGTCTTGCCAATGGGTATGGAGGCACTCGAGTTTGATGGCCAAGTCCCTAGTGTGATTCATTAATTCACTTTGCTCCTCATCCCCAAGGTCCCCAGGGCAGAAGCAGAACAGGAAGTGGAACAGCTGAAGACCCAAGTGGCACGCCTTCAAGCTGAAAAGGTCGATCTGCTGGGCATCATTTCTGAATTACAACTCAAGCTGAACTCAGATGGCTGCGAAGACTCCTTTGTGGAAATCAGAATGGCTGTAAGTGTGTTGGTTTTGGTTTTGTTTTAAGCAAGTTACAAAACCTCACCTGGACAGTTGCTACAAATACCACCATTTCCTTTCAACACGAGGAAGCCAGATAGTGGGGAAACTTCAGTGTAGTCAACGTAAATGTATAACATAATGCTTGTGGCTATCATAGCTGAAATGGAAAATACTGATTACCTTTTATGACCAAAGAGATAGTCCTTTTTTTTCCAGTATGTCCTGACAAATTTATGTGACTGACCTAAAAAGAAAAAAGAAAAAAGAAAATAAAGGCATAAGCTTTTTCAGCCCAGGTCTCAAAGCTGTGTTCAGCATTTCACTTAGGTAAGGGGAGCTGTGATCAGATGCGGTAAAATCAAAAGGCTTTAAAACACTTACTAATAACAGAACCCTCTTTTCAAACAAAGTCTTACGAGGAACGTTGGTATATTAAAACTAAGAAGTGGAGAAAAGAAAGAGCAGAGCGGCTCTGGTTGTACCCTCAGGGAATACCCTGGCTTGTCCCTCCCCTCTAACAGCAGCTGCTAGGGAACCCCCGAGAACAGGGTTTGAAGCCAGGGTGATCTAACTGGCATTTATGTGCAGCTGGCGTGCAGGCAGTCCTGCTAAAGAGCACAGAAGGTAAGTGAAGCCCAGAGGGACCTCTCCTTCTCTGCTACTAGAAAAAAACTGCATACAGGGTGAGGGAGACAAGCACAGGAGGAGAAAATCCTCCCTCATACACACAGTCATTCCAGCTTTGTCAGAGTACACGTCTGATACAGGCAGAGAGGTTACCTGTGTCTCTGAAAGAGAAAACTCGACTTTGTAGGTAAGTGGGAGTGGGGCACCTTACGAAAAGCTTAACTAATAGATGTGTCTGAAATGGTCGAGTGCGACTTCCTTTACCTTCTCATTTATTTGCTGTGCACAAGGTGAACAGAGTTGCAAAATGGCTCTTAATAACCCTACCACCCACGCCCCTCATAAATTTTAGATGAATAGGGGCTGAAGTCAAGCGAAGTAAAATACTAATCAGGAAGTACACTAATGTCAGAGTACTCTTTCTGCAAATGAGCAAAGATTATGAAAACACAGCGTTGATCAAAGAGCATTAACCTTCTGCAGATAACTGATAAAATTCAGGAAACCCAAGGAGTGTATCAGAAGTTTCCAAATGAGGCTTCTTTCTTCAGGATGAATGGTTAGCGTAATATTCTCCCTCACTGATGAGTGCCAGTTATTTCTAGTGTCAACATGTTTTTCTTGCCTTGCTTCTGTGAACAGAAAAACACTGCCCAAGATTTAGGAACAGTGTGCACACACAGAATTATCTAGAACCATCTCTGTATTTTTGGAAGATCTTTCTGCTAGCTCATTGGAATAGAAATGTCTTTCAAGGGACTTCCCTGGTGGTCCAGTGGTTAAGAATCTGCCTTCCGATGCCGGGGATGGGGGTTTGATTCCTGGTCAGGGACCTAAGGTCCCACATGCTGCAGGGCAATGAAGCCCACGTGCCACAACTAGAGAGAAGCCCTCACGCTGCAACGAAAGATCCCGCATGCCGCAACTAAGACCCGACGCAGCCAAATAAATAAATAAATATTAAAAAAAAAAAAAAAAAAAGAAACGTCTTTCAAATCATTTAAGTGGTCTTAGTCTTCCTGTTCCCTAAGTGGCCCGAGATGCATACAGATTTCTAATAGGAGCCAACCTATGCTTTGTGAGCCTTGCCCACAGAAAACAGCCTTCTTTTCTACGTGGCTTCAGCAAGTTCTAACATTTTGCATGCTAAAGGACTGTGTGGGAAAGGTATGTGGAACTGTCACTAGCTCTGTGTGACCTTAACCTGGTGGGGGAGAAGGGAACTGCCAAGGAGAAAGAGAAGATAAGCTTTCCTCTGTGGGCGGTCAGGTTGACTGTGCTGAATGAGAGGAGCCCGACCTTCTCGACCTTCTCATCTTTGCCTGGATGTTTATAATCCTGACGGGGAGTGCAGGTTGAGGGAAGGGTAAATTTCCATTACATTTGAGTGACCGAATTTAAACATCTCACATTTCCACGTTTGATAGGTTCCTTGGGTTGTGTGTCATCCAAATTCCTGCTCTTTTGCCTTTTTCTCTTTTGATAAGGAATTTGTCCTGCAGACATACTATGTTAAATCCCTTTCATTTCTGCTTTTACAGGAGGGAGAAGCAGATGTGGCAACGAAAGAAATCAAGCCAAGTCCTGGGCCCACAAGAACTGATTCCATTGACACGTATGTGAAGACAGACTAGGGCTTTCGGACAGACACGCTGGGCAGTCTTGTCACTTTCAGCTCTCCCCTGGGAGGCCAAACGTGGTGGGCTGAAAAAGCCACTTATTAATTTATACCGGGACCTTTCAAGAATGTTCCATTTGAATTGCTATTTAATGTTGCAGCCCAAACTGGTGGAGAAGAAAAACTATGTCTGGTGCCTTTGTCGGCGAACTAACCCCTCACCACTCTGTGTAGAGGTGTTTCATCTCCATCAGATGGGCAGTGAAACCAAGCTGCTTCTCAATTAAGAGACCCATGTTTCCTAATTTGTGTACCAGTGCAGTCTGATCCGGACCAGGCTGCCCAGCTGATAAGGGGGATGTTTCCATTTCGTCTTCCCTGTTCATTCCCGAGTACAAGCCAAGGTGACTAATTCAGGATAATCTTCCATAGCAATGGCTGTTGTTGCTCTGAGTGACGGTGGCTGTGTTTTGAAAGTGCCCAGATATCTAACCTGGGGAATTGCAAGTAGACTTGTGACAAGTAGATATTAGGAAGCCGGCATCTTAAGAGGTGGGGGGACCTTGAGGAGGAGACGGCAGGGGAACTGGGCACCTGAGTCTCTTGCAAGTAGCTCTGACCCAGAATGCACTGTCAGCTCACGCTCTGTAAGCAGGTTCCTACTGCATGACTCTGCTTAAGAAGAGTTATCTGAAAATTTCCCGAAGGATCTCTTCCCTCATAGGCTTTTAACATCCTTTTTCTATAACTTGATGAATGTACTTATAAAACATACAAATGGGTTATTTTTTTTTTCAGTTATGCTCCCAAGCCTTTGTGTAAGGGAGAAAATCAGGATTAGATAATATTTTTTCATCAAACAGGGCAGTTGGCAGAAATGAAAGTTATTCCCTTTTTTAGTTAGAAATTCCTCAGCTTCCCCCTCTCCCCTATTGCTTTTTTTTTTTTTTTTTTTTTTTTTATTTATTTATCTTTGGCTGCGTCGGGTCTTCGTTGCTGCACGCAGGCTTTCTCTAGTTGCGGTGAGCGGGGGCTCCTCTTTGTTGCGGTGCGTGGGCTTCTCTCTAGTTGTGGTGCGCAGGCTCTAGGGCGTGTGAGCTCTGTAGTTGTGGCACAGGTTCCAGAGCACTTGGGCTCTGTAGTTTGCGGCAGGCGGGCTCTGGTTGAGGCGCGCCGGCTCAGCAGTTGTGGTGCACGGGCTTAGTTTCCCCGCGGCATGTGGGATCTTAGTTCCCCGACCAGGGATCGAACCCGCGTCCCCTGCATTGTAATCCAGTGGATTCTTTACCACTGGACCACCAGGGAAGTCCCCACACAGCTATTTTTTAATAACAGCTTCCTTAGCCTGTTTGAAAGTATTTGAAGGAGTCAGAGATGGATTTCTAGGTTCAGAGTTTGAGCTTTGGCGATGGGAACTGGGACTGAATCCTGGCTTTTTGTTAGATGTGTGACCTTGAGTAGGTTACTGAAAGAGCAGCTGCCATTGGCATCAGCATAGTTGTCCAGAATGTTTAGTTACTGCAGTGCTTGTTGTGGTTTTCTTCGTCATTGAACTGCCTCTTGATTTAATCAGAGTCGGAAATCAAGAAAAATATTTGACATGCCAACAGTGCCTACATTTCTCTGCTCTAATTGTTTGAAACCAGAAACAAAAATGATTTTCTTCTCCTGACGAGAGAACGTGGTGGTTTCGGTCGAGTTGGAGAAAGGCCGGTGGTCTGCATGTCACCATGGGCAGCACACGTGCTTGTGCCCTTTGTATGACTGTGGTCTTCCTGGAGATTAGTCCTCTAGGAAAGCCGGACACCAAAAACCAGGGCTACCTCTGCTCCACTGTTTCTGTGGGTCCTGTGGTCTGGTGCCGTGGACATGGTGACCATTTGGAGGAAGTGAGCACGTGCAGTGTAAATAGAGCCTACCCATCAGTCCCCACTCCTTCCCTGGAAAGCATGGAGGAGTGAGGCACTGGTGGTCACCGGGCCAGCTGTGCTTGGTCTGTAAATGAGAATTAACTGGAGAATATTCTGGAAAGCAGTTCCTTTAAACTGGTTCCAGTAATATTCCTAGACTCTGACATTTTTGTTTTCTCATGAAAACCTTTTAACCTTTATGCTGTCCTGATGCAGGAGCAAATCTGCAGAAGGTGCCAGGAATTATTTGGAATTTGAGGAGTTAACTGTGAGCCAGCTCCTGCTTTGTCTAAGGGAAGGAAAGCAGAAGGTGGAGAGACTTGAACTGGCCCTCAAGGAAGCCAAAGAAAGGTATGAAGTAGGCAACGTGAAATATGCATACATTGCTTTTTTAACAGCTTTACTGAGATACAATTAAAATACCATACAATTCATCCATTTGAAGTGTACGTTTCAATTTTTTTTTTTTTTTTAGAATGTTCACAGAGTTATGTAGCCTTTACCACATTCTAATTTTAGAACATTTTTCCTTCCAAATAAGCAACCCAATACCTGTTAGCACTCACTCCCCATTCCTCCTCGTAATTCTACTTTCTGTCTCCATAGACTTACCTTTTCTGGACACTTCATACAAATGGAATCATACAACATGTAGTCTTTTGTGATTGGCTTATTTTATTTAGCATAATGTTTTCAAAGTTTATCCATGATGTAGCATGTGTCAATTCTTTTCTCCTTTTTGTTGCCAAATAATATTCCATGATGTAACTAGATAACGTCCTGTTTATCTCTTCATCATTTGATGAACATTGGGGTTGTTCCCACTTTTTGCCCATTATGAATAATATTTGCTCTCAACATTCATGCACAATATTTTATGTGGACATATTTTTAAAATTCTCTGGGTATATACCTAGGAGTTGAATTGCTGGGTCACATGGTTACTCTCTGTTGAATATTTTGAGGAACTACCAAACTGTTTTCCACGGTGGGTGCACCATTTTACATTCTCACCAGCAATGTATGAGGGTTCCACTTACTCCACATCCACACGAACACCATTGTTGTCTATCTTTTTGATTATGACCATCCTCGTGGATGTGAAGTGGTATCTCATTGTGATTTTGATTCTGTTTCCCCAATGGCTAATAATGTTGGGCATCTTTTCATGTTGGCCATTTGTATATCTTCTTCTTTGCCCATTTAAAAAAATTGGATTGTCTTTTAATTATTGAATGATAAGAGTTCATTAATATTCTGGATACAAGTCCTTTATGAGGTATATGGTTTGCAAATATTTTCTCCCAGTCTGTGACTTATCTTTTCACTTCCTTGACGGTATCATTTGCAGCACAAAATTTTTTTATTTTGATCTAGTCCTGTTTATCTGTTTGGTTTTTTGTCCCTTCTGCTTTTGGTGTTGTATCTAAGAAACCATTGCCTAACCCAAGGTTACAAAGATTCACCCCTGTGTTTTTTCCTAAGAGTTTTATACTTTTAAGCTCTTATATTTAAGTCTGTGATCCATATTGAGTACATTTTTGTGCATGGTGTGAGGTAAGGGTCCAACTACATTCTTGCATATGTAGATATATTGCTGTCCCACACCATTTGTTGAAAAGAATTCTTTTCCTCACTGAATTGTCTTGACACCCCTGGTGTAGATCAGTTGACCATAAATGTAAAGATTAATTCCTAAACACTCAATTTTATTCAGTTGATCTATATGTCCATCCTTATGTCAGTACTACACAGTCTTGATTACTTTAGTTCTGTAGTAAATTTTGAAATTGGGAAATGCAAGTCCTCCAATTTTGTTCTTCTTTTAAAAGATTGTTTTGGCTATTCTGGGTCCCCTTTTTTTTTTTTTTTATGTAATTCTTAGGATAAGTTTGTTAATTTGGCGGAAAAAGCCAGCTGGGATTTTGTTAGGGATTGCATTGAATCTGGAGATCGATTTGGGAAGCATTGCCATCTTAACAATATTAAGTCTTCTGATCCATAAACATGGGTGTCTTTCCATTTACTTAGGTCATCCTTAATTTCTTTCAATGATGTGTTGTAGTTTTCAGCATACAGGTCTTGCACTTCTTTTTCAAAATTTATTCCTTTGTATTCTAGTCTTTTTGGTGCTATCATACATGAAATTGTTTTCTTAATTTCATTTTTGGATTATTCATTGCTAGTGTAGAGAAATACAACTGATTTTTGTATATCGATCTTGTAGCCTGCAACCTTGCTGAATTCATTTATTAGTGCTGATCTTTTTTTTAGTGGATTCCTTAGGATTTTCTGTATACAAGATCATGTCATTTGCAAAGAAATAGTGTTACTTCTTCCTTACCAACCAGGATTCCTTTTATTTCTTTTTTTTTTGCATAATTGCCTGGCTAGATTTCCCGTACAATGTTAAATAAAAGAGGAGAAAGTAGACATCCTTGTCTTGTTCCTGATCTAAGGGGAGAATGCTTTCAGTCTTTCACCATTAAGCTGGTATTACCTTTGTTTTTCATAGATGCTTTTATCAAGTTGAGAAGCTCTCTTCTATTTCTAGTTGCAATTTTTATCATGAAAGCGTTTTGGATTTTGTTAAATGCTTTTTCTGAGTCTATGAAAATGATTGTATGGGTTTTTTTTTTTAATATTTACTTTTAATTTATTTATTTGGCTGCGCCAGGTCTTCACTGCAGCATGCGGGATCTTTTTAGTTGCGGCATGCGGGCTCTTAGTTGTGGCATGCAGACTCTTAGCTGTGGCATGCATATGGGCTCTAGTTCCCTGACCATGGATCAAACCTGGGCCCGCTACATTGGATCACAGAGTCTTAACCACTGGACCACCAGGGAAGTCCCTGTATGGGTTTTTTTAACCTCTATTAATATAATGTATTACATCGATTGAGTTTCCAATGTCAAACTAACTTTTCATCCCTGGATAAATCCCACTTGGTCATGACGTATGATCTTTTTTATATGTTGCTGGTTTGGATTGCTAGTCTTTTGTTAAGGATCTTTGCATCTGTATTCCTAAGGGGTACTGGTCTGTAGTTTTCTTTTCTTATGTTGTCTTTGTCTGGCTTTGGTATAAGGGAAATACTGGCCTCATAGAATGTGGTATACACACATACTTTGGGATAAAATTTATTTACCTTATAGAGTTGTGAAGTCAATGAATTTCTACGTGTGAGTGAACTTTTTATGAAGGCAAAGTGCGAAACCACATAAGACGGGGGAGATAATGCAACAGTTTTAGGGTTCCATCGATTGCAACATTTAATAATAAATATACTATAAATAGGATATACTATAATATACATAAATATATTATGTCTGAGACGTAATTAATTCTTTCAGACATTATAAATGGCTCATTAATCTTAAAATTATAGCACTATAAGAAGCACTTTCTAACTGAAGCAGTTGAAATTTTTAACTATAAGATCTGTTTTTAAAATATGAAGCATAAGTTATTTATTCAGAATGAGGGTAACCTAGAATAATCAGTGTTTGTCCAATGACTTATTTGATCGTCAGCTCTTTTCAAAGGTGAAAAAGGTATGATAGCTATGAATCGTAGGTTTTTACCCCATATCCTACCGCTGTCCCTTAGAAAAGTTCAGAGGTTAACTTCCAGGAAACTAGTACCATGTATTCTAATGGAGTAAAATATTCGTCCTGCCTTTTTGACAAGTCCCCAAATCTAGTAATAATGCACAGAAAAATAATTAAGTAAAAGCATTCTTTTTACACCTTAATTATTCCAGCTGATTTTTAAAGGGAAGATGTTTTGCTTTGAAAAAGATCTTTAATAGTCATGAGTAATCAGTGTGTTTCTGTTTCATTGGCACGTTTACCCTCCTGAGTTCTGCACACCATTCTAAGAAGTCAAGTTTAGCCAGTAATTCATCCTTCCTCAGATAACATGATTAGCTTTAACAATAAAAGTGTAAAGTTAGGAATTTTCTGATTATACATCCGGATCTTTCATATAATCTAGTATATATTTCCTGCTTTCAAAATAATGATAGCTCTCTGTCTGGAGGTATAGCTTTTCAGATTGCAGCTAGGAAGTCAGGCCTGCCTTTGAGATGGGTGTTTCCCTCTCTCACCCTGAGCTCCCTGTAAAGGATCCCTTTCTCAATAGCATTACATTTCCATTTTGTGAGTCAGCCTTTTCGCAGTATTTAACACCTGGCAAGTCAGTGATTGGTTGCCAAGAGTAATGTTCCCCATGTGGGTATTAGGATGACCTCCTGGCTAAGGTCGGACTGAAACTAAGAAATAAAATCACTGATTCCTGGACAACCTGGCTTGATTTACTATGTGGGATATGATGGAAAGACATTCCAAGACCTAACATGTCTTTTTCTCAAATACATAAGTCAGTCTTCAATCATTTTCATTAGTCATGAGAAATATGGGTAATAGTTTAAAATTTACCCTGAAAAGTTTTAGGGATTTGTGGGGACAGTGGACAAGAGACTTGCCTTTCTTCCACTGTTTGCCAGGATTCATATTTCATGCAATTTGTGTCTTCTGAACAAACTTAAACTGATAGCCAGGAAGGAGAGGGAAAGTGTATATGAAGTGTGACCCAGGATAATCAAGAGGTAGTAGGGAAAAGTCAGCCCGAGATGAAAATTTGCCCTACAAAATTAAGTTGAAATTCAAATGTAGGTCAGACGCCTGCGTCGTATGTGAGTGGTGTGATAAAGGCCCATCCTTCAACCCTGCACCAACCAGCTCTTAGCCCATTTATTTGCTTAGCTAGAAACAGTGCCTGTGCACCAATTAGGTTGGGCAGTTTGCAACAGATACTAATGCTGTTTGTTTATTTGTTATTATCACTAAGTCTTTTATAAATCAGGTTTGAATTCACATAGTTTAAAGAATTGGTTCCACAAGCTTTTTATGGAAAAACAGTAATTCTTTGGCCAACCCCCCTCCACCCCCCACCTCCTTTTCCTGCTTCTCAGACAACCACTTTCAACATATTTAGCTGGTTCTTTTGATACTTACTCCCATATATCAAGATTAAATTGCTACTTAAATTTTTTTTCCTATTTTAGACATAATCTATTGACCCCCCACTAGGAAGGATGAGGATTTAACTGCCTTTCACTCTCACCATTGTCACTACACACACTTCTGGACCCTTCTTCCCACCCCACTCCAAAACTGATTATATTGACATTCAGTTAGATCACTACTCAGTGTTTATTATTATTATGCATACATACCCACACACACATACAGTCCTCTGTTGAGCTGTGCTCTATGCTTTGACCACTTTTCCTTTTTTATACTTTAAAAAAAATCTCTATGCAGAATTACCTTTATAAAAATTTGCTTAGTTTCACCATACTCTTCTCCAATGAGGAAATCTCAATTACATTCAAACATGTTAGTAGTCTAATAGTTTTCTCTGGAAGACTTTTCTCCTGGAGTCAGCCTGGTTGTTATCTAGGTCCTGCTGTATTGCAGTCATCTTGGAATCTCCCTTTGTCAGTGTCCTGTGGAATTCCTTCATCTCTACTGTGTTGGATCACCTGTTTCCTGAATCCAGTGCCTTTCTCATTCTCTAAATATCTTTAAATATCTCCACTAACTTACTAAGAAAGAATATATGGGAAGGATATTTTCTGAGATCTGCATATCTGAAAATCTCTGTTTCTGCCTTTATACTTAATGGATAATTTGGCTAGATATAGAAATCTGTATTGGATACAATTTTCCCTCCAAATTTTGAAAGCATTACTTCATCGTATTCTAGCTTTTGGTGTTAATGTTGAAAAACTCATTGCCATTCTGATGCTTAATCTTTTGGTATAAAACTTCTTTTGTTTTTCCTCTCCCCCAAAGGTTCTTTGCTCTGTCCCGTTTTCTGACATTTCACATGTGCTTTGGTGTGACCTTGTTTTCATCCATTTGTTCTGGACATTCTTGGCCTCTTTCATTCTGCAAACTCATGTCCTTCAGTTCTCAAAAAATGATCTTGAAATAATTCAGGGATAATCTCTTATCCTCAGTTTTCACTGTCCTCTCATTTTAGCACTACTGTTATTTTTAATTGGACTTCCTGGACCAGTCCTCTGACTTTCTCAACTGGGTGTTCCTCTTTTCCATTTTTCTCTCTCTCCTTATCTCTCTCTTTCCATCCCCCCTTCACTCTTGCTCTTTCTCTTTTTCTGCTTTCTGATACATTTGATCAACTTTCATCTTCTTTGTGGGGCGGGGGACAGTTCCTTTGAATGTTCCTCTTCCATTTTATTATGGTGGTAATATGTTTCCTTCTGTCCCTAAGGATATTAATGATAGGTTTTTTTTTTTTTTGAAGTTTTTTCCCCTTGGCATATTCTAATTTCAGTAAGTTGTTTTATTTTCTGGTTTACTTTGTTTCATTTTAAGGTTTTCCTGAAATGTCTGGTAATCTTTACTGGTTGATCGGATTTAAGACTGGGGGGTTAGATGCTGATCAAAGTGCTGTGTGGGGCTTCCCTGGTGGCACAGTGGTTGAGAATCCATTGCCTGCCAATGCAGGGGACACGGGTTCGAGCCCTGGTCCAGGAAGATCCCACGTGCCGCGGAGCAACTAAGCCCGTGCACCACAACTACTGAGTCTGCACTCTAGAGCCCGTGAGCCACGACTGCTGAAGCCCGCGCACCTAGAGCCCATGCTCTGCAACAATAGAAGCCACCGCCATGAGAAGCCCGCGCACCGCAACAAAGAGTAGCCCCCGCTCGCCGCAACTAGAGAAAAGCCCGCGCGCAGCAACGAAGACCCAACACAGCCTAAAATAAATAAATTTATTAAAAAACAAAGTGCTGTGTGCATGTGTAGGGAGATCTGGCTGGGAGGTTTCCTTGGGGAAGTCTTATGTCAGAAACTTTAAATCTTTTCCTTATCCTGATCAAATTCTCCAGAGGAGACTTTTCCAGTCTCCTGTCTGAAGGGTACTTTTCTAGATGCCAGCGTTCTGGAGATGAGTAGGAACAGAAGGCTGAGGGTCTTAGTATTCTGTAAGTTCCCCTCTTTTCAGTAGGGAACCCAACCCCTCAACTCTGATTAATGACTCTGAGTCAAGAGACCCTTTATTTTATGACCTTCTAGTCATTCTTAAACAGGTCCCAACTTTATCCCCACGTCCAGAGGTACCTGGGGTCACTGATTCCTGAGCCTTTGGGGTCCCACAGTGTGAAGTGGGTTCCATCTTGGCTCTCCCTACTGTTGGCTCAGATCCAGTCCTCTTGGGCTATCTAGTCAGTTCCCACTAATGCTTCCCAAATCTTCTTGCTATTATTTCCTCTCCCTTTCTCTTTGTTCTTGTAGGTATGTGGCTTTTAAAAGTCATTTTAGTGGCATTCAAGGTGGGAGAAAAATTACATGTGTATATTTAAATCTACCGTCTTTAACCACAAGTCTCTTTATTTCATTTGTATCGGGATGGCTTTCATATGATTATGATTCAGTGTAAGAATGTTGCTATATTTGTTTGTTTTCAGGACCTCATAAACTTAGATGGGTCCCAAAAAACAAGTCTTTCCCTCTCTGCCGAATCCATATAAAGGGACACCCACTCTCTTGTAGCACATATGCATGCACATGTGTACACACATAAAAACACAAATTAAAAAATATTTCTGTGCATGACAGTGACGTGAAAAGAGGCAGTATTTTTCAGTGTTCAAGATAAATTATAAGTATAATATATCTTATACCTCCATGTGCATTCATCCCTTAAATCAATTCTAGCCAATATCAGGTTGAAAGCAAAACCAGAGCTAATATAGAGAATGCGAAGAGATTTTGAAAACATTGATCTTTTATCCAAATTTTGAACAATGTTCTTTTCAGTGCTTCCATAGTTGTTATTCCTCTGGAAGCCGAAGAGAAAGTAACTTTTCTATATTCTTTAATTTTTCAGAATTTCTGATTTTGAAAAGAAAGCGAAGGATCGTTGTGAGATTGAGACCCAGACAGAGGGGCGCACAGAACAAGAGAAAGAAGAGGAGAAAGGCACAGAAACTGTGGGTACTAAGAGTCTAAGACTGTTACCGCACCCCCGATGGACAGAGAGTAGTGCAGGCGCTGGAGCCGAGTCCTGGGATGTGTTATTGGCTTTGGCAATAGAGAAATAATTTCCATGTTGAATATTTTCTATTTCTCTCATATTTCCTTGTCCTGATCTGAATTTCATTCATTGTAAATTGTACTGAGATGTATTCCTATCCTAGTGATTCTAGGAGATCACCTCTCTCTCTCTTCTTGGCTAATTTTCTCTCCAGAATTCCTAAGTGGACAGGCCCACTAATTGAGAAAGGAATTTTGTCCAATTTATAATGAGATCATTTGAGGATGTGACCCAGAAACGTAAGGTAGAATTGAAAGATCTTGGTTCTATCTCACTACTGGTTTGAATAAAATAGTATGAACAAAAAAGGTTCATGTTTATATACATGCTTATATACATTTCTGTTCTGTGGCAACTCAGAGACGTGCCTCGTAGCCTTCAAACACAGTCCGAAGCTTAGGGAAAGGTGATGAAGGCAGGAAGTTGTAAGACCCACAGTAGCCCACGAGAAAGGCATTTACATAAAATACTTTAGCTAATTTATTTATTCAGCAAATATATATCAAATGCCTACTGTATGCCATGCTCTGGGCTGAGTCCCCTACTTTCAAGAGAATGGAGAATATTTTAAAAACTGAGATGAAGAGAACACCTGTGAGTGTTAGTACCCTGTTGACTAAAACTAATCGACAACTAATAATAGAGAAGTACTGAGACTTCCATGGCACCATAAAACTCACTGACAAAAATTCTAGAGCTGCCAAGAAAAAGGCAGTACAGTGAAAATAGTTGAGTAAGCTAGAAAAATAAATCAGCCAGGGAATATGGGCATGAGTTGCTAGCTGGATAAATTAGATTGTGCTTTGACTTCACTGTGATCTATGATCCCTTGAACTATGATCAGGATTTTTTTTTTTTTAATTTATTTATTTTTGGCTGCTTTGGGTCTCTTTTGCTGCGTGCGGGCTTTCTCCAGTTGCGTCGAGCAGGGGCTACTCTTCATTGCAGTGCACGGGCTTCTCATTGTGGTGGCTTCTCTTGTTGTGGAGCACGGGCTCTAGGTACGTGGGCTTCGGTAGTTGTGGCTCACGGGCTCTAGAGCACAGGCTCAGTAGTTGTGGCGCACAGGCTTAGCTGCTCCGCGGCATGTGGGATCTTCCTGGACCAGGGCTCTAACCCATGTCCCCTGCGTTGGCAGGCGGATTCTTAACCACTGCGCCACCAGGGAAGTCCAGGATTCATTTTAATTAAGATAAAGTCATTATCACAAGTGCATCCAAACTGATCAGTTAATGATCTATAAGGAAACAGAGTTGTACCCAAAGCTTTTTTTTTCCATACAAGATATTTGGGGTGTTAATTGCCAAAAGTTTAACCAGTTCAACAGTCTTATTTAGTTTAGACACCAGTGGTTCACACTGTTTTCTCACAAAGAGGTTCATTTAGCCTCTGATAAATGCGTGTTTGTGATTGCCTGGATGACAGGTTGGAAGTGAAGTGGAACCGTTGAACCTTCAGGTGACAACCCTGTTTAAGGAGCTTCAGGAGGCTCACACGAAACTCAGTGAGGCTGAGCTAATGAAGAAGAGACTTCAGGAAAAGTAAGAATGAGAGATGAATTTTATCCTCCTTCAAAAAGTACAGTTTTACAAAATGTGTTAATATACAAAAGTATAGTTTTATTACTGTTTTACTGAGTAAAAGAAAAAGAGACCTAATTAAAATATGAATTCAGAAAACACTAATGTTCAGGTTAATATAGAAACATGAAGTCCTTGTAGTAATATGGGGGAATGGGCCCAAGGGACTCTGATTCTGCTGTTTGGGGACATTTGTTAAGCGTATATGAGGACCTGGAAAAAGCAGTGAGCCAGACTTCCTGTGACTTACGTGAGCTGACAACATTGATGTGAACAAACATAAAAGCTACAAAGGGCAAGAAGAACTTGAGTGAGATTTACTTAGGAAAAAAAAATTGATTTTCAATCAGTTATGAAGTCTAATTTATAAATTGAGAGAATTTTGCATTTGCTTGTTTCTCTTGATGTAAGAAGTTATCCCAAATTTAGGAAAGCTAAGTTGATGTTGTTCTTTTGGATTAGTTAGCAAACATATTTCCAGCACAATATACAAGTGTATGTTTCCATGGAGTTACACTGACCAAGGTTGTACAGTATTAATGGTTATCTAGTACAGCATAGCAGCTGACGCTAAGGACTTTAGATAAACAGACCTAAGGTTGAAATATGGATCTACCCCTAATTTGGGGTATTACCCTGGACAAGTTATTTATTTAACCTCTCTGAGCCTGTTTTATCATTTGTGAACTGTGTGTCATAATTCTGACTTTGTATTAAGTAAGCTAATGTTTAACATGCTTTGCGTTAATGCCTTGCACGTAGCTATCATTGGTGTGTATTTGCTGTTATATTGAAATTTTCTCTCTGATCTTTAAGAGGACTGAAAGCATTTCCTTCTCCCCTATTGAATCTTTGTCAGAAGTCATACTTTTTTGCTTAACAGAGCCCATAGTTTTAAAAATACTAAAGATATCCATGGATCACTATATGAGAAGCACCTCTAGCCAATTACTGCTTTGGTCTGTATCTAAATCACAGAAGTATATTTGCATGACTAGTTGAAACAATTACTCCAAGTAGACAGTAGCTTGTGTGATCTTAGATCTGTACTTGTTTATGTTAGGCATAAGGGTTCAGAAATATGTAAATTTCTTTTACAAAAATCTGTATTTTTTTATATTCAGGCATAACGGTTCAGAAATATTACTTACTTCTAGTAAAGAAGCAGGGAGGATAAAATATTTAATTTTGTACTGTTAAATTTTTGAAAAATGTAATCCTAAAATTCTTTGCATTTGCTACGTAATCTGGGGATTCGTTTAAAAACCACTGAGAAATGAAGTATTGTTTGTCCTCATGAAATTTTGCTCTTTCTTAGATGTCAGGCCCTTGAAAGGAAAAATTCTGCAACCCCATCAGAGCTGAATGAAAAGCAAGAGCTTGTTTATAATAACAGAAAGTTAGAGCTCCAAGTAGAAAGCATGCGATCAGAAATCAAAATGGAGCAAACAAAAACAGAAGATGAAAAGTGAGTATGCTGTGACTGAATGGCTACTTGCTAAAAGAAGATAGAATAGCTCTTTTATGCAGATTGGAATCAGGATTTAAGAATAAATTTAAAAATTTTTCTCTTTTATTTATTTGAAGGCGTACTAGTAGACTTTTCTGAGGAGATGAAAGTTAAGTTTTATAATAACAATTACGAAAATTATTTGTAATCTATCTTGATTGGGGAGGGGGGAATTGTTTTCTTTGCAAGTAAGAACATGCTAGTAGGTGGTGGGATGATAAGGGTGGGAGGGAAGATTTTGTCACCTGAGTGTTCAGAAGAGGGTTGGGAGGTAAGACTAAGCTTCTATGATATTTTTCCCAAGATTCCATTTTAAAATTTCTTTTTAAATAGGTCCAAATTAGCCACTCTACAGTTGACACACAACAGGCTTCTTCAAGAATACAATAATGCACTGAAAACAACTGAGGAACTAAAAAGAAGAGAGGTACTTATAGAAAAAAAATTACTTTCATAGCCATTTAACATTTTATGTAAATATCTAAAGTAGTTGTGTTAATCCTTAACTAAGTCTGGTTTCAAGGGTTGTTTTTCCATTTATAATTGATTTCTTGTGTTTAAGTGTTTATAACATTTTATAACTCCTGATGTTCCACACACGTATAATGTGCCTTGTGTACAGAGGTGATGTCATGTCCTACGGTCGGAGTACGGTTTTAGCATTTTTTTTTTTATAAATTTATTTACTTATTTATTATTTATTTTTGGCTGCATTGGGTCTTTGTTGCTGTGCGCGGGCTTCCTCTAGTTGCGGTGAGCGGGGGCTACTCTTCGTTGCCGTGCACGAGCTTCTCATTGCAGTGGCTTCTCTTGTTGCGGAGCACAGGCTCTAAGCACGCAGGCTTCAGTAGTTGTGGCACACAGGCTCAGTAGTTGTGGCTCGTGGGTTCTAGAGCACGGGCTCTAGAGTACAGGCTCAGTAGTTGTGGCGCATGGGCTTACTTGCTCCGTGGCTAAGCTTTTAGCATTTCTAACAGTGGATGGGTTTGTAGGAGAGCTGAGCCTGGGCTCCTACATGAGTAATGACTGTATAGTGAGACTGCTGCCTGGAGCTATCACAAGGCTAGCTTGCCTGCTGTCAGTGAACTTGAGGCCCTGGACTTATCTGGCTGCATCTTAAATTATTGTAATAGTAATAGTAATAATGCCCCCAGAATGGTGGGATAATTTAAACACCATGGATAGAGATGTCAGGTGATAGATGTATTAATTAACCCAATGGTGGGAATCCTTTCACAATGTATATGTATATCAAATCATCACGTTGTACACTTTAAATATTTTACAATTTTATTTGGCAGTTTTACCTCAATAAAGCTGGAATAAATAAAGACCACGGGAGCTTTGAATTAGAAGGGGTCTTTGAGTTTATATTCTTAGAAATGTACTTTCTGTTTTTCATTTACTTTTACTAGAATATTGTTCCTCTCTAGGACCTAGTAAATTTTTAATTTAAACATTCCACTGACTTCATAAAGTAAGAGTAGTGTGAGTGGAAGAATAGGAGTATCAGCAAGTTACACCCACCCTGAGATAGGGTTTGTTATTAACTCCCTTATTTTAGTGTTTTCTTTTTATAAATCATTATTTTAAATTAGGAAATTATTATCTTCAAGCTGTAAATTAAGTGCATGAAAGTTGCTGAATAACTTATCACTGCTGATTAACAGAATAGTTTAGAGCCAGTCATTTTTTAAAAAATAAACCTTCATCTAATATTTTACTAAAATAGGTTGAATTATTTCAAAACCATGTCTAGAATAAGTTTGTCTTTTTCAGTCGGAAAAAGTGGATAAGGCAGTGCTGCAGGAACTGAATGGAAAGCTGGAACTGGCAGAGAAAGCCCTGGCTTCCAAGCAGCTCCAGATGGATGAGATGAAGCAGACCGTCGCCAAGCAGGAGAAGGACCTGGAAACCATGGCTGTTCTCAGGGCTCAGGTAGGCTTCGTTCCCAAATGTGAGCCGAGGCAGGCCAACCCCGATTATATTCTCTAACAGGAAAGTGATAGTGCTTAAAATATCTTTTTTTGATTTTACACTATTTCCACCAGTATATTTTTAAAAACCTTTTTACCGAAGTATATCACAGGTGGAAAGTGCACCACACTTTTAAGTGTATTACTCACTGAATTTATCCATTCTACAGTTGATAGACAGCTGGGTTATTTCCAGCTTGGGGCTTGGTGTTTAATGGTGCTCTGTCATTCTTATGCGTGTCTCTTTGTTCACCTGTGCGTTCATTTCTGTTGGGTACACACCTAGGAGTAGAACTGCTTGTTCAGAGAGTATGCGTGTTACTCAGCTTTAATAGATTATGCCAAAGAGCTTTCCAAAGTGGACCAGTTTTCACTCCCACCAACAGAGAGCTCCTATTGCTCTATATCCTTACCCATACTTGTATTATCAGAATTTTTAACCATTCTAGTGGGTTTATAATGGTGTCTCATTAAATTTGCATTTCCCTGATGGTATGAGAGTGAGTACTTTTTCAGATGTTTACTGGCCTTCTAAGCATCCCCTTTTGTGAAGAGCCTGATCAGGTCTTTGCCCAATTTTCTTCTGGTTTTCTGGCTTTTTCGTAAATTTATAGGAGTTCTTTATATATTCCACATACAAGCCCTTACCAGTTATACTTTTTGCAGATTTCTTCACTCTATGATTTGCCTTTCCACTCTCATGAAGGTGTCTGTTGAATGAAAATTCTTAATTTTAATGCAGTCCAGTTTATGAGTCTTTTTATTTATGATTATAGTACTTTTTGTGTCCTGTTTTTAAAACGTTCACTATCTCAGGGCCATGAACATATTCTCCTATGTTGTCTTCTAAAAGTTTTATGGTTTTGCCTTTTACATTAAGATCTAAAAACCATCTGGAATTAGCTTTTCTATATGGAGTGAGGTAAGGGTAAAGATTCATATTTTTTTCTGCATGAATATCCTGTTCATTTGGCACCATTTATTTAAAAGGTCATCTTTTCTTAAGGACTCTGCTGCCCTCTTTGTCACATATTGTGTCCAGATACCCACGGGTCTATTTCTGGATTCTATACTGTTCCATTGGGCTATTTGTACATCCTTGCTCTGGTACCATACTGTCTTATTATAAAGAATCAAATGCTTTGATATCTGGTAGAAAAAGTCTTCCTACCTCATTGAGATTCTTCAAGAGGACCTTAGGTTTTCCTTTTCTTATAAATTTCAGAATTCGCTTGATATTTTCTACACAGAAAAGAACCCTGGGATTTTGATTAGAGTTTTATTAAATATATATAAATCAATTTGGAGATGATTGGCAACTTTACATCATTGGCTCTTCCAGTCCATGAACATGACATATCTTCTTTAATTATTTTCAATAATATTTTAAATCTTCTTAGTAAAGATTCTGCTCATCTTTTATTAAATTATTCCTAGATATTTTCTTTTTTTTTGATATTTTCTATTTTTATCATACTTTTATAAATAGCATCTTTTTTAAAACTTCATTTTCTAATGGTTGCTGCTATATAGAAATACAATTGACTTCTAATATTGACTTTCCATGCAGTAAACTTACTCAACTCACATTTGAATTCTAATAATATTTCTGAATATTCCTTTGGACTTGGTACACTAAGATCCGTTGAATAATGACAGTTTTTTTTTTTCCTTTCTAGTTCATTATATTTTTTTTCTTTCTTTTTCTTGCCTTATTGCACTGGCTGGGACCCCAGTGCAATGCTGTGTAACAGTGGAGAGAGCAGGCAGCCTTGCCTTGCTCTCAGTCTCAGTGGCAGTGTTTTCAGTATTTCACTGTTGTGTGGTGTTTGCTATAGGCTTTTCATGGATATTACTTATTAGATTAAGAAAATTCCCTCCTCTTCCTTGTTTGCCAAAAATGTTTGAGTGGATGTTGAATTTTATTTAGGAAATGTTTTTTCTTCATATAATGATATAATTAGATAATTATATGCCTTTTTCCTTTAATTTGTTAATGTGGTAAATCACATTGATTTTTAAAATATTAAAGTTTGCCTTTCTTGAATTATCCTCTGTATATATTGTTGGATTTGGTTTGCTCATATTTTGCTTAGGATTTTTGTATCTATATTCTTAAGATTGGCCTAGAATTTTCCTTCTGCTCATGTCCTTGTTGGGTTTGGATTTCAGGGTTTTACTGGCCTCATAAAAACAAGTTGGGGCACATTTCTTCTTTCACTGTTCTCTGGAAGAATTTGTGTACAATTGGCTGGTTGTGACTGTTTTGGCCCACTTTTCATACTGGTGGGTGGAGTCCTTAGAGGAGAGTTTTATTAGTGAACACACATCCTGCCTGAGATGTAAAATCACCAAAAAAGTGGGGGGAAACCTTTTTTTGTTTGTTTCTATTTTGTTTGTTTGCTTAATTAAAAGTGGGATCATGCCATACATTTTGTACTACTTTTTCATTCATGATATATCTTGGATATCTCTCCATGTTATTACTCACAGCCATACGTACTTTTTTTTAACAGTTGTATGGTGTCCAAAGTGTACATTGCCATGACAGATTTAACCAGTCCTCTATTAATGGACCTGTAGGCTGTACCAATATTTTTGCTATTATCAACAATGCTGAACTGAACATTCTTGTAGCTATGTCTTTGTGCACTTGTGGAATCTCTAGTAAGATACAGAAATGGAATGGTTGGGTCATTGGGTATGCCTGTTTTTAAGTTAAATAAGTATTACCAAGTTGTCTTCCAAAAATGCATAATGAAAATTATTCTCTCACCAAAAGTAGATGAGAGCTCCTATTTCCCCACATCCTTGCATCACTCTTTTAAATGTTTGCCAATCTAAAGAAGATAAACAGATTATTTGTAGTGTAACAATGCCAGAAGTTTATTATTCCCTGTATACATATTCAGTACCAGCTGCCCAGAGTGGCTGGCCCAGTGAAATATGGAAGTGGTTGACTGAATTTATGGTTTTAGTTTTATCTTGACAGGAATAGAATTTCAACCTGAGCTCTTTAAGGCATTTCCTTTGTTTGTGCATGATACTGTAGTCATGTACTTTTGCCATGTTCTGTACAGAGACATTTGTTTTGTTTTGATGGATACTCTTGTTCATTCATTCAACAACTCTTTTTTGAGCACTTTATGTCAGACACTGTTCTCACTACCAGGGATATAGGAATGGACAAAACAAAGGCCCAGTTCTTACTGGCTCAAAGCTCATAAGTGATGGAAGTGAGACTCTAACTCAAATTTAGGTCTGACTCAAAAAAAGCCCATAATCTATCAATGATAACCATAAAATGTTGGATCACTCACAAATGGCAGGAAGTCCCTTAAAATGATCTCTTTATTTCATACGTTTTTTGGTAACTAAAGTGTGATTAGAATATTTACATTTTTATTAATTTTACTTTTTAAAGTAATGGATAAAAATTTGTATCCGAGAACCACTAAATTTGAAATGAAAAACCCAATTTTAAATATAGGAAGTTAAAAACTGGTATTAAAATAATGCTCAATTCACTATTAAGGCATTCATTTTTACTTTATAATTTTTGTAACAGTGAAGAAGTTACACATTATGGCATATTTACTTTTTTATAGGTAACAAATTATTCTCCAAACGTAGCAGGTAAAACAACAAGCATTTGTTATCTCACACAGCTGCTATGGATCAGGAATCCAAGAGCAGCTTAGCAGGGTGATTCTGACTCAGGGTCTCTCATGAGGCTGCACTCAGGATGGACTGAAAGATCTATTTCCAAGATGGCTCATTCTCATGGCTATGGACGAGAGGCCTCAGTTCCTGACCATGTGTGCCACTCCAGAGGGCTGCTTGAATACCCTCATGACATGGCAACTAGCTTCCCCCAGAGCAGGTGATCCATAAGAGAACAAGGCAGAAGCCATGGTGTCTTTTATGACCTAGTTTCAGAAGCCACACACCATTACTTCTGTAATATCCTAGTGGTTACACAGGTTGGCCCATTCATTGTGGGAGGGGACCACATGAGGGTATGATTACCAAGAGGTAAGGATCACTGGCGCCACCTTGGAGGCTGGCTACCACTGTGGAAAGTAGTATGGTATATGGAAGCGTCCATGGTACATGGGCTTCAGTCTGGGTTCAAATGCTGGTTTGAGCACTTAACTAATTTCCCCAAGATTAAGAGCTATTAAATTTATAAATGTAAGATGAGCATAGCAATTCTGCCTTCCCAGGATTTTGGATAAGGAGGAAATAAAATGGTCAATAAAGGCACCAAACATAGGACCCTGCAGATGTTTGGAATTCAATAAATAGCATCTATTTATTGTTGTTGTTTTTTTTTAATTTTATTTATTTATTTATTTTTGGCTGTGTGGGTCTTCGTTGCTGCATGTGGGCTTTCTCTAGTTGCGGTGAGCGGGCTTCTCATTGTGGTGGTTTCTCTTGTTGTGGAGCACGGGCTCTAGGCGCATGGGCTTCAGTAGTTGTGGCACACGGGCTCAGTAGTTGTGGCTCGTGGGCTCTAGAGCACAGGGTCAGCAGTTGTGATGCACGGGCTTAGTTGCTCCGTGGCATGTGGGATCTTCCCGGACCAGGGCTTGAACCCGTGTCCCCTGCATTGGCAGGCGGATTCTTAACCACTGCGCCACCAGGGAAGTCTCTATTGTTGTTATTTTAAATTTAGCTTAAGGCCAGCCTTCATAAATATACCTGACAGGGTAAATAAACCATTTACTATATTAAGCTAGTGCTGAATATTATTTTTAAAAAAGAGACCAGAGAATTTTACTGAACTAATGGTACATGCAGTATTTAAACTACCTATATCTGTGTAATTGCTGGGCTCTGATAGTTTAAAGCACACACACACGCGCGTAACTTGTGTCTTCTATTTGAAGGTAGTTGGAAAGTCATGGTGATTACACTGGTTTCTAGGAGGAACATGTGCCTGTTATTTGCAAGACGTGTCACAGGATGCAACACTACCTCTTCATTTTATCAGCCGGTGAGCTGTAGAGAATCCACATTTGTCTAGGTGGTAACTTCTGTCTCTTTTTTTCCTCTAACAGATGGAGGTTTATTGTTCTGACTTTCATGCTGAAAGAGCAGCAAGAGAGAAGATTCATGAAGAAAAGGAGCAACTGGCATTGCAGCTGGCAATTTTGCTGAGAGAGAATAATGCTTTTGAAGATGGAGGCAGGTAAATGAGGGGAAGACTTAGAGCACATATCACCCGGTCTGTGGGAGAGGTGACCCACAGTGTTTCCTAATTTGAGCTATAAGAATCGCTCTGAGCACATTTTGCCTGACGGTGTCCCTAACACTTAGTTTGCCCTGCAAGGCCTGGCAGCATCTTGTGGGAACCTGATTGAGTTCTTTTAGATAAATTGTAAAAACGTGACATTATGTGTTCCGAAGTCATATCCTGCCATTGTCATGGATGAAATATTCCTAACACTTTAAGTAATTCTGTAATGTTTTAAAAGAAAATACTGCTAAAATTACTTCTATCTTTAAAATTTTCATTTTGAGAAAAAACTGAATTATTGAGGAATAGAAATAGAAAAATACGGAGAATAAAATAATACACACCAATATGTATCCATCCAGAATTGACAGTTACTAATATTTGTTTTATTTGCTTCAAGTATATTTTTATTAAAAGAAAAAGGAGTTGTAGATGAAGTTGCAGTCTTCTCCCCACACCCCCTGCCATTACAGTCCTCTCTCCCTTCCCCACACTGCCTGGAACTGGTGGGTAGCATCCCCAGCTGTTTTGTACTTTTGCATATATACACATCTATATAATATCTTAAAACAAGGTAATATTAATTTCTTAAAACAAGGTGCCTAGGTTACAAAATGGTCACTATAGGTATTATTCTGCAACTTGGTTTACATAACTAATTTTGAACTCTGTGTGTGTATATATATGTGTAGATTTACTTCATTCTGTTTAATTGCTCTGTTGTGTCTTGTTTTAGAAATATGCCACTTTTTTCTAATCTAGTCCCCTATCAATTGACATTTTGTTTGTTTCCTGATTTTTAAAAATCTTCTTTACTTTTACTACGTTGTGTCCTAGTGCCAGTAATATTTAAAACTCAAATTACTCTTAAGTTCTGGTTTCTATGAACCTTGGCTTTGTAGTTTAGGTCTTTTTTTCCTCATACTTCTGTTGAATGCCTGCTTAATGTTGTCATATTTCAGGGTTTCACATATAGTGCTGCTTTTCATCCCAGCAGGCAGTCCCTGATGGAAATGCAGAGCCGTCATGGGGCGAGAGCAAGTGACGCTGACCAGCAGGCTTATCTCGTTCAAAGAGGTGAGTCACGTGGGATTCTAGGTTGTCAGGGCTCCCGGGGTTAGCTATCCTATGAAGAAGATGCTTGAAGAAAAATTCTACTACATTCTATACAATGGATTCCAAATCAAGCTACCAAAAATATAGCACCTATCAGTCTTATTTCCACAGTACCTCAAACTCCATCTACTCTCTACTGAATCCAGACCAGACTCTTCACACTAGCAGTTAAGGCCTGGCACAGCCAAACTTTTGAGCCTTCTCTCACTCTGTTCCCCTATAGATATTAGCCAATGGAATCACTTCCTGTTCCTTGAACTTATCCTAAGCTTATATAGCTACATGTACTTGCTTATGCGGTATCCTTCATGTAGATGCCCTTCCCTCATTCATATCTCTCTTCCTACAGTCTCTTTCCAGTGAACTCTTACCCCGTTATTTATGTGTTCTAAATATGCATTTAAGTACTCTAATAAATAAGCTCCCTTGGAGCTTATATGCTCACCTGCTTCCTGTTTTGCACATAGTAATGTTCCCATTTATTGAGAGTTTACTATGCGTGGGTGCTGTGCTGATCCCTTCATACATATTATTTCATGTGATCCTCAAAAATTCCACGAGGTATATAGTATCACCATCTTCCAGAAGACAAGGTTAAATAACCCAGGATCACAAGGCTTGTTAGGGGCAGAACTGGACATGGAACCCAAGGTTATCTGACTCTTCACCACTACATGGTACTGCATGTAACAGACTGGCACTAATTATGTACTACATCCAGATTTTAATTCCCTGAGTGAAATTGATCATGACACTTATTCAAAGTATGGTGCTTTGTTTATTATGTGGTTTTAATACTCTAGTAATAATGTTCTGTCATTTACAGTAAATTACATTACTGAAAGGGAAGTATTTTCCTTGAGTCTAGATGTGAAAAAACATAAAATTCACAGGATCAAAGACTGACATAGCTAGATGAAAAGTTAATAGCAATGCCACTAAGAAGAATCAGGGTGTTAGATGTTATCCAAAATAAAAAAAGAGAGAGAGCAAGAGAGAGATGTTATCCAAATTTCACATAACTGGTTCTTTAACTTTTTTTAAATGCTGGCTGAGTCTAAGTCCCTTCCACATACCAACAGACTATTGAAATGGAACTATCACAGTGTTATCAACAGCAAGGAAGCAATATTAGTATGTATAGTTAACTATTAAATCCTAGGGAAATTTCTGAGTATCTCTTTTACCTCCTAACTCCACCGATGCCCCCGCCAGAGTTCTTTTACAGGAAAAATTAGGTTAAAGTAAATATTAGAGGTAGTAATTCAGGTTAAAAATACACATAGAAAAAAAATTCAAAAAAAAAAAAAATACACGCAGTATTCATGGGGCCTATGCAGAAGCAGCACAGGGACTGACATAAATATTAGCCTCAGGCACTTTTTAGCATCAGCAGGTAATGCTGTGTTCTCTGAAGGCTGCATCTACCCACGTGAGCACCACCAGGCCTTTTCTCTAACGTGAATTTAAATATCCTAGGAACATCCATATACCCCATACCTAGAAGTGCCTCCAAGATTGTTTTGGTTCAAAAAAAGGACAATCTCTTGCACCTGGATTTCTTAGGGGAAGATTTCCCTTCCTCATAGCTATATAAGGCAAATATCTATTTACACTTAAAAAAAAAAAAAACTGGTCACTCTTTGACTTATAATCTAAAAATTGCCACAGAGTGCAAATGTATTCATAATTATCCTAATAAGCTTTTTTGTCTTATAAAAAATAATATTCCAAACAGAGATTGTCTTAAGATTTTTTGTTTGTTTCCCAACAAAGCTGCCTTAAACAATAGCTCCTGTCAATATATTTCATCATGGTTGTCCTCTGCCGTCTGCAGCCGTCCAAGTGTCTACTCTGGTCTGGGCGCTTGACTGAACACGAGGGAACAAACGGGCATAAGGCATGGTCAGATCCATGAAGGCCTATCGTTTAGTTGGAGAGACAGGATGTGCACATAAAAAGATGAGTTCATAATACAAGATAACAAGTAAGGAATAGAAATAACAGTGCTGGAGATAAGAGGAAAGGATAACCCCTAAGGGCCAGGGGGGTTGAGAAAGGCCTTGGAAAGATGTGACTTTAAGCTTGACCTGGAAGCCAGGATTTAGATAACTTCTGTATGAGAATAAAAGGGCACAGGCAGAAATGAGTGTGATGTGTTAATAATGAAAACTGACTAAACTTATTTTATAGTGAAGAGCCAGGAGGTAGAGGGAACCCATTAGCTGGCTGATAAAACAGCCCCAGTCTGCATCTTGAAACCTAGACCAGGACAAAAATAAAGGCACAGACAGATGCAATAAAGTTTAAAGGGACGAATTAACAGTCCCTGATAAGTGGCAGATTGTCATCTAGAGCAGGGTTTGGTAAACTGCAGCCCACAGGCCAAATCTGGCCTGTCACATGTTTGCATAAGTAAAGTTTTATTGCAGCATAGTCGTGGTCTCTTATTGACATATTGTCTGGCTACTTTCATGCTACAGTGGCAGACTTTAGTTATGACCGAAATTTATAACCTGTAAAGCCTAAAATATTTACTGTCTGGCCCTTTACAGAAAGTTACTGACCCCTGATCTAAAACAATGAGACTGTTAGAAAGCTCCCTGCTTCAGAAATCATGCCTTGTGATCAGTATTTCTATTCAAGGGTGCTTCTAAAGTTTGCTTAACACAAACTATCCGTAACAGTCTCCCATGTTAGTGAATTCAAATAATATGCTCAGAAGCAAATAACCATATTAAAAGTTACCTCGGGCTTCCCTGGTGGCGCAGTGGTTAAGAATCCGCCTGCCAGTGCAGGGGACACGGGTTCAAGCCCTGGTCCGGGAAGATCCCACATGCCGCAGAGCAACTAAGCCCATGCGCCACAGTTACTGAGCCTGCACTCTAGGGCCCGCGAGTCACAACTCCTGAGCCCATGTGCCACAACTACTGAAGCCTGCGGCGCCTAGAGCCTGTGCTCCGCAACAAGAGAAGCCACCGCAATGAGAAGCCCACGCACTGCAACAAAGAGTATCCCCCGCTCGCCGTAACTAGAGAAACCCCGCATGCAGCAACGAAGACCCAATGCAGCCAAAAATAAATTAATTAATTAATTTAAAAAAAAAAGTCACCTCCACTATCATCCACAAAAACAAACATTTTGGGGGCTGAATAAAAATCTAGAGACCTGGGTGGAGACGCTGAAAAACTAAAATGCTTTGCATCGGTGCAGAAAGATCAGATCAACGAGGTGCTCTGGGAGCTAGGAAACATTTCCTGTACTGAGCACGGTTTGCACACAGGGGACCTGCTGAGAGCCATGACTTCTTCAGAGCATTCTTTGCTTTAAGACTTGAACCTCAGTCCAACTCCAGAATTGGAGGAAACAATAGGACTGATTCTTCAATTCCTTCTCCTCACTTCCTTTGCCTGGATAACTCTTCTTCATTCTTAAGACTCCTGTCAAGTGGAGCTGGTCTCATCAGGGGGCCTGTCTGCATGGAGCAGTCTGAGCCAGGCGCCCTTCTCTGCCCTCCCCCACAAAACCACCTTGTGTCTGACACAGCCTCAGTGCTCCCCTCACGTCCTGCCACTGTCTCTTTTTCTTGCCTGATGTCCCCACCATGTCTGTATCCCTCTCTCCCGTCTCCCAAGTGCTCAGAAGCATCTCCTGAATGACCGTAATTGTTGTCTCTGCTTCTGAGAAGGTACCTGCTGTCCCAGGATCGCTCTCTGTGCTCTGCTTACTGTCCGAATTCTCTGCTTCTCCTTAGCTTACATCCTCATCTCTCTCTTTTCTTCTCTCAAATATTCTAGTTTTTACTAGAACATGTATCATCCTGTACCTAAAACCGAAACCACGTATTTTCACATACCTGGAACCTGGAATAGAGCCTAAATCCTAATATGATAGGGAAGCAGGTATTACTTTTGGAGATATTTTTCTATGTGTGTCGATTACTTCAGTTAAAGACCAAAAAAAATCCTGTATTCATTTCCCACGAGGTATTGATTACCAAGTTTAACTGATGTTAAAATTAAAATTCACCATCTGTTATTAAAAACTGCTTGCAACATGGAAGGAATGGATTAACCTTTCATTTAATGCTTATTCCCAGGAGCTGAGGATAGAAACTGGATGCAGCAGGAACAACAGAATATTCCAGTTCATTCTTGCCCCAAATGTGGAGAAGTTCTGCCCGACATAGATACACTACTGATTCACGTTACGGACTGCATCATTTAAGTGTTGACCTTTCACCTCCCCCAAACTGTTGGTAAATGTCAGATTTCTTTCCTCCAAGAGTTGTACTTTTGTGTCATTTGTTTCACTCAAATATTTTGGCTCATTATTTTAGGAGAAAGAAAACCATTATGTTCTAAAAAGGACATTTTTTTGGTGCATTCCCATAAACTCGCAAAATAGAATCCTTAACGTACCACACTTCTGATAAGAGGTTTGTTTTTTTTTAAATATTCAGTTGATGTGAGCACTGAACTGTCCATGCGGGTTATGAGTGTGTGACATCGTGGATAGAGTAAACGTGGTAATAAGATGGATGAAGCCTCACTGATTAAGAACTTTCTAAGGAGGCAGGAAAAATGAAGTGGTCACAGATTTAATCAAGAAAAGTGTCTCTGAAGTATTTTTAAATAAATTACATTGTTATTTTTCTTTATTCATTTAAGACAGATCTATCTGGGGTTGTGTATATGTGTATATCTTACAGTTTTATTTCAGCCACAGCACCAAAGTTATGATGTGGCTCTTTTCAGATGAGCCCTGTGACCTTTTACTTGATCATCAGGACAAGTGAAAAAATACTGACCTACATGAAGCGGATACATTAGGTTCACTGGATTTCATGTAATCATCCACAGTGTAAAGTTTTCTTTTTCTTTTGTTGTGCTGCAGGTATATGTTTATCAACTATACAGTAAATAGTGTATTAATTTCTAAAAAGAATAGCTATCAATTTTCTTCCTGGATCAGGCTCTATATTCATAATCACAAAAATAGTTATTGCAAAATAAAATTTTGGTTATGAATCCTTCACATTGTTCATATATGACTAGCTAATTTCATAGGATGTGTTTTCTGTATTCAGCTTCATATAAGCTTAATACTTATTCAGAACCATTTTGTTAATTCCATGAATATGAGCAAATCCCTTTACTAGATACCAGTAAGTGGTGTTTGAATTAGAAACTGTTCTTTCTAAGGAGGTGAAAAGATAGGGATTTGCCATATTTTGTAAACCTACAGTTTACCAGCCATAAAAGTTAGCAATGTCCTTATGTATCTATATCCTAAAATATTTAAGAGAAAAATTTTAAATCTCCTCTGTTTGACTTTGTCATAAGAATCTCTCCTAGACAAACTTGACTTGTGTGTGCATATGTGTGTAGGTATATGTATATTTTAAAACAGGAATCAAAACAGTTAATAACAGCTTCATGCCAGGAGAACACACTGCACAAATTCAACAGTAATTTAGATCCCCCCCCCAACCCCAGGGGGTTTGTTAAAGACATTTCTAAAATAACTATGAAAATTTTACTTTTAATTTCTTGTTTATAGTTTCTAGTTTAAATTTTTTTCCTTACTATCTTATATTGGAGAAGATAGATTTCTACAGTATCCTAAATAAAAAAGCAAACCAAATGGTTCTACACTTACGTTATTGGGAATATCCTTTTACTTTGTTCAAGTAAAAATATTAACCTGATCCCAATGTGAAATAACAGTGTGAATGTGCTTATTAAGCCTGTGATCAAATTGTTTCCTTGCTAATTAGAAGGATTGTAGATGAAGGCAAGTTCATATGGTCAATTTAAATTAAAGCTATTGTTTTGGGGGAATCAAACAGTTTGGTAAACAACTTGTAAAGTCTGTGCATGTCTTATCCAGTTAATTTAGTCTTCAAAGGCCTTGTTCCATGTTACCAGTCAACTACACCTCATCAGAATTTAGGCCCCTCTTCTAGGGCCAGCCATGCTGTATTCTTGTGTGGCTAATGGGAACAACAGAAAGATGGGAAATGTGAAGAAACATGAGTGAGCAAAAGAAACTTTTACGGCTAATAATTTTACACAATTAAGTCTTTAAATATTATGTTTAAAAATAATTTTGATCTGGTCTGGCATGTAAGGAGCTTGGACGTCATCACTCCTATCCTTATAATAAGAAAAAAGCCGAACAAACTTAAAATCGTCAACTCTTTTAAAATCTTTCAGAGAACTGAGGTCACAGGGTAAACCTCTGCCCCCAAACTGGAGAGACAGACAGGGAGATACAGAGAGTCGCTGATTACCAGACCAGGGTCTCAGGAGCAGAAACCACAGTAGGGAGCTAGTACCTGAGTAGGAAAATGTAAACTGTAATTGAAGAACTGCTTAAGTCTCAGTGTGGATGAGCTTGAGAGTTAAAAACTCCAGGGGGAGCCCAGTCTTAGGGGGAACCCTGCACTTTCATGAGTTTTACCTCCACAAGTCCTACCAGATTCCCACAGTAAAGATTAGAAAAAACTCCCCCATAATTCCAGCGGGGGCCGGGGGGCAGGCGGGAGTAGACATTTTGAAATACACCAGAGCATTCTGTTCTTCTTAAGAAGGCTGCCCTCAGGGAAACTTTTTTACCAGAGCCTAACTTGCTGGGATATTATCAGAGCCTGACCAACCTGGGGGAACAGATACACCCAACTTCTGCCCCCTTATTCTTAACACCTAAGGAGGAGGGAAAAAACCTGTAAAGGTCACAGCCCAGAGGCACAAGCTCACGAAAGGACTAACCACAGACCTATAGAATGCTTCCCCTCCCCGCTACCCCTCACCACCACATCAACAGGGCTTCTGTATAATAACAAGGGATTACAACGGAAAGAACGGCACATCTTAGACTTTCTCTAAGAAGAAGTCTATAGGGAAACCCAGAGACAACAGTGGAGACAAAAACAAGGGCACCAGAGGAAATCTTAGCATATGACACAGCTGCAGCAAACACTAATCACGGTCCAACCCCTAGCCAGATAAACAAAAAACCCCACACCAAAGGCCTATTTACCTCAGTTCCTTTTACCTAGTTCATCATGTTCAGTTTTCAACAAAACATTATAAGGCATACTGAAAGACCAAAAAACAGTTTTTAAAGATAAAGCATCATAACCAGACTCAGACATAATGGATATAAGACTGGGAATTTGAAACAACCGTGATTAACATCCTAAGAGCTCTAATGGAAAAAGTGACAATATGCAGGAACAGAGAGGTAATGTAAGCAGAGAGATGGAAACGCTAAGAAAAAGTCAAAAGGAAATACTAGAAATCAAAAAGCCTGTAACAGAAATAAAGAATGCCTATGATGAGATCATGAGTAGACTGACCATGGCTGAGAAAAGAATCAGTGCGCCTGAAGAAATGTCATGAGAAACTTCCAAAACTGAAAAGCAATTTTAAAAAAAGAATGAAGAAGAACAGAATATCCAAGAACTGTGAGGCAGTTACAGAAAGTGTGCAAAGAGAATACCAGAAGGAGAGAAGGGGACAGAGGAATGTTTGAAGTAATAATGGCTGAGAATTTTCAAAAATTAATGACAGGTACAAACCACAGATCCGGGAAACTCAGAGAACACCACACAGGATAAATGCCAAAAAAGTCTTCACCTAAGTATATCATGGGCAAAAAGCAGAAAATCAAAAACAAAAAAAAATTTTTGAAAGAAGCCAAAAGGGAAAAATAACTTACCTGTAGAAGAGCAAGGATAAGAAATATATCAGACCTCTCTTCAGAAACCATGCAAGCAAGAAGAAAGTTGAGAGAGAAGAACTACCAACCTATAATTCTGTGTCCATGGAAATTATTCTTCAAAAGTGAAGGAGCAGTAGACTTTCTTAGACAAACAAAAGTTGATGGAATTTGTTGCCAGTAGACCTGCCTTGCCAGAAATGTAAAAGCTCTTCAGAGAAGGTCAAAAACTCAGATCTATAAAAAGAAAAGAAAAGCATTAGAGAAAGAATACATTAAGATAAAGTCTTTTATTTTTCTTATTCTTAATGAACAGATAACAGGTTTTGTCGTTTTTTGTTTTTTGGTTTTTCTTTGGCTGTGCTGCACGGCTTGTGGGATCTTAGTCCCCTGACCAGGGATCGAACCCAGGCCCTGGCAGTGAAAGCGTGAAGTCCTAACCACTGGACTGCCAGGGAATTCCCAAATAGAAAACAGTTTGTTCAAAGTAACAATAGCCACATGTATTTGGTGATTATAGCTAATGGATAAATGAAATAAATGACAACAATATTATAAGGGATGTGAGGGAAGAATTGGGGATACTCTGTTACAAGGTATTTTCCCTACCCATGAAGTGATATAGTATTCTTTGAAAGTGAACTTGGATTAGTAGTTGATGTATATTGCAAACTCTAGGGCAACACCACCCCTACCCCCCCCCAAAAAAAGTTTAAAAAAGTATAATTGATACACTAAGAGAAGTGAGAAAATGCAGTAACATAAAATGCTCCATTAAAACCAGAAAAGTAAGAAATAGAATGAAAGACAATAGAAGAAACAAAGAACAAGGGCAGTGAACAGAAAACAGTAACAAATATGATAGATATTAATCCAATTATATCAGTAATCACTTTAAACAGCATTGGTCTCAATAAACCAATTAAAAGACAGAAACTTTGAGAGTGGGTAAAAAAGCAAGACTTATCTATATGCTGTCTACCCACTTTAAATATAAAGACACATATAGATAAAATGTAAAGAGATGGAGAAAGATACAGCATGCTAACACTAATCAAAAGAAAGAGTAGCTATATTAATTTCAGACAAAGAAGATTTCAAAGCAAGGAAAATTATCAGGGATAAAGGGGCATTACAAAATGATATAGGGATCAATTCTCCAAGAAGACATAAAAATCCCTACTGTATATGTACCTAAAAACACAGCATCAAAATACATAAGGCAAAAACTACAAGGAAAAATATACCAATCCACTAGTATAGCTGGAGACTTGAAAATCCCTCTATCAGTGATTAACAGACCCAATAGGCAAAAAAATCATTAAGAACATAGTTGAACTGAACAGCGTCAATCAACTAGATCTAACTGACATTTATAGAATACTTCATAGTGTACATATGACAGAATACACATTCTTCTCAGACTCTTAGGGAACATTTATCATGACCACATTCTGAGCCATTAAACACAGAAATTTAAATTTAATTTAAGAAATTTAAAACAACAGAAATCATACACAGTATGTTCTCATACCACAGTGGAACTAAACTAGAAATCAATAACACAAAGATACCTGGAAACCCTCAAAACACTTGGAGATTAAATACACTTTGTAAATTATACATGGATTAAAGAAGTCTCAAGAGAAATTTAAATATATTTTAAACTAAATGAAATAAAATATAACATCAAAATTTGGGGATGAAATGAAAGCAGGGCTTAGCAGGAAATGTGTAGCATTGACTGCATATATAGAAAAGAAGATCTAAAATCAATAATTAATGCTTCTTTAAAAAAAAAAAACTAGAAAAAGAATGGCAAGTTAAATGCAAAATAAACAGAAGAAAATAACTAATACAACTGAGGCCAGAAATCAATGAAATTTAAACCAGGAACTCAATAGAGAAAATCAATGAAACCAAAAGCTGGTTCTTTGAAACAATTGATAAAATTGATAAACCTCTACCCATGTTAACTAAGAAAAGAGAAGACTCATTACCAATATCAGTGTGCCATGAATAATTGGAACTTGAAATTAAAAAAACACTATAACATCTATATTAACACCCCAAAATGAAATGCTTAGTTATAAATCCAATAAAATATGTATAAGATCTGATGAAAGAAATTAAAGAACTAAATGGAGAGAGATTCCATGTTTATGTATAGGGAAACTCCATATTGTTAAGATATCTTCTTCCTAACCTGATCTACAGATTCAACGCAATTACAATCAAAATCCCAAGTTATTTTGTGGCTATCAACAAACTGATTCTAAAGTTTATATGGAGAAGCAAAAGACCCAGAAGAGCCAACACACTATTGAATGAAAAGAACAAAGTTGGAAGGTGGACACTACCCAACTTCACGACTTACTATAGAACTACAGTAATCAAGACAGCGTGGTACTGGTGAAAGAATAGACAAATACATGAATGGAACAGAACAGAGAGCCCAGAAATAGACCCAGAGAGTCTTTGACAAAGACTGGTCTTTGACAAAGGGGCAAAAGCAATTCAATGGAGAAAGGATAGTATTTTCAACAAATGGTGCCGGCACAACTGAACATCCACATGCAAAAAGAAAAATAATAATAATAATCTAGTTGCAGACCTTACACCTTTCACAAAAACTAACTCAAGCCACAGACTGGGAATAAATCTTTACAAAACACATATCTGAAAAAGAACTGGTATCAGGATATCCAAAGAACTCTTAAAATGCAACAATAAGAAAACAACCCAATTTTTTAAAGGGCAAAAGATAATGGATACCTCACCAAAGATGTACAGTTGGCAAATAAACATATGAAAAGATGCTAAACAGCGTATGTCATTAGGGGATTGCAAATTTCAACAAGATACCATCTCACACTTATTAGAATGGCTACAATTCAAAACAGTAACACCAAGTGCTCGGGAGGATGTGGAACAACAGGAATTCTCATTCACTGCTGATGGAAATGCAGAATGGTACTTTGGAAGACAGTTTGGCAGTTTGTTGCAAAACTAAGCACACAATCCTTGGAATTTACCCAAATGTATTGAAAACTTACATCCATACAAAACCTGCACATGAATGTTCATAACAGCTTTACTCATAACTGCCAAAACTTGGAAGCAACCAAGATGTCCTTCAACAGATAAATGGATAATCAAACTATGGTGTACATCCATGTGATGGAATATTATTCAGTGCTAAAAAGAAATAAGCTATCAAACCACAAAAAAAAAATGCAGAAACCTTAAATGCATATTGCTAAGTGAAAGAATCCAATCTGAAAAGACTACGCACCATATGAATGGAATTGTATAATGCTCTGGAAAAAGCAAAACTACAGAGACAGTAGAAAAGGTCCGTGGTTGCCAGAGGTTTGGTGGAGGGCGGGATGAGGGGTAAGAGCACAGAAGATTTTTAGGGCAGTGAAACTACTCTGCATAATATACTGTAATGGTGGATACCTCCGTCAAAACCTATTGAATGTGTAACATAAAGAGTGAACCCTAATGTAAACTATAGACTTTAGTTAATAATAATGTATCAATATTGGCTCATCAATTGTAACAAAAAGTCCCATACTAATGCAAGATGTTAATAATAAAATTGTGTGTGTGCCAAAGAAAACATACAGATGGCCAAGGGGCACATGAAAAGATGCTCAACATCACTAATTATTAGAGAAAAGCAAATCAAAACTACAATGAGGTATCACCCCACACCAGTCAGAATGGCCATTATCAAAAAATCTAGAAACAAATGCTGGAAAGTGTGTGGTGAAAAAGGCAACCCTCCTACACTGTTGGTGGGAATGTAAATTGGTACAGCCACTATGGAGAACAGTATGAAGGTTCCTTAAAAAACTAAAAACAGAACTACCATATGACCCAGCAATCCCACTACTGGACATATACCCTGAGAAAACCATAATTCAAAAAGAGACATGTGGGACTTCCCTGGTGGCGCAGTGGTTAAGAATCCGCCTGCCAATGCAGGGGACACAGGTTCGAGCCCTGGTCCGGGAAGATCCCACATGCCGCGGAGCAACTAAGCCCACGCACCACAACTACTGAGCCTGCGCTCTAGAGCCCGCGAGCCACAACTACTGAAGCCCGCGTGCCTAGAGCCTGTGCTCCGCAACAAAGAGTAGCCCCCGCTTGCTGCAACTAGAGGAAGCCCGCACACAGCAACGAAGACCCAACGCAGCCAAAAAATAAATAAATTAAAAAAAAGAGAGACGTACCACAATGTTCACTGCAGCACAATTTACAATAGCCAGGACATGGAACCAACCTAAATGTCCATCGACAGATGAACGGATAAAGAAGATGTGGCACACATACAATGGAATATTATTCAGCCATAAAAAGAAATGAAATTGAGTTATTTGTAGTGAGGTGGATGGCCCTAGAGTCTGTCATACAGAGTGAAGTAAGTCAGAAAGAGATAAACAAATATCATATACTAACACATATATATGGAATCTTTAAAAAAAAAAAAAGGTACTGATGAACCTAGTGGCAGGGCAGGAATAAAGACACAGACATAGAGAATGGACTTGACACGGAGAGGGGGAAGGGTAAGCTGGGACGAAGTGAGAGAGTGGCATGGACATATATACACTACCAAATGTAAAATAGATAGCTAGTGGGAAGCAGCCGCGTAGCACAGGGAGATCAGCTCAGTACTTTGTGACCACCTAGAGGGGTGGGATAGGGAGGGTGGGAGGGAGGCTCAAGAGGGAGGGGATATGGGTGTATATGTATGCATATGGCTGATTCACTCTGTTGTACAACAGAAACTAACACAGTACTGTGAAGCAATTATACTCCAGTAAAGATCTACTAAAAAAAAAACTGTGTGTGGAAGGGGCTATATGGGAACTCTGTTCTTTCCACACAATTTTTCTGTAATCCTAAAATTGCTCTAAAAAAATAAAGTCTATTATTTTCTTTAAAAATGAAAAAAAAACACTTTTAACTATACATAAGATTATTTAATATGAACACATATAAAATGTGTTCACATTAAATTATAAAATCAAGATTATGGTGAAAACTAACAATTTCATTTGACCCATAATGAAAGGGCTAAGTTGGAATTGCTTTTAATGAAATATCAGATTTATTATGCAATCATTAATGGAAGAAAGCTGATAGAACAGCTAATTGCAGCTTTTAAGTGTAACAGGAATCAAGTATATGGACCAATATTCAAATGTTTTAGTGAAAGGACAGGTACCAAAACTGCTTTGCTATGAAAGGCAAAAAGTAGAAATAATTTTACCATCTTCTTTGGTATACTTTGACTTACAGAGTTTGTCATTTTAAAAATTATTGAAATAACATTATGTTCTCTTTGTGAAGATATTGGTCATCACTGAGTATTGTAAGTGTTCTTTCTTTCTAGCTAAGTAATTGCAAAGATATGAAGTATAATACAAAAAAATATTGGCTTAGGAACTCTCAGTAAGCTGATAGGTTTATGTAGCAATTTTGTCCTTTAAACATATGGAGCCATAATCACGGGTAAAATTTATTCTGCGTGCATAAAGTATATATTGTAGTTATTAACTCAGCAAAACCAAGGAAGAAATGTGTTGAGCATTCTCATGAATTAATTAAAACCAGCAAGGCTAGAGTTTTTTTATTGGCTTCTCTTTGCAAAACATCAGTCGAGACGGAGGAACATACCCTGTTGCTTGAAGTAACCTCTAGATTGTTTGAAAAGCAATAGACATTTATTGGGGCAACAAAGACAATATTCTGTTAGGAAAATTAAGGAGGCTGGGTTTTCCTTTCTCAGGAGGGCCATTCATCTCCAAGTAGAGCACTGCCTCTGAGGAAGGATGACAGTTTTCTCAGTAAAGCATTTTTGTTCAGTTAGTTGGACAAATTCAAGTTCAGGATAAGACTCTAGAGAATTCTGTGCCATAAAGCATGAGATGTGAAGGCAGATGTAAACAGATGTCTACAGAGAGGTGGTGTGGATGCTTTGGAAACCGGCTGTTACTCCCAGCAGAAGATCTGATTTTCTGATTTTGAATAGCATTGTTTCCTGCTGGGCCGAAAGGTGGAAGCATCGATTTAATCGTCTGGTGCATTAACCCTGGAAACATACTCAAAGATACTCTGCTTCTACAATCTCTACTTTAGAGAACTCAGCTGCACTCACTAAGCCTACACCTGCAGCCCTGATATGTCCCCTTGGCTTGGGTCACATATCTAAAGGTAGAGCTGAAATCTCCCCACCATCGCCTCAGGCTGAACTCACATCTCTACCCTGTCCAAAGCAAGCTCATCCTCTATAAGTCTGCCAGTCTCTCAGCTGTTGCCAACCTGGCTATCGTCCTCTCCTTTTCTTGCCAAAGGTAACTTTCCTCTGGTCAGTTACCAAAGCAGATAGGTTTCCCTCATAACGTGCTTCCAATTCGTCCCTTCCCTTCAGCTCTCACAGTCTGGGACTATCACGATCTCCTATCAAGCTTCTTTGTCTTCAATTTCTGGTGTATCCAGTTCCTGAGCACCCATCTTTTGAATTTTTTTTCTTTTTGGCCGCGCTGCACGGCTTGCAGGATCTTAGTTCCCTGACCAGGGATTGAACCTGGGGCCACCGCAGAGAAAGTGCCAAGTCCTAACCACTGGACCGCCAGGGAATTCTCCTGAGCACCTATCTTTGTTAGCTTAATCGTCCTAAGCATTGCCTTATAAAGTAGTAAGAATAAAAGTTATTACACTTTTAATGCTTACATGTGCTGGGCACACTGCATATTTTCAAGTTTTTCTCATGAATCCTCACAATACCCTATGAAATAACCATGACTGTCCCTGTTTTGCAGATGAGTTGAGGCTCAGAGAGATTAAGTAACTTAGCCGAGGTTGCACAGTGAGCATGTGGCAGTTAAAAATCATGCAGTCTTAACTGCAGAGTCTGAGCACTTAGCCACACCTTTCTCTATCCATCTACCTTCCTCCCCCACCTGCTCAAACAGGGTCTCTTTACCGCTTACAGAATAAAGTATTCATCATCTGCCACCCAATTTGTTTTACCTACATTTTAAAATGTTTCCACCTCATCTTTCCACCTTTTACCTCCTCATCAGCAAGACTGGTGCTCCCTGGTAGTCACCTTATGTTATTTGTCTTTTGTGCAGAGGTCGCATCTCCCAAACTAGACTAAATGCCTACAATATGGACCTTGTCTTTGTCCAAACTTGTACACCTGAGGCACTAAGTGACTATGGCTGATAACCAGTGTGTGAAAAGGTACTTGAAATTCTCATTTGATCCTTCCTGAAACCCTCTAGTTATCGCTATTATCAGCACTTTACGGATGAAGAAATTGACCCCCCCGCCCCGCCCCCGCCAAAGCTAAGTGACTTGTTCAGGAGCAAATACTCTATTCGACATTTTCTCTCTGTAAACATTTCTTGTGTGCCAGGCACCAGCAGCAAGAGAGAAGACAGAGGAAGAGCTAGGAAGATGAAAAAGACACGGTCCCCTTGTCTCCCGATGCTGACATTTTGGTGGGAAGAAGCAGAAAACAGTTATTCCCAACTCTGACGCAATTAAGGACCACGAACTCCTCTGCAAACAGTGGTTTCTACTGGGTCTAAGAATCTCATCTAGTCTTTCCTTCTCATTTTACAGACGGTGACGACGGTCAGAGAGAGGTAAAAGTGGACCAGATTTTTGTTGGTTTGTTTTTCAGTCCCATTATCTCAACTGAACACGAGGTTGTAAAATAACCAACCGAGCGAAATTATCAACCAGCCTATTCAGACCTCTGTACAGTCAACCCAGCCACAGGCAATCTGTGAGGGCAGGGGGAAGGTCTGCAGTGGGTTCCGCGGTTTGAGCCTCAATATGCAGGCTTCTCTGCGTCAAGCGTAAGACAAAACGAGGCGCAGAACTGGATGACACGGTCAGTGCCGGAAAGTGTCAGGAACTAACTTCTGACCTCCTATGAAAATACCGTACAGGGACAGTTTTACTTCCCGGCGCCGGTGGGGACGCTAGAACACTTACCGGAGGAAGCCAGGGCTTCACCGACCGGAAGTTCCCTTGCCCCCAACAAAGAGGGCGCCGGTCACGTGAGCCAATCAAATTGCTCTACGCAAGGGTCACCTTCTCCCCGCCCCCTCGCGGCCGTTTCCGCCAAGACCTCTGAAGTAGCCAATCAGTGCAGCCCCGAGCCGGCTGCGTCTGACGTCAGAGGCGGGGGGGCGGAGTCGAGTTGGAATTTTGGCGGGTCCGGCTGTAGAAAGGGAAGGGGTGCGGAGCCGGGTAAGATGCGGGTCTGCGACTGTTGAGGGACTGCCCGCGCGCGTCTGTGGGAGAGTTTAGCGAGCTCCGAGGGCGGGAGGCGCGGAGTCCGGGGGCGCTCAGGTGGGCGAGGCTGGAATTGGGCGAGCGCGGGGGCGACCTGGGCCGAGCGCGGGACCGGGCGCGGGGGTGGGCGCTGAGTGCTGAGCGGCGGAGGTTCCGGGGCTGGGGCATTGCGGGCAGTTCCGAAATGCACCGAGAGGTGCCAGGCGTTCGGCCGTCCAGGCTGTTTAAGGATCCAGTTTCTTCTTTTTAAAGGTAACCTTTTAAGACGCTTGCTAAACGCGTGGCGTCTGTACTGTGTCTTATTCATTCATTCATTTGCTCAAATTGATGATTTGCTAATAGTTCCTGAATGCGTCACCCATCACTTCAGCCTTCGTGAAGTTTACACTTTAGAGTGGCTAACAGATAACAGACAGGTACACCATAGTGGAATGTGCAATAAAGTCGTGAAAAGGAGGAGGTGAGAGGGTTCCAGGGGCCTGGTTAGATAGGATGGTCAGGAAAGGCTTAGAAAAATGGAGAGTTAAGCAGAGACTGGGGGATGAGAAGGAGCTAGGGGAGAGCTTTCCAAAGAACCTGAGACCCCAAAGCACTTGTGTGTTCAAGAAGTTGAAAGCAGGCTAGTCTGGCTGGAGCATCCTTCGTGGGGGGCGCGGGGGGGGAGGTGGGCGGAGTGGTTTTAGAAGAAACTGAGGAAGTGGAAGTAGGCGGGAGAGAGAGTAGCCATTGCCTCGTAGGAACTTTTGTAAATTTTGTTCTAAGGGCAATGGAAAAATCATTAAAGAAATTTTATCAAGGGAATACTGCCATCTGACTTAACGTTCCTAAAAGACTACTAAGGAAAGAAAAGATTACTGTAGCTTTTGTACAGAGGATAAATTACAGAGGGACAGGGAGACCAATACAGGAAGCTAACACGGTAGTCCAGGCAAAAGATTGATGGTGGCTTGGACTAGGCTTTTTGGCAGTGAAACTGGGGAGAAGTAAAAGATTTGAGCAATATACTGGAGATAGAACCCCTAGCACTTGTCAGATGGTCCTAGGTGTGAGGGTGAGGAAGGGTGCGTGGGTTTGTTCGGAGGGAAACAGGGTTGGTTATACAAATAAACAAGAACAGTTTGCTCCTACCTAGCCCTCAGGAAGCTTACAATCCCGCAGATTCCCCAGTAGACAACACAGTGCAGGACACATGATGGGTCCATAGAAATGTTTGTTGAATAAATGAAAAGAAAGCACCATAATTAATACTTGACATCGGACTTACCAAAGTCATATATATTATAGAGCCCATGTAAGTTAAGCAATAGCCTAGAAAAATTTATATTTTCTTCTTGCAGTTTTAAAAATCATTTTAAATGAAAAAAGGAAAGTGCACAGAATTATATGACTTTATCCTAATTAGCTATGCCAACTGTTCCTCTGAGCTTTGCTAACTAGTACTGAATCGAAATCTTGATGTGACTAAGCTGCAACTAAGTAGAACCACACAGTAGGCTCTTATGGACAATGTAGACCTCAAATGTGTTACAAGAAATAAAACAGATAATAGCCCTACTATTTAGACCAGCCTTCATAATACCTGTTCACAATTTGTCTCATCTGTGTAACCTAATATCAAACAAACTACTCTGTACCTCAACCGAGTTTCTGTAACCATAGCTTGGAGACAAGAAAAGGGACTGCTTTCATACTAGGAGGCAGATGGTGTTGGTGGTGGGGTGAGAAATAGCCAGAGTCTGGATGAATTCTGAGCTTGAGCCCCTACAATTTGTAGGATTCTGGGTTTGCTGTATATGCGTGGGATGTGAGAGAGAAGATTCAAGGGTGACTTTTCTTATGTTCATTTCACGCAGCCAAGGTCCTGCATTCCTGCCATCTCCTGGGCACCTGTTCCTCCCTCACAGTTCTCCATCTCCACTGTTCTCTTGACAGCATGGATGGTGAGTCCTGGCCATTTTCTCAGTTCCTCTTTGTTTCATGGAAAATCACTCTTGTGTTCATGGGCTTGTTGTTACTTATTCCACTTATAAAATAGTGAAAATAGCTGCCCTCCCCTCAAGCATTGTCTGAGTGTTTCAAAAGAAATCTCACTTCAGTCAGTGAATGTTATTTATTTTAATCAGGTGAGATTTCTGTTCCTGACAGCACTGATTGTCTTTCATAATAACGGTAGTTGACATGTACTTACAATATGCCAAGCACTGCTCGAAGATCTTACGTATACAGTTGGCCTTCCATATCTGCGGATTCAACCAACTGCATAGAAAATATTCGAGAAAAAAAATCCAGAAAGTTCCAAAAAACAAAACTTGAATTTGCTGAGAGCTGGCAAGTACTTACATAGCATTTTCACTGTATTAGGTATTATAAATCACCTAGAGATGAAGTGTACGGGAGGATGTGCATAGCTTATATGCAAATACTACGCTATTTTATATAACGGACTTGAGCATCTATGGATTTTGGTATCCGTGCGGGATCCTGGAACACATGCCTTGTGGATACCAGAGATGACTGTATTAACCAATTTTACCCTCACAGCAACTATTTCATAGACAGGAAGACAGATGTCTGGGTGACTTGTCACAAGTGAAACTGTCAGAAGCAAGGATTTGAACCCAGGCAGCCTCACGTCGGAGTTCACATTTGATATTGAAATCTGTTGAAGTGGTTTTAGTCTAGCTCTGACTTAAATTCTTATAGTGCTTTTAAATTTTGTTCAGCTTGCAGGGATGTGTGCAAAATATTTACCTAGCAAAGCGATGTTGCTCTAATTAGCAGAGCTTAGCCTGAGAGCAGCACAAAAATGATTGTGCTGGGTGTGAAGAGACTCTCACAAGTAAAATGCATTATTTTTCTGGTTGCGTAATTTTGTTTATTATTTTTCAGAATTTTTATTGGAGTATAGTTGATGTACAGTGTGTTAGTTTCAGGTGTACTCTGGCTGGTAATTTTAACCCCCAAGTTTATTACACTTTGCCTTTTAAAAAAATTAAAACCAAACGCTGAAATTCATCGCACTGTGATAATATGTGAGATTGATTGTACCATTGGTATAATGATAGTTTCCTATTTCTTAAAATCACCAAATTACCTACAGAGCCATTGATGTAATACAAAGTGTAACTTTTTGCTATGAGGTGGTCATGAGAAGAAGTGGTGAATGGGTCCGTGTTCTCTCAGAAATCACTGTGTCTAAAAAAAGTCTCACTTGGTTGGCATGGCTTCACAATTTGGTCCAGTATAGATGAAATCAAAGGGTTTCCTGGTGCTAGGTGCTGTTGAACAACATCCATGTTTACATGCTAGTAGAGAGAGCAAGATAATAAAAAAACAAGTAGGAAAATATCAGGTAGTTGGTAAGATGGGAGACGCCGGAATGAGTTTGGATGCTGAGAGGAATGCGCCTGGAGACAGGGAAGAACCGGTGATGTGGGAGAGAGCTGGTGATTGTCAACTGAAGTCCTGGAGAAGCTGAAAGTAGTGGGAACCAGTGTCTAAATGGAGGAATTGGCCAGAAATAGGACTCGACGCTTCATCTGTCATCGCTGGAGGAAAAGCAGAGAATACAGGTTCAGGTTTGGTAGTGAAGGATGATGAAGTCTGATTGCTTCTATGTTTTTTCCTATAAAATACGAAACAAGATCAATCAGCCAAGATTAAAGTGGGAGGAGAGGGCATCAGAGGTTCAAGGAGAGATGTGTGAAGGAGTTAGAGAATAGGAAAGCAAGTGTATCAGGGAAGTGTGAGGATTTTTAAGCAGTAATGACTGCCCGCTTGTTATTGGCGGGTGTATATTTAAAGTTAGACCAGTCATGGTGGTGGGTCTTTGTCCAGGAAAGTTCACCAGCTGGAGTGCAGGCAGGGAGGTGGTGGCCTGTTGGATTTCATCAGGGTTAAGAACCATGAGGGCAAGAGAGACAAGCAGGGGAGTTAAGAAGCTTTAGAAGGCAGTGATTATAATGATAGAACATGGATCCAAAGTGAGGAGATGGGGGATGAGGGTGGTAAAAACACTGTAGGAGGGTTGATGGATTCGGACATCTTTTTTTTTTTTTTTTTAATTTTTATTGGAGTAGAGTTGATTTATAATGTTGTTTAGTTTCAGGTGTACTGCAAAGTGAATCAGTTATACATATATCCACTCTTTTTATTTTTTTTTTCTTAAGATTCTTTTCCCATATAGGCCATTACAGAATATTGAGTAGAGTTTCCTGTACTATACAGCAAGTTCTTATTAGTTATCTATTTTATATATAGCAACGTATATATGTCAGTTCCAATCTCCCAGTTTATCCCTCCACCCACCCCCATTATCCCTGGCAACCATAAGTTTGTTTTCTCCATCCGTGACTCTGCTTCTGTTTTGTAAATAAGTTCATTTGTACCCTTGTTTTTTAGATTCCACATATAAGCGATATCATACGATATTTGTCTTTCTGTGTCTGATTTACTTCACTCAGTATGACAATCTCTAGGTCCATCCATGTTGCTGCAAATGACATTATTTTGTTCTTTTTTATTGCTGAGTAATATTCCATTGTATTGAATATATATGTACCACATCTTCTTTATCCATTCCTCTGTTGATGGACATTTAGGTTGTTTCCATGTCCTGGCTATTGTAAATAGTGCCGCAGTGATCATTGGGGTGCATGTATCTTTTTGAATTATGGTTTTCTCTGGGTGTATGGCCAGGAGTGGGATTGCTGGGTCGTATGGTAGTTCTATTTTTAGTTTTTTAAGGAACCTCCATACTGTTCTTCGTAGTGGCTGTACCAGTTTACATGCCCACCGACAGTGTAGGAGGGTTCCCTTTGCTCCACACCCTCTCCAGCATTTATTGTTTGTAGATTTTTTGATGATGGCCATTCTGACCTGTGTGAGTTGATACCACATTGTAGTTTTGATTTGGACATCTTAATAAAGTGGAGGAGATGGCGGATGGGAGCACTAGAGTGAGTTGGCGGAAGGATAGGAGGTGGGGATCAGAGTGGGATGCTTGAAATCAGGATCTCAGAGGTAGGTTGTACCTTTGCTGTGATGACACGGAATGACCTTGGGAGTAAGTGGCTAAGATGAGGGGAGGACAGGACCATTGAAGGTGAGGTCAGGAAACCGAGAGATGAAGGCATTGGCTGGATCATCTTTGTGCAGGTTGTAGTGACTGAGAATCGTGACAGCAGTAGAGATGGAGGGGAAGAGGGAGGCATCCAAAGGGAAATCAGTCGGTGACAGCAACCGGAAGGGGATCTTGATGAAAAAAATCTTCTGTCATGAACTGTGGCTTGAAGAAAGTTAAGTGGTTCCAGAGTGAACAGGGATAAGCAAAGAAGACGTCAGAGCCCTGGAGTTGATCGCCAGATATCTACTGCACGCCTAGTGCGTTCTGGGCACTGTTCCAGCATTTGCAGTGTGGATGATTAAAGAACTTCCACTCAAGAGGGTCACAGGGCAGCCAGATTTTTGTTGTAAGAGCCACTGAAGATATAGGAAATGGGCTGGTAGTAGATTCTGTTGGGTCCAGAGAGCAGATCCCAGGAGTTTGGGAGCAAGGAGGGTGGAAGATAGTGTCAGTGTAACATGGAGAAGACAGATGATTTGGGGTGGTGACCGAGGTAAACTGGGATGGAAGGCATCACGGGATCAGCCCTGGTTCTCTCATGAAAAGATGGGTTCAAGGCCCAGAGTGTGGAGCCACTAGGCAACCTTTTTCACCTGTGGCTCCCAGTGGTGTGGGCCCAGGCCTCTTCCGGGGTGTGCTCTATACAGCAGCTTGGAACGGGAGAGAGAGGAGGGCCTCCTGGCTCCGTTTGGGGATGTGGTGATCTCAACTGGCGCCTAGGGAGTCTGGTGGGCTCTTCTCTCTTGCTGCACCCTGCAGTCTTAGAGTCTTTGTTGACTAAGCAATTCAGACTAATTGTTATGCAACCTCTGACTTTAAGCTTTAGACTCTTTCATCAGATTCTAGGCCTTGAGTTTGACTATTGGCTCATTTCCTTCTGGTAAGGGAGCATAGAGCAGCGGAAAGGATATTGGTTTACTGATCTAGAGATCTCCATCCTAACCCAGGCTCCTGTGCTGACCTGTTTCGCCATGTGATCCTGAACAGACCCTTAGCCTCTCTAGGTTTCAGCCCCTGTCTTTCCAGCGAGGGGGTGCATCACATATTCTTAATGTTTTTGCTTTAAATGCCTCTAATTTTATAAAGGAATCATGCCCAAATAGGGGGAAAAAATGAGCAAACAGAATAAACAGATAAATCAAGAAAGAAGAAATCCAATTGGCCAGTAAACATAAGCAGTCCTCTACCTCACCAGTAATCCTGGAAATGCCAATCAAAGCAGCAAACTATCTTTTAAAATCATTCATCAGATTAGCAAAACATCTTAGATGATGTACCAGGTGTTGGTGAGGTAGTAGGGAGAAACTCTCACAAATGTGCAGGAAGGTAGATGCATGCTTGTGGCATAGTTTGTAGTGGGAAAAAATTAGAACTAGCCCGTTTATTGGAAAAAGGCCTTTATTGGAAAATGGGTGAGTAAAACATGATACAGTCTTACCATGGAGTACTATACAGCAGTTGAAAGAAATAAACTACAACTATATTTTGATTTGGATCAATCTTACATGCAATGTTGAATGAAACCAGGGTAGGAGTAACACGTACAGTGTGAAATAATCTATATAAATATTTTTAAAGCAACCAAATACTATGTTAACGAATACCTATATATTTATGTTAAAAGTATGAAGAATGGCCTCGAGTGATATAGCAAAATTATGACAGTGATTGCAATGGGGCCTGGAGCCAGCCAGTGGTAAGGAGTTGGGACAAGATTTGACATGATAAACTTCTTAAACTTTTATTTTTCCCAACCGTTTAATGTAAAAGCTAAAAGCAAACATGATAAAATGTTAATGATGGCTAATTCTGGGTGACGGGATATGAATACATTTAATATCATGCTTTGTAACTTTCTATAGTTTTTAAAAATTGCTCAAACAATTAAAAAGTGAGGGAATATATCCATCTAGAACCTAAATGTATACTTAGCGTGTTTTTCAGTTATTCCCTTGTGGGTTGAATTTCGTATGCAGGAAGTGTCTGATTAGCTGAAGTAGCACAGGTAAATAGATCTAGCCCAGTGGCTGGCCCACGGTGGTCACTAAGCAGATACTGGCTCCTGCTTTCTTAGCCCAGTGCCCTCCAAGAAGCACTGGGGGAGAGGAAAGGTAGAAACAAGAACAATAATTATACCAGGCAAAATGGTGAATCTGCCGAGTCATTTTAACTGCCTTATGAATGTTGAATGTTTTAACTCTGTTTGTCAATGGCTGTTTTTCACAGGTAGGCTTTCTTTCTTTCCTTTTTCTTCTTTTTCCCATAGGGGAGGAGGATGATTTGTCTCTGCTGACCGCACTGCTGGAGGAGAATGAGTCGGCCTTGGACTGTAATTCAGAAGAGAGTCAGTCCTTGACCCAGAAAGATGGTGAACCTGATGCATTCGATGAGCTCTTTGATGCTGATGGTGATGGTGAATCTTACACAGAGGAGGCTGATGAGGGAGAAGTGGAAAAGGCTGAAGACCAAAAGGAGAATTTGGATGCTCTCTTTGGAGACATGGAAGACTTAACAGATGAGGAAGAAGCTCCTACATCGCAATCAACTAACAACAGGGCCCTCCCTGCTCCTGCTCCCAGTCAAGGGAAGACTCATCAGGAATTGCAAGGTGCCTAACCACGTGCTTTCTCTAATTTCTTTACAGTAGCCCTGATGAAGACCGCCCATCTGACAGCTTTCCTCAAAATAGCTGCCGAGTCAGGGGTAGGGATAAATGACTTTGCCAGGAACGTTGTACGAGTTAGTGGAGCGAGCACTTAAAGCCAGCATCTGAGGGTACAGAGGCCCCCTTATATCAGGGTCAGCCAGGTGTGACTGATCCTTCGCAGAATGGCTCTAACATTTCTCACACTTATTACAGAAAAATAATACTTCAGGATTTAGCAAAGGGAGCCAGGGACAAGACTACAAAGCAGCTACACGTTCTATTTCAGCAGAAGACCATTTCTGAACACTCACATTGAGGACTGCCATTTTCTTATTCCTGGCATCTTTCTCATGTATTTTTAAATTACAGTAAAATTCTGCTCTAATCAATGGGCTATTTCTTCTAATACAGGAGCCAGCATTTATTGTATTAATTATGGTACTTGATTTACGAAATAAATATAATCATTTCTTGACTCTTAAGAACCTGTCAACCATGGACATGTATCTGTGATTATCTGTCAGTAGTACAAATTCATAACCAGCTTTGGTATTAGAGATTTGATTACTGGAAATAATCATGTTTCTTTCTCTGAGGGGACCTCTTCGAAGTGCAAAAGTTAACTGTGAGTTTTCGGTGTGTGATTCTATTGTGGGTCGCAAGGTTGTGGAGGTGATGGGTGGACGTCAAAAATCATTTCAGCGCTTTCATCATGTATCATATTTCCTCTGGTCTGGTTCTTAAATCAATATATTTTTCTTCCCTAGATGAATTAAGGAAGGTGCAAGAGCAAATGAAGTCCTTACAAGAACAGCTGAAACTAGCGACAATTAAACAGCCTGCAAGTCCAGCCCGTCTGCATAAAACCCCAGGTAATCAGACTAATTCTAAGGATAGTATGCATTTCTGTTACGAAGAAATTATAACATTACTTCTGCATCCAACTCCTGGTAAAACGGTTTTTGAGCCCCTTTCTAAATTTTCTTTACTAATTTCTTTTACTTTTAATCAAGTAGATAAGTCTCCACGTCCCCCTCTTAAGGAGAAGAAAGTTCAGAGAATTCAGGAGTCGTCGTGCTTTTCTGCGGAGCTTGACGTCCCTACTCTACCAAAACCCAAGCGGGTGGCTCGGACACCAAAGGTTTCACCTGCAGGTGTAGTACTTGAGGCCTCCCTGGTTTCTCACTGCTTGGGTTCTGTTTGCAGTATATTTTGGCAACGTCATGTATGTGTGTGTGTGTGTGTGTGTGTGTGTCTGTGTGTTTTGGTGTATCTTACATGCCCATTGAGAAAAGTAAGTTTCCTGGGAATGGAAACCATATGCTGTACTTCCTAATCTTTCTCTATATCTCAAAGTACTTAGAAAATCCTTAGGTAGAGAATAGGTATTTAACTAAATGCTTAGTGGATTCAGTTTTTTTTAGCTCTTATAGTCCTGTAGTTGACTTGAATTATAGTCAAGTATAACCACTGGGTTGAGTTCTTATGCTAGCAATCTAGAGATTTAATCTTCAGGCTGTGAGACTGAGGTACAGATCCCCTTATAAAATGATCAAGTTTTATTTGAAGCCAGGTTGTTTTAAACCAGAGGATCCATTCTTTAGAAAAGGCTTCTTTGCAGGAGTATAGAATGGTACTCAAAATCCTATTTCAGCACGTACATATATACACACAAAATAAAATGAAAAGGATTTATAAGCTCTATGTATTGGTTTTGTTGTACTGCCTTTTTGCCCAAAGTGATTATTCTTTGGAAGATCTGAGACAAAATGGTCTGGAGATAACATAGTTTAGAGTAAGCAACATTTTATTGATCACACATGTTCAAAGAGGCCCTTTTGATTACAGTATGATACATTGACACAATAGTACAGAATAGCTGTAGGCTCCTAGTGTTCATATTTATTTGATAACAAATTATATATTCCATGTATCCACTTATTAATAGTGTTTATCCCTTTAGGACCTTTGATATATTACTAAGGTGTTTTATTAGGCAGTGTCCAAAGTTGGCTTTTTAAGGGATGGGGCAAGGGCATGGTTTCTGGAGATTCTAAAGTTCTAGGGTTGTCCTGGCCCCTGGCTTGCGAGCAGTGATCCAAAGTCGCTTTGAAGGTAAACAACAATCTTACTTAAGAGAGAGAGAGATTTTATTAAGGAGAATACCCAAGCTTTCTGACCCTCAGGAGCATTATCAAATGCTTCTAAAATATGAAAAGTAACCATGTCAGAATACCCTGGGCCCCCTAATTACCCCCCTCCCCCAACCCCGCAAGTATAATGGAATGGATTGAAATGAAATGAAACAAGAAATAAGAAAACAAAGGGGAGCAAACTTTGGATGTTTTTCGGGTAGAATTTGACCTGTGCACACATCTCCACTAATTACTGATTTCTATAGGAGGGCTCTAATTCCCTCATGGAATCTTCTGCAGTGCTCTGTATATGGTGAATACTCAGTAAATGGCTTTGCCCAGAGGAACAGTGTTTTAGAGCAGCACTGCTACAGCAGCCACTGGCTACATGTGGCTAATTAGATAAATTCGGCATTCATTTCCTTAGATACACCAGTCAGTTTCAAGTGATCAATGTCCACCTGTGGCTGGTGGCCGCCACACTGGACAGCAGTGCTATAAAACATTTTCATACACAGCAAGCTCTTTGGACCACGCTGCAGAGATCTGGGGGTAGTACAGAAATGATCCTGTGGGCTTCCTTTGTTCTCTCAAGATTTGGTTATTGCATATGTTGATTAAAAAAAGAAACAATTCCATTTAATGTTTAGTTATCAGTATGGTTTTCTTTTCAATTTTTATGTTCATTTTTTAGAGCCCCAAAGCTCATCTTTCAGGATGACAGGTGCACCCTCCCAACCACTCCGAACGACTCCTGGGAACAAGCCTGGTGGGATGACGAGGGATCAGAGTGCAGGGACTCCCAGGAGCTCTGGGGAAACAACTCAGACAGTCTCCGTGGAAGCCTTCTCCGGCCTGAGGCTCAGGTCAGTAACTGTAATGGGCCTCTCACTCTGTTCATAGACCCCACTAGATGCCTCTTCCTCCTTCCTAGGGACTTGGCCTTCCAGAAATAGTGTGTTTGTACCGCAGATCCGCATAAGACCTACAGCTCTTGAACTTGACCATACTAGGCCATCAGCACTGGGTTTGACTCAGTATATTTACATATGAATAAGGAAAACTTTCTCTTGCTTGTGTAAAGAATAAAAGATATATGTTCATAAAAAAAGAGATCAGTAAATAATAAGTACTGTATTTAATCAGAAACTGATGGAAACAGTGATAGAGACTATTTTTAAACACCTAAAGGTATATACAGTTTAACCAGGATAGTAGTATCTTCTTATAGTTGATGTTAAGAGAAATAGCTCTGCTCTTTTTCTTCCTGATAACTTTTAAGGCCAATTTATATTCTGTGTATCTGTTCCATGGAGAAATTAAGATATTCAGTTAAAATAGGAATAAATCCCAGGATCGGTTCAGGGAAAAGCCTGGACTTGGAAATCTGTGCTTTGCATCACTACTGCCTTGCATCTCCATTATTACTGCTCTTGAAGCCCAGGGCAGAGCAGTAACCCTTACTCTGAAACCCGATTGCCTTTAGTACTGTCTATCTGAGTAGCCAAGTGCAACCCCTCTAGAAGACCTGAGCCTTGTCAATCTAAAATAAAACTGCTAAGCTCTTAAATAGTATATTATTAAGCAGGGGGAGAACAAGTGACTGCTAACATGCAGTGGAAGTTTATTGTAAAGACTCCGTACTCTCCAAAATTGGGGGAAAAATCAGTATCTTAATTACATTTGAGACAGAGTCGGAGGGACGGAATACAGTAAAAGCTCATTGATGGGGCTCAGGGTTCTTTTTCAAGGTAAATGTGGCCCTCCTGAGATGATACTGCCTTTCCCAGTTGAAACTCCCTACAGATAATGAAAGATGTTGCTGATGTGAGCGTGCTGAACATTTGAACGGAATGGAAGTAGACGAAGTTGAAACACTCAGCCAAAGCTTCTGAGGGGCCTACAAATTTAGGGGATTGCAGAATTGTTTGAGTCTCTGTAATTGTTCTACCTGAACCACAGAACCTAAAAATACTCCGAAGGATCACTGCCTGATAGTAACCTATTAACTTAAAGAAATCAGGCAAAGAAAGGATTTCTTCACCTATGTCAGTGTTTCCCTCCTGAATATTTTTCATTGTTCAGAGGTAGCTCTTGGACTTTCTATTCCAGAAGACTTCTGAAAGAGTCAGAAAGCATGTTTTTTCCTGTTTTCTCTTGTCCTTGAATAGGTAATATGATCAAACATGGAACAGATGTTAATATTCTACTAGAGAAAAACAATTTACAAATTCATGAGTTTTTAGCCACTCATTAGGAAAAAGAATATATTAATTGAAGCTAGGTTCAAAGTTTTTATTTATTATGTGAAAAGGTTGGCTTAAAGAAAACTAATTAGAAATAGTAGAACTTTTGAAATTCTTGCAGAATTGGTAGAATTGAAATATCTTATTTACTTAAGCAATTCATGATTTTGTATTAAAGTCAAGAGATTATTTTTAAAAGAATATTATAACTTTATATTAGAATTCATAAGAACTTAAAGAATTTGTGATCTTTATTTTCTACAGAGGTCCCAGTTCTACATCCAAGGAAAAGCAAACCTAGCTTTTAAAATTATCTCTTTCTTGTTTTTTGTTTTTTTTTTGCCACACTGTGCGCCATGTGGGATCTTAGTTCCCTGACCAGAGATCAAACCCGTACCCCCTGCAGTGGAAGCACAGAGTCTTAACCACTAGACCGCCAGGGAAGTCCCAAAATTATCTCATTTTTATCTGCTGTAAAAATATGTGCCTTGTCCATTACTACGTAACTACACCTCCCTGAAAACAGGTGCTTTAGAGATTTCTGCCAATTACATCTCTGCTAACCAATTTGCTACAGTGCCAGATAATCTCTTCTTAGAATAATAATCTACCAGTCGCTGGTTTCTTGACCCAGGAAGCCTCGAGTATCCTCCACAGAAATGAACAAGAAAATGACTGGCCGAAGACTGATCAGACTATCTCAGCTCAAGGAAAAGATGGCAAGTGAGAAGCTGGAAGAAATAGACTGGGTGACATTTGGGGTTATATTGAAGAAAATCACTCCACAGAGTTCTAACAGTGTAAGCCATTTTATTGATTTCTCAGCTGTTTCATCACAGATTGACAGTGGGGACTCATATGTTCTTGATTTGTTGCCCAGAGCCCATCAGTATTTCATTTTGAAGTCATTGCTAGTAAGTTCCCAAGTTGCCACACCATTGTTGGGTTGGTACCCGAGGGGGAGATGTGTAAGGAGGGCCCTACTTAAAGAACATCTGGTTGTACAGGCTTCTTGGGCTTTTTATTGTCCATGTCATTCTTTCTTATTTCACTTGTCATTGTTTGTTGATGCGTGTAGATGCCCCTGTGACACTGCAATCCCTTTTGTGCAAGGGAAGCAGGTCCTCAAAGAGGCTGAGTTCACAGATCCTTTGGAAAGCTTTACTAGGTGTAAGATGTCAATTGCAAAAGTCCTGAAATTGCTGACTTGTGCCAGTATAGTATGGTATATTTAATTTGATGGATATTACAAAAGATCTAGCAAGTTTTAAAATAACAGTTGACTGAGGCATAACAGGAAAATTATTTTATGGCCTGACAAGTCAGCAAATCTGGATGCTAAGCCTCTTTCTCCATTTAGCAGGAGTGGTGGCCTTAGGGTGGCCCCAAATCTTTCTTTGAGGACCTCCATTTCCTTACCTGTAAAATGAAGGAACTGGCTTTTGATTATCTCAAAGGCTGTCTCTAAAATACTGCAAATAATCTTGCTCAAAACTAATTCATTCTCCAATTTAGATCTTGGCCAACCTTAGATTTTTTTTATCAGCTCTGACACGAGGGCTTGAGTTTCAGATTCTGAATCCTACTCTAGCCCTGTTCTATCTCGCTAAATGTGAACAAGTCTGGTTTTCATTTGGTTAAGTTCCTAATTGCATCACTACTGGCTATAATGACATGGAAATAATAGGTGTGAAATTTATCTGAACTCCTCTGTACAAATCCTTGGGAGAATAATTAGAATACTTGAGTCTAGGCGATAGCTCACCATAACCTGTAACCATACCCACTCTGGGCTGCCTCTGAAATAGCTTGATTTAATGTTGTGTGAATTATTTTGTTTAAAAAAAAATCTGTAAACATGGAAGATGTTCATATTATAAGTGGGCAGCATTTTGAGTTGCACTTCTTGATATGTCATAGTATTTCCAAAATTTTACAGTTAAATACAACTAGTTTTCTTTAAATGATGCTTTTTTCTTCTAAGCTAAGGAAAGATTTAGAAACATTCAGCTGAAACCTCCTTATTAATAACATAATCAGTGATAAATAATATTTACTAAATTTATATCAGTAAGTTATTTTTTTTACTGAAGTATAGTTGATTTACAATGTTGTGTTAGTTTTTGGTGTACAGCAAAGTGATCCAGTTATACATATATATATTCTTTTTCATATTCTTTTCCATTATGGTTTATTACAAGATATTGAATATAGTTCCCTGTGTTATACAATAGTAGTCCTGTTGTTTAAATATTTTATATATCATAGTTTGTATCTGCTAGTAACAAGTTTGCTATTGGCTTGCCTTTCTTCACCTTCATTTCTAAAATGAGAAGAGTCATACCAAAACCTAGAGAAAGGATTAATTTATAATTAACAGACATTCTGATGATTACATATTCAGGGTAGGTTATACTTAGATATTTTTCCACAGTAGAACACTCAAACTGTAAATGGAGACATTGTAACCCATTGTTCAAAATTTATTAAAAATAAGAATAAATGTTTGCTCCAGGGGAAAACATTTAGCATCTGGCGACTGAATGATCTTCGTGACCTGACGCGGTACGTGTCACTGTTCCTGTTTGGAGAGGTTCACAAAGAACTCTGGAAGACTGAACAGGGTACCGTCATAGGGCTGCTCAACGCGAACCCCATGAAGCCCAAGGATGGTTCAGAGGACGTAAGGCTCTGTTTCCATGATTTTTTTTTGGTCTTTATAACTTAGCTGAGTTCTATCAAAAACATTTATATTGGTCTACCTCCAGGTAATAAGTCAAGCTTTTATATTCTTTTGTCTCCATTAAACTGGTTTTTTGTTTGTTTATTCATCTACCCTTCACCCACCAATATTCTGAATTTCAGACTACTCTAGAGTATTTTATAACAACTTCTTTCATTATATCTTTTCAAATTCGTTCCAAGGTTCCTGGAATTCTTTCAACTCTTGGGCTCAGGTTCCCTTAGATCTCCCATGAATTTCCATGATGGCATCAAGAAGCCAAGGGTTTATAGTTGAGGGAACTGTGTTCCATTTGTTAGTACAATCATAGCTGCAGCTTGTGAATTTTCATTTTTAAAGTGAATTTTCATCTTCTCAAGCATCATTAGAGTTTGGATACTACCTACTGATTCTCTAGTAAATTGCAAACTTAGATACAGTATGAATAGCAACAGTTTCTCCACTCAAGCCAGCAAGAAGCTACTGCTTCTGTTGTAGACAGATTATTATATCACAAGGAGTGAGAGACTAAGTTATTCCATTCCTTGCTTTCACAGAGAAGGGCAGCAAGTCTTCATTTATTGGTTAGGAAGGTGTTTGGCTACAAATAACAGAAAAACTTCACTACAGTTTCTTTTTAATAGTAAACCCTGGGGTTTGTTTTTCTTACATAATAAAAAATCCAGACATAGGCAGTGTGGTGCCGCCAGGGCTGGTGTCCATGAGTCTCTCAGCCTTTTCCTCTTGGTCACAAGATGGCTGTGAAGCTCTAGCCATCACATTTCCATTCAAGGCAGGAAGTGAGCCAGGCTCCTTGCTCTGCTTTTAAAGGAAAGCAGAAGCTTTCCCAGCTACCTTCCCTGCTGACTCCTGCTGAGTGGAGTCACATGACCATCACTAGCTACAAAGAATGCTGGGAAAACTGGGAACTGGATCCATCATCTAAGGCTGAGCGTTTGGATTCTGATAGCAAAGACACAGGAGAAAATAGATAGTGGGTGGAGAACTAAATGTGTCTTCTACACCTCCCATTTCTACAGCTGTCTTACGGAGCACTGGCTTCAAATTCCAGTGCACTGATAGAAAGGATAAAAAGCCTTCTTAACTCGCGCCAACTGTTGCTATATCCATTCTTGCTGTTGAAAGGCCATACCTTTGTCTGCTTTTAACTCCAACTCCCCCTTTTTTCTACAGGTGTGCTTATCTATTGATCATCCTCAAAAGATCTTAATTATGGGGGAAGCTCTTGACCTGGGAACCTGTAAAGCAAAGAAGAAGAATGGAGAACCGTGTACACAGACTGTGAATTTGGTAGGTTTCAGCTTTGTTGGGGTGGTTTTTGCTAAAGACAGAAACTAATAGGAATAAATTACAGGTACTTTACCTGTAATGACCTGTTTGGAACTGAGTTTCCTACATAACAGGAAGCATCAAAGTGAGAAAATTGAATGTGTGGTTAATAATGGCCAGTTTACAAAGCTGAGGGTGGGGGAAAGATTTAACCTCTTAGGAAAGTGATCTTTTATTGCTAGCTGACTAGGAGGTATAAGAAAGAGAGAATTTTAATTTGCCCTCAATTCTTTCTAGTGCTGGAGATTAAACACTAATGATGAAATACACTGAAACCTTATTTCAGTCAATACTTAACTCTATTATACCTTTTCTTAGAGCTTTCTTTTTAAAAAAATAAAAGCTTTATTGAGATAGAATTCACATACCAGACAATTCACAATTCTGAAGTGCACAATTTAGTAATTTTTAATATATTCAGAGAGTTGTGCAGCCATCACCACTATGTAATTTCAGAACATTTTCAGTACCCTTCCAAAAAACCCATATCCATTAGCAGTCATTCCCCATTCTTCTCTCCCCCCAAGTCCTGGCAGCCACTAATCTACTTTCTGTCTCTATAGATTTGCCTATTCTGGACGTTTCATACAATGGAATTGTATAATATGAGTCTTTTGTGTCTGGCTTCTTTCACTTAGCATAATGCTTTTAAGATTCTTCTGTGCTATATCCATGCTACAAAGCCATTTATTAGCACTTCATTCCTTTTTATGGTTGAATAATATTTCATTGATGACCACACTCTTTTTATCCATTCATTGGTTGATGGACATTTGGGTTGTTTCGCATTTGACTGTTACGGATAATGCTGCTGTAAACATTCATGTACAGGTTTTTGTGTGGCTGTCCATTTTCAGTTCCCTCGGGTATATATATGCCTAGGATGGAATTGCTGGGTCTTATGGTAACTCTATGTTTAGGCTTTTGAGGAACCACCAAACTGGTTTCCAAAGTGACTTTTACATTCTCCCCAGCAGTATGTAAGTGTTCTAGTTTCTCCGCATCCCGGCCAACACTTGTTATTGTCTGTCTTTGATTGCAGCCATCCCAGTGGATACTATCCATCTAAGGGGCGCTTCTTAGAGCTCTTTGAAAGGGTTAAATGACAGATTTTGGTTTCATCTCTTTTTATTTCCCTCATTCTTGTCTAACAGATGAACTAGTGAGTAGGACATAGGAAGGAGGGAGATAGTTGGAAAAAGAGGTCTCGGGGGAGTACTTGACAAATCACTTAAACCGCCACTGCCACCATCTCTGAGGTTCACCCAATAGGATAATACTTCAGAGTTTCTCCTTGTTCCTTTCACTGAAAGGGTAGCATGCGTCCAAGAGTCAACCAGAGAAACAGAAAACCTCACCAGAAACTGATTTTGTTTTATTTTTTAACTTTTATTGAGGTAAAATTCACATTATGTATAATTGACGATTTTAAAATGTACACGTCAGTAATATTTAGTGTATTCACTTTGTTGTGCAACCACCAGCTTCTTCTAACTTCCACACCTTTTCATCACCCCATAAAAACACCCCCTCCCTATTAAGTAACCACTTCCCTGGTGACCTGTAATCTGCTTTCTGTCTCTGGATATATGCCATAAAAGGAATCATACAACATGGGACCTTTGTGTCTGACTTCTTTCGCTTAGCATAACCTTTTCTTTTTTTTTTTTTTTAAATAAATTTATTTATTTATTTTATTTTTCACTGCGTTGGGTCTTTGTTGCTGCCCGTGGGCTTTCTCTAGCTGCGGCGAGCGGGGGCTACTCTTCGTTGCGGTGCGCGGGCTTCTCATTGCGGTGGCTTCTCTTGTTGCGGAGCACGGGCTCTAGGCGCGTGGGCTTCAGTAGTTGCAGCACGCGGGCTCAGTATTTGTGGCTCTCGGGCTCTAGAGCGCAGGCTCAGTAGTTGTGGCGCACGGGCTTAGTTGCTCCATGGCATGTGGGATCTTCCCGGACCAGGGCTCGAACCCATGTCCCCTGCACTGGCAGACGGATTCTTAACCACTGTGCCACCAGGGAAGTCCCTAGCATAACCTTTTCAAGGTTCATCCTAGAAGCTGATTTTACTTCCATTGTAGAAAGAGGGCAAAGGCAGTGAATGATGCCACTTTTTCTTTCACCCAAGTAGTTTGTTCTGAGGAGTTTAGGGGAAGAACTTCTCCCCCCAACCCCACTTTTTGTTTTTAATTTTTATTGGCGTAGAGTTGATTTACAGTGTTGTGTTGGTTTCAGGTGTACAGCAAAGTGAATCAGTTATACATATATCAATACATATATCCACTCTTTTTTAGATTCTTTTCCCATATAGGCCATTACAGGGTATTGAGTAGAGTTCCCTGTGCTGTACAGTAGATCCTTATAGTTATCTGTTTTATATATAGTAGTGTGTATATGTCAATCCCAATCTCCCAATTTATCCCCGCCCTCCCATCCTTACCTCGGAAAAGAACTTCTAGGTTGCTGCTTAGCTGTGCGTTGAGAATGGTCTCGGAGGTCAGCAGGGAGGCTTCTGCCCGCAGAATAGCTCTCTGTGAGACTGGGAGAAAGGAGCTGTGTCTATTAACGTTGTCCCCGGCCTGTCTCCCTAACGCTGATGAGCCGCTCTTCCTTTTTACAGAATGACTGTGAATACTGTCAGTATCACATCCAGGCCCAGTACAAGAAGCTCAGCGCCAGGCGAGCCGACCTGCAGTCCACCTTCTCCGGCGGCCGAATTCCAAAGAAGTTTGCCCGCAAAGGCATCAGCCTGAAAGAAAGGCTGTGCCAGGATGGTTTTTACTACGGAGGAGTTTCTTCAGCCTCGTATGCAGCCTCAATGTGAGACATTCTCAGGGCTTCTTTGGGGTCAGGGGTCTTGCTTGTTATCTTTTAAGAGTAAACCCAGTGGTTGTACGTTTCTGTCCCAGTCCTGGAAGACTTGTACAGGTTTTATCTTTCATAACGTGCTGCCTGGAACAAGATGGCTGAGGGCCTCTTTCATTCCCGGGAAGAGAGGAAAACACTCAGAAGGCGGGGAAACTAAGTCAGGTCATGATGGTCTTTAACAGGGAACCCACACTTCCTCTTTGGCTTCTAATGTAAATAGTGCAGCTTTGTCAGGTCTGATCGGCCGTTAAAAGTGTTAATCATAGTGTTGACAGACTTGAAATCGTTTCCCTCACGACTGTTAGTGTGAGGTTGCTGACCTCGTGGAACCCACATTGAATGTAGTGAGGGAATGTGCAGAGAAGCCTCCCGGGGGAGGGGGATGCTGCTGAGGCTGGCATGCCTGGCCTCTCCTCTGGGGGTCTCATTCTCTCCCTGGAGTCCCTGAGTAGACGATCGATGGCCTCGTCCCTGTTCTCTAGAAAGTACGTCTGAGGATGCGGCAGGTGGGGACCTGGCTCAAGGGAGCTAGCTACACTTGGTCCAAGAACAAAACAGATTTTGTCCTCGATCCAACACAAATTGGGCTAGAGGACTCTCACTTCCTGTATATTTTGTGATATCAAGCACATTTTTAAGATTTAAAATAATTTCTGTATTTTACCAAATTGCAAAAAGCAATACACATGTTATTTTTTAAAAATGTATGTACAGTGTAGCCAAAAGGAGACAGTAAAAACCATCTATGATCCCACCACCTAGATAATAACTGTTAGTTTTGGTATATATGGTTCTGGGGGTCCTTTTTTCTGAAATGTATAAAGTTTTAATAGTATAAAATGAGATCATAATATACCTATACTTTGCCAACGTTCTTTTTTCCCACATAAAATAATGAATTTTTCTTTGTGGAACATTCACTTATGGCATTATTTTTAGTGGCTACATGGTGTTCTTTTACATGGCTCTGTGGTAATTTAAATAATTCTCCATGGATAAACATTTATAGCATTTACAACTTTTAACAATACAAACAAAACTTCCGTTAATATCCTAAATTTTTGCATAGGTCTTAGGTAAATCCTAGACTACTTGATAAGTCCTAGTCTACTTGATCAAAGTGTTGGCATATTTTTTATTTCTTTTGCCAACTTGCTCTTCCGGAACAGCCTTCAATCAAATTTGTAGGTCGCCTGTTGTTTTATACCTGTGACATAATGCACACACCAGTTATGCTGTAGGGCCACGGTATTAAGAAAGTCTACTTACATGGTGATTTGAGAAACGTTGACAGTTTGTAATAAATGACTACTTCTGCACCTTCTTTACCTCACAGAGCGTTGAAGTTCAGTGATTTTCCTTTTTTGAGGGGGTGACTCTTGTCATTTCAGTGCAGCTGCTGTCGCACCTAAAAAGAAGATTCAAACCACTCTGACTAATCTGGTGGTTAAGGGCGCAGACTTGATCCTTCAGGAAACTCAACAAAAACTCGGTAACTTTGTTTCTAGATAACTATTTTTCTTTCTCCGGTTTAAACATGTAGTCTTCAGGATTGAAACTGGTTAGATCCTAACACTAAGTTACGCTTGGTGAGTGATGTGGCCTCAGCTGAACGAACCAAGCTTGGTTGGCAGCATCTTAAGAAAAAACAGCATATTAATCTTAGCTGTGTCTTAGCTTTTTAAAATGTCTTGATGGGGACTTCCCTGATGGTGCAGTGGTTAAGAATCTGCCTGCCAATGCAGGGGACACAGGTTCGTTCCCTGGTCCGGGAAGATCCCACATGCCATGGAGCAACTAAGCCCATGCACCACAACTACTGAGCCTGTGCTCTAGAGCCCGTGCGCCACAGCTACTGAAGCCCGCACACCTAGAGCCCGTGCTCCACAACAAGAGAAGCCACAGCCATGAGAAGCCCGCACACCGCAACGAAGAGTAGCCCCTGCTCACTGCAACTAGAGAAAGCCAGTGTGCAACGAAGACCCAATGCAGCCAAAAAAGTAAAAAATAAAATAAAATGTCTTGATGTATCTGGGTCTAACTCTTAGTGTCCAGCACTAGAATCAGTAGTATCAGGTTCCTAGTCAAACTCGTCGGTTATCTTTCATTAAAACAGGTCTAGGTCGGAGAATGCCACCTCCACCCTGACCTTGGGGCTCTGTTCATAACAGTGGTCAAGGTCTAGCATGGATCCTTATGCATAGTGCATATTCCAGGAATAGTGTATGAAATGACCCCGCAGGTATTAGTATTCTAATCATTTTTCAAAAATAAGATACATTTGTCTTACCCTTGCAGTCCTACTGGTCTGAGGTTAGAGGTGAAAGATTCTCTTTTCTCTTGATAGTCCATCTACTTCATTTACAAATAACTAAAGTTATGAAAGCAGAGTTTAAAAAGGGATAAGTCACATGACATAAAATACTCTTGAATTTTGAATCCTCTAACGCTGATATTTGTATATTCCAGGAATACCCCAGAAGAGCTTGTCTTGCTCTGAGGAGTTCAGGGAACTGATGGACTTGCCTACATCTGGAGCCAGAAACTTGAAACATCATTTAGCCAAAGTCAAGTCATCAGGTAGAGTCAGCCTGTACCTGCTCTAGTGTCTATGCGTGGGTCCCCACAGCCTCTCAGAACCCCCTCAGCCTGTGGCTTGTGTTTTAGGGATCATGGGGAGCCCGAAACCTGCTTTCCAGTCTATCTCGGCGTCAGCCCTCTTGAAGCAACAGAAGCAGCATATGTTAGAGATGCGGAAAAAGAAATCAGAAGAAATACAGAAACGGTAGGAGTCACAGATTTAATGTTCCCTGTTTAGATAGCTCATCTCGGGAATTCTGAGGATGTCTTAATAGATTTCAAAAGTGTGACTTTGGATTTGGGGTGGTTGGCTACCTTTTTAACTTCAGAAGTTTTTAAAAAATTAATTTTAATATAACCTTTAAAATTATAAAGCATTTAAAGTTATGTATTTCTGACTTATGCTGGTAAATCCTGAGACCTGGTGGTACAGGCTGCAGTAATTTATATCACTGTGGAAACGAGAAAGGAGTAACATATAAAGACAGTTTTGTGAAAAGGGAAAGTAGGCGTTGAGCTGTTTGGTGCCCGTTTCTCAGTTTTGCCACAGTTAGGTTTTTAATTACAGGCTGGGCCAATGCGTGGATTCTGCATTTGTTCAGGTCAGTGATAAAAATGAGGCACTGAGAATGGAGAGTCATTTCAGAGGCAGAATCAAGTGGAAATGGGTGTGGAAGGTAAACAAATCAAAGACTCTTGAACTCAAGTTATCCGATGGTAGTAAGAGCTGCTGTTTACAGTCACCCAGCATGCACTGAGCCACCATGCACTGAGCCACCATGCTTTACACTGTACACACGTCTCATCGGTCCTTACCATAATCTGCGAGGTGTTATTATCCTTGTTTTATGACTAATGTAACTGAAGACCAGAGAGTTAGTAAGTGGTGGAGCCAAGTTTGAACTCACACCTACCTGTTCTACTCCAGTGTTGAACCATTATGCTGTCCCAGATCTAGGCTCCTATAGGGTACCTAGTTCCATGGAAAAGGACGCCTATTACGAGTCAAGAGGAAATGCTTTGGAAAAATAAGAGAATGGATTTGGCCTCAGGCAGGTTAGTTTGAGGTGCTGGTGGGATATCTATAGAGGTATTCATCAGGGGCCTACAGGTGACGTAAATGTATATATATGGACATAAAAATGTATATGGAGTTGTGAACCTTGTAGGGAGTAGAAAGCACCCGTCAGTTTAAAGGCATTAGTTTGAAGTTTTTCAGAATTTTGCTGGCCAAACAAAACATACCTTTGGGCAGGATCTGCTAGGCAATTTGCAAACTCAGCCTGGAGCTTACAGGAGTGGGGATGTGGTAGGGAAGAGAAGACTGGCCCAGGATTATCTGGTACTAGTCCTGAGCCTGTCACTTACGAGCAGTGGGGTCTTGGGCCTCAATTTCTTTATCCCTACAATGAGAGGTTTGGCCTAGATGATTTCTGACCTTTGTTGTTTTTAAATAGTCCTTAAAGCCATATATAAAATAATCACTGTGTGAATTATAGCACCTTTCTGTTAGGACTTCCAAATGTAACAAATGTGTTATCTCTTCCCAGTAGAGGAAACAAAATACAGAGAGATTCGGTGAGTTCCTGAAGGATCTCAGCTAACCAGAGGGCTAGGAATACAGTCCACAGCTCGCCTTCAGGGCGAAGGTGCTCCACTGTCTGCACCCACTGGAAAGCCAGTTGATAAAAATAGTAATCAGTTCTAACCTGGTGAAACAATTAGCACTTATTCAATGAAAAATCAGTTAGCTTAAGAGATAGTGAGGCTAGTATTGTTTTTACTGTGCACTAATCTGAATTAATAACCAAGAAGGGAAAATTATTTTACTGACGACTGCTTATTAGCTGGTGGCCTGCCTGCGGTCTCCCAGTCTGCATGTTTTGTGCTCGTGTGCATAGTTTGTGACTGCCTATTTCTTTAAAGATTTCTCCAAAGTGCGAGTGAAGTTGAGAGCCCAGCTGTGCCCTCCTCTTCTCGGCAGCCCCCTTCTTGGTCTCCACCAACGGGGGCTGAGTTCCCCAAGCTGAAAGGAGCCCCAGCCATACAGATGCCAAAGCTTGGAAGAGACATCTCAGAAGGAGATGATGTCCTCTTTTTTGATGAGTCACCACCACCAAGACCAAAACTGAGTGTGTTAGCAGAAGCCAAAAAGGTAACTGGCATCTCTTTTCTTCACCACTTGAATTTGTATTCTGTGAGACACAGCTGATATTTCAAACTTTATATACCTGTGACCAGGAAAGACAATCACCTCATACCTATTTATTGATCATGATAATTAGAGTCAAAGGAATTTTAAATGATAATGGGTATCAACATAATGCCATTAATTTAATCCAAGAGAACTAGCTACTGTCTCCACACTATTTCTTGTCAGGCTGCAGGAGATAACCTAGAAGAAGATACTGTTTTACAGCTGGAGACCCTAGTATTAAGGGGAAACATTCTTGGAATTGTTGAGGCAATTGAATTGTCAAATAGTGGTTTAAAGAATCCTTCTTTAAAAGAAATCTTACACAGAAGCCCAGTCTGTAGACAGATAAAAGCTAAGCTGCTCTGATTGAAGTGGGAATTGGGGGTGGTCAGAACCCCACCTCCTCAGCAAGGTCTCTCTCTCCTCTTCCTGAGTCACCCTGAGCCCCCGACTTGAGCCTGTCTTCTCTTTATTTCTAGTTAGCAGCTAGAACCACATGAAGGGCAAAGGCTAGCTGCAAGCCACAGCCGTACCTACAGTAATAATAATAGCAGTTATGCACATATGATACTATGTGTCTGTGATATGTGCATACATGCTGTTTACTGTGTACAAGTACATGCTTGGCATGCATTGTCTCATTTTATCCTTAGAACCACAACCCTAAAAGGTAGGTTAGTGCTGTCATCCCCGTTTTATAAATGTAGAAACTGAAGCTGAACAATTAAGTCAGGTTATAAACTAGTAAGTGGCAGGGCTGGAATTCTATCCTAATCTGTCTATTCTGAAACAAACTTCCAGAATGTTTGTGTGGTTCCTCTGTGGGTCTAAAAGCCTACACATTAGCTGAAGGACTAGCTGAAGTTTAACTATTGATATTTAAATAAGCTGAGATTTGTTTTACTAACTTAGAGACCTGTCTTCCATTCTTCGAAATTTTAATAATTGTGTTAATAATGCTAAGTAAAATGTAGATATATTTTGCTAATGTATGTTTGAGAACAGCCAGAATTCACTGGTTAATCACTGGAAAGGGGTACAGAGCTACAGACGCCTATCTCATCTTTTAGATTTTTATCTCCCTCTCTTTTCTTTTTTTTTAGTTGGCTGCTATAACCAAATTAAGGGCAAAAGGCCAGATTCTTACAAAAACAGACCCAAACAGCATTAAGAAGCTAAAGGAACCCCAGAATGTCCTGGAAGTGAAGGAACGCGTAGAAAAGAACAACACATTTTCTCCTCAAGGTACTGCGAATAGGAAACTTAGCAGTAGGAAAGAGACACTACTTATAAAGGAAATGTTCCAAAACATAACCAGCCTCCCTGACATCAAAAGTCATTATTTTATTTCCATTTACCTATATGGAGAGTACCTAAGTAGAATTTCTGCAGTTGGAACTGATTGTTTTTTATAGTCACATTAAATTAAAATGAAATTATGCACAATTTGAAAACGAGATTTCTCATTGGATCTTTGCACATACATATTAGTATAAAGATTTGTTTTGAAAGAAGTAGAATTCCTTTTGTTTTAAATTGCCCTATTTTTATTTTTAAAACTCTGAAGCTGGCAGTGTCCTTTTAACATGAGTTTGTAAATAGGAATTTTGTTGTTGTTGTTACCTATTTTCATAATTGGCTCTTATTTTAAGGTGAAAAAGATTCTAATTTAGTGGTCAAGTCTGCCATCCCCTCCCGCATATTCTAGTTTGTATTTCTCAACTCAGTTCTTCTAAGAGCCATCCTTTGCTCATAACAAGTGGGGGTAAATGCAGTTTGAAGGGTCTTGTAGGGGGAGACGCAGCTGAGTCGGCGAGGCCCGCTGGCCCTCTGAGGTTCCTCTGTTCACTCTTTTTCTTTCTGCTCTAGCTGAGGATGAATTGGAGCCTGCCAGGAAAAAAAGGAGAGAACAGCTTGCCTACCTGGAATCTGAGGATTTTCAGACAATTCTAAAAGCAAAATCGAGGCACACGGGGATCCTAAAAGAGGTAAAAAAGAGCCCAGAAGGTCAAAGGTGACAGAGATGTCCTCAGACTCAGGCGCTCTGTCGTGGGCTAAGAATCTCTTCCTGTTTCCTCAGCCAAGATGTTAGTTGTATGTCAGTTTGTTTGAGTTTGTTTTGAAGAACAGGAATATTGCTAATAGATTTTAGCTTTGCCTTTGTTGCATTGAAGAATATCATTCAACATTATTTAAATTGACTTCAGTATTATAAAATGTTTCAGTCAATATTTTATAACTTTGAAGTATATTCTATAAAAATGTCAAATTAATGTGTTGTACACCTAAAACTAATATAAAATTGTTAAGTCAACTATACTTCAATTTTAAATGATTAACTCTTTAAAAAGTTTACCTGTAGTTATGGCTGTGAAGTTATGTTTTAATGGCTCTCCGCTATCTACTGTTTTCTGCCTTGCAGTATGGGAAGGGATTTTTCCATTCATACATTTTTATATGGACCCTGCAAATGCTCTAAATCAGTAGTTCTCAACCCAACACTCACAATGCCCCTTTTTAATAACAGGTGTTTTGTATTGTTCTCTTATTATCCTGAAATTAAATTTGTGGATAATGTAAATCACCTAGCTAGTAATTTCAAAAATAACAATATAATATCCTAGCTGTAATATAAAGAGGAAAAAAGGAAAATGTTTATAATAAAAATATGTATTTCATTATGTAAAATACATGGGCACAACTACCCTTGAAGAAGTAATAAAATAGAGGCTTGGATTTGTAAGCATATATAAATGGATTTATCAGGCAGCTAGCAATGAAGACTCAGTAGATGTGTTTTCTTAGTAACTTGAATACTGTGGGCCTATTTCTTTGACAATGTGGTTTATTTTTTTAAACTTTTGAAGACATCAAAGCACAGTTGTCTCTCCATATCCACAGGACTTTTGGAACACTCAGTGTATGTGAAAACCATGCACAAGTATTGTGGTGTTATATATAAAGCTGTTAGATTTGAGGGTTATAATCGGGTTTTTCATCCACATGGATGCCCTGTAGAACATTGAGAACAATCCTTTGATGTGTAAGGGACTGTTCCATGCATTGCAGAAGGTGTAGCGTCCGTGGTCCCCGCCAGTGGCAAAGGTTATGGTCACTGGGATAACAAAAGAAGTGCTCCCACAGATTTTCAAAATGTCCCCCACTTAGTGCCAATATGCCAAATGATCTGCCTTTCTTTTGATTAACAAAGGACTAACGAGACAATGATATAACTTTCTACTGGACTTGAAACTCAGTCAGGAGAGGTGCTCAAGCAGACCCCAAAAGGCTGTAGAGCTGAGTTCCTTGGTTTTTGTGGCCACCAAAGACCTTGCGCCTTTTGCCTGGTGCAGCTGCACTGACTCGAGCTGTGACCACATCCTGCCCTGAATGTCTCTCTGCCCTCACACCTCCTACCTGTGTTCCAGACAAGCAGGGATTGCTCCTGCCAAGTGCTTGGTCTGGAGAATAGTATCGAATAGAATGGGCGTCATCACTGGGGAAGCATCCAGCACCTCCCATAGCTGAATCTATATTGGAACAGTGCAAACAGTTCCCTTCTGGGGCACACTTGACCTGATGATGCTGTTAATCACATCAGTAGTTTAAATTTGTATTTAGTGTCTTACACGTCACCAAATGCTTTCATACCCTCTTTTTGCCCATTAAGGGCTTGTTTCTACTTACTGTCTTTTGGGTTGCGGTTCATTGATCCATGTCCTCATACAGTTAGCTTGTCTATTCAGTTCAGATTTGATTATTATTAAGCAGCTGCCTAGTCTATATCAGATTTGGTACAAGGTCTTCTGGGTGTCTTGTCATTCCAGGCCGAGGCTGAGCTGCAGGAACACTATTTTGAGCCCCTGGTGAAAAAAGAACAAATAGAAGAAAAGATGAGAAACACCCGGGAAGTGAAATGTCGAGTCGTGACGTGCAGGACGGTGAGTGCGGGAGACAGTTCTCCCCACGACCTGTCTGGGGTTGCTGTGACTCAGCAGGATGTGGAGAGTCTGGGGGGTGTGGGCCCACGTCTTATGACCAGAGTCCTGCCCGGGTCATTTAATTAGGCTGCAAACCAAATGGCGTCCGATAGCCCAGCACCGGGCTTCCCATGACCCATCCACTGAGCTCTGATGGTAGAGCCTTTGTATTGAGATGTTCCTCATTTGGCCACAGCTCCTGGTTCTGTGGAAGAGCCTCTTCCCCTTTGACCACTGGACCGAGTATTCTTATCTCTCCTCCTCAAGTTTTAGCACGCCCTCAGTCCATAGTTCCTAAGTCCCTGGGGCCTTGGTTGAACAACTTGATTTGGCATCAGATATCATGATCAACTACTGTTGTTCCCTTCTGCTCAGGGCCTAACCTACTAGATTGAATCTCAGGGCAGAGTGTGAATTGTATTATTGTCTCTGTTTGCAGAATTTTTACCCTGAGTCTATTAGAAAATTCAAAATCCTCTACTCCTCAACACTAATCAAAAATGGCCAAAAAAAAAAAAAGTTATTGCTGAACACTACTCCTTCCATTACCATTTCTTTGAAATATGCCTGCATGGCTAATCCGCTTTGTGAGCACATGTAAGAGGAGAAAGTGGTTTAGCTTACCCCGTGCAATTTTCTCTATCTTTATTCCTTTTAAAACCTTAGATTCTCCTTTACATTTAGGGGGTGGGCCAAAAGGTGGAGCTTCCTTCAGAAAGTTCAGACCGTGGAAAATCAGTAAAGCTTTTACTCCGTAGGACAGCTTTTCCTCTGACAACGTGGCTGTATTAGGACAGAGCTGGTGTATTCATTTCCTGTTGCTGCTGTGACAAATGACCACCAACTGGGTGGCTTAGAACAACACAAATTTATTATCTCACAGTTTTGTAGGTCAGAAGTGGGTCTCACTGGGGTAAAATCCAGGTGTCAGTAGGGTGCGTTCCTTTCTGGAGGCTCTAGGGGACAATCCACGTCCTTGCCTTTCCCGGCTTCTAGAGCTCACCTGCATCCCTTGGATCATGGCCCCTTTCTCCATCATCGAAACCAGCAATGGGAGGTGGGGTCCTCTCGTCACAAATCAACTGATTAGCAACTGTAATTCCATCTGTAACCTGAATTCCCCTTTGCCATGTAACATAACATGCTCGTAAGTTCCAGGGAATAGGGTGTTCACATCTTGGGGGGATTATTTTGCCTGCCACAATTGGCATACCATTCTGCTCTGCCCTCTTTGAGGCTGCCAAGGCCAAAAGTTATTTTTCTAGACTCCGTGTGATTACCCGAAATTCCATTGCACTGTCTGGCTCTGTTTCAGCCTTCACCCATCATTTCTTGTTCTTTTCAGTGCTTTGAAGGATCAAAATTAAAAGTAAATTACTTAATATCTGTCTTGGTTTTGCTGTGTATGAAAGAGGAGTGGTAATAAGCTTATAATCCTTCCCAGTGGCCTTGTAAGAGAGAAGGGAAGAGCGGCTCAGCATCCTTCCTGAGTAGGCCCCGTGGTCGTCATCTGTTGTCTTACAGTCAGGGACTGCAGTGAAGACAGGGCAGACCAATCAGAGCTACTTAGAGATTGCCAATCCTTTTCTTCCTTCGCCCTAGCCATTGTCTTGATGTCACAGAAGGTTATTGTGTATTTTACACCTGAAATAGGGGCAAACATGAGAAAAAGTGGTATCAGTAGGGGGAAAGTCAAGAAATCACATGATCACTGCAGCCAGAAGATAATAGCTCCGCCGGCCCCTGCCTGGTGGCGATGAAAGAACGGAAGTTCTCGGGACAGGCTGCCCTCGTGGCAGCTGGCTCATTTCTCCTTCGGAGCTCTTGACCGGACATGTGCCTTCTTTCTGCTGGTCCTGTGCAGTGCGCTTACACCCACTTCAAGCCTCTGGAGACCTGCGTCAGCGAGCAGCACAGCTACCAGTGGCACGACGGTGTGAAGAGGTTTTTCAAGTGTCCCTGTGGAAACAGAAGTGTCTCCCTCGACAGGCTCCCCCAAAAGCACTGCAGGTATGAGAATTGCTGGGCTTCTTGGTCTCATCCAGGCTTCCTGAACCTTTTTCCAATTCCCATGTGATGCTGTTCCCTTGGACCTGTGGACAGTCCTTGACCCCGGGAGGGTCACCCTTGCTGTGTGCCACCTTACGGCTCCTGGGTATCCCCGAATGCTCCTGGAGGGAAGGGACCCTGCCCCTTTCACAGCTGTATCCCCAATGCTAAACATAGTGCCCGGTGCATAGTAGGTTATCAGAAATGTTTGTTGAATAAATAAATGGAGCCTGTGTATGGTGGGTTGGTGAAATATGTGTGTTTGTGGGGGGCTCGGATAGGGAATCTTTTTTCTCTGCTGTAAAGAGTTATTTGTTTAAATTTTTATAATATGTGAGTATGTGTGTTTTTTTTGTTTGTTTGTTTGTTTTAATTTTTATTTATTTATTTATTTATTTGGCTGTGTTGGGTCTTCGTTTCTGTGCGAGGGCTTCCTCTAGCTGCGGCAAGCGGGGGCCACTCTTCATCGCGGTGCGCGGGCCTCTCACTATCGCGGCCTCTCTTGTTGCGGAGCACAGGCTCCAGACGCGCAGGCTTAGTAGTTGTGGCTCACGGGCCCAGTTGCTCCGCGGCATGTGGGATCCTCCCAGACCAGGGCTCGAACCCGTGTCCCCTGCATTAGCAGGCAGATTCTCAACCACTGCGCCACCAGGGAAGCCCCAGTATGTGTGTTTTAAGGGACTTTTTGCTTTTACTTTGGGGGTGGAATTTCAGATACAGAGGCAGAGCTGCTGTGTTTGACTACTCAGGGGGCATGATTCATGTAGAACAGCCTGAGTAATACCTGTGCAGTTCGGGGTGCAGTTTGTAGAACATTGTCCTTGGTGCGTTCAGTGCTCTCCTAATTTATGTATTTCTCTGTCCCCTTCCTCACTCACTATGAGTGTTGTTAGATATCTTTTCTTATTTTCCTTTGATTTATCAATGTGGTACATTACATTGTTAAGTTTTTCTGAAGTTGAACTTTCCTTTTTTATTCCTTGGATAAACACGACTTATCTTGATGATTTTTTTATTTCAGCATACTGTTATAATCAATTAGCTAATATTTTATATGTGATTTTTATATCTATTCATAAGTGAATTAGACCTTTTTTTTCCTTTTCTTATATAGACCTATCTCGTTTTGGAACCAAGATTATGTGAGCCTTATAAAGCGAATTGGGCAGCTTCCTGAAATAACATATTAACTAGCAATTATTTCTTGAAAGTTTAGTAAATCTCAGCTGTAAAATTATTTAGGCCCTGTTCTTGGAGGAAAGGAGTGGCTTTGATTACCATTTCAATTTCATGGTCTCTTTTCTACCAATTTCAGCTTTTTATATTTTTCTAGGAATCCATTTCATTTAGATTTTCAAATTTATTAACATTTAGTTGTCCCTAATGTACTTTTTTCAGTCTGTTACTTGCTATATTTTATTAATAGGTACTTACTATATTTTGTTCTGTTGTTTTTTTTCTTCTCTTTTTCAGAGTCAACCTTGATAGAAGTCTCTTTGTTCTGTTAACCTTTTCAGAAAACCATCTTTTAGTTTTCTAAACATTTATTGATTTTCTTTCTGTTTTCCTGATTTCCACCCTTATCTTTATGTACTTCTTGTTTCTTTGGGTTTGCTTTGTACCGTTTTGTGTACATTCTTCAGTTAAAAGCTTAAACTCAACTTATTAGTTTGTAACCTTTCTTGTTGCCTCATAAGTCAATTATTTTTTTAAATAAATTGAAGGTTTGTGGCAACCCTGAGTTGAGCAAGTCTATTGGCACCATTTTTCCAACAGCGTTTTATTTATTTATTTATTTATGGCCGCGTTGGGTCTTTGTTGCTGCGCGTGGGCTTTCTCTAGTTGCAGCGAGTGGGGACTACTCTTCGTTGAGGTGCGCGGGCTTCTCATTGCAATGGCTTCTCTTGTTGCGGAGCACTGGCCCTAGGCGCGCGGGCTTCAGTAGTTGTGGCACATGGGCTCAGTAGTTGTGGCTCGCAGGCTCTAGAGCATAGGCTCAGTAGTTGTGGCGCACGGGCTTAGTTGCTCTGCGGCATGTGGGATCGTCCCAGACCAGGGCTCGAACCCATGTCCTCTGCATTGGCAGGTGGATTCTTAACCACTGCGTCACCAGGGAAGTCCCCTCATAAATCAGTTTAAAGCTACTATTTCCCTCTAAATAGTTCTGCTTTAGCAGTCACCTGCAAAGTTTGATGCTTACTTAAAATTATTTCTTAATGTCTTGGATGATTTCCTTTTTGACCCAAGAGTTAGTAATATATATGGGATTGATTTTATCTTTTTTGTTATTAATTTCTAACTTTATTGCGTTATTCTTGAAGGACATAATTTGTATGATGTTGATTCTTTGGAATTTGAGGCAATCTCACTATCACCTTTTCACCAGGATATTCTCACTACCTTTTGGTTCGCTCATTTCGTTTTGGTTGTTATTTCCTGGACCCCGAACTTCACTCTCATTTCCAGTTTCTCCAAAGCTGATTTGGGATGAGGGTGGGGGCTCGTTCATCACCTTGTCAGGAGCTGGTTTGTGCATATTTTTACAATCTAGGTTAGAATTGTTCTAAGCAGCTATTTGTATATTGATATTTGACTTCTCTCCAAAGTATTGTAACAGCAAGAGCTTGTGTAAAACATTTGATTATCAGAGAAATGTGTTCATTGAGGATAAGCAGTAAGTACAACTCAAATGGAAGAACACGATGCCTTTCAGCCTCCAGGTGGCACTGTTATTTTTGTTAACGTCTGCTTTCTCTGGTCTCTCTCTTGTCAATTCTTGATCTCAAGCAGAAAAGGGCAAACTGTTTCTGTAAAAGGCAGATAGTAAATATATTAGGCAGGCACTGTGGTTTGTTTTACCGCTCTTGTGGCAGCCATAGGTGATGCTCAAACAAGGAGGCTTGGCTGTGTTCAGCAAAACCTCACGAAAACTGTGGCAGGCTGGATTTGGCCCTTGTGTTATAATTTCCAACCCCTGACAGTAAGCTGTGCGTAATATCATCACTGATCTGGTCGTAGGCCACGAAAGTCTCTCAGTAGACGTTCAGCTGGGGAAGGTGGTGGAGAGGCTCGGCGCTAAGTCCTCTGGCAGCTGATGCTCAGGGCGGGAGTGGAGTCTAAGCCAGATGGGGAGGAAGGATGAGGCTGGTGGGGTGGCCCCTGCGGCCCAGACCCTCTCAGATCCAAAGCTGCTGGGAGACATAGTCCCATGGCTTCACTATATTTCTTTTCTGTTTCTCTCTCTCTTCTCCAGAGTAAACTTTATAGACAGTGAGCTTTCCCCATAGCATCCGAATGCCTCCTCAGGGTTGGATTCACCTACCATGTTAAAAAGTGAGAATGAGAGTCTCCAGGCCCTTTGAGTGAAGAGAGTGAAAATTTTTGGGTTATGAAAAGATTTCCTTCCTGTTTTGTTGGTTTCACACCAAATTTAACATTGACCTTTAAATGGAAAATCAAGATATCACTGTCTTCCCTGTTCTTACTACTGAAAAAGCGGGGGGAGGATTGTTCAAACCAGAAGGAAGAGTAATCCTTTCTTATCACAGCCTTTTAGTTCCAGAACAGGAGAAAGGGGCAAGCCATAGGCTGCACGTAGCTATAGGCTGGCTTCCTCAATCCAAGGGTCTTCCCAGTGACCAGCACTAGAAACTAAGCTTGCACTCATCACCTATAGCATGTGTAGCCCTGTTATACTACCATTTGAAATTCCTTCTCTGAAGTATCTAGCTTATTGCAGAGTTGAAGACCATTTCTCAAATCACTGGAGTATTTTCAGTAGCAAAAGAGCATAGCCTGGAATATGAATGTCACCTTGATCAGCTTCTGCTTAAATGGGGAAGATCTTCCCCCAAGTGCAGGGAGCACTGTTATCTTCTTGTGTATGGGCCCATAACCTCACTGCTGAGTCAATCCCATCTTTTCTGTTTCAGTAATTGTGGCCTCTTCAAGTGGGAACGGGACGGAATGTTAAAGGTACGTCATCTGCAAGGTGATGGGTTTTAGTGACCCATGCAAATAATATTGACCCATTTCTTATTAAACTATTTTTATTTTTCTAGGAAAAGACAGGTCCAAAGATAGGAGGAGAAACCCTGTTACCAAGAGGAGAAGAACATTCCAAATTCCTGAATAGCCTTAAATAGCCCCGACTTCAAACAGGTACCCACAGCCTACATTGCTTCTTGTGGTTCTGGAAAAGCAAGAGTATTGGCTCTGAATTGCCCGTGTTCCTGATTGACACAGTCAGAACGAATACTTGCTAAGCCTACAACTTTGCCTCCTTCCTCGGTTGTGTTGGTTTAACATCAAATTTAACATTGACCTTTAAGTGGAAATTCAGGGTATCATTGTCTTCCCTGTTCTCAGTACTGATGGCAGAATTCACACAGTTTTTATGCCCCAAACTGGAAGGTAGATAGAGAGTTGTGTTTCTTTCTCTTGGGTTGTAGAGAATGCAGTGTCGCTTCTTAATCACAATAAGGTTCTGGTATTTATATGGACACCCAGAGACAAAAGAATGAATTTAGCTCAGGTAACCTGCCTAACTTCTGGGCTTCAGTTTCCTCATATGTAAAATGAGGAAGGTTGGACTAAATGATCTTGAAATGTGTCTGAGCACTCAAAGTCTAAAAATAATATGATGTTTTGCCATCTAGAAAATTATGACCGTCGCCCTTGATATAGTCTTGCTGTATTGATATTAAAAGCCGGGTTCCTTCTGTTGATTCTACTGTTACCTCTATTTTGTTCTTGGAAATCAAGTCACCGACCCACTTGGCATTTCAATTCATATCTATATGGTCTCTGTGCTGTTACAATATCGTGGAGCTCTGTAATGGAAATGCCTAAAATCTCATCATTTTAAAATGTGGCTTTATTTAAATATGGCTTAAAGAAAGTGAAACCTCTAACCAAAACAAACATAAAATTTGAGAAGCCATGAAGCCCAATTGGAAAACAGAAACATCCCACAAGGAGAATCCTCTGGAGTTTGGGATTTGCAGATATGCTTTATCATACACGTTAAGAATTCTAGGTCGGGGATCACTGCATGATGCAGGGTGAGGGGCAGCCTGGGACTTGTGGTTACGCCCGAGTCTCAGCCCTTCCGCTCGCTAGTTCTGTGACCTCAGCCGAGGTGCCCATCCTCACTTTCCCTGTCTGCAAAACGAAGGTGATGATGTCTCGGTGGCGCGGACTCATGTGAGATGGCGCGTATGCGCAAGGGCTCAGTAGGTGCGGCTTTTGTTACGCTTCCCAGGTAAGAGCACAGAGACCCGAGAAAGCAGGCCCTGAAAGGAGAGTTTGGTTGCGGGTCAGGGAGGTGGTGTCGCAGGTGAGGCTGGAGAAGGAGGCGGTGGCAGACCTTGAACTTTGCAGTGCCTCCTTGGCTGTGGTGAGGACATGGGTCTTGGTCCTGTGTGTGCTGGGACCCACGAGAGGGTTTTCAGCAGGGGCTTCTGTAATACCACTCAGCTGCTGCGTGGAGAATGAGGCGGGGGCAGGGGTGCTAAAGGCAGAACAATGCTGGCAGATCGCAGCACTTGAGGGAAAGGAACGGCGGCCTGAACGGAAGGGTGACGATGGAGGTGGACAGTGGTGGATGGCCTTAAAGGAACAGGCAGATTGTGCTGGAGAGGGAGGCCAGGGTAGCGTTCCGGGTTAGGGAACTAACTGCATGGATGTTGAGAGGAAACTCTGAAGAGGTGGGAGACAGACAGCCCAGACGTTCAGATGCACCAGGCTTCCCACCCAAGGGAGATCAAGGCGGCGACAGGAAGCAACTCTGGGGCAGCTTGGGCCACAGGGCAAGACCCATACTGTCTGAGGTTCCCCCAGAGGTTGCTAAGGGCACGTGGGAATGTGGACTGTAGCCACCATTTTGTACAAACATTAGGTGCTCAATATGCTTCTAAAGAAATAGCAATTTTATGAGGACCAAGGGCCAGAAGAATGCGGTCAGCATTCCAGATAAGGCAGGATGGGGTTTCACTGGGTCAGCTCCATCTTGTCCTTCAGCCAACTCAGAGGCACCCAGAATGTCTTGGGTCTTTGCCCTGAACCAGCCCAGGCTTTGGGGTCACCGTCAGGAATCGGTATATGACTCTGGCAGAGTGACCGGCAGAAGAGTAGATGGGGAGATGAATGTTACTCATGGAAGACCCTTTCCAGGTCGTTCCTCAAACACAGCACAGTATTTATGGGTGAAATGATAAAAATGTCGAGGATTGGCTTTCACAGCAAAATAAAGGGATGGAAGGCAGCAACGGGGGTTTCGGTGAACCAAAAGTGGCTGAGTTACTAATTGTTAAAGCCGGGTCGTGGGTGCGTGGAGACTAGCGCTCATCTCTATATTGTCACTTATGTTGTAAGATGTCATGATGAAAAGGAAAAAAACAAGATAAGCAGCTTGAGCTTGCTTTCTCTGTGACGCCTGCCCAGTGTCCCTGGGAGCAGTCGACGCTCCTTCCTCCAGGTTGTTGCTGTATTTTGAATGTTGCTGTGGCAGGGAACTTATTGTAATGGGTTTGTTTATCCGTGTCACCTGCTAGCTTGTATATTTTAGTGTGGTTCAATTTCCAGGTGCCAAACACAGTGCTGCCCTACTGGTGCTCAGTGAATGTTGGGTGGGTGGAGGGATTTTACAAACTGTGAATACAAGGAACTTAATGTTTTCTGAATTGTTCAAACAAACAAACAAAAAAATAGAAGTATAGGTCAAACCTCACGCAGGTTACCACCAGAAAATTCCATTTAGGAGAGTCCTCTGCCTGGGCGACCTGATTTTCCAAATACCATTTGACCCAAGTGAATGCCACTTAAAGATTGGGTCAATTGGTAGGATTATTATATTGGGATTTAAACTGTAGCTAGGAATAATTTAGGTTTCCCCCAAGATGGTATTATAGTAGGGACATAAGGTGGTTGTGAGAGATGGTTGATTTAGGTTTCCGAGAGCCAGAAATAAATTTCACACGCCTTAGGTTTCATCAGCGTCTGCCCTCTGTGCGTAGAAGGTGCTGTGTCTGACGCCTGTGTTCCCCCTAAGGTCACATCCTTATAGCTATATCTTTAGGAGTATTTCACTTTCCAGGAGGTGTGTGTGTGGTTTTTTTCTTTAATTTTTAACAGAGAAAATGTTTAAGTTTCAAAAAGAACCAAAAGCACTTGAAATTCTGATATTTTTGATGGCTCATTTTGAGTAGATGTGTTTGTCCCATAAACCTAAAAGAGAGCTATGGATCTGAAGTAGGTCACAACTGAGCAGCTGCCTGGACACTGAACGCCAGGTTGCCCTTTGAGGAGCCCCTTCCTATGTAAGAAACTTGTTCTTGTTTGAACCAAGGGTGTTGTGAGAGTCCAGATTCACTTGTATATTGTGTATGAGTCATGTAGTAACATTCTTATAAAGGTTGATGGGTGAGCTGAACCTAGATGCCCTCTGTTTTTAAATTTGATTTTTACATTTTAAATAATTAAAAATATAAGTGAATTACTTCTCAGTTACTCTAGGTGTTGGGGGGCTTCCACTGGGGTTGCCTTGTGTATGTGTGTGTGTTTTGTTAGAATATTCAGGGATGGGAAGGGATGGGTGGGCTGGAGGGGGCACTTACTTGTTTGCATTGAAAATATGATTCATCGTGAGGCCAGTCTTTAATCCTACCACCTTCTTTATCAATGCGTATTAAATGCTTTCATATAAATCCAAAATGTGTGTTTTTTTCTTATGCTGTCTTTGGCAATGTAGAGATTATTGTATAATCACGGGCCATCAGAAGAGAGTAAGCACACGGTGGTCTAAGTTAGTACACAAAAACTGGCCATGTCCTTCGTGGTTGATCACAATGTTCTGATCTTTACAATAGATTTTTTTTTTTTCTATGCCTTTTTCCTTTCCTTTCTTTTTTGGTTTATTTTATTTATTTATTTATTTGGCCGTGCCACAGGGCTTGCAGTATCTCAGTTCCCCGACCAGGGATTGAAACTGGGCCACGGCACTGAAAGCCTGGAATCCTAACCAGTAGGCCACCAGGGAATTCCCTATGCCTTTTTCTGTTTAGAGGAATTAAGTGGCTTTTTAAAGAAAATCATCTTTCTCTTGAGTTTTGTTAAACTATACTTTCCCTTTCCAAACAACAAAAGGAAAACTGAACTAATGTAGATAACAATGATCCAGAATAGCAAATAAGAAGCTTCTGAATGATTGGTGTGGAATTGTCCCCAAAGGGAACTTAAAACATTTAAAGTTTCCACTTTTAAAAATTTCCCAGTTTTCAACTTTTAAAAACATTACAAGTTGATATATAGCTAAGTTGACAGGCAGTGATTGAACGATTGGGTTCTTGTGTAAAAGTTGATGATAGAAGTAAAGCTTGATGTTTATAAGAGATTAATGTGTCTGACAACATTAATTTTTTAAAATCAGGAGACTAAGTCTGTTTGCCTAAGTTGTCACTGCTAGCAGCCCATCAGAGCCTCTGCTCTTACAGGTAAAACAGACATCTCAGGGGCCATGAGGAGAGATTTGGAAACAGCACCGCTCAAAAGAAGGATGACTGGCCCCCAAAATGAAATTCTGTATTTGCCAATATTGAAGGAAGAAACGGTGATATATCTAAAGAAAATAACAGAGAGGCACAAAAAGTGGAAGAAATCAGTTGGCATAAGTCGACAGCAGTTTGTGAAAAAGCTGTGGGATTTTAGAAAATTAAAGAAAGACAAGAATGTAGCCACACAGCTGAACTCTCCAGATCAAAATGGGGAAGAGGCCTGCCATGTCCTGCACAGTCAGACCATGTATCCAGTAAAATTGACCTGCATTTTGGAGAAAAGCAGGACATCAGTAATCGAGGTGGTGAAAACTCAAAGCCATTTCACCGAAGAAAGGAAGAAAGAACTAGAAATATATAGAGAGTGGATTTTTGTTATTCACAGTAATTATGTTTCATAAAGTCACCAGCTGAACTAGCAGATACCCAATCACTGCTCCTAGAGGAAATATAGGCTTAGGTTCCCTTGAGCCTCTGGTCACGTCTTCTTCACTGGATCAATACATAGCCTTGTATTATATGTGTTTCTGTTTAAAGACACCTTATTTAATATGTATCGTCGATTCATTAACATGGAACTCACAGCCGACAGCAGTGTATCTCCTAATGGAACAAAGCTGATCTCAGCACATGCTTTTTCTCCAGAGGGTGCATCCCAGCCTTCTTGCCCTCAGGAACACTTAAGCACTATGCCTGTGGGCCATTTTCAGCAGCAAAAGTACACCAAAGGAGCACAAAAATGTGATGAACGTGGCATGAAAAGGACATCTTTTTACAGCATCAGAGCTGAAACCAGCAAAAGTTGTTGCTTTGTTCTACCTCAGCTGAGAACAACTTAGATTTCTCGTTGGTCTGCACATGTGCATGTCCTTAAGTGACCACAAAAACACCACATGTATTGCTTTTGGAGTTATAAATTTTAGCAGTTAGGTGAATTTGGAAAAACATGGAATCCACAAATAATGAGGAGCAACTGTGTAATATTTCCCAAAACAGGGCCAGATCGGGAGTGTCCCCATTTTGCAGATTAGAAAATTAAATGATTTGAAAATATGGGAAGAAACCAGGATTGCAATCAAGTCTGTGGTAATGTTGCTTGAGCAGAGACTTCTCTATTGGTATTTTTTTAAGTCAACTTTATTAAGGGCTAAATTTCACACAGCAAAAGGCACACATCTTAAGTGTACAGTTTGGTAAATTTTGATGAATTTATACATCCACATGACCACCACCACAAGCAAGATAGAGAACATTCCCACCACCCCAAAAAGTTGCCTCTGCCACTTCCCAGTCAGGCCACATGCCCTGGTCCCCTCCATCACTGATCTGTTTACAATCTGTTTAGATCTGTCTTTCCTAGAGTTTCATATAAAGGGAATCATACTGAGTGTACTCTTATACTTCACGCAGCATCTTTTGAAATAAATCCATGTTATTGCCTGTGTCTGTAGTTCATTTTTTATTGTTGAGTATTTCAACTGTATGGATATGTCACTATTTATTCACCTGTAGATGGAAATTTGGGTTGGCTTGTTTCCAGTTTGGGGCTGTTATGAATAAAGCCATTAGCAATATTCAGGTATAAGTCTTTCTATGGATATGTTTTTGTTTCTCTTAGGTAAATACCTAGGAGTGGGATTTCTGGTAAGTATGTTTAGCTTTATAAGAAACTGCTAAACTGTTTTCCAAAGTGGTCTTTTACATACCCACTAATGATGCATGAGAGTTCCATTTGCTCCACATCCTCACCAATACTTGGTATTGTCAGTCTTTTCAATTTTAGCCATTCTGATGGGTGTATGGTGGTATCTCGTTGTGGTTTTAATTTGCATTTCCCTCATAACATCTTTTCCTGTGCAATTGGCCATTTGTATATCTTTTTTGGTGATGTATCTGTTTACTTATTTACTGGGTTGTGTTGTAAGAATTCTTTCTGTGTTCTGGATACAAGTGCTTTTTGTGGATATACGTATGCTGAATATTTTCTCCCAATTTGTGGCTTGCCTTTTCATTTCTTTTAACAGTGTCTTTCAAAGAGCATTTTTGTCATTTTGGTGGAGCCCATTTTATCACTTTATGGTTCATGTGTTTTGTATTCTAGCTAAGAAATCTTTACCTGCCTTAAGATCACAAAGATTTTCTTATAGAATTTTTTAATATAGTTTTAGCTTTTACTATTAAATCTATGATCCATTTCAGATTAATTTCTGTATAAGCTGTGAGGTAAGGGTTGTGGGTCATTGTTTTCCAAACGGACATTTAGTTGTTACGGCACCACTCAGTGAAAAGATTATAATTTCCTCATTGGATTATTTTCACTCCTTTGTCAAAAATCAGTTGACCATACATTTTGGGATCTACTTCTGGACTTAGTTCTGTTAAATTAATCTGTATTTCATTCCTTATGCCAGTACCATTCTCTTAATTACCATAGCTATATAATAAGTCTTGGAATCGGGTAGTATTAGTTCTCCGGCTTTGTTCTTTTTAAAATTTGTTTTGGCAATTCTAGGTCCTTTGCGTTTTGGTGTAAATTTTTGAATCAGCTTATTAATTTCTACCCCAAAAACCCTGCTGAAATTTTTATTAGGATTGTGTTTAATCTTTAATATTAAGATTTTGTATCTATGAATATGTCTCTCCATTTATTTGGGTCTTCTTTAATTTTCTCAGCAACGTTTAGTGGTTTCAGTATACAGATCGTATATATATTTTGTCTTTATTTTTCAATAGTTTTGATGGTGTCATAAACGGTATATTTTTCCATTTTAATTTCCAATTATTATTCTGCATACATGCTAGTATACAGAGATACAGTGCATATTTGTCTATTGGCCTTGTGTTCTGGGACCATGCCAACTTACCTACTAGTATAGCAGCATTTTTATACATTTCTTAGGATTTTCATATGGGATCTTGTTGCCTGAGAAGTTTTAACATTTCATTTCCTGTTTTTATGACTTTTTTTCTTGTTCCCAGTGTGAGGAGGAAAGCATTTTCCTTCACCATTAAGTATCAAGAAAGTATTTTGAGTAAGGTTGGAAAAGATCTCTAAATAATGGTGTGGGTTTTTGTTTGTCTTCTCTTATATTCCCTGGAGTGATGTTATCAATTGAGCATTAGTGGGCTTAACCTTGAGAGGAGGAAGTGGATTCAAGTCCTGGGCTAAGTACATTTTCAGGTGGTGATGCTGACTTTATTACATAATTATTAATCATGCCAAAACAAAAGTAGTGTCCAATTGTGTGTCATTTGTACACTTTGAGTTAAAGGTACAAGAAAAGCTGTCTTCACTGACTTACTAAAGGAATGTACTATTCTCTTTTTTTCAACAGTGATTTCAAGGGACCAATCTAATGGTATATTTGGGTTTTTTATCATCTAAATCCGCTTACAAAATACAAAATATCTTGCACCTTGCTACTACAATTCTGTGCTGGATACATGATAAACAACCAAACATGAGCTAATAAAATCATACTCGAAGGCTCCCGGACCTCACTGCCTCATATTAATGACGTTGTCATTTTATTTAGAAAGTTTTTAATTTGGGAGCCTACACACTAAATCATTCAGGCTCACTAGTGTGTTATTTGAAACTCATTATTACAGGGTCTAAATTAATGAGAAATTATCTAGAAAAATATTTTTCACTTTCGCTTTATGTATTAAATCAGTGTTCTTTTCAGTCATGTCCCCTCAAATATCGCCGTTCCCATAGGAAGCTTTTTCTTTAAGAAGGCTTTATGAAAACTGCTTAACTGTAAATTAACTATACAGATTTTCAGTGGTAGAAAATTAGTTTAATATGTAAAGTAGGCATCACTGGTCAAAAATGAATTTTAAAGTTTAAAAATAAAAATGGAAAAGAAGTATAGCTGGATACTTAGTTGTGCACAGGTCACTTGAAGGATGCTCAAGACTTGGGGATGATGGCTTTCTTTGGGAGACAGGGAAACGATACTGAATTCTTTTTTGTCCTGTGAAAAATTTAAATCATGTGTATACATTACCTATGCACAATATTTTTAATTAAAAAAATCAGAATAACGTGGAAAGTGGACAAAACTTTTTTTAAAGTGGTAGTACACTGTAAGATCACAGAGTATACCAGTTACAATTGTGAACTAGAATATCTGTACTTAACCAATTTGCTTTTGGACAAATCCCTTGAGAACTTTTAAATTATGAAAAACTTGCCAAAGAATTAGAACGTAATGGTTGAAAAGGAATTAGAAATGAATTTTCCCAACTAAATTTTTTTAAAAAGCATATGACACTTTTTAAAAAAAATTTTTAAATCATTCTGGCTCTCAGGCAAATTACCACCTCCTTCCAGAAATCTAAGTAAACAAAGGCACATGATGATAAGTTACAAAATCTCCCCTGGAGCACACACACTCTCAAAAAAATAAAAGAAGAAGGTGAAGGAGAAAATAAAATGGCAACATACAAAATTAGTGGAAAAAAATAATGAGTTTTCACCAATTCATCGTTTGACAAAATTTGTTTTCAACCACTTACTTGGAACCCCTAAAGGACTTGGGGATGGTAAGGAAAGAACAGAGAAGAGTTAGTTAGAAGAATGTCCCAAAGGCCACCCTTTTGACAAAGCCTGTCTCTGAAAATATAGATCCTCCGTTACTAATTCCTATGAAATTCAGCTACCCAGATTCCAGTCATGTTTCCTTTGGCATCCTTCTCCCTACCCAGGAAATGGCTGCAACTGGTTCTGAGTGAAGGAATTCTAAAACCCTGAGGTATAATGGGGCCCTTGTTAAGGATGGGGTAGAAAGAGGTAATAGAATTCTTCTTTCTGCCAGAATTCTTTATCTAGAGCTGACATGCCAAGCCTGGCTCTTGAACAAACAAGGAAAGGCTGTTTTTCTTTTAAACCGGCCACTCACCCAGACCATTCTTGGTATTTGACATCTGTATGGCCCCAGCGTTCCCTCCTGTGTAAGCAGCAGGCTTTTTGAGCCAGGAGGCTGCAGAGTATGGCCTTGAGTCAGACTCCATCGGCTGCCGTGCCCCTGGTTCCCGGCCCTCCTGTCAGAAGGCGTTGGGTGTGTGATTGTCACCATAGGAGCCAGACTGTGGCTCCTTTGTTTCCTGGCTGAGGTGAGAGAGCAGTGCTTTGCCTTTTCTCTGTTGTACGTCTGGGTGTGTGAAAACACATGCACACCCTCGTCAGTTGGGGTTACCAACCTAAAGGGTCAGGGGCTGGATCTTCTGGCTTGGCATCTGGCTCCTGGTCAACCAAGAGGGCGTTTCATGTGGGTAGAGCACAGGCCCACTTGGATCGCTGGCCCAGCAGCTGGCAGCCCTGACTCAGGACCTGAGCTAGCAGTCAGCAGAACTTGCACCTGCCCCGTGACAACCCTGTCTCTCGCTTCCCTGAGTAACCGAGCTGAGGAGAGGCACTGCGGCTCCTACATGCCTGTAGCAAGAATTTCCCATCTGTGCGTGTGGCCGGGTGCCATGAGGAGCCCCACCCCCGAGAGCACAGGCCCTGGACCAGGGGGTCTGTCCGGCCCGTTTGCTAAGGCTCCCTGTTCTGCTCTTTTCAAGGGTACGGTAGGAAGCAGGTGGGATGCGTGCGTGAGGCTCCTGCCCTGTAGTTCAGAGAGGACCATCTCTGACCTGTGTTCCCCTTAAGCTGACTGATTTCTCCAGTGTAGACCAGAGATTGCAGAGATGGAGGACAAATAGCAGAACTCCCTTTTGGTCTGTTCAGCTTTACGCTCCGAAACTTTGGAATACTCATTCCTCCCAAATAATTTCAGTCTCATCAGCTAATAAGAAAAAACAGTAATGAAATATTGAGGCATCTGCAGAGTTTTTATTTCATGCCAGTTCCTTCCACTGCTATCGCCTTCTCATTTGAAGCTTCTGGTACTTGCAGTGAGAGCTGTGGGGAGCAGTGGGCTTCCTGAAGAGCCTGTCTGTTGAAGACAGGCCCAAAGGCGGGGGGTGGCCAGTGGGAAAATGTGGATCGTGTAGGTGGGGTGTTCACTGATAGCCTGGTTTCAGATAAAGTGCTGGCTCTACATGAGGTGGTTTGGAATGTGCATAATTGCTTGATCACTAAATGTTTTTAAAGATTTTATCCCAGTCTTTTAAAAAATTACTTTGCATTCATTGCACAGTGTCCAGATCTAATTAATTGTTCCACCTCTGGTGGGGTATTTTACTACAGTTGAACAGCTTTTCTTCAAAACAAAGTTGCCCTTTACTGTTCTGGAAACCCAGCCTCCAAAGCAGGCTGGACCAGCCAGCCTGGGACCCAAGTCACGGGGGAAGCACAGGGCCCAGGAGCGGGGCAGGGAGATGGCCAGGAGTGGGTGCTTATTCTTCATCCAGAGTCCGCTTTATCTTCGAGAGCTGACCCCACAGAGGTGCCCACTTAGGTTGTTCTTGAGTTTTCTGTGTTCTTAGTGTGGGATTCCTGAAGGTAGTTGGGAGCAAGGCTGGAAGTAGCCTAGTGCAGAGTCTGGGGCAGGAAGGCAGAGCCCTTGGGACAGAAGAAATGGCACTGCTATGGGCTGAATTGTTTCCCCAAAAAGATATGCGGAAGTCTAACCCCTGAGACCTGTGAGTGTTGACCTTATTTAGAAATAGGGTCTTTGCAGATGTAATCAAGTTAGTGAGGCTGGTAGGGTGGGCCCTTAACTCAATGACTGTTGTCCTTATAAGAAGAGACACAGAAACACAGAGGGGAGAGTGTGTGGAGACATGGGGAGAAAAGTCCGAGTTACAGTGAAGACAGAGACTGGAGTGACGATGCCACAAGCCAGGGAACAGCTGAGCCCCCAGAAGCTGGAAGAGGCAAGGGAGGACCCTCACCTGGAGCCTTAGGAGGGAGTGTGGCCCTGCCCACACCTTGATTTCAGACTTCTAACCTCCAGAACTGTGAGAGAATAGATGTTCATTGTTTTAAGCCTCCCAGTTCTGGCACTTTGTTATGGCAGCTCTAGCAAACTAATACTATGAAGAAAAAGGAGATGATACTAAAACTAAACCTTATCTGCTGTCTCGTTTTGGTTACAGCTGGCCTTGCTCTTACCCTGGCCTCTGAGTGATGCCATTAAGAACCACCGTTGAACCTTAAGACTTTTTTCAGAGACATGAGAAGTACCTGGGCTTACAGAATGGTTTTTCCCAAACAGTTGCATTAGCAGGTCCCTTCCAGTCACGTGACTGCTGAGACAGGCTGCGGAAATAGTGAGCAGTGCTCCTGAGTCCAAGCTTCCCGACACCCACGTCGGTGAGAGTCCCAGTGTCACCTGGGAGGGACCAGCTGGTGCCGCTCAGTGTGAGATTCAAGAAGACGGTACAGAGTGTTGACTCAGCGTTTTTATTCAGAAACTATAAGCAGACACGTGATCTTTTCTCTCTGCTGTGATTCTTTCATTGTTCTCTGGGCCAGGAGTCTCACTGTGGGAACCATAGCGAAGCAGTGGGAAACCACCATGGGGTGATGCCAGGAGGCCCCACAGGCCTTGGCTCACCTCAGAAATTCACCTGCCCAGAAGCGCAAGCCTGGGCATTTCCGTCCACGAGAACAGAAGGCCCCAGGCTGAGGCCCTGGGAAGGGGCCTATTTGTATGCAAAAGAGGTGCCCGAATACCGAGGGTGGGCGGGTGTGTCAAGTGCCATCTTCTGGGTGCATCCGGCTGAGGTCAGATATGGTGGCGGTTGTAGAGATAAGATGGGTACAGGCCGTCATTATGCCACTGGCGCCACTGCTCGATGGCCTCCCGGCTTCTCTCTTCATGTTCTGGGGATGAGAGATGAAGTCGTCATGTGAGGATGGAGGGCTCTGATCTGGGGGCAGCCACCGAGTCCACCCAAAGCCCCCCCCCCGCCTGTGACATGTGACATGAACCACTGTGCCTGCGTGCATGGGTGACAGACAGAATGTCCCAGCTGGAAGGGCCTGAGAGGACGCCGAATCTAAAGGCCTCGTTTTAATACAGATCAGACCCAGATAGGTGAGCATCACAGAGCTGATTGCCAAGAGTGCGGAGACCGGGGTCCTGCATTCAGTTCAGTGCTCCTTCCCTGTACAGCCAGCGAAGGGGGGAGAGCCGCGTGCAGAAACTGGCCCAGAGACACACCAACTAAGACAGAATCCAAAATCGCAGCAGCAGAAAAATAGACTGCAAACCATACTGTTGAAAAACTCACGGAAATGATTGTCAACATCGAGTGATGGGATTATGAGTAAGGTGTTCCTTCTTACTGTTTCTTAGCTTTAAAAATAAAGTTATGTTTTTAAAGCTAACTGGGGAAAGGGGTGGATGAAGCAAGTGCAGGAAGATCTTGATAATCCCTGATTCTGGGTGATGGTTATATGAGGGTTTGTTATACTATATACTTTTCCATGTATTTGAAATGTTTCATAGTAAAGACTAAAAAGAGCAGAAGGGAGTTTTTAATGAGTAAGAAAGTCCTGATTTTTCTGTCTTTGATAAGACATGTTTCTGAATAACGTCTTTGTGAAGCTATAGAATTAGGCTCCTGATGCCAATTCAAGAGTGTCTGTCACTCACTGTTAGGTACCATTAAAGCACGAGCAGATATCCCAAGGCTATCGGTGTGTAAAAAGCATCCTCAAAAAGTTAAACAGAATTACCATTAACCCAACCTTTCTTAAAATAAGAATAGATGAATAGATAAAATGTGAGATGATAGATAGATAGATAGATAGATAGGAATGTATAGATATGTCTGTATGTATTATTCAGCAATAAAAAGGAATGAAGTTCTGATATGTGCTATAACATGAATGAGCCTTGAAACATGCTAAGTGAAATACACCAGACACAAAAGGACAAATATTGTGTGATTTCTCTTCTGTGAAATATGTAGTATAGGCAAATTCGTATGGATAGAGAATATATTAGAGGTTTCCAGGGGCTGTGGGGAGAGAGGAGTTAATGCATAATGGGTACAAAGTTTGTTTGAGGTGACAGAAGGGGTTTGGAAATAAATAATGGTGATGGTTGTGAATGTACTAAATGCCACTGAATTGTACACTTAAAAATAGGTAAGGTGGCAAATTTTATGTTCTAGATATTTTACCACAATTTTTTTTTGAGTATTTGGAGAAAACGTTGAGAGGATAGAAAGTTAATAGAAGATAATAGCAAGGATTCAAAACTCAAAATGTCTTCCTTGCCTGTTTTCTCAAATGTGGGCTTCACCAAAAAGCCTGTGACCCTGACTTGGTGCTAGTGACACGCATCCTCTGTGGGATTGGGCAAACAGGAAAGCCTGGTGGCTTCAGGATGTGGAGGAAGTGGGTGTCCCCGTGGTCCTTAGCACCTGTGAGAGCCAGGTGCCTGCAACAGGAAGGGCCCTTGTGACCACGGGGTGTTCAGGCGCCATGTCTGCTGGGTATGTTTCCTTCTATGTGAGCTTGGGGTCGGCGCTACCCTGGGTGCTGAGAATCCTCTTAGGGACTTGGTGCCTCAGAGACAACCTGGAGCTCAGAGTCAGGCCAGGCTGTTAGCCTTGGGCCATTCACACCTTTCTCAGGCCACGTAGAGCAGCTACCCTTGGCCAATCTTGAGAGCATGATTTTGACATAGAAGTTGATTTTTTCTTCCCAGGTCATGCCGAACTCTTCTTAGACCATTTCATTTAGACAAAGGGAAGGTCTCCCTGGTAAAGACCCAAGGCCTGGACACTGTAGCCTTCGTGTAGGGACCACTTGTGGCCAGGCGTCATGCAGCCAGCCTGGAATGGCCTGACCCGGGCTTCCAGCTTTGAAGGTGGAAGCAGATCTGGCCTACCACGTAGGCCTTAGAAGTGGGAGTTCAACACTGTTTATCCTGGAGCTTTTGGAGGCAGAACTCAGTTATTTTTGCCTTGAAGTTGGTGGTTTTGAGTAGAGTTACAAGCTGGAGCCACAACAGAGCCGAGTGAGGCTCTAACCACCCCCCCCCCCACTTCCCCAGACAAGGGCCAGTGTCCTGGGGGGGTTGGTAGAGGGACCTTTGACTAAGGTGGGGTTTTCAGGCCCTCAGCAAGGTCACTGGTGTCCAGAAAGCTCCCTTCAGACCACCTGCCTAAAATTCCTCCACTGGAAACCCAAGTCCTTCCCGTCACCCGTGGTATCTCTCAGCATTCGCTTTTATGCAGCAAGCACCTCGGGGAGAGAGTGATCATCCGCTGCTCTCCAGTATTCTGAGAATAGGTGACGTTGTCAATCAAGAGAGCTAACCGAACCCGGGGTCCTGACCGACGGGGAATGTGGGCGCCTCAGAGAAGGGCTCTGAGCGCTGCTCCCGGTGGAGGTTTCCGGCAACCTGGCCTCTGTGCATGGTCTGTTCCAGGGCAGAGGCAAGGGAAGGGGGGAAGCTGAAGTGAGCTTCACCTTTGTCAGCGTTTACCCTCGGCCAGGCTGGGCCCCCTGCACCTCTTTGCCTCTCCTTCTTTCATCAAGCTCGGGGCGGGGGCAACCCCCACTGAGCCGCTCTGCATTACCCCCTCCTTCCCTCCATCCTCGTGGGCCAATCCTTGGATTGAAGAACCTCTCCAAGACTTCTACGCATTTGGTCTTCCTTGGGTACAAAAACATGGGCTTTGCTGGCAAACTCGCCTTCGTTTAAATCCTTCACTACCTACGTCACCTTGGTTATTCATGTATCCTTTCTAAGCCTGAGTTTTTAAAACTGTAAAATGGAAATTGTAAGACCTGAGATGCTGGTCGTGAGGATCACGTGGTTCCGTACAGTGTCTGGCAGGGCACGTGCTCAGCCCGTGACAGCGGCTGCTGTCAGTACAGTCCCTGAAGGCCTGTGCCCTGCCCTGCAGCTTCTTCCTCTACGGGCAAGGCCTGAGGCCCCTGACCTTAGTCTCCTCAGCCCGTGACAGCGGCTGCTGTCACTACAGTCCCGGAAGGCCTGTGCCCTGCCCTGCAGCCTCTTCCTCTGTGGGCAAGGCCTGAGGCCCCTGACCTTAGTCCCCTCTGGCTTTGGTGGAGGACCTGGCATCCCTCAGGTGCCTAACCCCTCATCCTAATCCATCATGGGAGGGAAAACAGTGAATGTTTTTCATCCAGATGCTAGGGATTTGGACCTGAAACATTTAAAAATGCACAAAATAAAATGCTGCTATTAATACTATGAGTTAAAAAAAAAAAAAACACACTGAAGGAATTTTAGAGGCCACATTCTCATTTTTTAAATGCTTCTCCCCAAATGCTTCTCTCCAAGCTGTCCACCAAGGTAAACAAATCTTTAACAGAAGTATTTGCCTCTGAATTACAACAGTCTGAGCTTTCCCCAGGATGTTTGATTCACTGGAATCCTGCCCAGCACCTGTCTGCAGGGCTCAGCCAGGTGCCACCCACAAGGCCATGGGCATGGCCTGCAGCCCCCTGATACCTGGTGATGGTGTCCTTTCCACTAAGAGGTGCCCTAAGGGCATATTACCTCCCAAATCCACCAGAGCAAGCAAGCGAGGGGTTGACAACTTGGGAACTGAAATTGCAGACTCTCTCTAACAAAGGTCACCTTAACTGGGGTCTTATGTCCAAGCTCACCTGCATCCAGGAACTTACTCGGAAGCATTTCAATCTTGAAGTTTTGGAAGAGACCAAAAAAGGAATAAAAACACACATTGGCCTGCCTGGTCTGATCCCTATTACCTGTTCTGTGGATTTTTTGCTATAGGTGACCCTTGAGGGCACTTAATAGATACCAAGTTGAATCCCATCCCCCATGGGAGGCTGGGGTTCAAAGGCAGAGCCTCCCTCCCCCTCTACCCTCCCCCACACCCAGAGGCCTGGTTGAAACCAGCATTCCTGGGGGGCGGCTGGAGCCCTGTCTCCCAAGGCCAGAGGGTGGGGATGAGGTGTGCTGACTGTCTGGTGAGAGACACAGAGGCAAAGGTCAAGGCTTTGCAAACAAGATGCTCGGGAACACGCAAACCCCGCAGAAACTTGCTCTGGGTGAGGGGAGCCGGCCCGTGGGCTGTAGATGTTGACGCTGGAGGTGGGGAGGATACAGAGCGGGGCCCCGTGACCGGAGCCTTCTCAGTTCACTTGTCCTGGTTTGCTTCCACTGGTCACCCGGTGCTGATGATAATAACTAGGTAAATGAAGGCCTCGGTTTTCCAGGATGGGCAGTTCCTAGAGCCACGACATTGATGGAAATCCAAGGCCCTTGAAAGTGAGTTTGAAATCCTCCCAACTCAACTCTAACGGGAACTAAGCCACGAGTGCAGGTGCTAAGACAGAACACACCCAAGTAGGAGGAGAAAATACGATCAACCAAAAACTCCCCCAGCCCCACAGTCTCCAAGCCAGTGGTGATCTGTCCTCTTCCATTTCTTCTCAAGTTCTGTAGCCACTTTTGTGACTTTCTCCCTTTTTTTCCAAGACTCCCATAGATATGAATTGAAAGTAGAGCTCCTCTTACCTCCCTCCTCTAGTTAAAATTTAGGGATAAGTACAGGCAAATCACATGGTTCTCCTGCAAAGCTCCACTTCCCCGAAGTCACTGGCTGACGAGCTCTTACCATTGTTTTGCTCCTCCACGAAGTTCTCAAACTCGTTCCTTTGTTCCTCGTGATGTTCTCTCCGTAGCTCGTCCGCCTGCAGCTTCAGCCTGTTCTCCGCTGGGGGAGGGGAAGAGGCGAGAGTTGCCCCCAAGAATAGGGGCAGCCACACGCATTTAGGGGGACACCAATCATTCTTCCTGAGAAACTTAATCAGGTGCAAAAGGGGCTGTTTGTGAGGGGGTAAGAGTGGAGCTTCACTGAAATGGTTCACTCCTGACACAGACTTTAAAACCTGAGGGACCTGGGGGAGCGTCCCATCCAACTGCCTCATTTTGTGAGTGAGAGGACAGACCCCCAAAAGGTGAAGCCATTTAGCTCCAGGTGTAAAATGAATGGTGTATCCAAGCATGCTGGGCCTCTTAGAAGCTAGGAATTTGATGATAGAAATGAATTCTATGAGGGAATAATCCAACTTAATTTCACATTAATTAACCTGCAAGTCCATTCAGCATCTTTGCGCTCCTGTCATGGCCAGAATATATGCTAAGCACTGGGATTAAAAAGTCAAGTAAGAAAGATTCTGTCCCTCTGCCTAGGAGGGCTGTAATCCACTTAAGGAGAAAGATATGAAAATAAATTACACCCAGATTTTGGCTGCTGTGATAGAAATCGCCACGGGGCGTAATGATGGCTGTGGTCGAGGGAATCTAAGATGATCCTGATATTCATGCCCTTAGGTGATTCTCTCCCCTTGTGTGGATTGGCCTAGTGGCTCACTTCTAATGGGCAAAATATGACAGAAGTGATGGGATATGACTTCTGAGATTAGGTTACAAACAAGACTGGCTTCCGTCTTGGGTTCGTCGGTCTGTCTATCTATCTATCTATCTATCTATCTATCTATCTATCTATCTATCTATCTATCTATCTATCTCTCACTTTTGCTCTTGCTCGGAGGGAAGCCAGCTGCCATGTTGTAAGCTGTCCTGTGGAGAGGCCCACTCATGGCAGGAACTGGTGTCCTTGACCAGTAGTCAGCAGGACTTGAGGCTTGCCAACAGCCATGTGCGTGAGCTTGAAAGCAAATCTTCTCTCAATCAATCAGGCCTTGAAATGAATGCAGCCCAAGCCAATACCTTGACTACAGCCCATAGAGACCCTGAGCCTGAGGCCACCAGCTAAGCTGGGCCTAGACCCCAGAAACTGAGACAATAAATGTTTGTTGTTTTAAGCTGCTAAATTTGGGGCACAGCAGTAGGTAACTAGTACAGGATATGGGGTGATCAGGTAAACTCCCTGATGATGACAATACCAACCTCAGGTATCCCTTAGTTTGTGAGGCAATGCATTCCAGTAAAGTTGGCTGTAAACTTTTTTATGAGGAGTCCCAGTTTCACATTATAAAGCTGAAGGTACACCTCTGGTTGGAGAAATACCCCCAGTGATAACTGAAAACTGTCACTGAGAACACGTAAACATTCCTTGGCTGTTGAACATGAAGCTCACCAGAGGGAACCTTACCTGAGCTACCAGGTCACAGCTCACCAGCAGGTGCAGCTGTCCCTCATCTGCTCTAATGTAGCCCCCTCAAAAAACCTCTCTAGATTTTAGATTTTTCAATGTAAAATAAGTTTCTAGGTTCATCCATTTCTGCCCTCACACCTTTACATCTTTAGTCTGGCAGAAGCTTAGAGATAGGAATTGCCTGTTTTCTGGTTCCAGATTCAAGTTTATCAAAGTGTTGCCTGCCTTTACTGAACCTCAGACATAATTGGGCATTGTTCTACCCATCACCGGAGTTGACCAGGTAACAGCAGATTAACTCAGGTGTATCCTAAGTGTTCACCAGGCTGTCCTGGGTTCCCACGACTGAAACCCCGAGCTTCCAGAGCTTCCAACCCGGGTGACAGATCTCTGGCTTAATCATGCATCTCATTGTTCTGAATCCACTTAGAGAATGGAAACTATTTGCCTCTTAAATTCATGCACGTTCCCTGCTGGGAGTCTGCCAAAAGGTTGCTTCTCATTTCCGTCAAGAACTGCCCAAACTCCATCATCAGTCTTTAAAGTGTTTCTTGACATTTGCTAACCTTTAAATCCCAAATTGTGTGAGGCCTGGAGATTTTCCCAGTGTGGTTGTACTTCTCCACTTAAAAAAAAAAAAAGGGAATTTCATCTCCAAGCATTTTCATCTCACTTCTTGCCCATCATTTGAAAACAGTCCTGTTATTTTCACTGAGCAAGTTACCTTGCTGAGTGTGCTGAGAGGCACAAAGAGTTTATTCAGACAGACACATAAGTAATGAATCAAGCCTTGGACTCAGAGTCTGTCAGAGCTGAGTCCTTGGAAGAATCTAGTTCAAGGACAGAAAACTCAAATCCCTTCAAGGGTCGGCAGGTCATGGAAATGAGGGTCTCTGCCAAGCAGGGGATACCAGGACCTACTTCAGGCTGAGAAGGAGACATACTTCCGAGCTCAAAAGCCTCCCAAATGCATTGGAAGTGAAGACGTCTAAAAACACTGCTGGCAGATGTAGAGAATGGACTTGAGGACACAGGGAGGGGGAAGGGGAAGCTGGGACAAAGTGAGAGAGTGGCATGGACATATATACACTACCAAATGTAAAATAGATAGCTGGTGGGAAGCAGCCGCATAGCACAGGGAGATCAGCTCTGTGCTTTGTGACCACCTAGAGGGGTGGGATAGGGAGGGTGGGAGGGAGGGAGACGCAAGAGGGAGGAGATATGGGGATATATGTGTATGTATAGCTGATTCACTTTGTTATACAGCAGAAACTAACACACCGTTGTAAAGCAATTATACTCCAATAAGATGTTTAAAAAAAGAAACTAGGAAAAAAAAAACAAAACAAAAAACCACTGCTGGCTGAACACCCCTCTTTCAGGGGCTTATAAATAAGGAAATGGGCCCAGGGAGAAGAAGTGGTCAAGGCCACTTAGCAGGAAAGCTGTCACCAAACCCACATTTCCAGTTCCCGGTCCCGTGTGCCCTCTTCCCTGCTTACAGCGCTGCTCTCTTGCCTGTAGGGTACACCATGAATTACCCGGAAAGCACACACTGAGCTATTGTGTCCCTTCTCCACCGAATAGATATTTTCCCCTTAACATTTTTTTTTGGGGGGCCTCGCTACGCGGCATGCAGGATCTTAGTTCCCCGACCAGGGATGGAACCCATGCCCCCTGCAGTGGAAGCAGGGAGTCTTAACTGCTGGACCACCAGGGAAGTGCCCCCGGCCCCCGACCCTACCATTTTTAACTTTCAGAAATTGAGATGCAATTCATCACTTAAGTGCATTCAGTGTGGCCCTATCCTCTTTGCTTCTTACCCCAACAGCATAGCCAATCAAAGACTGACCTACAAAAAAAAATAAAATAAAATAAAAAAAAAAAAGACTGACCTACAGTCGAGGGAACGTGATGTAACTTCTAATTCAGAGCTGCAACCACTGAGACCCAAGGGCCTAGTTTGAGCCCTTGGTCTCTGGCGGTCCCCGCAGCCCGGCTGACTGTGGGAGAGAGAAGGAACACGAGGCAAGAGCAGAAGGCAGGCCACCAGCATCCTTACCATTGACCTTTGCTCGGGATCTGAGGGACCGCTTGCCTCGCTTCTTGAGGAAATTCAAGGCATCTGATTCCTGCATGAAAATCTTCTCTTCCACGCCTGAAACCCGAGAGAAGCCGGTCACAACCGGCACATGCTCACCAGGGCTACCTCGGGAGCCCCCTGGGTGGCCCTGGCACTCACCTTCCTGCACCTCTTGTCCTGCCAACCGCCTGGTGCCCACCGACACAGCTGTCCCCTCCCGCAGGACTGTGGGACGAGAGCACAGCGTGAGGGCTGACGCACCCCAAGAGGAGCTCTTACCCTGAGCCAGGACAGGGCAGTCCTTCCCAGGGCTGTGACTTGCCCTGGAGACCTGGATGCCTCAAATACCAGCCACAGAGCCTACTTCCCCAAGAAACCACCAGGCGTGCTGGTTTCTCTGTACTGCATTGTGTTATACACACAGACACATACACACAAACACACACACACAGGTACAGCCTTCTTAACAGTAGGTACCCCCTCTACCTGGGCCACCTGAGCAGCCTCACCTAACACCAAGTCCATCCTGGAGCCTCCCCATACTCACTGGACAGGAGCACAACGGCCGAGAGACAGGAGATCAGGAACAGCTGTCTCCAGGCCATCTTTGGAAAGCCCGAGGCTCTGTCTGGGAACTACAAACAGAGAGGGTTCTACAGATCCTGAGGCTGCCAGGTCCTCACTTCTGTGTCAGGCAGATCAGGAGGGAGAGAGAGAGGCAGGAGGCTGGGATGCCACTGGGGCGGGGGGGGGGGGCAGGGAGTGGGAGGGGTCCCGGCCGCGACTTCCATTGGCTGCTCCTGCCAGAGCACCGGAGTTGTTTTTGGCACCTTGCAAACCACACAGAAGCAGAGTCTGTCATCGGAGCCTCAGCCAGGACAGTTCTGAAGTGGCCTTTCCAAGATCCGCACCCAAGGAGTTGCCGTTGGAATGCCCAGCCTCAGAGTCAGGATTCCAAAGACCAAGGGCAGATTTCAAAGAGCCCCTGGCATCTGCTTCAGGGGAGGTGGGGACTCTAGTCCTGGAAGCTGAAGCATGTGGGGAGGGAGGGGGGGCTCAATGGGGGACTTTGACTCAGCTGTCAGGCCAGCAGGGACTGTAAAGGCTGGAAGACCCCCCCTTAGGGTGACTCTGGCCTGGACACGTGGGCCATTCTGACAGTAGCCCCCGACTTGACCCCAGCTGATGCTCACTGTCAAGCAAAGCACAGACCCCTTGGCCTGGGGTCCCAGAGCCCTTTCCAGACGTCGAGAAAGAGAGGCAGTCAGCCTTCCACGGGGGAGGGGAGGAACACAGTGTGTAAAGAGCCCCTCCTCTGGGCACACTGCTCAACGGTGCACCCCGTGTAGGGGAGGAAGTGCATTCCCAGAAACGGGGATGCTGCTGGAATCCAAGCCCTACGGGGCCATCAGAGCCCAGTCCCTTAAGAGCTTTGTTCTTGACACTGTCATTTATTTTGAACCATCCAAAGAGTTGCCTTTGGGCATTGTTTAGAATCGTCCTAATAGTGACCATCCCTAGACCCACCCACATAAAGCTCCCCTTTCATTAGACACGTGTAGTAACATCCCACATGTACTTGGACCATTGGCAGGAAAAGAATGTTAATAGCAGAAAAATAAGCAAGACACAGCAAACAAAATAAATGGACTGTTTTCCAGTGGAGGGAAGTGCGACTGACATCTGCCAGCTCTTGGTGGCTGTGAACACACAGAGGGCTCCCCTTCAACACTGGCTGACCTCACTTAACCAGGTGCGGGTGGGTTCTGCAAGATCAACCCAGAGGACACATCAGCAAGGATTCATCTGTCAGGTTGACTAGCTGTCACCTGAAAGAGGGAAGGGCCACGAGACAGAGCGATGTTGATGGGACTTGTGGGTGAGAAAATGGGTGTGTGAAATACCTGTGACATCCTTGATACACTAATTCTTCTTGCTGCCTTTTTTAGTTCCGTTCATTTCAACCATGAATATTGATCGAACATCTATTCTAAGCCAGGCACCTGTGCTAGTCACACGCTCGCCAGCTTTTAGTAAATCTGCCCGTTTCCAAAGTACCTTCCGTCCCAGGTCGGACACTGTGCATCCACTGTCCACGCAGAAAGGCTTAGGGAAGAATCTCAAGCCCTAGGAAGTTCTCTCAGATCCAGCCAGGAAGAAAAGGGCAGGAGATCCAGAATTCACTGAATGGAGGATGGAGGCTTGCAATGGGATGTAAACTTTGTTCTGGAAAAACAAGCTTACATTTCTTACATACCAAGGCTGGTGGCCTGAGATTTCTATCGGCTACACTGATGTGCTCCAAGGAATGGTCTGGCCACGGCTGGTCTCAAAGTATACTCTCTCAGTTCTTCCAGAGCTCTCTCCCTCTAGACCCTTTGGTGTCTACACTTCCCACCCTCTTTCATTTCCCACCTTCAGCTCGCCCACCTCTGGGGCTGCTCACTGCACCTGGCTGTGCTGCAGAGGTGGCCTCCTCGTGACATCATACCCCAGAGTATAACAAGCCACCCACCTCAAGGCAAAAGCATGATTCTAATGCAACTATAATTTTATGAATATACTAAAACCCTTTGAATTGTACACTTTGCGTGGGTGAATTGCATGGTACGTGATCAATATCTCAAAAAAGCTCTTACAAAAACACGTGTATAGGGTACTTCCCTGGTGGCGCAGTGGTTGAGACTCCGCGCTCCCAATGCAGGGGGGCCGGGTTCGATCCCTGGTCAGGGAACTAGATCCTACACGCATGCCGCAACTAAGAGTTCGCATGCCACTACTAAGGAGCCCGCCTGCTGTAACTAAGACCCAGTGCAACCAAATAAATAAATATTAAAAAACAACAGCAACAACAAAAACGTGTATATACACATATATTACAGAATATGGAAACAGCTTCAGGATACTCATCTATAGGGGTCATGGGGGTTGGGGGAGGGTCAGGAAGACTTTAAAGAAGCAGTGATGGCTGAGATGAAGCTTGAAAGATGAGGGTTTCCAGAGCCCAGTTAGATGGAAGGCATTGTCAAAGGGCCCAGAGAAATGAAGCCCTTTTGAGAAATTGCAGGCAATGAGCAATAGTGGAGCACGGGAACACACAGAGGGGCTGGAGGTAGCCAGGGCCTAGGTCACGGTGTAAGGGGTCTGGCCTCCATCCTTGTGAGACTAGTGTGACAGCCGTAAGCACATATCCCGGGGCCAGTCCCCCAGTTCAGCCCCAGCTCTGGACTGAACCAGCTGCATGGCCTTGGGCAAGTCATTTTACCTCTCTGTGCCCAATTCCCTCCTCTGTCACACAGATTGATACGAGGATTGGAGACAATGCATCCACCGTTCTTACAACAGTGCCTGACATGCACAGACCAATGTATATGTGTTTGCTCTCATGACACAGTAATGAACCATTGAATGATTTTGAGCAGGGAAGTGACATGAGGGTTTTTTTTAGGAACACCACACCCATGATGTGGAGGGTGAGAGGGATTGGACTAAAGTGGAGACACTTAGAGAAGGCTGTTGCATTCGTCCAGGTGAAGGATGATGTCGGCAGGGGGCAGGAAGCTCAGGAATGGAGAGGACAGATATTTAAAAAGATTGAAGAAATAGAATCAGTGAGACTTGATGACTAATTAGCTCAAGGGAGTGACGGATTGGGAGGTGTGCATTTCAGGTGGCTCCTGAGTTTTTAGTTTGGATAACTGGGTGGATGGATGGTAAGATCATTCTGTGAGGTGGAGAAAACAGAGAAAGTTCAAGGGGTGTGTCATTGGACAAATCAAGTCCAGTGATCTGTGGATTCAAACCAGGTCTTATGATGTCAAATCCAGTGTTCTTCCCATTTTCCCACACCGTAATTTTGTGAATATACTATCCCATCCCCACAATCAATTTTAGAACACTTTCATCACCCCCAAAAAGAAATTCCATACGCATTAGCAGTCACTCCTCATTTTCCCCAACCCTCAAAGCCCTGGGCCACCACTAATCTGCTTTCTGTCTCTATGGATTTGCCTATTCTGGATATTTCACCTAAATGGAATCATACCCTATGTGGCTTTTGTGACTGACTTCTTTCACTTCAAATACAGTGTTCAAGGGTCATCCATGTTGTAGCATGCATCCATACTTCATTCCTTCTTATTGCTAAATAATGTCATGTTGTAGAGATATACCATATTTTATTTATCCATTCATTGGTTGATGGACATTTGGGTTGTTTCTACCTTTTGGCTATTATAAATAATGCTGCTATGAACATTCTTGTGCATGTTTTTGTGTGGGCATATGTTTTCATTTCTGTTGGGTGGATACCTAGGTGTAGAATTGTTGGAACATATGGTAACTCCATGTTTAACTTCTGAGGAACTCTCACATTATAACTAAAATGTTCATTTACTTGTCTGTCTCCTTCAATGCTGTGAGGTCTCTTTGAGGAGGAGTTTCCACCTTGGTCATACCTGAGATGGTCTCTGGCACTGAACTGATGCATAAATGTTTCAATAAACATTTATCAATGAAAATACTCTGGGGTGAGGGCATTAAAAGGAAACATTTATGAGCTCACTTCAATGGGCTATTCATAGGAAGGTACCTACACAGGGACCTGAAATTTCCAAGTTTATGTATCACTGGGTTCCGGGTCCTTCTCAAGCAGCATACATGAATTCTGTGGTTCATTTGTGGATTGTCTTAGAGGGCAACCAAGATGACCTTCATGTTCCCCTCAGTTTGACTGAACCTTAGACAGGTTTCTTTCTGACTGTAAGCCCCTGACCTCCCTTTTGTAAGAATATTTAACTTAGAAAACGTGCACTTGTAAATTCTTACCCTGCACCTTTGAAATGTATGCAAATCTTCTAACCTCTTGCCAGACATTCAAGCCAGGATGTGTCTTTCTCAAGGACCTGGAAATCATGTTTTTGAAATGAAAACACCAAAGGAGATAGCACTTCTATCTCACACCGAAGGAGACAGCAGTTTTGCCCACTGTGGGAGGGTAAGCACCTGACTTCGGTGGGCACTTTATTCCAATTGTGACGGCCAATTAGCAAACACAGGTGGCCTGTGATTCCCCCTACCCTAGCTCTTAAAACCTCTCCACGTCTACCATACCATCCAGCAATTCCACTCCTGGTTATTTATCCAAAGAAAACAAAAACACTAATGCGAAAAGATTCATGCACCCCAATGTTCATAGCAGCATGATTTACAATAGCCAAGATATGGAAACAACCTAAATGCCCATCAACAGATGAATGGGTAAACAAGATGGGGTATATATACACAATGGGGTATTACTTAGCCATAAAAAAGAACGAAATTTTGCCACTGGTAGCAACATGGGTGGACCTGGAGGGTATTCTGCTTAGTGAAATAAGTCAGGCAGAGAAAGACAAATACTGTATGTTTTCACTAATATGTAGAATCTGAAAAGTAAAACAAATGAACAAATATAACAAAACAGAAACAGACTTACTGATACGGAGAACAAACTAGTGGTTTCCAGAGGGGAGAGGTATAGGGGGAGGAGCAGGATAGGGGAAGGAAATTAAGAGGTACAAACTACTAGGTATAAGGCTGTAATGTACAGTGCAGGGAATATAGTCAATATTTTATAATAACTTTGTATGGAGTATATTCTATAAAAGTATCAAATTACTATGTGGTACAACTGAAACTAATATAATATTCTAAGTCAACTATACTTCAATTGGAAAAAAAAATCTCCAGCCCTTTGTTTCAGTAGAGTTGAGATCAGTCTCTCTCCTCTATTGCAATAGTCATTTTTTTTTTAAATTAATTTATTAATTTATTTTTGGCTGTGTTGGGTCTTCGTTTCTGTGCGAGGGCTTTCTCCAGTTGTGGCAAGCGGGGGCCACTCTTCATCGCGGTGCGCGGGCCTCTCACTATCGCGGCCTCTCTTGTTGTGGAGCACAGGCTCCAGACGCGCAGGCTCAGGCGTTGTGGCTCACGGGCCTAGTTGCTCCGCGGCATGTGGGATCCTCCCAGACCGGGGCTCGAACCCATGTCCCCTGCATTGGCAGGCAGATTCTCAACCACTGCGCCACCAGGGAAGCCCAGCAATAGTCTTTTTATGTTTTATTTTTTAATTTATTTGGCTGTGTCGGGTCTTAGTTGCGGCACATGGGATCTTCGTTGCGGCATGCGGGATCTTTCGTTGCAGTGCGCAAGCTCTTCATTGCGGCACGCGGGCTTCTCTCTAGTTGTGGCATGGGGACGGGGCGCTCCCGAGCATGTGGGCTCAGTAGCTGTGGCGTGCGGGCTTAGTTGCATCTCAGCATGTGGGATCTTAGTTCCCCGACCAGGGATCGAACCCGCGTCACCTGCATTGGAAGGCAGATTCTTAACCACTGGACCACCAGGGAAGTCCCTGTTGCAATAGTCTTGAATAAATGCTTCCTTGCTTTGTCTGGTGCAGTTTTAACTTTGACAAGGGCACTGACTCATCATCTCATTTGATCCACCAGGGAAAGAGGGCATAACTCATGTAAGTAGAAATGATCCTTAGGGAGTGGATCCGTGCAGGTGAGGTCACCAGATGCCATGGCCCAACTGTAAGTGTTATCCTGAACTAAATATAGAAAAGCCCGTTGTCTATAACTAATACTAAGAATATATTATGTTCTTTCATTTCACTTCATTTTCAATGGACTAATTATGCTCCTGAGCACCTCCCCGTGTGGTAGAGGTGAGTTAAGGATTGTACCAAAAGGGGGACTCATGACCCTTGGAACCAGGAGGTCCTCAGAGTTCGGCCCCCCCAGGAGCCCTCACAGAGCACGTAGATGGACACCTTTCCTGCCGCCTCCTCAGTGAGAAGGAAACACCGTATAGATGTGAATGTGAAGGCTTATTTGTTGGGCAAGAGAGTGATAGTTTGCAAAAAATAAAGTTTCAACTCATTTGAAGTCCCTCTGGATCTGACTGTGTTGACACAGGTGGGTGTGGAAAATGAGGGCTTCGTGAGTCAGGACAACATTTCTAAAACCTTTCTGGTTTCTTATTTTCCTGTGAAAGACATTCATTTCTCTAAGCACCTAGCCAGAGTGTCATAGAGCTTCTTTATAGCTCTTTCCCTCATGTGTCATGGAAATGTTATCAGTCCCTATGAAAACGGCGTCTAGAAGTCTCCCCCTGAAATTAAGTCTGGCAGGAAATGTCTCCATTCAGTGCAATCAGCATCACTAGGCTAATGTTCTGTTCTCAGTGTGACCAACGACTTCCTTGAGTTTATAGAGAAAATTATAAACCTTTCTCTGTGTCTTGCTTTCCCCACATGCCATACAAGGAAGTCAAGAAGCATTTGTCTTCCACCATCACCACTAGGCTATATGACACATTAGCGGAGAAAGCTCTGAAAAGGGCATGGGGTATTCTACAGCTGCATGGAGTACTGCTGTGAATATCTGGGTTGATATTCAGCAGGCAAGCACTGTTATGGCTAAAACAAGTTACTAAAATGTCAAAATACTTCCTTATCAATTGTTCAATAGCCACTTTCCTGAGCCATCTCTCACCCACTGTTGCCCCAGGTACCCCAGGCTCCCTCCCAGGACCCCTACTTTCCATAGTCCATTATCCAAGGGGATGATGCTTGGCCCAGCGGGGAACCCTGCTCTGCTCCCACAGCTGGCCTTGATTCTGATTGGTCAATGTCTGTCCTGTGTCAGCTAAACATATTAATATCCCTCTGAATTCAGAGATTTCTAATTACTCACGAGTCATCTAAAATTACATTATATTTCTTCCCACCTCTCCTCTTTGCCACCTCTTGTGTTTCTCACACCGAAGTACTATCCCTAACCCTCACCAAAAATCCCACACCTATTACAAAGACTCATGTGCACCGAGGTTTAAAGTATCTACACTTACAAAAGTGAAAAGTGGAAACAGTCTAAATAAAACAGCAGGGCACACATTATGGTGTATGTGTGAGAGAAGAGTATGTACCTATTGGAAATGTTATGAAAGATGGAGAACATGATGGTATAGTAGTTGCTGATGAGAAGCCACAGCAGTGTAGGTGGCCAAATGCTCTACCAGAAAGGTGTTCCACTGTGACAGGTTCTCCTGGTTTGCTGAGGAATCCCTTTAGAGTAGGGGTGAGTAAAGTAAGTTAGTGATGTAAGGGAAAGGTGAGTTGGGCCCATTTTTCTGGAAGAAGATCAATCACCTGGAATGGGTAGACCTTCACTGTTGTGAAAATTAGTCACTTTGGCAGGTCTTGTGGGAGGGGGAGGGGGAGGAGGGGTAGAAGAGGAAGAAGAGGGGGTGGAGGGATGTTTCAGGTCAGTGAAGGGGGGTCTTGGGCAGGTCCTCACCCAGCATCCCTTGGGCTTCTTGTCAGTGGAGCCAGCAAGAGCTGATCACCAAGACTGCTGAGACTTGTCATAGCTTGGGCTTAAGACCCTAGACTGAGAGTCGCCTGGGGCTCATCTCTTCCCAAAGAAACAAAGTGAAGGACCTTTGTTCTACTACCCGTGGCAGCAACTAGAGCAGAGCACGTAGCTGCCACCTCTGGAGCGCCCTGTGCCGCCATGGTCGCCCGTGCCCTAACCGTAGGAGCCTGAGCCTTCTGACCCAGACTCACTGGCTCCCACCTTCCTCAACAGCCTCTTGCCTTTGACCCATGGGACTGAACCGCTGCCCACTTTCTGAGCCGCCCCAGGCTTTGGGAGTGGCATCTTGGTGCCTGGGTTATTGGTACACCACACCCCTAGCCTTCACTGCTCAGAAGTTGACCCGTCAGGGATTTAAAAAGCCTCCCAGTCAGAGTGGCTTGAAGCCCCTGTCCTGAAGGTGACACTTGAAGGTGAGAAGCCCACCCCCAAGGATTTACTGCTCTACATGATGACAACAGCTTAGCAATTACAACCACTTTAGGAACTGAAGACTTGACCCAGCCTGCTGACGGACTCAACTCACCGAGGCCAGGTTCCAGCACAAACCCTAATCTCACTAGGCCATGGTCCCAAGATTAACCTCCCAAGATGCAATCAAGGCAGATTGCACTGCTGCCTGCAGGACCCGTGATGTACAATGGGAAAGAGACTGAACTTCTGGACTCTGCTTTTGCTGTCAGATGGAGAGACTTGAATGTTCTCACTCTTGGGATGGATGGATATACATTAGCTTTACTCTAGAGGGTTTAGAGATGTGGTTCGCCGACTTGACTGTGAATTCAGATCTCCCTGGCGCTTTAAAAATACCAGCATTGGGGACTCCCCTGGCGGTCTAGTGGATAAGACTCCACAGTTCCACTGCAGGGGGCACCGGTCCGATCCCTGGTTGGGGAACTAAGATCCCGAATGCCGCGTGGTGTGGCCAAAATAAATAAATAAAATAAATTATTTTAAATAATACCAACACTGGGCCTCAACCTCTAAGAGTCTTTGTGTGTGTAATTTGAAAAATTCATGTCTTTCACAAATGAACGTATCTATGAAACAGAAACAGAATCAGGGACCTAGAGAATAGGCTGGTGATTGCCAAGGGGGAGGGGGGCTTGGAGAGGGATGGATTGGGAGTCTGGGGTTAGCAGATGCAGACTGCTTTATGTAGAATGGATAAACAACAAGGTCCTACTGTATAGCCCAGGGAACTATGTTCAATATCCTGTGATGAACCATAATGGAAAAGAATGTGAAAAAGAATGTATATATATGTATAACTGCGTCACTTTTCTGTAAAGCAGTAATTAACACAACGTTGTAATTCAACTATACTTCAATTTAAAAAGTTTTTTTTAAATTTTGCAGGGACAGAGGTGTTATCGATAACCTAGATCTGCAGTGGCACCTAGAAAGTTGTGCATTTTTCTCAATAAAGGCGCGCTATCTCTCTGGAGAGGAAATACAGAGCTGATTTCTGGTTTCAGGATGGGCTCTCTGGGGGAACAGAAAGGTAAGGCCCATGGCAGAGCATACAGACGAGGTCTGTGGGACAAGAAGTGTGGGCCAAGCTGACTGGGGTCCCTGGCCCTCCAGGAATCCTGTGAATATAAGGCTTATATCCTGGGTTCTCCACAGTCTGGACGACAGCTCAGCACGACATAAGGCAGGCCCAGGGAGGAGAGAAACTAAGTCACGTCAAGAAGCTTGGGCCACGGCTGAGCCGTGTTAAAGGAAGACAGGCACACAGGCCCCCCGTCTTGCCCAACTTGTGGGGACAGCTTTGCAGGCAAGACTGGGGTGCGAGGGGACTCTGTTAGGCTAAGTCCTACACGACAGGCCTGGGGGACCAAAAGGACTGGTAAATAGCAGGCAAGACCCCTGACCCTCTTCCTCCCACCAGACGCCAAAATGCATCTCACCGGAGGGAGAGGGCATCATCCTGTCACTCCCAGTGACAGCCCAGCACTGGGGAATATTTTAGGGTGTAGGTTCCCCAAAGTTTGGACACCCTCTACTACAAGATACTTCAAGATGAAAGGCTTCCAGGGTCAAATAAATTTGGGGAGTACTATATAGACTCTATCCTCCTCCTTTGCGCCAGATTCACAATGCACAGGAGCATATTAAAGGCTCTGACAAGCCCTGCAGCTGGAAAATCTGTTTTTGTTTAACATTCCCCAAATTGAATTGACCATGCCATCTTTATTCATGGAGTACCCTTTAGCATCCCATGGCCTATTTTGGGAAGATCTGACTTGGTCATTTAATAGCAAGAGAGTCTGTAGCCAGAATGGCATTTGTCAATAATCTAATTTCCAAGAACAAACATAATGTAATAAGTGTTACATAATAATTATATAGTACTGCCCTCAAATAATATACAGTCCAAAAATGTGATACAAATGAATTTATTCACAAAGCAGAAACAGACTCAGACTTCAAAAACAAACTTATGGTTACCAGAGGGGAAAGGTTGGGGTAAGGGATAAATTAGGAGTTTGGGATTAACATATACACACTATTATAAATAAAAGAAACAACAAGGACCTACTGTATAACACAGGGAACTCAATATTCTGTAATAACCTGTATGGGAAAAGAATCTGAAAAAGAATGGATATATGTATATGTACAACTGAACCACTTTGCTCTACACCTGAAACTAACACTATATTGTAAATCAACTTGTGGGATCTTAGTTCCCCGACCAGGGATCGAACTTCTGCCCCCTGCAGTGGAAACTCAGAGTCCTAACCGCTGGACCGCCAGGGAATTCCCTGGAAACAGTTTTTTTAAATGACAATAAGCTGTGAGCACCACAGGCATTGGGAGAGATAGAATTGTCTAGGAGAGCAGTCAGTGTAGGCAGGGAAGCTTCTAAGAAAGCCCTGGTGTAAAGGAAGATGTGAGATTTTGAAGGATGAACACAGTGTGCCTTCAACGGAGAGCAGGGGAGGAATTCCAAACTGGGGTTATTGGTCTTCTCATTTGAAAAAGCAAAAAATCCAACAAAGGAAGGATAGGTATAGATATGGACATATGAAAGAAGGAAAATCATCTCCCTCATGCATCCGACTTTGGGTCAACTTGGAAAGATTCTGAATTCAAGGTCATCTCTTCTGACCAGAGGGAACTTCAGGTGAAAATGGTGTCTTGACCTATGACCTGGTTAGACTCTGAGTAGCGCTGTTTTGAAAAACAGCCCAACTTAGGGCATGGAAGCTCAAAAATCATTCTCCATTTGCACATGACCAAAACCTAAGCATATGGCAAATCTATCCTAAGAACCGTGACTCTACACCTTGTTGCAGAAGCACCATCCTTCACATCATCAGTTCTCCTGACGTCCTGGTAGGACTCGGGGCAAGTGGCAACCTCTGTTCCCAGGGCAGGCTCCCACTCCAGCTCTCTGCTGCCAGACAATCCCTAAGAAAGGCTTCAAGCTCTGAAGCTCAGCTCTTGTTTTGTTTTAATTTGTTTTTTTTTGATGTGGGCCATTTTTTAAGTCTTTTCTTGAATTTGTTACAATATTGCTTCTGTTTTTTTGTGTTGTTTTTTTTTTGACCGTGAGGCATGTGGGATCTTAGCTCCCCAACCAGGGATCGAACCCGCACCCCCTGCATTGGAAGGCGAAATCTTAACCACTGGACCACCCGGGAAGTCCCTTAATTTAGTTTTGTTTTCACTAAAGGAAAGCAAGAAAGTGGCTACTCCAAGACCTTAAAGTGTCTTAACAGCATGAGTTGTCAATTCTGGTGAAATTATTAAAAAGGAAAAAAGCACCCCCTCTCCCTACCACAAATCCTTGCCACTTGTACTTTTTGTCACAGCTAATTCCAGGGAGGGCATCTAGTGTTGGGGCAGGCAGAGAAGCAGCCCCCGGAGGGCTGGGCAGGAGGGTTAGTGATCTTTGAAGCTCTCATCCTTCTGGAAATACCTGGGGAGCAAGAGAAGCAGAGGCTGGCTATTGTGTGGCATAAAAGGGGCAGGGACAGAACTTTCCAAGCATAGGGACAGCTGTTGGAGGAAAAAATGAGAAGGGAGCTTGTGTATGATTGATTTTCTGTGATGTCCCAGGACCTGCATTACCACACTTGAGTGTCAGTATAACCCCGAGGCAGGAGGTGAGTGGGGATTTTCACCAGTTTAGGGATGAGAGTTGTTGGGAGCCCCCTTCTTCTTACTGGGGTCCTGGACAAATTAAAGAATAAAACAGAGTGGAAGGTGATGGTTAAATGTCACCTTTATGACTCAAAATCTAGAGTGTGAGGAACCAGGAATGTACAGAGTTCCAGTTGCTCTACATCTTCACCAGCATCTGATGGTTGTTAGTGTTTCTAATTTAGCCAATCAAGTGGGCTTTAATGAAACCATATTACATTATGGTTTTAGTTTGTATTTCCCTGATATTTAAGGATATTGAGCACTTTTTCATGTTCTTCCTGGCCATTTGTTCTTATTCTTTTGTAAAGTTTCTGTTTAAATCTTTTGCTCATTTTGTATTGGTTTGTCTTTTTATTATAGATTTTCTATATTCTTGGTATACTACTTTGTCAGATATAAATTTTTAATATATTTTAAAAATACTTTGTCAGTAAATATTTTCTCTAGGTCTGTGGCTTCCCTGCTCATTTTCATAACTGTGTCTTCTGATGAGCAGCAGTTTTTAATTTTCATAAAGTATGACTAGTGATTTCTTTTTCATGGTTTGTGCTTTCTATGCTCTAAGAGCTCTTTACCTACTCCAAGGTTTCAAAAATCTTCTCTATTTTCTTATACAAGTTTTATGTTTATATCTATGATCCATCTTGAATGTTTTTTTTAATTTTAGTTGCTTTATTTTTATTTATTTAATTGAAGTATAGTTGATTTATAATGTTTCTGATGTACAGCCAAGAGATTCAGTTATATATATATATATATGTATATACACATGTACATATATATACTTTTTCAGATTCTTTTCCATTATAGGTTATTACAAAGTATTGAATATAGTTGACTGTGCTATACAGTAGGTCTTCGTTGTTTATCTATTTTATATATAGTAGTGTGTATCTGTTAATCCCAAATTCCCAATTTATCCACCCCCTTTCCCCTTTGGTAACCATAAGTTTGTTTCTGAAGGCTGTGAGTCTGTTTCTGTTTTGTAAATAAGTTTATTTGCATCATTTTTTTTAGATTCCTCATATAAGTGATATCATATGATATTTGTCTTTCTCTGGCTTTTTTTTAAAATTTTTATTTATTTATTTATTTATTTGATTGTGCCGGGTCTTAGTTGCGGCAGGCAGGCTCCTTAGTTGTGGCTTGCTGGCTCCTTAGTTGCAGCACGTGGGCTCCTTAGTTGCAGCAGGCGGGCTCCTTAGTTGCGGCGTGCACGTGGGATCTAGTTCCCTAACCAGGGATCGAACTCGGGCCCCCTGCATTGGGAGCACGGAGTCTTATCCACTGCGCCACTAGGGAAGTCCCCTGTCTGACTTACTTTTGTGTATGGTATGAGATAGGAGTCAATATTCATATCTTTTCCTTATGAATATCCAATTGTTCCAGCACCATTTGATGAAATCTTTTTCTTTCCCAATAGGATTGCTTTCATGCCTTTGTCAAAAATCAGTTAACCATATTCCTGTGGGGATATTCTGTTCCATTGATCTGTTTGTCTCTCCTTATGTCAGTTATGGCACCACACTGCCTTAATTTTTGTAGCTTTTTATAGTGTCTTAAAATCACATAGTGTAAGCCCTCCAACTTTGGTCTTCCTTCTGCTATTCTAGGTTCTTCTATATTTCCATATACATTATAGAAACACTTGAAGGAGATTAATTTGGAGAGAACTGCAATTTTAACAATATTCCGTTTTCCAATCAGTGGGCATGACCTCTCTCTCCATTAATCTTGATCTTTAATTTCTCTCAGCAGCGTTTTTTATGGTTCAGCGTAGAGGCCATGCACAGCTGTTGTAGATTTATCCCGAAGTATTTTATGTGTTTTTTTAAAGGAATTTAAATTTTTTATTTTCTGCTTGTTTGCTGCTAATATATAGAAATGCTATTTATTTTTGTATGTTGACCTTTTATCCTGCAACTTGGCTAAATTCCCTCACTATAGTAGTTTTTTGTAGATTCTTTAGGATTTTCCATGTCCACAGTCTTATCGTTTGTGAGTAAAAGTTATCCTTTTTTTTCTAACCTGTATTCTTTTTATTTATCTTCCCATCTGACCATAGAGAACCATCTTAGGGAAAAAGTGTTGTCTTTCATCACTCAGTATGATGTTAATGGTTGGTTTTTTGCAGATATCCTTTATCAGAATGAGATAGTTTCCTTCTATTCCTAGTATAATACACTGAGAGACTTGTTATTGTTAGTAAATTTTGTGAAATGCTTTTACTACATCTATTGAGATAATCGTATGATTTTTCTTCTATTTTGTTAATGTGATGAATTATATTGATTGACTTTCAAATGTTAAACCACTGTTGTATTCCTGCGGTAAATCCTACTTGGTTATACTGAATTATCCTTATTATTTATTGCCGAATACTGCTCATATTTTGTGTAGGATTTTTGCATCTACGTTCAAGGGTATTCACCTGTAGTTTTCCTGTAATATCTTTTACTGATTTTGGTATCAGATAATGCTGGCCTCCTAGAATGAGTTAGGAAGTATTCTCTCTACTCCTCTATTTTCTCAAAGAGTGTGTGTAAGATTCATATTATTTCTTCTTTAAATGGTTGATAAATTCACTAGTGAAATCATCTGAGCCTGGAGTTTCCTCTGAGCCTGGAGTTTTGTGGGAAGTTTACAAATGACAGTTTCCATGTTGTTAACAGATACAGGACTATTCAGATTTTCTATTTATGCTTGTGTCAGCTTTGGAAACTTGTATCTTTCAAAGAATTTTTCCATTTCATCTAAGCTGTCTGATTTATTGGCAGAAAGCTGTACATAATTTCCTATTACTAAACTTTTTGTGTTTCAGTGACATGTTTTGATGTCCCCTCTTTCATTCGTAATATTGGAAATTCAAATTTTCTTTTTTCTCTATCAGTCTTGCTAAGTATTTATTGACTTTATTAATCTTTTCAAAGAACCAACTTTTGTTTTCAGTGATTTTTTCCCCGTTGTTTGTCCATTTTGTGTCTAATTGACTTTGACTGTTAAATCTTTTCTTTTATTCTTTTTGTTTAATTTGTCGTATTTTTTCTAGCTTCTTTTAAGAGGGAAGCTTAAATCATTGATCCAAGCTTATTTCTTTTCTTCTTTCTTCTTTTCTAATGTAAACATTTAAAATCATAGATTTTCCTCTCAGCACTGCTTTAATTGCATACTGCAAATTTTGATATGTTGTATTTTTATTGTCATTCATTTCTAAATGTTTTCTAATTTCCCCTGTGATTTCTCTGACCTGTGTGTTGTTTAACAGTGTGTTGTTTAATTTCCAGGTAGTTGGGGATTTTCCAGGTTATCTCCTCCTGAAACATTTTATGGTCAGAGAATATATTTAGTGTGATTTCACTCCTTTGAAATTTATTGACACTGGTTTTGTGACCAGCATATGGTGTATCTTGATAAAAATTTGGGTTCACTTGCAAAGAAAAAGTGATTTCTACAGTTGTTGAGTGTAATGTTCTATAAATGTCAGTTAGCCTCTAAAAGAACTTTGAAAAACTATGATTCTCCTCACACATTTTAAGATGTTATCTACAGTTCTGTTATAAATTTAAATAATTACAAATAATTTTAGAGATGTTATAGTCATTCACATTTTTAAGTTAACATTGCTCTCTTTTAAACATATTCAGGGACTAAATAACAATAGTGATTTTATAGCCACCATCATCCATTTGAAAAAATACATGAATGCTCTTCTTTAACAATTGGAAATTTGACATATTTTCCTTTTGCCCTTTGAATTCTTTTTTTTTTTTTAATTAATTTATTTATTTTTGGCTGCGTTGGGTCTTCATTGCTGCGCCTGGCCTTTCTGTAGTTACGGCGAGCAGGGGGCTACTCTTCGTTGTGGTGCACGGGCTTCTCATTGTGGTGGCTTCTCTTGTTGCGGAGCACAGACTCTAGGCACACAGGCTTCAGTAGTTGTGGCTCGCGGGCTCAGTAATTGTGGGGCACGGGCTTAGTTGCTCCGCGGCATGTGGGATCTTCCCGGACCAGGGCTTGAACCCATGTCCCCTGCATTAGCAGGCAGACTCTTAACCACTGCGCCACCAGGGAAGCCCTGCCCTTTGAATTCTTATATCCAGTCCACTGGGATGAAATAGCAAGTGCTAAGGCCCTAGGGCCTTTTCATTCGCTTCTTCACAAAGTATTTTCCTAATGCAATATATCTTTAAGCTTGTAAGTCTTTCATTTATCACTCTGTCACACTTTTCTGCTAGTACATTTTTCTTTCCAAAACCATGGTCCCTAGTGTTAATTTCTTTTTCTGGATTGAGTTGTTATTACAATTAATATTAGTGCATAACTGATCAAGTAATTGTTATCTATTATACGGTAAAGAAACAGTTATTTATAGATGTTAATCGTTAAACATTTCCTTGTGAATTGAGCATAGTTGTTCTTCACAAATTAGATTTTTTTTTTTTAATTTTTTTTTTTAATTCATTTATTTTTGGCTGCATTGAGTCTTTGTTTCTGTGCGCAGGCTTCTCATTGCGGTGGCTTCTCTTGTTGTGGAGCGCAGGCTCTAGGGGCGTGGGCTTCAGTAGTTATGGTATGTGTGCTCAGTAGTTGTGGTGCACGGGCTTAGTTGCTCCGCGGCATGTGGGATCTTCCCGGACCAGGGCTCGAACCCGTCCCCTGCATTGGCAGGCAGATTCTTAACCACTGTGCCACCAGGGAAGTCCCGACAAATTAGATTTTATATATATATATGTGGATGACTCTTACTTATTGCTAGATTGAGACAAGATTCAGCAATATTCTTCCTACTTTTTCATTTTCATTGGTAGAAAACTGATGAAGCTTTTTCCCGTAAATAAATAAATGAAGCAGAGAGTTTTATTATTATAGCAAGGTCACTCTTTGAAATTCTTCAAAAGTTTTCTGAGTTATATGCCAAAAATCACATAGGTGATCTGTCGTCGAATGTCATTCATAAGGACCTATCAGCTGACAGATCTATTACATCTTTTTTCAATTTTGATGAAAGCAAATTGGAAACCACCAGAGTTGGAAAAGATTGTGTTACCTGTCTTTAAAGTCATTTGCTTTCCCAGCTTCTGGAAAATTGAATAAGAAGGATTTTATCAAGACTTCTAAAATTATTTATTATTAAGCATTTGCTAATAAATTATTTTAACAAAAATTTCATCACAAGCATGCGGTACATATATATGTATATACATACATATATAAATATGCATATATATGTAAATACACACATATATAATTTTTTGCCTTACATATATATTTTTATCAAATACTGGAGCTGCATATTTTGCTCTTTACTTTAGGGGAAAGCCTGACACCTCACCAAATTGCAAAGTGCATTGTATCCCCTCATCATAAAGTCAGACCAGCCCACACAGACTTTTTTTTTTTTAATTTTTTATTTATTTATTTATGGCTGTGTTGGGTCTTCTTTGGGTCTTCATTGTTGCATGCGGGCTTTCTCTAGTTGTGGTGAGTGGGGGCTACTCTTCGTTGCGGTGGGCAGGCTTCTCCTTGCAGTGGCTTCTCTTGTTGAGGAGCATGGGCTCTAGGTACGCGGGCTTCAGTAGTTGTGGCACGTGGGCTTCAGTAGTTGTGGCACGTGGGCTCTAGAGCGCAGGCTCAGTAGTTGTGGCGCATGGGCCTAGTTGCTCCGCGGCACGTGGGATCTTCCTGGATCAGGGCTCGAACCCGTGTCCCCTGCATTGGCAGGCGGATTCTTAACCACTGCACCACCAGGGAAGTCCCAGACTTTGTTTTAATTGTAAGATACAAGGAAGCATTGAATCTTTTTATTTATTTATTTATTTTTGGCTGTGTTGTGTCTTCGTTGCTGTGTGCGGGCTTTCTCTAGTTGTGGCGAGTGGGGGCTACTCTTCATTGCGGTGCACGGGCTTCTCATTGCAGTGGCTTCTCTTGTTGTGGAGCACGGGCTCTAGGCGCATGGGCTTCAGTAGTTGTGGTACATGAGCTCAGTAGTTGTGGCTCGCGGGCTCTAGAGCACAGGCTCAGTAGCTGTGTCACACGGGCTTAGCTGCTCCGCGGCATGTGGGATCTTCCCGGACCAGGGCTCGAACCCGTGTCCCCTGCATTGGCAGGCGGATTCTTAACGACTGCGCCAGCAGGGAAGCCCCCCACACAGACTTTCTGTCATCAAAAGTCTGACTTTATTTTTCAGATTAAAGAAATCTGCTAATCCACTTCCTGGAACAACCATCTCACTTCTGAGTTCTGCTTCTAGGTGAGACACAGAGCTTTGCCATGAGTTTGTCTCTGTGATGAAATCATACCCGTCCCTACACCTTTTCTTTCTGACAGTCTCTTTGCTTTATTCTCACCAGACTTTACTCAGAAGCAGATACCCCTGGAGTGTTTTTTTAACCCCCTGGAACAATGAACCTCAGTAAGATTCAGGGAGGTTGTGGGAGCAGGTGCAGGTCTTTTGTTAAAAAGTGAACAGGGGAGAGGGGAACCCACACTTCCATCTGGTGATGTTCTCGGGCGGAGAAGTTTTAGGAAAGAGGACATGTGCAAGTTGAGGAGCTAGGTCTTGGTCCCCTTAAAACTCTCTGTGGCGGGCTTCCCTGGTGGTGCAGTGGTTAAGAATCCGCCTGCCAATGCAGGGGACACGGCTTCGAGCCCTGGTCCGGGAAGATCCCACATGCCGCAGAGCAACTAAGCCCGTGATCCACAACTACTGAGCCTGCACTCTAGAGCCTGCAAGCCACAACTGCTGAGCCCGCATGCCACAACTACTGAAGCCCATGTGCCTAGAGCCCGTGCTCCACAGCAAGAGAAGCCACTGCAGTGAGAAGCCCGCGCACCGCAACGAAGAGTAGCCCCCGCTCACTGCAACTAGAGAAAGCCCACTCGCAGCAACGAAAACCCAATGCAGACAAAAATAATAAATAAATAAAAGAATAGATACTTAAATACCTTAAAAAAAATTAAACAAACAAACAAACAACTCTCTGTGGCCCAAACAGGAAGACCTCAGTCACTTCTCTTATGTCAAGAATGAGGAGAGAGAGAAGAGAAAAGGTCTGAGACACCTCAGGCAGGCACAGATTTAGAGATCAGGGATGTAAAGAGAAACCAGCAAAGGAGATTGGTAAGGAGTTGCTGGTCGGTTAGAAGGTTCAAAAGAGTAAGATGGGTTGATGGCAGAAGTAACTCCATACCTCTGGTCAACCATATACATCTGGCAGAAAGAACCGCGTACATCTGGTTCTCAGCGGGATCTCTAAGGGTTTGGAAAGCCCTTCTTTTGGAGAGTCCCAAAGTGCTTTGCTGAGACCTCTCAGGTGAATTTGGCAGAGGGAAGTGGGAGTACCCCTGAGGGACCAGGGGTCACCTGGGCTTCTCCTTCTTCCTCATCCATCACTTCCTTGTCTCAAGCACCATCCACTTTTGTCCCTTTTTCTCTAAATGCATTTGCTCTAATTGAGGCTACCATTTCAAACCCTCTGACACTGGTTTTCCTGCCTCTAGGCTCATTCCTATCTCTCTTATCTATCCTGCAAACTATCGTCACACTCATCTTTCTACAGTGCAAATCTGATCATATCGCACCACTACCTAAAACCCTCCTGGGATGCACAGCACAGTGATGGCGGCTGCCACCCCCTTCTTTGTCAGTAGAGCCAAGATTTTTGTCCAGTTCTCTGTCAGCCGTTGGCTTCCAGGATCCCTGGACTCCATCTCCAGCCTCAGGGATGGGTCTTGATTAGTCAAGCCAATCAAGTAATCCTCTTGCTAATCCTTGACTTAAGAAAGGGCATAAGAACTGGAGGGATGAGAGCAAGCCTGCTAGGATGGGGGAGATTCTGGGAAAGGATTCTTTGTTTTTAAAAAGAAACACAAAGAAGGGCTCCTGAGTCCTGAAAAGGAGACACATAAAAGACATACAATTCTTTTTTTTTTTTTTTTAGAAACTGTTTCTTTTCCGTCAACCTATTTCCATTTTAAGAGTTTGTGGAAAAACAGCTTAAGACCACTCAGTGGTTGTTCCTACCCATTCAGTGGCCTGAGCAGTGGAAGCTGCAGACCAGCCTTCAGTGGGGCACTGCCAAATAGGCACAGAGGGCACCCGCACGCCTTCAGACCAGTCCGCCACCTCAGGCTGAGTAGCAGCAAACTCAGGAGCTGAAATGGTCCATTCACCCTGAAATTCCTCCTTGGTCACAGCCTTCTCAGCTGCCGCCCGCTCTTCCTTTTCAATCTCTTCAGGATCTCTATAGAAGTAGAGATCAGGCATGACTTACCATGGGTGTTCACGGGAGATGGTGCCACACATGCACAGAACTTCCCGGGCAAGCATCCACCACATCAGACCCACTGAGTGAGCTCCCTCGTTGTTGCATGGGATGGCAATGTCCACATAGAAAAGAGATACAATTCTTTTTTGCCTCTGGATGTTGCCATGTGAGGATGCAATGCCTGAGGCCACTGCAGCCATGTTGTGATCATGAGAAGAGTGAGCAACATGATGAGGATGGAACAGGAAAGAGGTGAAAAAAACCTGAGCCTTTGAGGACACTGAATACATTGTGCCCTTTCTCTGGGCTTCCAGTTATATGAGTTAATCCGTTTTGTTTATTGGTTAAACCTCCAGAGGCAACTTCTTCTGTCAGTTGCCACCAAAAGCATCCTGAGTGACTCACCACTGAATAGTGAATAAATTTCAAATTACTTTGCATGGTGTAAGAGGATTTTCGTCATCTGTGCCTGTTTACCTCTTCGACCCCCTCTCCCTCTGTCTGGCGTATCACACCCCTGCCATGCCGTGTAGATTCTCCCTTTCTTCACATTCTCTTTCTGGTGAACCACCTTCTCCTTGTCCACCTGGCAAAGTCTTTCTTATTCTTCAAGATTATTCTCAAGCTCCCCCTTCTTTTCAATACCTCCCTGTCCAGGTAGGAGAGACCTTCTCTTCCTCATATCCCCTCCTCTCCCCCTCTCCCCTTTGCCTGCTTTTCCCCATGCCCCACATCAATTTTAGGACCAGTCTCACCCCATGCATTTAGATTTTAACATGGTTTCCCTCCCTTCCTAGCCGCCTTCTCTAGTCAACTCTGAGCTCCTTGAGAGCACAGACCACATCTTATTCAGTTCTGTTGCTCCCAGGAGTCACGACAGTGCCTGGCACATCATGGTCACTTAATAAATACCTGTTGAAGGGGATTTCTGTGGGGAACTTGGATGAAAGCTGAGAGAAGCAAATCTCTTTGCTTCCACGCAAATCTGAGAGCACAGAACTGGAATGCTATTGTGCGATGTGAGTGTGTGTGTACACACACACGTCGGCTGGTGTCTGGGTTTCTCTGTTGAGGGATTGCATGAAAAGGTGTCTGTGTGAACAGTACAAGTGTTAACAAGTGGGTGAATGTAGGCTTGTGTGAGTGAAGTCTTCTGTGTAAAGAGGTATGAAAGGGAGTTTGTCTGTGTGACTGGGGAGTCTGTGAGACTTTTTGGAGTGAAATTCTGAGGGTTGAGTCAGAAGTGTGGAAGGAACATACATAAATTTTTCAGATCACTCAAAATGTTGGTTAGCCCCAGATCTTTGTCTCAAGCTGTCTTTGCCATCTATTAAGCCCTAGTTTTCAACGCTCTAATTATTTCATTCCCACTCACCCTGTCCAAGTTTTCCACATCCCTTTCAAGGAATCTGAATTTAATGAGGCAAAATGCCCTAATAACAAGCAGATCATCACCTATTATATGTGTAACCCTGGTGTTTAAAAAAAAAGTTATGAGGATATGAGGAGTGAATGGGAACAATCTGAGGGCCTCCAACCACAGGATGATGGAAGATATGTGCGTGTTTTTGCTTTTGTTGGTTTTGTTTCAGAGGAAGATGCTTGGTCCCATCAGGGCAACAAGGGACCAACACAAGATTATGGGCCCAAAGGTCACCCTCACTGAAGCTGGTCTGGGGCACCCCTCTTCTGACCTGGGGGTGATTTTCTTTGTTTTTATTGATAACATGGACCTCATTTATTTTATTTTATTTATTTATTTTTATTATTTATTTATTTATGTTTGGCTGCGCTGGGTCTTCATCGCGGCACGTGGGCTCTCTAGTTGCACTGTGCAGGCTCTGGAGCGCGCGGGCTCAGTAGTTGCGGAGCACAGGCTTAGTTGCAATATGTGGGATCTTAGTTCCCTGACCAGGGATCAAACCTGGGACCCCTGCATTGGGAGAGTGGAGTCTTAACCACTGGACCACCAGGGAAGTCCCTGGACCTCATTTTTAAGAACTTCTCTACCAAGTGAAGTCTGAATAGGCTTCTCAACAAACAATTAAGAGCAGAAAACAAGTATACCCAACACTCTTATTTATTCTTCAAGACCACCCCATGAAGCCCCATCTTACAAATAAAGGAACTGAGGTCTGGGGAATTCCCTGGCGGTCCAGCGATTAGGACTCGGCGCTTCCACTGCAGGGGGCCTGGGTTCGATCCCTGGTCGGGGAACTAAGATCCCACAAGCCGTGTGGTGCAGCCAAAAACAAACAAACAAAAAAAGAAACTGGGGTCTGGAGATGTTAAGTGACTTTGCACGGTGGGTAAATAATGGAGCTGGGATTTCACCTCCAGCCTGTCAGAGGGAGACCCTTAAGGGGAGTCCCTGAGGAGAGCTGGGGACCGTTTTGCTTTTGGTTTTGTTTCTTTGGCTCTGACATTGGTCTGGGAAATGCCCACAGATCAGGAAGTGCAGGTTCAAGACCAGGAGGAGATTTTCCAAGGCACCTGGAGGAGAAAGCTATGTTTCCTCAGAGGTGAGCCCATGGCCAGACCCCAGGGCTGAGTCACAAAGCCCCCAGAATCAGTGCTGAACTGTGTGCAGGAAGGACTGGCCTAACTCTCTGCTTGGGACTGACTTGAGCAGCTGTGGCATCAAGGCAGAGGTGCATTATGCACAGGTGGGTGGGGCCCCATTGGGGGCCCCTTTCTAAGTCTTTCCAAGTGGGGAGAAGCCTAAAAATACATAAACAATGTTATATATGATCTTTTAATGCATTATTCCAATGACAAAGTGGCAAGGACTCAAGAGCCCGCCTGCTGGTGTTCAGATCCTGGCTTCTCCACTTTCTAGCTGTGTGACCTTAGGCAAACTACTTACCCTCTGTGTGCCTGAGTTGTCTCTTGTAAAATGGGGATAATGATTGTAGAGTCGTTATGAGAATTGAAAGCATCAATAAAGTTGAGTGCTTACAATGGTGTTTGGCACATAGTAAGGCATAATGCAAGTGTTAGCTGCTACTGCTGTTATTGGTTAAAGGAGAAATTGATATTATTAAAAAATAATTGACTGCCAAGGTGCCTCCATATATGGGGCCAAAGGTGCTGACTGGCCAAAGGCTCTGACAAGTCCTGCAGCTGGAAAATCTGTTTTTGTTTAGCATTCCCCAAATTTAATTGACCATGCCATCTTTATCCCCCGGGATAAGGGAAAGAGTCAGCAGTTAAATTGCTCCGTTGCTGCCCCACGCCATCCTCTGACGGCAGAAGTTCCCCAGGCCCTCTCTGTAGATGTCCCTGTGACCAAGCTGCAGGCTGTTTTGTTGTGAAGCTGTGGCTGGTTCAGTGTGACACCAGTCATCTGGCCTCTGCTCTCTCTCCTTCCCAGCCTCCCCTCCCCTCCCTCACTCTCGTCTCCTGGGTTTCACTCCCCAACAGAGTCAGTGCAGAAGCTTTTGCCTCCAGCTCTGAGACTTAAGGAATCAGAGCTCACATAGACACTTCCTGTCACGCATCCTCTACATTCTACCAAGGAAAATAAACCACAACCACGATTTTCTTTGTGATTATAAGTAAAGACCATCAGCAGGTATTCTGAGTGTGGTGTGATAGAAAGCATCTGATCTAGGAATTAGAACTCCTGGATCTTCCAGTCTCAACTCTTGCACAAACCAACTAAATTTCTCTTCAGAGAGTGGATTACCAAAAAATGGGGCAACACGTGTTTGTCCTCGTATCTCACATTTGTGAGGATTAATAAGCATTATAGGGACTTTCCTGGTGGCGCAGTGGATAAGAATCCACCTGCCAGTGCAGGGGACACGGGTTCGATCCCTAGTCTGGGAAGATCCCACATGCCACAGAGCAACTAAGCCACAACTACTGAAGCCCGCACGCCTAGAGCCCGTGCTTCGCAACAAGAGAAGCCACCTCAAAGAGAAGCCCGCGCACTGCAACGAAGAGTAGCCCCCGCTAGTCGCAACTAGAGAAAGCCCTCACGCAGCAATGAAGACCCAACACAGCCAAAAATAAATAAAATTAAATATTAAAAAAAAATAAGCATAATAACTAACACTTGTTGAATGCCTACTACACTGTATGATCTCTTTTGATATTCCACCAACAAGCTGGATATTTTTACTTTCAAAGACAGGCCTTATTACTTCCATTTTTCAAATGAGCATTCTGAGACCCAGAGAGGTTAAGTCACTTGCCCAAGGTCACACAGCTATTTAATATCAGAGCCAGGAATTAAATGCAAGTTTGTCTGACCTCCAAGCTCATCTTTCCACTGTACTGTCCTGCTTGTCCAGTGAGGAAATGCATATGAAAATATGTTAAAACTCCACAAAACATAGATAGTAAAATGTACTCTGTCAGAGACTTCCCTGGTGGTCCAGCAGTTGGGACTCCATGCTCCCAATGCGGGGGGACCCAGGTTTGATCCCTGGTCAGGGAGCTGGATCCCTCATGCCACAACTGGGGATCCCGCACGCTGCGGCTGAAGATCCTGCACACCGCAGCGAAGACCTGGCACAGCCAAATAAATAAATAAATACTAAAAAAGAAATAGTAGCATCAAAAAGTTTTTTAAAAAATGTATTCTGGGAGTGGAAGACACCACTGACCACATTTATCCTAATAAAGTCTATGTTCTTTGAGGCCTTTTGTTCTGGAAATGAGACACAAAATCAGTGACTTAGAGAGACAAAAGTTAGGTCTTTTATGTATATCCTTTTGGCCCCTAACTCCTTCTTTCCACTAGAGATACCTCCACACATTGCCACAATTTTTAAAAATTGTCTCAGACCGGTAACAAATATTGGCCGTCTCTAAGCCGGTGTCCTCTCTCTCCCCACCTCGGTGGCAGCCAGCAGGTGGCATGTGGCTCACATTCTGTCCCCAGAGCTTGTCCCCAGGTCTTGGCTCCAGAGCAGGGGCCCCAGGGTCAGGGGTGGGGGTGGGAGGGTCACAGCTCTTGCTGCGGCCACTGGCCCAGCCCATCCTTCGTGTGTGCTCTTGTCCACTGCACGCCGGGCCTCCTGGCTGCCTGCATGTCTCTGAGCCCTGGAGAGCCTGCCAGCACGGCGCATGACTGTTGCCTGTGGTCATGATCTGTGTCTGTTGTTTGTAACCAAGAGTTTTGATGGACATTGATGTATATAATTAAGTGGATTCTGTGACTCTATCAGCATCTCCACTGCACCTCAAAGCAGCTCCTTTCTGGGCTACAGACTACACCACAGGTCTCGGGGGTGTCCCTAACTTAATCGAGATCAACAATGGGCCGCATCAAGGAAAAAAATTAGGATGTTAACTAAATTTATGGTAAATTTATGTTGCAGTATATATGTAAATCATCATTATGTTGTGCACCTAAGACTAATACAATGGTATATGTCAATTATATTTCAATTTTATAAAATAAGAATACATTTTTCAAAAGAAAAGCAGAAAAGGGAACAGCCGTCCATCACACGTGAAAGCAAGCCACACTCTGCACTGGGCAGGGCCAGGCTCACGGCACCTTCTTTGTCGTAAAGAAGCACCGTGCGGGGACTTCCTGGTGGCACAGTGGTTAAGAATCCGCCTGCCAATGCAGGAGACACGGGTTCGAGCCCTGGTCCAGGAAGATCCCACGTGCCGCGGAGCAACTAAGCCCGTGCGCCACAACTACTGAGCCTGCGCTCTAGAGCCCGTGAGCCACAACTACTGAAGCCCGCGTGCCTAGAGCCCGTGCTCTGCAACAAGAGAAGCCACCGCAGTGAGAAGCCCGCGCACCGCAACGAAGAGTAACCCTGCTCGCCGCAACTAGAGAAAGCCCGCGCACAGCAACGGAGACTCAAGGCAGCCTAAAATAAATAAATAAATAAATTTATTTTTTAAAAAAGAAGCACGGTGGGTGCACCCCAGGCATGGCTGCCACCAGGCCAGATGCTTCTTGCCAAGGTGCAAAGGACTTGTTTGCTCTGCTGACTCTGTGCATTCATCCAGAGCACGCAGGCAAACAGGAGCCGGGGTCAAATCTGACAGGCCGCCTGTTTTTGTAAATAGAGCTTCATGGGGTCACGGCTACGTGTGGTCCCCGGCTGCCTCCCTGAATTGTTGCAATAGACACAGTATAACCGGTGAAGCCAAAAATAAATATTTTTGACTCTTTGACCCTTGACAGAGAAAGATCACTGACTCCTGACCTAGGGCAGAAATCTGGAGAAGGGCAGAGAGAGTTTTGCTTGTACCCCTTAGTGAGCAGCCTCTGAGTCACTCTCAATTTCTTCCTGTTCATTTTTTTTACTTTAAAATTTTGCTTTAGTTTCTGAATGGGGAGTGCATTCACCTGGTTCAATCAAAATCAAATAAAAGAGAAAAGTCCTGGTCCTTCCTCTCCCCACCCAACCCTGTTCCAAGAAATGACAGTTCTCAGGAGAATTGTGTGTATACCGGCTTTCTTTTTTGAGGTGACAGAAATGTTCTAAAATTGACTGTGGTGATGGTTGCACATATCTGTGAATCTACTGAAAGCCACCGAATTGTGTATTTTAAATGGGTGAGCCCTCTGTATGCAAAATATCTCAATAAAGCTGATATTCAAAAAAATCAACAGTGCAGAATATGGGTGCGTGTTAATTAAATTTAATCCGCACCCTCGGAGTGATTAGTCAGCATTTGAAGCATCCCCACCAGGAACTCATGTTCAAGTACTTTAACTATCATTATCTAAATCTGCACCAGAGGGTTTGTAATTCCCATAAGGGAAGATAGAAACAGTGTTCCATCCTTAATAGAGTGTGGCTTGTGGCTAGAAAGAGTGTGTGGGCACAGCTCTCCTTGCATATACAACACAGAAGCAAACAGCCACCAGACCCCAATGGTATGGCATTCTAGGTCCAGGGACCCTCATTCACAAGGACCCTGTGGCCGGATCAAATGAGAAGGCTCACCTGCCCTCAGATCACTGTTTCCTACCCCAGGATGGCAAAGGAGAGAGATCTGAGATGAACAGACCAGGTTAGATGACTGACTCCTCTGTCCATTTGCCAACAGCTGTTTGAATCGGTAGCAGAATTTATCCTGAGACTTGCTTTTATTGTCCACTTGACAGCTGTTGGAAGCAGGTGACATTAAGATGTTGAATAACTAGTGAGGCTTGGCATGTCCACGGTCCTGGGGCAGGTCCCCTTTGGCTGCTGGATTTGGGAAGGGGTGGGGAGGAGTCCCAGGAAAGACGTGGGAGCAACTGGGATGGAGAGGCGGCACTTGGCCTGGGGGGTGGTGATGGAAATGCTCGGGACAACGGCTCTCTACCCACTGTTATGACGGTTTTTCCGTATTTCAGCAGCAGATACAACTGCTCTGGTACACATGGGCTCAGTGCCAGTTCTGGTGAAAGGCCAGTTTTGGCCTATGTCACCTTGCATCACTGTTACATACCTCCCGTGACCCTCTTCCCTTTTGCTTTTCTATCCCCATGTGTTGTCTTTCCTTTGTTCCCAAGGCTGTTCCATTTCTCTTATCAAAAAGGAGGAAATGTCCCACTAAGATGTTAGGATTTAATGCCAGACTTCCAGAGGCACTTGAGTTTTAAAAGAGAATGTCTAGGGACTTCCCTGGTGACGCAGTGGTTAAGAATCTGCCTGCCAATGCGGGGGACTTGGGTTCGAGCCCTGGTCCGGGAAGATCCCACATGCATGCCACGGAGCAGCTAAGCCCGTGCGCCACAACTACTGAGCCTGCGCCCTAGAGCCTGCGAGCCACAACTACTGAAGCCCGTGCGCCACAACTACTGAAGCCCACGTGCCTAGAGTCCGTGCTCCGCAACAAGAGAAGCCACCGCAATGAGAAGGCCGCGCATAGCAACGAAGAGTAGCCCCCGCTCACTGCAACTAGAGAAAGCCCGCGTGCAGCAACGAAGACCCAACACAGCCAAAAATAATTAATTATTTAATTAATTTAAAAATAAATAAAGTCAATTCCAGTTTTTAAAAAAAAACGTCTAGAAAGAGGCTCAGTCCTCAAACTCATGGCTAGGGTGGAATTTGTGACATGGGTGGAAGATGATTTGAAGTGGGAAGCTTCTCAACCCTCTTGCAAACACATGACAAAGGGGGTCAGCCTATGTGGGACCTGCCTTGTTCAGGATAATGGCATTAGAACTAAAACCCAAGAGTGGCTTATGTTTATTTGGAATAATTTTGTCCCTGTGAACTTCCAGAACCAAAGGTATCCTTCTGAAGAAGATAGAATTGATAGTTCAGAGACAATGTCTTAGCCAAAGACTAAAGTATTGTGAGATGGAGAAGTTTCCAGGTTGGAACAGTGAGGGAATTTACATAATGATAGAGATGTACACCACCTCCCTCCACCTACTCTATTTCAGTAAGGTAGTCAACTTTCAACTGTCCTTACCTGTCTGGGCTAAGGATTTTACTTTGGTCAAAAATATCTAACCCAGCACCACCTCATACCCATTAGGATGGCTACTATAACAATACCAAAAATAATAAGAGTCGGAGAGGATGTGCAGAAATTGGAACCCGTGTGCTCTTTCGGTGGGAATGTAAAATGGTGCAGCTGCTGTGGAAAACAATGTGGTGGGTCCTCAAAAAATTAAAAACAGAATTACCATATGATCCTGAAATTCCACAAAAGAATTGAAAACAGGGTCTCAAAGGGTTATTTGTATGCCACGTTCATAGCAGCTTTATCCACAATCGATACAAGTTGGAAGCAACCCAAGTGTCTGCAGATGGATGAATGGATAAGCAAAATGTGGTCTATCCATTCAGTAGAGTACTATTCAGCCTTAAAAAGAAGGAAGTTCTGACACTTGCTACAACATACATGAACCTTGAGGACAGTATGCTAAGTGGAATAAGCCAGTCGCAAAAAGACAAATACTGTATGATTCCACGTATATGAGGAACCTAGAATAGTCAAATTCATAGAGATAGATAAAAGGTAGACTAGTGGTACTATGGGTTGGAGGGAAGGGTAAATGAGGAGTAGGGGTTTAGTTTTGCAAGATGAAGAGGGTTCTGGAGATGGATGGCAGTGATGGTTGCACAACAATGTGAATGTACTTGACACCACTCAAATGTACACTTAGAAATGGTTAAGGTGGTAAATTTTATGTGCATTTTACTACAGTTAAAAATTTTTAAAGCATATCCACCTAAAAAATAGATATCAAACTCAACACAATCAAACCTATTGTGGAGCTTCTGATGAGTAACCAAACTTCTCAGTCACAGTCACCTCCTTTCCCAGCGTCCCTGTCCCCCAACATGTATGAAAGAGGTACTGGTGAAGAGGTGAAGAGTGCAGTGGAGTGAGAGGTGGCTGGAACGCTCAGGGAAAAACATGTCAGGAACCGGAAATCAGGGCCAAGGCTGCACAGGCCAAGTGTGTTTAAGAGGGACATGCTCTCTCTCTTTTTTGATGTACAATGTTGTGTTAGTTTCTGCCATATAGCAAAGTGAATCAGTTGTACATATATATATATCTGCTCTTTTTTAGATTCTTTTCCCATATAGATCATTACAGATTATTGAGAAAAGTTCCCTGTGCTATCCAGTAGGTCCTTATTAGTTATCTATTGTATACATAGCAGTGTGTATGTGTCAATCCCAATCTCCCAATTCATCCCTCCCCACCCACTCCCCCGCCTTTCCCCCCAGGTAACCATAAGTTTGTTTTCTACATCAGTGACTCTGTTTCTGTTTTGTAAATAAGTTCATTTGTATTTATTTTTTTAGATTCCATATATAAGTGGTATCTGATATTTGTCTTTCTCTGTCTGACTTACTTCACTTAGTATGATAATCTCTAGGTCCATCCACACTGCTGCAAATGGCATTATGTCATTCTTTTTTATGGCCGAGTCATATTCCATTGCATGTATGTACCACATCTTCTTTATCCATTCATCTGTCGATGGACATTTAGGTTGTTTCCATGTCTTGGCTATTGTAAATTATGCTGCTATGAACATTGGGGTGCATGTATCTTTTCGAATTAGTTTTCTCCGGATATATGCCCAGGAGTGGGATTGCTGGATCATATGGTAGTTCTATTTTTAGTTTTTTAAGGAACTTCCATACTGTTTTCCATAATGGTTGTACCAATTTACATTCCCACCAACAGTGTAGGAGGGTAGAGGGACATACTCTCTTACATAAGATAAACAGTTACAAAAATGAGGAACTTCCCTGGTGGTCCAATGGTTAAGACTCTGCACCTCCACTGCAGGGGGCAGGGGTTCAGTCCCTGGTCAGGGAACTCAGATCCCACATGCTGTGCAGCACAGCCCAAAAAATGAGAAGTTTGGTGCTTATATTGAATAAGCAATAAATAGCAAGGGTCTCATATGTGAGGGCACTGTGAGTGGTAACAGAGGTGCCCAAAGGAATAGGCAGGACCTTCAAGGGTCTTACTATCTCTATTCAGGAAGGCAGGATATTTACAAACGGGAAAATCATACTTTCAGGAAATGTATTAAGTGCCGGGTGGTGGTATGTACTATACATACAGGATGGGTACAAGAGTTGAGTTGAAGGAGAGATTAATTCAGGTTGTGTTGGGTTAGTAAGAAAAGATTTTGACAGGTAAATTTGAGATGGTTTGAACTGTGGCGCTGTATTACTAGAATTAGCTTTGGGAAATGTTATCATGTTTTGTTGATGCAATCATAAGCTTTTCAAATTCATTTAATCTGTGGCTTAAAAGGGGAGAGCTCCAAGCAGATACCAGGAGCAAAGGTTTCTGGTTTTCCTATGATTAGTCCCAAATATCGTAGAAAAAGAGGATCCTTTCTATTTGTTTTGTTCTGTGCTTTGAGTACCTCATATACTCTTTTTAGATGGGTCTCTGGTGAAATAAACATAAGCCCAGGATAAATGCCCTTCACCCACTGTGAAACCAGGCTCTTCCTTATTCTTCCAGGCTTTTCCTTATTCTGCCAAGATCTAGTGATATTCCTATCCCAGCCCATCAATTTCCAGCGGACATCGGCTCCCACCTTTCCAGGGGTCCCATAAGCAAAATAAGCAGTCAAGTTCATCCTGCTACTGCCTTCCTTCCATACTTGGTCCTGTTACACGGAGTGAATGTGAAAGCGTGGGTAATCGTTAGTCAAATCCATTTCACCTGCCTCCACTAACCAAGGTCGTTTTAATTGTTGCTATAAGATGTTTGCCTGAGTTCTTGTCCCAGAACTTGGAGTCAGCTGTGTCTGCTTGGAGGTGAACTGGTTAAGACCGGATAGGACCACCGACCCTCCAGCTGGGCATGCGCGAGTCTCCGTTACGTGACCTTTTGACATCAGGGGGCTGAAGACACCACCCTGGGTCTGTGCAGAGCGCCTGCCTTTCTGAACGTGCAGAGGCCTGAGGCTTAGCCACACCTGCGCAGAATAACAGTGATGACCTGACTGCACCTTTCCCCAATCACCTTTCCCCATGCTCTCCATGCCTCAGTCCGCCCTGCTGCCTTACCCCGTAAATAGCCCAAGCCCCTTGCCTTCCAGGAGGCAGATCTGAGACTTTGTTCTCCCGTCTCCTCTCTTGGCTGCAAACCCCGGGTCTCAGCATTTCGGCTTGAAAAACCTTTCTAGAAACTAGTGCAAAACGAACCTGGTTCAGTAACAGATGCTTGGATATTTGTTAGATTAACTAGTAGGCAGAAGGGATGCGGCTAAGATGGGAAATGTTTCCCAATTGACTAGTTGGAGTTCACTCAAAAATGCACGGGGCGAGGGGGGGGGTCCCCTGGTGGCACAGTGGTTGAGAATCCACCTGCCAGTGCAGGGGACACGGGTTTGAGCCCTGGTCCGGGAAGAGCGCACGTGCCGCGGAGCAACTAAGCCCGTGCGCCACGACTACTGAGCCTGCGCTCTAGAGCCTGTGAACCACAACTACTGAGCCCACGTGCCACAACTACTGAAGCCCGTGAGCCTAGAGTCCGTGCTCGGCAACTAGAGAAAACCCGCGCACAGCAACGAAGACCCGACACAGCCATAAATAAATAAATAAATAAGCACAAGGGAAGTGACAAATTCTGCTCTCTGGTTTTCCTGCTGAAGTCTATTTTTTCACATTTATTTTAAATTCAAAATTAGTTTGAAAAGTTTATTGCAGAACAGTGCCCCATACATGCTGTTTACGCTGGCTTTCCCTATGTACATTTTATTTCCAATTATTCCATAATCCTTAGACCCTGTCAGGGATTCTCATGTCTTCCCCAGTATCTAGCTAGAGCTGAGCTTAAACTGGGTGTTCTTACAGAGAAACTGACAAAAACGGTGAAGCTAGATTTAGGAAAACATGTGCATAGCAGAATGACAAAAAAGGGGACTCTTTCTTATTAAAGCTTTAACTAGAATTTTTAAGAATAAGTACTGTGGCTCCTTGCTGCCCTCAGCTGGTGTAGAAATACAGTGCTCTATTAAATTCCCCCAGTCCACACCACTTGAAATCCAAATCAAAAGTATCTAACCATTTTCCAGGACCTTGAAAGAGGTTAGATTTCATTCGTAAATGCTGAAGGTTTTCAGCTGCCCCACCCAATATGAATTGGCAGAGAAAGTTACCCTGGTCTTCTTGCTTTAGAGAAAAAGACTTGGAAAGATCCAGTCTTTAAGGAGGGTGGTTGGGCTGGAGAGGCCATGGAAGGAAATCCTGTGTCAGAACATGAGTTTCCACCCATATTTTTACTCCCTGATGCCCTTCTTAGGCCCTCCACTAACTGTGCCTCTAATATTCATTGTTCCAGATTTGAAAAGAAATCTCTCACAACACAAAATTGGGAGGTGGTGGGCTTTGCGTTTCAGAACATTAATCCCTGCTTGGGTAAAGAGCTAATTGAGTGAAAGAAACTGATCGAACAGACTTCAATTATGCATCACCTTTATTAGTTGCAACCCCAAGTTTTCCTTAAAACAGTAATATTTCACTTTTACTGATCTTATATCCTTTAAAGCCACCCCACCGTGCTGCAGAATTACCCGTATGCAATTAAGTACCGGATCTGTGCACTTTGATTTTGTTAACAAGTGGATAGAAAAGATTACATCATCTCTTTGAGAAAAGGTTTTCCTCCGAGACCTTGTTCTATCCTGGTTTTCTTGAAAAGAGTTTGAGCAAAGGGCTGTTTCAAAGGTTGATTCTTTCTCCTTTCACGACGCGTGCTCGAAATCTCCAAACATCCTGGAAGTAATACCAAACACAATGAGTTTATGGGACACTTTGATTTACCTATTCACCATAAGACAAAGTAGATTACTAGCATCTACAAGTGGTTAAATACAAAAAAAAAAAGAAAAAAAAACCCGTCCACAATAGTCATAACAGTTAGTAAATAAACCACATTCTGAGACTCCAATTAATGTACCTGCCAACATCTAAAATCATGTTTTGTAAGCCAAGACAGTGAGTCCCCACACTGTCAGTTTTGTTTTACTTGGCACTCGTGTTGATTACAGGTGTTGGAACTGGCTCTTAAGTCTGGTCACAATACAAACAGTTTAGTACCCAAGCTCCTGCTTTCCTTGGTGATGTTTGCCTGCCCCATTCTGAGTCATCTACCCCTGATTAGATCATTATCATGAAAATGATGTCCTGGGCTACTGGTTTGGTTTTTTTCTTCTTTGTTTCTAATAAAACAATTCAGACTTTCTTGTTTATTTTTGAGCAAACAGCAAGGTATCCTGGGAAGAACGATTTTGGAACTGGACCTGACTCTGAAATCTCCATCACTTACGTAATTGAGGCCAATCTCTTGAACTCTTAATTTTCTCATTAAGAGCTTGGAGCTATAATGACTGCTCCACTGGGTTTTGGTGAAGAAAAGAAGAAAAGGGATATGAACGTGCTTTTGTACCTGACAAAGAACTCTATAGCAGAAGTTAGTATTGTTCTTTTAAGTAAAGCCAATAAACTATAGCTGAGAGAGTAACGAAAAATAAATACAGGAACTGATTCATTTAGTACAACTGTGACAGACCTCAAACATAATATATACATTTTTTTCCTGCCTTGAAATTCAGGATGTTGGATGGAAGTTCCAGTTGGCAAAATATGTTGCCTTTGTAGGACATTTAAGTACTGGACAAAGGGAGAAGGACAAGACTTCCAGGATGTGCAAATGTGAGACCAGAGCATTTTCAGATATGGGATACATTCATAGATTCTAAAGAGAAAAGGTGTTAAGGGTGGAGGAAGATTTGTGCGCTGGGAAGTTGTTTCAGAAGATGGTACCCTGCTTTTGGTGAGCAAGACTCTTCAGAGTACTAGAAGACCCTGAGTTATCATTACACTCAGCCTATTTGGGGGTCATGTCGCCCCCAGAATAGATGCACTTAGTTATCTAATGCACATTTAACAAGTAGGGTCAGCTTCTTGGTTCAGATGCTAAAATGTACATAATCTACGATGCAAGTAAGTTTATTTGCCTTGACTGATAACTTGTAATCGATCAGCAGCAGCATGGAATGTTCACCAGTTAAAAACAAATAATCTACAGATGAGGTGTATTAATTAGGAAAGCATATGAAATGCTGTCTTACGCCCGCTACGACAAGCATCAGTGATCTCTCATCTCTGCTACATGCAGGCTCTCATTAAACTCCGGATGCAAACTGACCCAAACAAACACTTGCTTGAGAATTGCTTTCTGGCAGTCTTACTGGAATTCCAAATGCATATACTCTCTTCTTTCCAAACAAAGGAGGCCTGTGATTGACAGCCCAAACCTTTAAAACGTGTGTGCGTTCAGAAGGTAGCCTTGTCCTGCATTTCCTCTCCTCTGAATTTGTTATCTACCTCCTCTCCTACCTGTCTGTTCTGCAACACGATGGCCTGCGTACCACAGGACAGCCCAGAGACTTACAGAATTCAGGTCTCCCACACTGGGGAAGCGAGTAGTACAAACAAACTCCACGGTCATTCTTAGGTCTCAGCAATGTTTCCGAAACGAGCTCTAAACCCAAGCATTTTATACTTTCAAATTAAATCAGGTATGAGAATTATTAAGCATCTGAAGAAAAGAAAAAACCAAGATCTTTACCTTGTCATTTCATACAAACATACCTTCAGGCTGACGTCTTTCACTCCATGGATTTTACTGGCTATCTCTAAAACTTCCTCTCCAATGTTTTCTTGACTGGTACCCTTCACATCGATGTAGTGGCAGTTGGCATCCGCAAAATGGCAGGAAATTGCCTGTGCAAAGTGAATCGATTCATGTTACAAAAAAAACCAAAAACAAACAAACAAAAAACACCCCATTAACACCAGCAACCAAGCAAGGAGGCTTCTTTTAGAAAGTCAGTTCTGTCACTGAGCATTTGATTTCTAGATTGAATGCTGTTCCCATGTATCCTAAATCAGTCTCTTGATGGCTCAGCTGCTTTTTTTCCCACCCAGCTAAAGGCTAATTGAGAAATTACAAGACGTTTTTTCACTAGCTGTGTTATTTATTTTCCAAAGGTATATACGGGGCAGGGAACAGAATTATGTAAGTAAGAAGTCTTTAACTTTTTAGCATTTGATTTTTCTAATGAGTGGATACTGCCAAGTCCTACAAAGGAATGTATTGCAGGGTTTCTCATCACCTCAGTTACAGAAGTTACTCAGTTAAGTTTGTAATGAGTTGGTATTTCAATGGCCACAGATTATGGGGTGAAAAAACTGAAAAGCCCTTGTAAAGAAAATAATAGGCAGACACCCCTCTTGAATCAAAAGAATGTTTAAAGCTTGATCGCATTCACATACAATACCCATCTTGTTTCCTTTTGAAGGTAAGATGGAAGTTCCTTGGTTCTCCCCATTCTCGAAGGAGTTATAAACAGATCTAACTTGCAAGGCGGTAGTTAAAACTCACCTTCCTTGTCACAGGTTAGTTATCTTAGGGTGACTGCACCCATCAGAAGAGCTTCCTACTTTGCCCCAAATACCAAATTTCTAGGCAGTTGAGTCACAAACTTTATTTCCCATGGAAGCCCTAGTGCCATACCAAGCCATATTGGAGCCTGAGGCAAAAGGGAAAAAATGTACAGTCCTATCTGTACCCTTTTACGTATTTTTTAATGGTTAATATTTCCCCAAACATTAAAGCAGTTAAAAAATATTGAAAAATTATCAAGTCAGTATATTAAAACACATTATTTCCAGCGTAGTGCCTGTACCCCTTTGCACAGTTCTGAGGGTCATGGTAGTGGAGGGTCTGACCTCGTCTTTAAAATTTTGGCATTGCGCTCACCATGGATTTTTTGGCATTCATTTTGATTTTTTAAACTACTACATTAAAATATTATGTAGTTGGACTGCTGAGGTTTTGGGGTACCCCTGAGGGGGGTGCCTTCTTGCCTCATGCTCATCCCGGTCCTTTTGAGCCTGGTGGATATTTGAATGAATGGAAGATGAAATCTGACAACTAACCCTCAGCCTCAGGGAGACAAAAGGGATTGTTGTGACAGACTGGAAAACTTCACTCAGCCCCAAAGAAGCCCCTAATATTTAGTATAAACAGCCACGTCATCGTAGGGAAATGTGAGCCCATAGTATCGTCAGATCTGCGGAATCTTAGGAAGGCAAGAAATCTGGGAATTTATGAGAAATTATGTCAATTTTTAATGTAAGCACTGAAATCATGAAATTGAAAACACTGAGGCTAAGGGGTGAAAAACATGGCCATATCTGATTTCCGGGTGGCCAATTCAGACCTTCCTTTCCGATCAATAATATTTTCCCCAGTAGCAATAATATTACAAACGTTCCTCTTATATGAGCTGTACACATTCCAGATGTTCTTATTTGGTATGTCTGCCTTTGTTTTTGCCTCTGAAACCATAGGCTAGCAGCTTCCAAGTAAGTAAGCTCTTGCTCTGAAGCAATTCCATGAATGTTCAGTAGGCTGGGATCCTGAGGTCACCTGGCTCCTTACTGCTGTGAGCAAGAAAGCATGAGGGAGGCAAATATATTTCCTGCTAAATAAACCGGACTAAAGGGCAGTTTAGTTAAAAGTCACAAATCCTTGAACTTTGAATATATCGTGGCACTTTTGTTCCTAACCCGTTCATCTTCAGAAAGAGCTGTGATGTGAATGCATACCTTCCGGAATCCTTGACTTTTGTTCCGACCAGATCCATGGATGAGCAAAGGATGAAAGAAAACGGTGTCTCCTTTCTCCATCAGGAGGTGCACCCGGTCATTATTTTTGTCATAGTCCTGGATCCCGTGGAACATGATGTTAACCCCTCCCTAAAACACGAGAGAAGCCAAGTCCAGATGTGAGGAAGCCACTAATTAAAACCCTTATCAATGACTCATCAGGAAAAAACAAAGCTTCTCTAAGTTCTTCCAAGAGAAACAGATAAATAAATTAGATTTAAAAAAAAACAACTTACATATACCAAAGCTTCTCAGATGACTGGTTTTAGAAAGCCACATGTTGATGTTAAAATCATGGACTTTTTAGACCAGATGAAAAATTTGGAATTTCCACCTACCCTTCATTACTGAAATATAAATGAAGATCTAGATCAGCTTTGCATTTTGTGGTAATGCAGGAGACCACCTTTCCAGGTTAACCCATAATCATTCTTTCCCACCTGGAACTTGGCATAAATCATTCTTCTGTTACTCAGGAGCATCTCTGAGAAGCTAACTATTCTCCAAAACTAGGAGAGAGAAAATACTCAGTTTTTCTGGGCTGAAAAACCACTCATGTCACGTGCAGAGTAAAGAAAGAATAGTAAATTATAACATTATGGGGACTTCCCTGGTGGCGCAGTGGTTAAGAATCCGCTTGCCAATGCAGGGGACACGGGTTTGAGCCCTGGTCCGGGAAGATCCGACATGCCGCAGAGCAACTAAGCCCGTGTGCCACAACTACTGAGCCTGTGCTCTAGAGCCTGCGAGCCACAACTCTTGAAGCCCGCGTACCTAGAGCCCATGCTGCGCAACTAGAGAAGCCACCGCAATGAGAAGCCCGCACACCGCAACAAAGAGTAGCCCCCACTCGCCGCAACTAGAGAAAGCCCGCGTGCAGTAACGAAGACCCAATGCAGCCAAAAATAAATAAATAAAATAAAGAATAATTTTAAAAAATAATAAAATAAATAAAACATTATGTTTGTTTATAACTATTTTCAAAGTTAGTTACTGTATTAGGTAATGGTTATGTCTTTATGGAAGAAGCTAAAACGAGAAGTGACAAAGTTTGCAAACCTTTATGGGTCTTTGGAGGGTAGCATCCCATTTCCTTTCCTAAGACTATCCCAAATACAAATTCCTTTTGGGGAATGACTACTTTCGTACTGCACTGTATTGGGACTTCGACCCAGTGAGCTTCTCTCGTGCACAGGGTTGATATGTAACCAAGATAAGCTAATCTGACCTCCCACTGTGGCCACTTTGAATCTGAGCAGAGGATCGAAGAGATCGGACATAATCAGGGTTCACTGCCCATGCCAGGTACCCCACCCAACTGTTCCCACCGAGCAAGGACTCCCTCTTTCCTTCCCCATCCCCCAACCCCCAGAGCTGGCCAGCCTTCCCACCGATTCTGCATGCCCCTGCAGCCCTCCAAAACATTCCCTTCAGCTGAAGTCAGTGAAAACCCACTTCTGTTGCTTGCACCAACCTTTCCTAAACCTCAACTTAATCGACGAATTTCAGATTTCATATCAGAATCTAGACTCAAATATTTTCACTTAGCACTAATCCTCAGTGCAAGAATTCTAACTAGGGGCTTCCCTCGTGGCTCAGTGGTTAAGAATCCGCCTGCCGATGCAGGGGACACGGGTTCAATCCCTGGCCTGGGAAGATCCCACGTGCCGCAGAGCACCTAAGCCCGTGAGCCACAACTACTGAGCCTGCGCTCTAGAGCCCGCGAGCCACAACTACTGAGCCTGCGTGCCACAACTACTGAAGCCCACGCACCTAGAGCCCGTGCTCCGCAACGAGAAGACACTGCAGTGAGAAGCCCGCACACCGCAACAAAGAGTAGCCCCCGCTCGCCGCAACTAGAGAAAGCCCGTGCGCAGCAACGAAGACCCAATACAGCCAAAAATAAAATTAATTAATTTAAAAAAAAAAGAATTCTCACTAGTTGGCACAGAAGTCCTGAGAGCCATATTCTTTACATCCCACAGAACCGTGTCCATTCTGTCTGCCTTAACAACAGGTGCTCTTCCCACCTTGATCATCATTATGGGATTTTTGAGACGTTATTGCCTTATACCTAAAACGCTAAGAGTCTCCTCTCTGGTTTCTCTGCCTCTGGACTCTTACACCTGCAGTACATTCTGTGCCAGACCACAAGGTTATCGCTCTTGAAGAACCAATTTGATCTCATCACTCAAAGGCCCCAAAGCATTAAACAGTCCTCCAGTATCATCAGCTGAATCGATAAACCGTGAACAGCCTCGTAACAGGATACTACTCAATCCTCCCCAGAGCCTCTCTCTGCCGGTCTGTTCAGCTGGAAGGAGATGATCCCACTTCTTTACTGCAAGACCCACCAATCAGGGTGTAAGACTCATGTGGCACTTGGCACACACATCTGGTGTTGCCGTGTTTGTGTCTTACCTCTGCAGTTAGGCTTCATAATCTCAGATCTTTTATAGCATCACCAAAGTTCCCCACTTTGGTTGGCTTTCAAGCACTTGTTGAAAGAACAAAAACAATCATTTTCTCTGACATCCTTGAATTTTCCCTGATCCTTATTCAAAATCCTAGAACAATGTTTTGCTGAGAAAGGAAATGTCATCTTATTGGCAAAGCTCCTTATATATACTGACGTGAAATCAAAACAACAAAAGATTCTGATCAAGACTCAGCCGCCAGGCAGACTTACCTCCCACTGGGGATAATCGTGTGTTTTCAGGGGGCCTTTGTGTGTCCCTGGGAGCACAACCAGACAGCCGTTGTTCCGGTCGATGTGCTCCATGGCTGTCCAGGCACAAACGATGCTATTGCTGGGCCTGAAGGGGAAATAGTGCAGATCCTGGTGCAAGGGGTGACGGGATGTCTTCTTGCCTAAAACAGAACCTGCTGTTAAAATAAATAAACTCAAGTCTCAGAATTCTTCTCCTCTGCCTGAAAAACCAGAACAATGACCTATCCCTGCAAAAGCAAACAGATGAAACAATGCTAAAGAAAACCAGCCTCAACAGATAAGCACCAAATTGGAACACTGAATCAGCACAGTGACTCTGTCTTTTTTTTTGGCCGTGCCGCGAGGCATGAGGGATCTTAGTTCCCCAACCAGGAATTGAACCCATGCCCCTTGCAGTGGAAGCATGGAATCCTAAGTGCTGGACCACCAGAGAATTCCCATCAGCACAGTAACTCTGGATCCTGTAATTCTTTCTGGGCTTCTGGTAGCCAAGGACTACTTTACACTATTTTCTAGCATGCTGTACATATGTCATCATCTCGCCTGTGCTTTATTCCTTCCTAACTCTGGTTTGGGCACAGAGCTTAGTATTCCCAAAAAAAGGTTGATTAATTAAAGAGAGTGGTCAAATCTGAGGTCCTCTGATAGCCTTCAAAGTGGCTGATACAAAAAAATATATTCGTTAATTAACTAACTAAATAAATAAAAGGCCTCTCAGAGGTTTCCCCACCAAACTAGAAGCATTTGGTGTACAATCAATGTGGAGAATCAGAGGTACTAGGCCCACATTTACATTTTTCCCTAGCTTTGCCCTCTGAATGTGGTTCCCCCAGGCCACCGGATCTCTCCAGGCAAGACACCCAAGGAGGGAAAGACTTGATGTTAAATTACAGACCTGTCACATAAACCTCTCCCAGCCATCAGGAGGACGACAAAGTAGAAAAGATCAAGAATCTCTAATGGCCGATTTACTACCGCTGGTACAGCTGAATTTCTCAGTGTGGCCCAAGAGCCATCTGCATTAGCATCTCTGGGTATGGTTAATAAAAATGCAGATTCCTGGGTTCTGTTTTCTGAATCGGTCTCTCTAGGAGGGAGGCCTTAGAAGCTACATTTTAGCAAGCACAGGAAATTTTAAGAATAACTGTGGTATATGATTTTTAAGAATAGTTTTAACTTTGATAGTAATAATAATGTCTTCAGATCAGGAAGGCAAGGTCCACACTCTCATGCATGGGTGAGAGTGGTAACAAGGCTTAGGGATGTTGAATAACAGGAGCCTCTGGGGTGTAGGGACAGTCGTGTTTACTAAACTGCATCTTTCAGAAGCCAGTTGTGTAAAAACCCAGCGATAACCCTATACTTCAATGTTTTTATGATGTAAACTATCTTAAGACTTAAATAAAAATACATATATTCATTTACGCAAAGTTTAGCAGTTGTACACATTGCTATTAGTTAGGACATCAACCTTATGTACTTAAACACTTTTTTTGTTGTTGTTGTTGCTTTTCCTTTACAAATAAGAGCTCTTTACCAGAATCTGGAGGTTTGTTTATCAGCATTGTATGCATGGCCATAATATTGGGTCCAGTGAAGCACTCCACATATTTCAGAATCTAAGGGAAAGGGGGAAAAATGTTCATGGGAAATCAGATACATAGGCAGGTGGCACAAAGTACATCTATCTATACAAGAACTCAGATGGCAATTGTTTAAAACAATCAATAGATATTTCACAACCTTGCAAACCAACCATGGAAAAGTCAGCAACTGGAAATCATTGGAAATTTACAACACTGAACTAGACAGGCTTTTTGGAGCCAGCTGGAAACGTGAGTGCTTCTTCTACAAGACAGACATGAGTTTCTGTGAGACACCAACTGCAAAGGGCAGGAATGCCCTTCTTTCCACCAAAGCTGTTGGCAGTTGCCCAGTGAGAAGGCAGCTTCCTTTTCCTTCACGGAGACTCTTCGTAAGAAGGGACCACAAAAGGCCCCGACAGGTTTGCAGCTGTCATGAGTAACCCCGAGGGCAGGAGAACAGGGGCCTGGAGGCCACTTCACAATCAGCATGGCCGTTAATTCAACAACTCCTTCCTAAGGTCTCTGAACCAGGCAGAGTGACAGCAAATAGGGACACAACAGTGAACAAGATGAGCGGGTCCCTGCCCCAAAGGGGTTTATATGCTGGTGGGAAAAAAGATGTTAAACACATAATGACACGGGCGATGTGGTTGAGACCCACGCTACGAGGAATAAGCTGCAATGGGAGCAGGTGACAGGGAGGACCACCTCCTGCATCAGACCCACTAGAAAGGGGTAAAAAGCAGAAAGGACTCAACATTGCATGCCTCCTACCTGCCAGGGGCTTTCTATATATTGACACATCAGCTCGGTTAAGCCTCACAATAGTCCCTGAAAATTAATGCCCCCATTCATTAATAATACTTTGAAATGAATGCCCCACACGAATAAGATGCCTAAGTTTGCAGAGCCAGTTAAATGAAAAAGATGGTATTCAAACTCCCTTTCTCTCTGACTCCAAAAAATGAAGCACATTCTACGGCTTTCTCACTATTTGATCTCTTGTGTATAAGGAATATTGGCAGTTTGAGTACGAAACACTTGAAATGTTACAAAAATCTCAGGAGTCAGGCCTCATGCTTGTTTTTTTAATAAGAAGTTTGTTTTTGTCTTTTTTTTTTTTTTAGTATTCACTTAGGCTGCTATTTTCTAAACCTTCGTCATTCAAGAGCCATCCTCACCGTTTCTGTCCTGCTTTGCAGAATTTCCCAATATATTTAGTCAATATTCTCCCTAAATTAAATTAACTCACTTCTTTTACTTAGTTATTTTTTCTTTTTTAAAAAATTTATTTATTTATTTTTTGGCTGCGTTGGGTCTTTGTTGCTGTGCGCAGGCTTTCTCTCGTTGCGGCGAGCGAGGGCTACTCTTTGTTGCGGTGCACGGGCTTCTCATTACAGTGGCTTTTCTTGTTGCGGAGCACAGGCCCTAGGCATGCAGGCTTCAGTAGTTGTGGCACACGGGCTTAGTTGCTGCGCGGCATGTGGGATCTTCCCGGACCAGGGCTCAAACCCGTGTCCCCTGCATTGGCAGGCGGATTCTTAACCACTGCGCCACCAGGGAAGTCCCTCTTTTACTTAGTTTTATCCTGATTAATAATATTCTTGAAATCATGGATTTGAGGTGCTGGTTCATTTTTCAATACATATTAAAATAAATACCCAGCTATTAAAAGAATGCCTACCTCCTAAAAATCATTGCATGAACCACCAGATATGTGGTTCACACGTTACAGAGGTAGGAAATCTGAAAGTCCCGACAGAGCTTAATCTACCACATGTTGCCTGTGATTTCCAGCTTTTTATCCTCGATCCACCCACACAACTTCCACTTCTATAACAGGACTTGAGGTTGGGAAGAATGCATGGCTCAGAGGGGCCACTTCTCCTCCCATCCCCAACCTAAGGGGCCCAACATCCCAGGTGGCTCAGCTGTACAGTCTTTCTTCATGAATCAGATTTTTTAACAGCACTTGAGGTTATAGTTTCTAATAAGTACTTTGTGCAAAGTGTCCTTTGAAACCATTCTAAATAAATGGTCATAAACCGTAGTACATTTATGCAATGGAATACTATGCAGTAGTTTACAAAGTATAAAGTAGATCCATAGATACTAATATGGAAAGATGTCTCAGATCTACTGCAAGTGGAAAAACAAAGTGACAACCAGTATGTTCCCTGTTACACAAAAGGTGGGGTTATACAGATATGCTTGATTATACCTGAAACAATTCTAGATGAATACATAAAAAAACTGAACAGTGAGTGGTGCTGGGGGTGGGAGAATTCACTTTTCATGTCCTTCTATACTATTTGGATATTTTTATAAATATGAACTACTCTTAAAGAATAATTTTTTAAAAACTAGTTTACATTTATTTGTTTGCTTTTTTTTTTTTTTTTTTGGCTGCATTGGGTCTTGGTTGCTGGGCACAGGCTTTCTCTAGTTGCGGTGAGCAGGGGCTACTCTTAGTTGCAATGCATGGGCTTCTCATTGCGGTGGCTTCTCTTGTTGCAGAGCACAGCCTCTAGGCGCGCAGGCTTCAGCAGTTGTGGCTCGTGGGCTCTAGAGCGCAGGCTCAGTAGTTGTGGCACACGGGCTTAGTTGCTCCGCGGCATGTGGGATCTTCCCGGACCAGGGCTCAAACCCGTGTCCCCTACATTGGTAGGCGAATTCTTAACCACTGCGCCACCAGGGAGGCCCTAGTTTACATTTAAAAACAAACTCACACCTCTACTGACCAGATCATAAAACAAAAAGAAAAAATAAATGGATATTACAATAAATAGCCTCAGCACTATCACCCCTGTGGAAGTGCCTGTATGAAGTGTGAGAAAGGCTCTCTCTTACCACAGAATTCCTGCTCTTCTTCACCAAAAATAATTAGCAAAAGCAGGATTTCTCAGTCTTGGCACTACTGACATTTTGGGCTGGATAATTCTTTGCTTGTGGGAAGGGGCTATTCTGTGCATTATAGCATCCCTGGGCCCAAGTAGCAGCATCCCTGACCTCTACCCACTAGAAGCCAACAGGACACCATTCCTCCTGCCTGAGAAGCAAACATGTCTCCAGACATTGCCAAATGTCCATCTCTGGTTGAGAACCACCACTCTAGGACCCCAGTAGAAAAGGGCTAGCTAGATAAAGTAAAAAATAATAATAATAATAATATATCAGAGGCAGGCATGCAGATGGGCAATTAGCTTAAAGAGAAAGAGAACACAAGAAGGCCTTGAACCTCAGGGAGGGTGCAGTATCTGAAGAGTTCCTTATCTTCTTGGAAATCTTGGACCTTGGTAATCACTTTCTCATTTGGCACATACTCTGATTTTGCAATGGTCACATCTCTCATCACCATCAATCCCAGTGGTTTCACCTCCGTTCTGCAGATTCTTTCAAACTCATCCCTAGAAAATTCAATTGGTAAATGATGTCATTACCGCAGGCTCCAAGCACCTCCATGGCCTTGTTCTGTGGAAAGACTCGAAGGTTTGGGGGTGGTTTTTCTGCACCAAGTTGGCCTCTAGCCCCAGGTTGAATAGTTCTGATGGGAGGAAGGAGAAAATGGCCAACTCAGAAGTGCCTGCCTCCTAACCGTGAGGCTGAAACTTGCTCCCAGAATTCAAATATTCCTTAGCTTAGCAGACCAGTGGGGAAATATTTGTGATTTGGTTTCATCTGAATAAAAGAGCAAACACTTCCCTAGCACTACAATAAGCCAGGCCCTGTTTAAAGTATTCTCTCTCTATTTTGCCTATTTAGTCCTAAGAACAACTCTAGGACATAAGTACTGTTATTTCCCCCGTTTTGCAGATATGGAAACAGGCATGGAAAGGTTAAGGAATTGCCTCATACATACAGTGTTAAGCGATGGGGCTAAGATTAAAGGCAGCCACCCTGGCTCGAGCCCAGGTTCTAACAAACCACTTTCTAACAAACCCAATCCCTGAAAAATATCTGTATATACACAAGCTAATCTTACTCATATTCTCATTACACACATATAATACATATTTCTGTTATATAACAAATAGTGTTACTGTACCTAAAATATTGAATATCAGCATCAGACACCAAATTTTTAATGACAAGAAATCCATTTTCTTCATAAAATTTCCTCTGTTCTAGGCTTAGAACATTATTATCCCGAGTATACCTAAAGGAGAAAAAAATCTCAAATAAGTCCAATTTAAAAATCACAACCTAACAATATGTATCAAGAACCTGAGAAATGTATGTACTCTTCCACTAAGCATTTTTATTTCTAAGACTTTAAGGAAATAATCTGAAAAAAATTTTAAAGCTTTAGATCCAAAGCATTAATTACTATCACCAAGAAATGGAGGAATAATTAACTAATCATATTATATCCATTCAATGGGATATGACTCAAGCATTAAAAATAAAGAGCATATAATAGCATGGACAATGCCTATTAAATTAAAATATGATGACAATGATGTAAAACCAAGACACTACTTGTTTAAAAAAAAGACTATAAATACAAAAAAAAATTTTTAATAGTGATTGCCTTTATGTAATGGTATTATGGATGATGTTTTTTAAATTCCTCTTATTTCTCTGATTTTAAAATTTATTCTGTAATGAATATGTATTTCAGTTGGGAAACTAATATATTTTATGATGGGTTTTTCAGATGGGAAACTGATATATTTTATGTTTTTAATTGTCTAGTTCATGCATTCACAGAAGAAATCAAAGTAACAAAAATCTAAATAAGTGTACAGCACACACACACAAATTCATCACCCTGTCCATTACTCTGGTTTGGAACTGTGACCCTATGAGAATATTCCATGGAGATCAATGTTTTCCACTTCAAAGGTGATTTTAAGACAAACCAAAGATGCTAGCTAATACATCAGACTAAGCAAACAACAGGCTAATTTAAATGAGATATACCATGCCTGAATTTTACAAAATAAGATTATGCACTTTCTCACATTTTTCCTCCTTTCTGAATTTTAAAATACATATAGAAAAAGTCAGGGTCTTCAAAATTTTCCATGATCGTTAGAACAAATCCTGGAAATGGAGGATTTGTATAATGAATTCTCATCGGGCAACATGTATTTTATATCCTAGTTACCACTAGAAAAAAAAAAAACCTTTATATACATTGTATGGTTAAAAATTAAAATTAGATTTACTCACTGGAATTGTTGAGGGTGGAAACTGGCAGGAGAAACAGTCCCTGAAGTGTGGTGAGCTATCTAGGATGTGAATTAAGGCAAATAAAGTAAAATTTAGGTGTCAACCTTTTCTAGAAACGGTCTGCCCTGGATTGGTTTTCACAAGGGAAGACGGGCCCTAAATGGTCACCAAGCAAACTGATTACACACGTAAGCTCTGATGCACTGCTGCTTACCTCATTTCATTTCACAATAGCCTGAGGAGGTGGCTGGGAGCCAGGAGCTTTATTATTCCTGTTGCATAGAGCAGGAGCCCTAGGCTAGGAGAGCTCAGTAACTAGTCCAAGGTCACCCAGCAGAAAACAGCTGAGCCAAGGCTTCCACACGGTATTCAGAGTTTATATCTATTTCATTCCCCCTGGCTATTTCTCCTACCAAACTACTGAACGAGTAAAAATGGAAAGGCTCTATTCTAGAAATAAGGAGAAACATGTGCTATTCAAAAGAGGAATTTAACTTAGTAGGAGTCTAGTCCAAAATATTAGCAATATTGGCTGGTCATTAGAAAAAAAAAGTCTACCTTTAAAGAAAATGTTTGTCAACGCTGGCTCAAGACTAGGACTGTTGGGACTTGCCTGGTGGCGCAGTGGTTAAGAATCCGCCTGCCAATGCAGGGGACTCGGGTTCGATCCCTGATCCGGGAAGATCCCACATGCCGCGGAGCAACTAAGCCCGTGTGCCACAACTACTGAGCCTGCATTCTAGAGTCCGTGAGCCACAACTACTGAGCCCCCGTGACACAACTACTGAAGCCCGTGCGTCTAGAGCCCGTGCTCTGCAACAAGAGAAACCACCGCAATGAGAAGCCTGCACACCATAATGAAAGAGTAGTCCCCACTCGCCGCAACTAGAGAAAGCCCACGCACAGCAACGAAGACCCAACACAGCCAAAAATAAATAAATAAATTAATTAATTATAAAAGAAAGAAACGAAACTGAGTTATTTGTAGTGAGGTGGATGGCCCTAGAGTCTGTCATACAGAGTGAAATAAGTCAGAAAGAGATAAACAAATATATGCTAACACATATATGGAATCTAAAAAAGAAAATGGTTCTGATGAACATAGGGGCAGGACAGGAATAAAGATGCAGATGTAGAGAATGGACTTGAGGACATGGGGAGGGGGAAGTGCAAGATGGGACGAAGTGAGAGAGTTGCATTGACATATATACACTACCAAATGTAAAGTAGATAGTGGGAAGCAGCCGCATAGCACAGGGAGATCTGCTCAGTGCTTTGTGACCACCTAGAGGGGTGGGTTAGGGAGGGTGGGAGGGAGACGAAAGAGGGAGGAGATATGGGGATATATGTATATGTATAGCTGACTCACTTTGTGATACAGCAGAAACTAACACACTATTGTAGAGCAATTATACTCCAATAAAGATGTTAAAAAAAAAAAAAAAAGACAACCCAAAGAACAGGAGAAAATGTTTGCAATCATATATCTGATAGGGGATGTGTATCTAGAATATAATAAAGAACTATTACAACTCAATAATAAAAAGATAAATAACCCAATTAAAAATTGACAAAGGAGGGACTTCCCTGGAGGTCCAGTAGTCAAGACTCCATGCTCCCAATGCAGAGGGCACAGATTCGATCCCTGGTTGGGGGACTAAGATCCCGCTTGCTGCACAGCACAGCCAAAAAAAGAAACACTAGTTGCCTTAGATTTAAGATTTGCAGCGATACAGCCTTTCACAGGCCTCTGAATTACCTATGGTTTCTCAAAAGAAAAAAAAAAGTCTATAAAATAAACAATGACTCCAAGAAAAATATGATCCACATAGTAGAGTATCATTTTAAATATCTTAAAGAACTTAGAAATTCCTTTTTGTTTTCTATCCAGTAATCACAGATGACTGACTTAGCATCTTGGTTTTTTTCTTCTCAATTTTTTCATTGTTTCTTTAGCTTAAAGAGTTAGTTTCAGAATGTCACTTCTCTTAAACATGTTATCCTTTTTGAATGATGTCTTTATATAACTGGGGACAATATAATAGTCAAGGAGATGGGAATTCCCTGGAGGTTCAATGGTTAGGACTCGTTGCTCTCACTGCTTAGGGCCCAGGTTCAATTACTGGTCGGGGAACTAAGATCCCACAAGCCACGTGGTGAGGCCAAAAAAAATGTCAAGGAGAGAGGCAGGCGCCAGGAGTCAGAATTACCAGCTACTGTATTTTCCCCAAGGGAGAGAGTTAACCTCTTTGTCAACTGTTCTCAGCAAAATGCCAGGACAGTCCCGATATCAGTCCCGAACCGCAACGAAGAGTAGCCCCCACTGGCAGCAACTAGAGAAAGCCCGCGCGCAGCAACGAAGACCCAGCGCAGCCAGAAATAAATAAATAAAATAAATAAATTTATTAACAAAATAAATAAAAATAAAAGTCTTGACAGTCTGGGCCCGGAAACCTTAATCTAGTTCCAGTTATATCTAGTCCCAGTATATTGCTGGTTCTCACAATTAAAATGTATCAGAAACAATTGCAAACAGATCGCTGGGCCCCATGCCCAGGTATTTTGATACCACAGGTCTGAGATGAGCCCGAGTATCTGCGTTTTTAACAATTACCCAGGTGACGCTGATACTGCTGGTCCGGGGACTGCACTTTGACAACCACTGCTTCCCTTAAATGACCTTGGTCAGGAGTTTTCATCTCTCCTAGCCTTGACTGTTTTCTCAACTGTAAAATGAGATTACAGAGTCACCTGGGTTCCCTTCATCAGTTTGTGGATGAGATTTTAAATTTACAACGGTTCTGATTCATCAAGGCTTGGAATTCAGCAGAGAGAGCAATAGTGAAAGTAAAAGAAACAGCCAGTAAGATCGTTTTAGGAAAGATTTCAGGATCCTAAATATAGCAGAACAGGTCACAAGGGGAAAAAATCCCAGGCCCAGTTTTCTGCGGCGCTTCCAGAAGTTCGCGCTGAACGAGAACACTTAATCTGAGCAGGCAAAAACAATTCTATAGATCAACTTGACTTCTGTGTCACACAGTGACATCTCTCTGGATCCAACGCCCGTAGCGCACACATGCTCCCGGGGATTAACTTCTCAAGGCCTGACCAGGAGCGGACACGGGGCACCCAGCCCTTCTCCAGGAGACAGTGTAAGCTCCACGGGGCTCCCCTGGAGAAGGAAGAGCTGGGGGGCGGCTCCGCCCTGAGAGGGCTCCGTGGCTCCTCCAGGTAGCTCTGCGCCCCCGTTTACGGCCTCGGTCTCTGGGCAGCCGCGGCCATCAGGCGCGGCCAAGTGCAGAAAGCGACAAGGCAGCAGAGAGCAGGCCCGCTCGGTAACGACTTCCCATCCCCCCCCAGAGCCGGGGAACAGAGGTCCTGAGGGCCCGGAAGGCTGCAGCGACGCCACTCCAGTCGCTGGGGCCAGCAGTCCCGGGCCTACCGGGCGGGCCGGTCCCCTCTGGGGCCTTGGGGACCACCGGCTCCTGGGGACGCACCTGTCCTCGCCCCCAGGGCCCGGAAGAGACGTGACCATCACGGGGACAGGCGGCACGGAGCAAGGAAGAGCCGGCGCGGCGGCTGTGTGATGCGCCCTGATAGCCACCACCCTTCCGGCTCGAGCCCCGCGCACCCAAAGGATACGACGGCCCCGGCCGAGCGGCCGCCGAGGTGTCGCAGCAAGACGCGCAGGCGGGCGGAGGCGCGATCCTTGTCCATGGCATCGGGCAGGGGGGGACACCCGGTGGCCCGGCCTCGGCCGCACTTAACTCTGCGGGCGACCCCGCCTCCGCGCGGCGGGCGGGGCTTGGCACGGACTCAGCTCAACCCGGGCCGCGGGGCTCGCGGAAGCGTCGCCTCCGGGGAGTGGCCTAGGGCGCTGTGCGCAGGTTCACGTGGCGACCACAGCGCGGGGCGCTACGTGCGCCCCTTGCTTCTAGCAGATCGCAGAGGTCATCTTTGTCACACAGAGCAGGAAGCTAGTCCCCAAGGGCTCAGTCACTAGGGTAAGATCGCCCAGGAAGAAATCCAGCCAGAACATAACTCATGCTTAATGGCATAATTTCCACTTATTTTATGCTGTATCCTTCCACTAAACTGCTGAAGGAATAAAAATTCAAATGTTCAGCCCTAGAAGTAACATGTGCTTTCCAAAAGAGACCTTTAATTTAGTGGGAATCCAGTCCGAAATATTAGAAACAGTTTGGTCATTTTAAAAAAGTGTAGGAAATAAATGATTCTATGAAATGTCTAAACCACGGTCTAGTATAACATTATTTTTCTATTTTTATTTTTTTGGCGGGCCATGCAGCATGCGGGATATTAGTTCCCCGACCAGGGATGGAACCCGTGCCCCCTGCAATGGAAGCGCGGGGGCCCTAACCACTGGACTGCTAGGGAATTCCCTAATTTTAAATTTAGTAAAGAACTAGAATTTTTTTTTCCCCCCAATGGGTTGAGTTTGGGGATGAGTGCGTGAAACCATCACCACCATCAAGGACATAAACATCCATTGCCTCTCAGTTTCCTCCCACACTGTTTATCTCATTTGTGTGTGTGTGTGTGTGTGTGTGTGTGTGTGTGTGTGTGGTAAGAACACAGCATAAGATCTACCCTCTTAGCAAATGTTAAGTACAGGATGAAGCATTTTTAGCTACAGGCACTATGCTGTATTGCAGATCTCCAGAACTGTTTTATCTTGCATAACTGAAACTTTGTACCCACCTCTCCATGTCTTCCTCCCATGCCCTGGTAACCATCATTCTCCTTTGTGCTTCTATGAGGTTGACTTTTTTTTTTTTTTTTTTGAGGTTGACTCCTTTAGATTCCACATACAAGTAGTATCACGTAGTATTTGTCCTTCTGTGATTAGCTTATTTCACTTAGCATAATGCTCTCAAGGTTTATCCATGTTGTCGCAAATGGCAGGATTTTCTTCTTTATTAAGGCTGAATAACATTCCATTGTATGTATATACCCTGGCATCTTCACCCATTCATCCATTGATGGACACTTAGGTTGTTTCCATATCTTGGCTATTGTAATAATGCTGCAGTGAACATGGGGGTGTATGTATCTCTTTGAGATCCTGATTTCAGTTCATTCGCATAAATACCTAGAACTGGGATTGCTCGATCATATGGTAGTACTATTTTTAATTTTTTCAGGTACCTTTATAGTGTTTTCCATAGTGGCTGTAAGAACCAGAAATTCTTTCCATAAGATCTCTTTTCCATCGTATCTACAGATGGCTGGCTAAGAATGTCCTCGGGTTTTTTTTCTCTCATTTTTCAATTGTTTCTTTATCTTAAAGAGTTACTTTCAGAACGTCTCCCCTCGTAAACATGTTTTGATTTCTTAATGATGCCTTTATATAATGTGGTGAAACTGCTGTAGTCAAGGAGGGAAGCAGGACTCAGAATTACTGTAAGCTGCTGCCTGTTTTCTCCAAGGCAGAAAGGAGAAAGGACTGTCTTTGGGCTTCCACCTCTGGGTTCTTTATTCTTTTTCCATGATTCCTCCTTACCCACACTCCCAGATTCTTTTACTTAACAGGAGGGCCCTGGGCCTTCCCTTATTAGCTCTTAACCTCATTCCCCTCAAACTTCTCATCCCGTGGCTGGAACCTGACCCTGAACTTGTCGACTGGATCTCTAAGGGTTTTCAGGAGATACGCTTGTGTTTATCATAGTTTGAAACGAAGTATCTGGCCTTTGATAGGTACAGGAGAGAGAATCTGCATCTTTCTGAAACTTTCTGAGAAAAACCCCTGACGGAACGGGAATGGTCAAATAGGTATCTCCTTACTGCCCTCGCGTGGTGAAAAGTGGAGACTGCTGGGAGGAGGAAAAAAAAAGTAAATATGTCAATTCAGTCCACCTCTACCTGAATTTTTTTTTTATTGAACTGTAGTTGATTTACAATATTGTGTTAGTTTCAGGTGTACAGCAAAGTGATTCAGTTATACATGTATATATATGTATATATAGTCTTTTTCAGATTCTTTTCCATTATAAGTTATTACAAGATTTTGAGTATAGTTCCTTTTGCTCTACAGTAGGTCCTTGTTGTCTGTCTATTTTATATATAGTAGTGTCTATCTGTTAATCCCATACTCCTAATTTATCCCCCCTCCCCCTTTAGTAACCATAAGGTTGTTTTCTATGTCTGTGACTCTTTCTGTTTTGTAGATAAGTTCATTTGTATCATATTTTAGATTCCACATGTGATCTCATATATTTGTTTTTCTCTGTCTGACTTAGTATGATAATCTCTAGGTCCATCCATGTGCTGCAAATGGCATTATTTCCTTTTTTATGGCTGAGTAATAGTCCATTGTATATATATACCATATCTTCTTTATCCATTCATCCGTTGATGGACATTTAGGTTGCTTCCATGTCTTGGCTATTGTAAATAGTGCTGCTATGAACATTGGGATACAAGTATCTTTTTGAATTATGGTTTTCTCTGGATATATGCCCAGGAGTGGGATTGCTGGATCATATGGCAACTCTATTTTTAGTTTTTTAAGGAACCTCCATACTGTTTTCCATGGTGGCTGCACCAAGTTACATTCCCACCAACAGTGCAGGAGGGTTCCCTTTTCTCCACACCCTCTCCAGCATTTATTAATTTGTAGACTTTTTGACGATGGCTGTTCTGAGTGGTGTGAGGTGATTGTAGTTTTGATTTGCATTTCTCTAGTGATTAGTGATGACGAGCATCTTTTCATGTGCACATTGGCCATCTGTATGTTTTCTTTGGGGAAATGTCTATTTAGATCTTATGCCCGAATTATTTAAAGATTAAGACATTTATCCTTACAGGCCTTGAGAGAAGCCTTGGCTTTCCTGACCAATGAGAAATTGGAATGAAATGAAGTTATCTACACCTGTAGTTTTAATGTTACCTTAAAATATCCTCATTTTACAAGTGTGTGAAAATCCCTGCCCTCTCTACCATCAGCCATTTACACAATGGATGTGTATAAGTTTATGACTGTTAGAAGAGATGAGGAAATCCCTGAGTGCTTCCAGTTGTTACCTGCCTTTTTAAAATTAGAGGGAATGCTGGGTTTAAATTTTCCATTTAAGATTCCATTGGGAATTAAAACAATAAATTGTCCTTCAGGTAAAGAGGTAAATGTTACTAGTTTTTTGTTTTGTTTTGTTTTATCTTTAATGTTACTAGTTTTTTAAAATAGCAATTTGGGGGAGTTTCCTGGTGATCTAGTGGTTAGGACTTGGCGCTTTCACTGCCGTGGCCTACACTCAATCCCTGGCCAGGGAACTGAGATCCCACAAGCTGTGCAGCATGCCCAAAAAAAAAAAAAAAAATGGTTATTTGGATTATTTGGAAATTCTCTATGTAGGCATCTTTAGTAATTGTGTTATTAAAATAAAAATAGTTTACAACCATTGAAACAAAACATTAATGGAATGTGAACATTATCACAGGAGTGACAATTTCTTCTTCAGCGTTTGATATTTATTCATTTCTTATTAAATAAAATATTTATTTTCCCCCCTTCAAGCAATGTACTTGGTTTACCCAAATATTGAAAGTAGTCTTGAAGACAAATGTTGAAACATAGCAGTTTTCAAAATCCTCTTAGGAATAGTTTTTCCCAATGTGTAAGATGTTAAAGGAAATGATTTTTTAGATAATAGCCATATATTTGAGCAGCTAAGAAAAATTAGGACCTAGGAAAACCTTGGATTAAATTGTTCAAGTGTTGTGCACACTAAGAAAATTTCATTATATGAATGAGAAAATGTAATCAATTCCAGATTGAAAAATGCCATTTCCTTTTGAGAAAAATAGATATGACTATAGGCCACGTTATTTGGTAGCGAGTTGTTTGTTTTTTTTTTTATTGGAGTATAGTTGATTTACAATGTTGTGTTAGTTTCAGGTGTACAACAAAGTGATTCAGTTATACATATACATATATTCATTCTTTTTCAGATTCTTTTCTCATATAGGTTATCACAGAATATTGAGTAGAGTTCCCTGTGCTATACAGTAGGTCCTTGTTGGTTATCTATCTTATATACAGTAGTATATATATGTTAATCCCAAGTTCCTGATTTATCCCTCCCCCTTGGTAACCAGAAGCTTGTTTTCGATATTTGTAAGTCTGTTTCTGTTTTGAAAATAAGTTCATTTGTATCATTTTTTAAAATTAGGTTCCACATATGAGTGATATCATATGATATTTGTCTTTCTCTGTCTGACTTACTTCCCTCAGTATGATGATCTCCATCCATGCTGCTGCAAATGGCATTTATTTAGTTCTTTTTTAGCGCTGAGTAAGCGAGTTTTAAAGTGCACTTAAGGAGTTCCCTGGTGGCCTAGGATTCCGGGCTTTCACTGCTGTGGCCGGGGTTCAATCCCTGGTCGGGGAACTGAGGATCCCGCAAGCCAAAAAAAAACAAACCAGAAGCCAGCACATTTGCCATCTACCTGCAGCTCTGCTGTTGAAGGACTGTTGTTCAGTGCTCCCAGCAAAAGCCAGCCCTCCCCTTCTGCATCCCTTGTCTTGATGTTTCTCCTCCTTCTCCATCTTGTTGGGTCCTTCCCCCATCAGCATACAACATGCTCTTTTCCCCCTTATTTTATAAAAGCTCCCTGTTGGCCTCACCTCTCCTTCCAGCTGTGACTCACATTTCTCTATCTTTTTGCAGCAAAGCTTGAGAAAATTGTATAAATTCACCGTCTCCAATTTTTCTCATCTCATTTTCTTTGGAAGCCAGTCAATCTTTTAGCCTCATCATTTCACTGAAACTGCTCTTGTCAAGTTCACCAGTAATCACGAGCTCGTTGAGCATCCAGTGGTCAATTCTCATTTCGAGACTTAACTGGACGCCTGAGCAGCTTTGGACCCAGTGAAACACTGAAGTGACTTCACTTCCTGCTCCTTCTCAGCCTCCTTTGCTGGTTCTTCCTCATTCCCTGGGCTCCCAATTCAGTCCTTTTGTTGCAGGAAGGGGGACCCCTTTCAGGGCCCGAGAGTGGGCTCTTGTCTAATGCTTGGAAATGAACTGTCCAAGGAGACACACGTGCTGACACAGCAAGAGACTTTATTGGGAAGGGGCGCCCGGGCGGAGAGCAGCACGGTGAGGGAACCCAGGAGAACTGCTCTGCCATGTGGCTCACAGTCTCGGGTTTTATGGTGATGGGGTTAGTTTCCCGGTTGTCTCTGGCCAATCATCTTGCTTAACCCGTAGTCTGACTCAGGGTCCTTCCTGGTGGCTTGCGCAGCTCTCAGCCAAGATGGATTCCAGCGCGACGGTGTCTGGGAGGTTAGCAGGACATATTGTCTCCCCCCTCCTCCTTTTTCCCCACCCGAATGCTTCTGGGTTAGTTTTACAAGACATACTATGGGGTGGGATCTCCTCCCTCCTTGTGGCCCCTCCCGAATGCTTCTGGGTTAGTTTTACAAGACATACTATGGGCTGGGGTCTCCTCCCTCCTTGTGGCCCCTCCCGAATTCTCCCGGTTAGTTTTCAGCGGCAGCACCATGTTCTTTATCGGGACTTCGTGATGTGAGACAGCTCAGGCCAGCGGTTATCATCGTGCCTGGCCCAGGCGGGTGGTTTCGGTCAGTGGTTCCTTAACACTTTGACCTCTCTTTTCTGTAAACTCTAGTTCCCTCGGTAATCTCCGGCCTCAGGATGTTAAGTTCCTTCTGTAAACTGGTGATCCCTAAATTTATATCTCTGGCCTGGACTCTCCAATAAATTCCAAACCCTGTGTATCCAACTGCCTACTTCACGTCGTCACTAGGATTTCTAACAGATGTCTCAGAACGGAATTTCTGATCTTCCCTCACAACGGAGGCCCCTCCGGAATATATGCACATGTCCTAACCCCTGGAAAGGGTAATTGTGACCTTGTTGGGAAAAAGGGTCTTTGCAGATGTCGATTGAAAAGAAAATGCATAGAAGAATTATGTTTTATTCGGCAGACTTGCTGAGGGCATAAGCCCAGGAGAGAGACAGCCTCTCAGATAGCTCTGAGCGACTGTAAAGGAGGAGCCAGGATATAGAGAAGTTTTGCCAAAAGAAAACAAAAACAAAAACAAAACAAAACCCAGGTAGTTGGAACGTCAAAAGACTACCGTTAGTTAAAGAAAAACAACGAGCTGTCTCAAGTTAATGAATTTAGCACTTTTCCTTTGTATGGGAAGATGCAAGAGTCTGGGCTCCTTGAAATCATTCCTCTGATGTGCACCTTAACTATCTAAGGCTGGTGTCCCGTGTTTTCTCCACCCTGAATCCCCTCAGGCTGCACAGTCTGGGGCGGCTGCAGTGGCTGCTGGATGATGGCCACAACATCCTTTGTTTCCTGATATGGAAGGTGACATTTTTTGTCCACACAGATGTGATTAAGTTAAGGATCTAGCCATGAGCTTATCCTGGGTGAGCCCTAAACCCAAGGAAGAATCTCTCCAGGTGACTTTGACATATCACTACCCTCACTCCCATCCCATTGAGAATCACTGATTTCTGGCATTTTTGTGGCGAAGGTAGGGTAGGGAGGAAGGAAACAAGAAAAAAAAAAATCACACACACACACACACACACACACACACACACAAAGCACTCATTTCCATTCCTTTAGCTCTGACTTACAATTTCTGCATCTTTCCCATAAAGATCATGGTCTTCTCTTATGAAAATAATTTAAGAAAAACAACATAAAGATATTTCTAAGCTGTGTGTTGAAGTTATAATACAGACCTCCTATAAATCATTTCCGGACAAAGAGATGCAAGTTTATTTTCTCCAAGCCCATTTCTGATGTCAGCCATAATTCAAACAAGTCTGCAGAATTGAGACAATGTGTGGTGCAGAGAGGTTTTTAATCTTTTGGGAGGAACTAGAAACTAAAGGCTATATATATACAAATTCAGCAGAAAATGAAAGGATAAAATTATCACTTTATGGAATTGTTTGGATTGAAAAATGTCAAGAGGACTAGGGTAAATTGTCCAACAAGAAATGAAGATAAATCAACGAACACAACTTCACACACTTCTTGGGTACCGAATTTGTACAGGGCTGTCTACAAAGTACAGGGAAAAATAGAGAGGGATGCGGGCAAGCATTCATGTTAGCAGAGAGTTCACAGTCTAGTTAAAGAGGAAGATAGTAAGTACCTGGCAAGGGCTTCAGGATCTATACAAGGCATTTCTCCACGGGGAGTACATGCAGCCAGAGGGGACAGGGGACAGGGAGAGAAGTTGGTACCAGAGACCCTGGGAACTGGTGGGTCAGAGGGAAACACTATAAACCAGGGGAGGGAAAGATCCTTAGAAGATGTGTCAAGACCAGAATTTCTCTGCTTGTTTACAATTCAAGTATTTGGGGATTGGATGTTTCTTTAAAATACCACTTATAACCTGCTGGTTTATCCTTGCACGTCAGAAAAGCAGACTATGCCACAGGGCACCTGTAGGCCCAGGCTTGCCAGCTGCCCAGGGCTCAGCAGTGAGTGGTGAAGAAATCTTCCTCCCAGCCGGCCCCACTTGGCAGGGCCACGTAAGCAATACTTGTTAACTGATTTTCAGTAAGTGCCCTACGTACGAACCTTCAAGTGTTGAACTTTCCCAGATGAGAACGGCGTTTGCACGTCCAATCACGTAAGTTAGTTCACGTGTCTGGTGTACACTGTCACGTGAGTGCATCCTCTACAAGCGGTTGTGCTTTTGTGTACTTTACAGTACTGTATAGAGTACAGTAGTACAGTATCTTTATTTCAAGCTAGATCTGCGAGAGGACAATCTCATTGAACTCCTTGCTGTGCAACACGAGCTTACTAATGAAGATCTGATGGAATCTGCCTCCAGAGGAAGGACGAAGAGAGACGAGAGGAAGAAGTAAACTGAAAAACTGAAGAGATTCACGACGCAGGAGACGGCAAGGGGATTTTCTTTATTTGAGGAGGCACTGTTAGTTTCTGAGGCATGGGACCCGAACGTAGACTGGTGCACGAAGGTTGCAGCAGCCGTTCAGAATGCAATCCAGTGCTACTGTGTCATCTCTGATGAGAAAAAAGGAGCTACTACCCAGACATCACTGGATTGTTTTTCGAGAGGGTAGGTAGACTTGAATCCAGCAAGGAACCAGAACCTGTGCCATCAACGTCAGGCGTGCGTGAAATTGCAGCTTGCCCTCCGTCTCCTACCGCTGACGATCCTTCAGCTCTACCATCTCCCATCTCCTCCCCCTCCTCCAGTCAGTAACTCTTCTTGCCGGCTCACTCGATGATGCCAGCCCCTGGATGCCAGCTGTTGTGCTGTACTGCTGGGCTTTTCAAGGTACTGTACTGTAAGATTAACAATATTTTCTTTATTTTTTGTGTGGTTTTTTATGTATTATTTGTGTGAGGAGTATTCTAAACCTATTACAGTACAGTACTATATAGCTGATTGTGTTAGTTGGGTACCGAGGCTAACTTTGTCGGACTTATGAACAAATTGGACTTACGAACGTGCTCCCGGAACGGAACTTAAGTACTGTGTTTGAGCCAACACTTGTCGCCTCGAACAGGGGTGAACATTTAGGTTTTCAACATTTCAAGGATTAGTGTTCAACAAAACTGAAGGTGAGTGAACTGGAGACAATTAGAAACATCTTCGATATTTCTGTTTCAATGCCTGAGTATCCTACAGTCATACAAGGGGATACTACATGAGGGTTAAAGTGAACGGGGATAGTTCTGGCATTAAACATGATAAGAAATTAGGTCCAGGGTATATTAAGTGAAAAGAAACATGTACAACAATATATCTAATATATGCCAATTTTTTAAAAGCTCCATTACTCGTTTGGCATTTTCTTAGTTTTGTTCAACTCCATTATTTCAGACTCTGGAAATTCTCTTTCATTCTTCCCTTAAAATATAAAAACTGCCATGGAAACACTATGGCCAGAGGCAAGGCAGTCTCCTCAGCCGAGGAAAGTATCTGCTAGGACAGCGTGACGTCCCTCACCTGCCACTTACAGTGTCATGTCACCAAGTCTGCAGTCTACCTATGTGAGTGGCTTGGTCACAACCAAACCAGACTGTGTATGTATATATGTATGAATGTGTGCCTGCTTGTGTTATACATGGAGAGAAAGAAGTGTGGTAAAATATCAACAACTTAACATTTCTAGGAGTGTCCATTCTACTATTTCTTCAACTTTTCCATGTTTAATTTTTTTCAAAATAAAGTTGGGGAAAAGAAATAAATGTTCCCTGGACCTGAAGCACCACCCCAAAACTTCTTAATGTAGGTAGACTTACTAGACCGATTTCACTGGCATAAGGTGGCCATGGCTACTTACTTTTATAACTTTTTTTTTTGTAATTTTTAATTTTTTTACCTTTTTTTTCTTTTTTGGCCGTGCTGCACGGCTTGAGGGATCTTAGTTCCCTGACCAGGGATCAAGCCCATGTCCCCTGCAGTGGAAGCGTGGAGTCTTAACCACTGGACCGCCAGGGAAGTCCCTTTAACTTGTAAAATTGTCCAGGTTGGCTGTCTTCTGATTCCTTTGTATTATTTATTAATGTACTAGAAATAAAATCTGCCTTTTTATAAAAAAAAAACAAAACAGCAATGCTCAGCTATTATCATTTTCTTCATTTTTTCAAAATGGACCAAAGCAGGGCTGTGTTTGAGACACCAGTTTTATACAGCTCTGCTTTAAGAACCAGGCAAGATATAGGACTTGATCATTGGTAATGACCAACGTAACTTTTCATCGGTCCCCCTAAACTTCAGTGTGAGCGTGCTGACGTCCCTGAAACGCAGAGAGGAGACAGCACGCTGACCTCCGCCCCCAGATCAGCACTCTCGTGGGTCTTCTGTTTCCTCACACGAAGCTTCGATGGGTTTTGGATACGCAGTCCTCCCAAGCACGGACTCCCTCCAGAGGCAACAGGATTGGAAGGGCCGTCAGAAACCACTGAAAACGTCAACTGCATTTTCAGAGTTCAGATATTCAAGGACTGTGAAACATAGGAACCCTATTCCCCCAGTGTTTGCTGACTAACCCAAAGCAACTGGCATTGAGTGCAGACTTGGATTCCAGCGATTCTTTTTTTTTTTTTAATATTTATTTATTTTGGCTACGCCGGGTCTTCGTTGCAGTATGAGGGATCTTTAGTTGCAGCATGTGGGATCTAGTTCCCTGACCAGGGATCGAACCCGGGCCCTCTGCATTAGGAGCACGGAGTCTTACCCACTGGACCGCCAGGGAAGTCCCTCCGGCAATTCTTGAACGTGTCTAGACACCTGTGAACTCCCCATCTTACCGATTGTTTCACTGGATGAAGGTGAGACAATCCACCGACTCCCAGTCTTTCAAGACACGGAGACTAAACCAGAGGCAAAATGGTATTCTAATGCTCCACTTTTAAGACCAGGGCTTTGTGGGTTTTCCTGGTGGACCCTGGCATGTTTAATAATTGCATGGTTCACCGTGTATCTTTAATGAGAAAAGGTACAAATTACCGTTCAAAGTAAATTATATTGTCTACGCAGCCATTACCTAATCTAGAGGAAAAGGGTGAGTTGGTGTGGAAATGAGCAGCTCAGGGAGATATATACACACTTACAAACACACACACACGTGCGCACGTGACAGTTAAGTATCTGAAGCATCATCTATGCTTGCTTTATTACTTCTAAAAATTAAGAATAGTCTAGTATAGCTATTCTGGTCTTTCTTTACAGAATAACACTGTAAAATTTAGAATTCAGATTAACTCTTTCAAGGGCAATGCTAAATTCAGGCTGGAAACTGCTGGCTTATACATCTACAATCAGAATGATTTTGAAACACTCGCATTTATTCATAATAAGGCATGCAGAATTTGGAAACTACAATATACTAAGTTATTTAAAAATACTGAGCCCCAAAGTACATATCACTTAACACAGTATTTGTTTCTTTTCCTGGACTGAATCACAATAAATCCTTCAACACAGCCTGTGCAACTAACAGACCCAGCTTTGCTATTCACTGGCAAATGACTCCTGTTTCCTGAAGGAATTACTGAGCTCCTCAGGGTCCAGGCTCTGTAGGCTGTCCTCACCAATGCTGTGCATTCTAACAAACTGTATTTTTGGATGCCAAAACATCATAGGGTTGAAAGGCAATAAATCTCTATACCAAGATGAACACGCCTCAGTGTGAAGTTTTAAAGTGCTACCAGAAAGTCAAATAATTGCCTATTTATTAACTGTTCACCGAATTTTAAAATAGTCTCCATAGATTTTGCCAAGAACTCAAATACTCAGTGACAATCAATCACTGGATTCTTCAAAGAACGTGCAAGATAACTTGGGGGGTTTTTTTTTTCGTTTGTTTTGTTGGACCCAGATGTCAATAAACAGAATGGTCAAGACTTGAAAATTCCCAGAAAAGCGTGTGGTAAAAGGTCTCTCCCTCCCTTGGTGCCTCTGCAACGAGTGTGTCTAGCCACGCAGGGCGCTCACTTAAGCAGGCTTCCCTAGTCCCACACCCCCCCGAATTCTGATGCTGCTGGCCTGCGGTGGGCCCAACAGTTTGACTGGGACAAGCATCCGCAGGTGATTCTGATGCAGGTGTGATGTGGACTCACTCTCTAAGAAACACCCCTTTAAAGCCCAGTTCTTCCTCCTCGATTACACGGACTTCTAAGTACCCAGCATTTTCTCTTTATAAACATGAATCTTCATGAAGATGATTTCCTCAAGTGCATCATTCAATTGGCTCACTTCCTCTCAGCAGACCTGCCACCAAGGAAACCATCAGCATTCAAGACATGATCAACATTGAAAGTAGTTCAGATTTAGCCGTCACGCCTGTATTTAAAGAAAGAAAGAAAGAAAGAAAAAGCTCAACAGTATGTTTCTCTTACTCAGGTTTCCAACACATTTTATTTTGCAGACCACCTGCTTGTAGCTTTTGAGGACCAACATGGGTTTCAATTCCTATAAAACGTCCAATTAATTTCAGTTCTGCGGCAGCCCCTCGGTCCCGCGCACCGAACTTATGGCTTGAGTTCCAGTAACACGTGCGAAGAGGCTGCGCTTTGGCCCCTGAAGAAGGACGCGTCCAGGGTGGAGCCTCTTCCAGGGCTTCGTCTCCCAGGTGGTGGTTTCCTTTGGCAAGAAGTCTGGCTGTTCTCTCGGCTTCGGCGCCTGCAGGCAGGAAGCGCTCTGAAGCTTCCAGCGCAGACACGTGAGGAATCAGTGCACTTGTGCTTGAGGACAGGAGCCCCCTCCTACTCATTCCGTAGGTGAAAAGTATAAGGAAGCCTCTGTTTTTAAGTTAACACCGATAAACACCTTTTTAGATTGCCTATTTGTTCTAGAACTACAAAATTTACCTCAAGAAAATATAGGTCCCGTGAAAGACTTAAAAGTTTTATAAAACTAAAATCTAGTTTTCCCCCAATAAACCGTACTTTAGCCAAAACCCTCCCGATGCTTCTAAAATAATACTAAAAGGGGCATCTGATTATACAAGAGCAATAAAAAAAAATTAAATATTTATTTGAATAACAAGTCGAAGTCCGAGCTGCACAGCTGGCGATACGCGTTTCCACACAGATCACAGGAAGCGCGCACGGAAAAGTACTGGCGCAAAGGACAAAGTAATGCTAAGGATCAGGCTAAACAGCTGCTGATTTTAAGAAATCAAAAGGCCTGAAATCACCATACAAAATATAAAATGTATTAAACACTACTATCCACAGAACAGTCTTTATTTTTGATTATATTTAAAAATTATTTGTGTAGCTAATTATATGTTGACTTGTAAATGAGTATTATACATGAACCCCCTTTCGGAGGGCAATTCCTTGCTGCACTATTGAACATCTAATTACATTGCAGAAAGTGTCCTTTTTTGCTATTGATAAAGAAAACAGTTAATGATATTACTGTAAGTATTAGGAAGGCTACAAAAAAAAGAAGTAACATTTCTTTTTTGTCTTCAAAGTGCTTCCCATGCAGAGTTAAGCACTTGCCTGGTTTAACTGAATGCACTCTTGGGTCAAAGAGATGCTCTGGAATTAGAAGACTCAAAGGACTCATGCAACCCTCTCGCTACTGGGATACCATTTTGTCACTCACTCACCAATTCTGTCTTTCCAGAATACCATTCCAGACACTTCAAAAAGGATCAGACTGATAATGATAAATATATACAAAATGAAAAGACACAAACTGCTATTTGACACTACGATGGGTAATGTCTGTGCTACGTGAAAGCACCTTTAAAAAGAGCCTACTCGGCAAGAGATAAGTGTCTAAAGATTCAAAATGAATCAACAGTATTGGATAACAATATAATTCTCAACTCAGAAGCTGCCTCAAGATTAGGTGCATCTTCAGTTAATGTAACGGGAAAAAAAGGCAATGGATTTTATTTGATTAATTGCATCCACTCACAAATCGACCTAAGGTCACCAGATGTGTAGACACAATGAGATTTTTTTCATTGTTGTTTATAGTCTTTAATTGAAATGATGATAAAGGAAATAGAGCTATTTAAAAACAAAACCACACAGCTGCCTCGGCCTAGATTAAGAGGTGGCACCAGGTGTGGGGTTCACATTCTGGGTGGCCACCTGTGGCGCGACCTCGATGATCCGGGGTTTGTCTATGATCCTGGCCGTGCGGTTACCCTTCTCCACGATCCCAATAATCCATGCTTGGTGGCCTTCACCGTATTTGGGGGACTTTATCTCTGCACAGAACCGAGCTGCTTGCTCACGCGGTAAACAGATTAGAAGGCCTCCTGGCAAAGGGAAAAAAAAGAAAAAAGGATTACCATTAACTGTGATGCTGTGTCTGCAGTCTCCCTGCCACTATCTCTCTAGAAAACGTCTGCACTGAGCTACATGCTACGAAGAAGCCGGCTGCACTGCCTTCACCTCTTCCATAGACTACACTGCGGAGTCATTAAGCAGCTCCTCGGTCAGCTCCTACTGTACTTCAGAACACACACAACAAACTTTACATCATGAAAATGCCCCACCTGTGAATCGTCTGACGCTGTGGAGGTAGGAGTGAGGTGTCTGAGGCTCAGGAATATACGTGGAGGCTATCTTTTCCAGGCTGCGCTGAAAGGATTATTTAAAAACAAAAGAGAACTTTTCCTTTTCTATTTGATTCTCTACATGGAGTCCTCATTTTACAAAAAAAGGCTTTTGGTATATATATATTTTTTAAATTTAAAAATTAAGGTCAGGAAGAAAGTGTGCGTGCCTCAAAGTATCTGGGTTCTGTCACTGGTTCTGTCATTATCTTCAAAATAGAAAAAATATAAGATATATGAAAAGAAATCTTCATTGGTACTTGAGTAGCTAGGCCAGAATATTTCATATATTTGTAAGTAGAAGAAACACAAATCAGGAAAAAATATATACTACGCTTTTACAAAAAAGGAAAAACTTCTCATATTTGAATAGAGACAGGTTGCATTAGTTGGGAATATTCGTCAGTTTATTCCAACTGATTCCATGCCCTCCAGGCGGCAGGAGCCGTTCTACTAGCAGTTCAGTTGCCCTCCTGGAGCTTATTTCTAGGAAATGGATTTCATATCTCTTTCGAGGTCAGGAAGTGGCAGGGTCCTCTCTACTGCCATGAGAGGCCCACCAGAGACCCCAGGCCCCCCTACAGGGCTTGTGCGTGGGTGGGGCTTTGTGGTCTTGGCCTCTGGGCGTCAGAATTTCTCACGACCAGGCCCACCCCAGACTGACTTAATTAGGTTTCCTAGGGGTCCAGTCTAGGCATGGGTATTTTTCTTAATGCCCAGATGATTCCATTGTTTTACCAGGGTAGGGAAACTACTGAGTTATAGAAAAAATAAAATAAGAAGTAAAAGAAACTAGGGGGAGAAAAGAGGGGGGTGGGGGAACTGAAAAGATGAAACAGAGATCCAGGTAAAGAGAGAGAGAAAAAAAAAAAAAGGCATAAAAAAAAAATGGTACTTTGGAGACATAGTATACTATTTCATCTCAAAACAGCAATTTTAGACTTTTTTTTGCAAATACAGCCTCTTCAGTGTAACCTATGGATACATGGATTATTTAAAATGCTGAGTTGTCAATGGAAACTGAATGATGACCTATTTTCCCCATATCCGCCCTCCCTCCCTCCCATCCCATCACCAAACACACAAACACTGGACTGAAAATGACACTGCTCATCACAGGCAGGACGGCATCACAGGCAGGGAGACGCTGCAGGGGGCTGAGAAGCCTTGCAGCCAAAACCTCATATGGGGTTGGGGGGTGTCCAGCTCCTGGACCTGGTTTCCTCCTCCTCAGGGACGTCCCACTGGCCTCCCTGCTTAACCCTCAACCCAGCCTGGGGCCCTGGTACCTGATGTCTCTGGGCAGGTCCCGTGCATGAGGCCAAACATGTTCCCGCAGGCCTTGCTCACAGCTGCCATCTTGGCCAGGACTGGGAGGTTGTGAATCACAAAGGACACCTCATTCCTCTGCTGCTTGGCCAGGTTCTGTGCGTGGCCCAGGATCCCGAAGCCCGTGATGTCAGTGGCCGCGTGGGCGTTGAACGTGTGCATGAGTCCCGCCGCTGCCAGAGGACAGAGGAGCCTTTATCATCTGGTGTCATGAATGGAGACCCCGAGAAAACACCCTTCCTCAACTCAAGATCTTACCACTGTCTGGATGGACCAGTTTATTTATCTGTTCACCACCTACTGAAGGACTTGTTGGTTGCTTCCAAGTTTTGGCAATTATAAATAAAACTGCGACAAACATCCGTGTGCAGGTTTTTGGGTGGATAGAAGTTTTCAATTCATTTGGGTAAATACCAAGGAGCACAATTGCTAGATCATATTAGTAGATTTAGTTTTGTAAGAAACTGCCAACCTCTCTTCCAAAGTGGCTGTACCATTTTGCATTCCCACCAGCAATCAATGAGTTATTGTTCCACATACTCACCAGCATTTGGTGTTCTGGATTTCAGCCATTCTGGTAGACGTGGAGTAGTATCTTGTTATTTTAATTTGTAATTCCCTAGTGACATATGATGTGGAGCATCTTTTCATATGATTATTTGCCATCTGTGTACCTTCTTTGGTGTCTGTTCAGATCTTTTGCCCGTTTTTTAATTGGATTTGCTTATTGTTGGGTCTTGAGAGTTCTTTGTATATTCTGGATTATCAGTCCTTCATCAGACGTGTTTTGTGAAGATTTAGATTTCCTCCTAGTCTGTGGCTTGTCTTTTCATCCTCTCTCTTTCACCAAGAAGTTTTTTTATATTAATGAAGTCCAACTTGTCAATTTTTTCTTTTATGGCTAGTGCTTCTGGTGTTATCTCAGTAGTCATCACCAAATTCAAGGTCACCTAAATTTTCTTCTCTGTTATCTTCTAGGAGTTTAACAGTCTTGCATTTTACATTTAGGTCTACAATCCATTTTGAGTTAATTTTTATGAAGGGTTTAAGACCTGTGTCTAGATTCGTTTTTTGCCTGTGGATGTGTAGTTTTTCCAGCACCATTTGTTGAAAAGATTATCCTTTCTCCATTAAATTACCTTTGCTCCTTTGTCGAAGAGCAGTTCAACTATACTTATGCGGGCCTATTTCTGGGCGCTCTCTTCTGTTCCATTGATCTATCTGTCTCTTTTTTCACCAACACCATACTGTCTTGATGTCTGCAGCTTTATATGAAGTCTTGAAGTTGGGAAGTGTCAGTCCTCCAACCTGTTCTTCTTCGACACTGTGTTGGCTGTTCTGGGTCCACTGCTTCTCCATATAAACTTCAGAATGAGTTTGATACTCACAAAATAACTTGCTAGAATTTTAGTTGGGGTTGCATTGCTCCTGTAGTTGGGAAGAACTGACATCCTGAAACTGTTGAGTCCTCCTACCCATGTGCGTGGAATACCTCCATTTATTTACATCTTCAATTTTTTTCACCAGTTTTGTAGTTTTCCTCATATAGAGCTTGTACATATTTATTTTAGAGTCACACCTAAGTATTTCATTTTAGGGGGGAGAGTAACGGAAAGGCTAATTTTGGAATGAAATATGCCCTGTGTTTACAGAAGTACTCTGGGGTGAATGCCTTTTTGGGGTGCATTTCCTCCCTTTAGACCGAGATCTCTTTTACTTGGGTGCAATCTCAACGACACATGCAGAGAGGAGAATCGACCCTTCTAGGCCATGGTGCTAGATAAGCAACTAGGACGGGCCATCCTATTAACACACATGCACCTGGTGCAGTGGGGCAGCCAATGACATTTAACAAAGCCAAGACCTGCACTTCAGCTCTTCCCAGTGCCATCCTAGACAAGCTTTGAGGACCACAGTAGACAAGAGGACCCACTGAATCCTACAGTCAATAAGAGGGATTCAATTTTTGAGGTACTGATTACCACTTCTTCCCTGTATGGGGAATTACTGTTGCTAATTTTTACTACGGAAATTTCAACGAAACACAAAGTAGAGAGAGTAGCAGCCCACAACGAACTCCGACGTACCCAACAATACCCAGCTTCAACCATCACCACCTTTCTTCTGGGGCCTCATCTACTCCTGCCCACTTGTTGGGGGATGTGGAGGGTCCGGAGCATGGGCAACCTTAAAGCCAACCCCAATCATATCACTTCGCCTATAAATACAGTATTTCCATGTGTGCCTCTAAAAGATAAAAAAACTTGTAACACAGCCACAGTGTCATTATCACACCAACAAAATTAACACTACATTTGATTGTTCTCTCTTAAACTTCTTAATTTTTAACAGTTTCCCCTCCTTTTCCCCCCATGTCATTTATTTGTGGAAACTGAGCCATTTTTTTCTGTAGCATCTCCTGCATTATGGATGTGGTGATCTTCCCCGATGCTGACATGTTCTACCATCTTCCCGACTTCCTGTACTGGTGTTTAGGACCAAGGCTCCAAGAGACTCAGGTTCATTTTTTGCTGGCAAGAATACTTCATGGGGGTGGGGAATATCTCAACGAGAACCTTTCACCAAAAGGTTTTAGCAGCCACTGATGTTTGCTGTTGAGGTTCATTAAATCAAGGGAGCAGCAAAAATGGCAACTTTGTAATTCCATCATTTTTCCTGTGTTTATTAGATGTGACGTCTATAAAGAATTTTTTAGAAAATATGGTTTCCCTGAAATACACTCCATATAAAACAGGTAAAATAGGGGGTTGATTCCTTTTATTTCAGAACAAGTTGGTGCCCTAGCAACTTCCAAAGGTGACCAAAAAAGTTTTAATTACCATTTGTTTAGATACTTGATATGGTCACTCTTGTCTTTGATACTCAAACTGCGCCCCCCTCTCCCCTGTGACGGGCGGGAGCCCCTTCAAGCTGTGGGGAAGTGACACGACCCCACTAGTCGTTGACAGTGCCACCACTTTCAGGCACAGGAAGTCCAGGCTTAGCTTCTGTACTTCCTGTCCCAGAACTGGAATCTGCCATTTCCCCAGGGAGTCCTGGTACTTTTTAGTGGAAAACATTAACTTTCCGAACAGAATCTGGGCACTAGGACTTCAGGCCTGCTGGTTATCACTACTTCTAGGCCTTTTCAATAGGCACGGAAATAAACATTTTTATAGAAAAAAAAATCCTGAGTTCACACTGTTAATTCCGAATTAAAGATTACAGATTTCACTTAGCTTCTTTGATCTTACTACTTCTCTCTTATTCTTAAAATCTTTGTTCCTAACTACGTTAACTTATTTGCTTTATGTTACTATACCAACATTCTCACAAACACAAACCCACTGATGACAATGAAATATTTTTGTGGATTTTTGTTCTGAGGATGTGCCCTGAAACTACCAGGCTCAAAGTGATCTGAAATAATTCTTCATGTGATTTTGCCACTAACTTAGAAATATGTTGAACGACCTTAAAAAAATTTGGTTCGGATTTGTAAAATATGCTCTTTTAACTTTTAAGTATAGAAAACTATATAAAACATTTATTTCCAAGTCAAACTTACAAAACAAAGCATGTTCAGAGAGGGTCTGCTTCCTCCCTATTCCCTCTTATATGTAACAATTTTTATTAATGATTTATTTTTTCCATTGTTTCTTTTTGAAAGTATAAAATACATATTATTACTTCATATTCATTTATGAACATACAAAATGTAGCATACTACATACATGCTCTGTCCTTTGCTTTTTTCATCTGGCCATATCCTAGAGATAGCTCCCTAGTAATAAAGCTTTCTTGTTCCTTCTTATAGCTGTATAGTATTCCTCTGTGCATGGAGGTGAGATAATCCAATCAGTCACCTAGTGATGGACATTTGGATTGTTTCCTTCTTTTGCAGTTATAAACAGTGCTTCAATGAGTAGCCTTGTACACAAGTCATTTCATACTTTGGCCACTGTAGCTCTGGGACAGACGCATAGAAGTGGGACTTCTGGGTCAAAATAAACGTACACAGAATTTTGCTAGATATGACCAAACACTCCTGCATAAGTGTTCTGCCATACTGTATCCCTACCAACAATGTCTACAACTTAAGGATGGGGAATCTTAAATGCTCAAATTATAAACAAACTAATAACCCACATGGGTAAAAATAAATCCATTACAAATTACTTTCTTATTGTTAAACTACTTAATTTGAAGGACCAAAAAAAGGAAAAAGACTCCTTAGACATTTTGAACGGCACAGGAAGAGAAGTACGAATGAAAAGCCTTGGTTGTAAGTGATGAGAACATCTGAGAACACAGAATTAAATAACTACAATTCAACTTAATGTTGAATATTGCCAAAGAAATACTCCTGGAATGCAGGAAAAAAAAATTATAAAAAAATTTGATCTCAAAATAAATTGTTCAAAAGTAGGCAAAAAGTAATTTAGTTATGGTATATCGCTCTGGTAGAACATCTGGCCATTAAACATTATGTGTACTAGGATTATATAATATGGAAAAAAGAATTTAGTGATATTAAATGAATAAAAGCAAATTCCAAATATAAGTAAAATGTACGCTAACCATTAGTTTACAACATCAACAATAAGACAACAGTAAACCACCAACCAACCAAAGGAAAAAATCCTGGAAAAATACATAAAAATATTAACAGAAGCTGTTTTTGGCTGGTGGGATTATGAACAATGTTTTTTCTCTCCTTTTTTTCATTTTCTGAAAACTTTTCTATAGTTAGCATATGATTTTTTTTACAGTAGAAAAACTATAGAAAATAAACAGGAAGAGAAAACATATTAAAGAAATCTTTAAAATGTAGCATACTCTCAAAAACTGGTATACCACCACTCTGGGCATCATTTAGCACCTTCTAGAAAAGCTGAGGCAGTACCGCCCTCTTTCTTACACATGTGCACCAGAAGTTCTCTGCAGCAGTCAGTCATGGAGTGGAGGATTATACAGCGGTGAAAACAATGAAATACAGCTACACACACCAGGGATGACACTCAGGAATATTAAACAGTGTACAAAACAGCAAAAAATACAATAACAGACACAGGTATGATTTAATAAAGCAAAAAATGCAAAACTAACTTATTGCTTAAGGGTACAAGGCTATGTGGCAAAAACAGTTTAAAACACGTGAGAATAAACATTAGATTCAGAACAGCGTTGCCCCTTTTCCCGAGCTGGGTGTGGGAGGGGCCCCTCTGGGCTTGTAAGGCCATGTTCTCTTTCTCACACGAGATGGTGGACACATGGGTACTGTACTGCTGTTCCTTAATCCCTGCACATACTTTATAAAATAACTTTTGTATCAACTATCTAATAAAAATTTTTAATAAAGAAGGTGGGAAAGGCAGATGTTGGAAAAAAATCATATATTTTTTTTTTAATTAATTAATTTATTTATTATTTATTTTTGGTTGCATTGGGTCTTTGTTACTGTGCCTAGGCTTCTCATTGTGGTGGCTTCTCTTGTGGAGCACGGGCTCTAGGTGCGCAGGCTTCAGTAGTTGTGGCACACGGGCTCAGGAGTTGTGGCTTGTGGGCTCTAGAGTTCAGGCTCAGTAGTTGTGGTGCACGGGCTTAGTTGCTCCGCAGCATGTGGGATCTTCCCGGACCAGGGCTCAAACCCGTGTCCCCTGCATTGGCAGGTGGGTTCTTAACCACTGCGCCACCAGGGAAGCCCTCTTTTCACACTTTAAAGTGACTTCAAAATCAGAGTTTCGGAGAAGATCTTTTGAGAACCCCTGTTCAACAGTCAAATTTCTTCTTCTTTTTAGAGAATTGAAGACTTCATGGCTTAAGTATTACATATATTGGGTTCAGAGTCATTTGGGGGAAGTTGTAGAATGGGAGGGATGAGATTTCTGACTGCTGGCTCAGGGAACCCTGAGTAACTAAATAAACAGGGACTTTTTTTAGGGTAAGATTTTTGAACTTCATCTAGAACTTTGTCTTCAAGTATCTTCAAAGTTCCAAAATAGGATGCCACACAACCCAAACCCAGGTCCTTAAATACAACATGCAATTAATGATGAGGAAGAAAACTGGTATTTCCAGAATAAAACTGTACCAATTTCTATCATAGGCTTATGTAGATGGAACAAGTTGGAGAAACAGTGGCCTTTATAAAGTTGGACAGATTTGTGTTTGAGAATAGACCTGTGTGTATTTCTCACATGTATATCTTTTCAGCCAAAGGAGGAAAAACAGGATCCAATTCACAGGATTGTTAAAAAGATGTCCATGGAGTACCAAAAAGAAGGGCTAGCACAGAGTTCACTCATTCATCCAGATTTAATGACCCCTGTGGTGTGTCCGTCACTCTTCTAAGTGCTGTGGACACTGCAGTGAACAAAACAGAGCTCCCTGCCCTCCTGGAGCTCACATTCTAAATGCTGGTTTGCCTCCAAATCCTCTGTACAGAGCGACCCACACAGATGCTTTTCCAGGAAGGGTTCCTCTGGCTGGTCAGAGGTTAGGACTTCAAAGACACCCAAGAAGGGCTTCCTTCTTAATTATAAAATATACCTGGTGCTTTCTATACAGGTATGAACGCTAATAAAAGTCAACTGTAAGACGCTTAAACTGCATCAAGTGAGTCCCTTGGCAAGCCTTGCTGCTTCCCAGAAGATGAATTCTGGCCCTTTCCTGAACTTTCCTGTTTTATTTTAAACTGCTTTTAAGATTCTTAGCATAGTACAAAAGTACTGGTTCAATTACTATGCACAAAGACTGTGGAGATGGCCTTGATTTCTTACTAAATCATTAAGAAAAGGATAGAATATAACACTTAAAGGCATTATAAGCAGTAGTTTCAAAGCATTAAAAGCGTATCTGGCTTCAAATCCTAGGTCCCCATCGATTAGCTGTGTGACCTTGAGCAAGTTACTTAACCTCCCTGTGAAATGAGAGTAACAGTAGCTACCTTGATAAGGTTGTCGGAAGAATTAAATGAGAAAATATGTCAGGTTCCTGGTACATAATAACTACCAAATCAATGGTAACCACTATTATTATTATTACTTTCTCAGTATTAAGAAGCTAGAACTAGAAATGAAATGTCAAGAAAAAATTATGGCATGAGTGTCATTACTCATTTATATACACAAATCTGGGAATTAAAAATATGACCAGGTTAACACTTTAAATTAATAAGTCAGTCAAGTATTTCTGAAAACATGCTGTATAAATTTCTCTTCTATTTTTATTGGGGTGCAGAGGAATTCAATGCTGCCCATCATCACAGGAATGTAGAATTTGAAGCAACAGAGAGGAAATGTGACCTCAGCTCTCCGTTTCATAGATTCAGAAAGTGAACTGATGACTTCATCCATACTTCTCTGCTTCTCCCCGGTGCCTGGCACTGCCCCCACGGTGAGCGATCCTAAGCCACAGGGGACACAGACACCGGCACAGGCGCAGTGTCCTGGAGAACTCCAGACGCACAGGTCAGAGAGGAGTGGCTGGGGGCAAACGCTCACAGCCTCACCACCTGACCTAGCGCACCGTTCAGGCCAGTGGCCAGCCGTCTGCCTCCTCTAAGGTGAGTCACATTTACCCCATGCTTCTGTCAAGAACATGCGACGTAGCTGGAGTCCCACCGGTGCTCCAGGCACCGGCAGAGGGGGCTCTGCAGTCACTGGCCCAACCTGGCCCATGGCCAGTTCCTCCAGCTAAAAATGTATTTTGGTTTTTTGTTTTCTGTTTTTTTTTAAAAAAACGTGTTAAAAGAGTCAGGGGGGGGAAAAGAAAATCAATGCAACTGAGACTGTCTGTGGCCCACAAAGCCTAAAGTGTCTCCCGTCCTGGCCCTGCTCAGAAAGCTGGCCAACCCCTGCGAGGCGAGCCCTGGCCGCACCTGTCCTGTTGAGCCTGGCCATGTTCATCATCGCCTCCTGGTACGCCAGCTCCACGTCCTCCTGGGTGACCACCAGCTTGATTTTATTCCACTTCTCAGGCTAATGACAGGAACACAGGCGAGGGAGCAAAGAGAGAAAAAGCGTAATCAGTCTCTGTTTCTAACCACTGGAAGAGCGTCTTTTTTCCTTAGCCATCTTCTGGGGAGTTCTGCTTCCCTAATTCTGCACACAATATTAAGTTTTCTAGCTCTTCCCCCCGTGACTACTGCTTTAGGTGTCCATTAGACATATCATCCGGCATCTTCTCTGTCCTCAGCCACACCTCTGCAGTCAAACACTGCAGTGTACTGGAAACATGAAACCAGCAAGACAGTTTTGAATGTCCTTGGGTTCTCTTCTCCATCTCCCCTAGTAAGCGGATGGCTTTCATTTTTCATGTAATTTATACTCTTACTGACTTTCCCTGAATTCTGGGATCAAGTCCTCTTGAGGGACAAATGAATGGGAAACAACTTCAACTGTATCAGCTATGAGGACGGCATGGGTGACCACAAAGCACATCCTCTGGAAGACTGCCGTCTTCCCCCTTCTTGCTCAGTCTGATTTTCAGAGGATCTGGCATCACGATGCTGAGTTCCTGACACACAGTCATCACGGTCCATTTTAATAGCCAGCATTCGTGCATTCGTTCCTTTCTTGGTAATACCCAATATCTACTGCCCAACACAGTAACTTAAGTCTATCTCTGCGTCCCTCCCTTATCCCCCTGCCCGCATCTCTCCCCCAGAGGTAACAATGATTCTGAATTTTATACTTGTCATTTCCCTGCCTTTCAAAAAATAGTATCCTCGTACGTATAGATGCCCAAACAATACTCTTGGGTTGCTTCTGACCTTTATGAAAGGGTATTGTGCTGTTACTTTGTCTTTGAAACTTGCTTTTTTCAATTCTGAGCATCTTTAAGAAACTGGTTAAAAAAAAGCAAAGGCAGTGTCAAGTTGGGGGTGGGGCAAACAGAAGGATCCCAGAGCCCCGCCTCCTGGACCCCCCTCTGCCTCACCTGGGCAGTCGTATTGGAAAGCACCTCTGGATTACTGCCCTATAAAAGCCCTGTGGTCTGACTCACAGGTGATCACACCCGATGGGAAATCTCCCCATCCTCACTGGATGAGAAGGGAAAAATAACTAAAGAATGCGGCCTCCTTAAGAGATTTTCTCTGCTCTGTTTGTCAAGCTAAGATATACCTGGTTGATGAACAACATAAAATTGTTCTTTTTCAATTGTTTCTCAGGACTGATGGTTTCAGATGACAGTGGTAGAAATTAAAAGCACTGAGATATGTGAGAATATACCACAATCATATTAATTTTTGAGTTGTTATGGCAATGAAAAGTCTTAAATGAAGAACGACTGATCATAGCTCACTTGGAAAGTGACTCAGGATAAATATCTTCATATTCTAGATGCTTTCTCCACGACATAATTATTTATCAAAATGTTCTGAGTTACTAATTAGCTTAAAAAGACAAAACAATAACCAGAAATGACCAAAAAACTCATGACGAAAATAATTTAAACTGTCAATAAGCCTGGCCTTATTTATACCTCAAATATCAAACCTTGCACACATTCTCCTCTGTATTGTTATTATTTTGGCCCCGTCACACGGCTCGCGGGATCTTAGTTCCCGACCAGGGATTGAACCTGGGCCCTTGGCAGTGAAAGTGTGGAGTCCTAACCACTGGACTGCCAGGGAACTGCCTCCTCTGTATTATTTTTTAGTGATGTTTAAGTATGAAAAACACACCCATCTCAGCACCAAATGAACAGATAAACCGCACTCACTGTCCCCCAAATTCTCATTATGGATTATCTCTGAACCCCGAGCAGGGGCTTATCTACTTCAAGCATTCAATACATGAAACCTGGATCTAATAAAAGAATAGGGACAATTCCCAGGATTTCTGAAGGCCTAGATGGACAGCACACTCCCTGGTACTAAAACTAGAAGAGCTTATTTTAGAAACCACACTGCTGACACCGGAAGGTGAAGGTCACTCACAATGTCCAGCCACTGGTGCACGGCCACAGCCACCTGCGTCCCCAAGGGCTTGGTCAGCACGAGCACGTCTCCTGGCACTGCGTTATCCGGCCTGAAGAAGAGAGCACAGGCAGGTCCTTGTCAAATCAACCGAGGAGATAAGTTCATCAAAATCGGTTAAACAGGAGAAAGAAAAGGCTGGTAAAACCACATGTGTGTTCGCAAACACTCACTTATATTTAAGCCAACTAATGCCATGTATTAGAGCTTTGCCGTTTACTACTAGGATGACTGATGAACAAAACATTAAATGAAAAGTGAGGAGGCCACAGACTTCGACAACACTTAGGCCAGTGACTTATTAGTGTCACAGAAAAGCAAATCGCTTAGTCTTCAAAGGCCTCATCAGGCCCTGATTCAGCCATGCTCTCGTGTACTTTTCAACACAGACCCACCAGGGTTCTGAGGCAACAAGACTTCTGGAACAAAAACTGTTGTTCTTTTTCTTTCCTTCCTTTCTCTCTCTCTCTCTCCTCTCTCTCTTTCTTTCCCTCTCTCTCTCTTTCTTTTTTTTACAATCACTTATATGATAGAGATGCAGGTGGGATTTCTCAGGATGTGGGATTTGGCTAGAATCTGTGGGTCTAATGTTTTGGTGATTTCAGCATCAATGTTTCAAACTCAGAGTTATGACCAGTTAAGTTTCCTACTTGGTACACAGGGTCCCTGGTTGGTCCCTGTCTTAAAGAAAGAAGGCAAATACTAAAAAAGGCAGCCCTAAAAGCAGAAAGACTGTCCCCCCTCAGACAAAACTCCCATCTCACTTGTATCTTCACGACCAGGACATGGGTCTAGCACTCATGTCTTTCTTGTCCAAGTTCAAGGAACTGTCCACACAGCCATCCCGTCCCCTGACAGCGAACAACTCAAATACTCATACAAGTCGATTAAAAAGCCAGGGGCACAGATTAAAAATCAACAACTAGCTCCTCGACTCATCCTGTAGTATCTATATCCATTGTTAGCTTTGGAAAATATTAATTCTGGGAGGATATACCAGAAACTCTTTTTCCAAAAACGGGACCTTAAGACATAAATGTCTTTCAATTCTGACTCAACTGTACCTGAGAGCTGATGTGCTCTTGTGTGTCACTGGTTACGTGCAACCTACAAATTTGTATCAGCAAGTGAAGTATGATAAAATTGCTGGGTTATTTTTAAGTTTGTGGGCAGTCTTTTACAAAATATAATCACCTGCATAGGTGCCTTCTTATTTACAAAGTAAGCATACATGTTGTTGACAAAAAATTCATTGAAGCCTGTTTTATTATTTTTTCCTCTCTCATTTTTTGGCTACCGCTGGGTTCCTTTTCTATGGGAAAGCTGGAATGGGTGAGACAGATGGAAGTTCTCTTGTCCCATCTAAGTGGAAAGTTTGAGAACTACCAACATAAAACATAGGAAAATAAAACCTGGATGTAGGTAAAAGGCAAGACCCTTAACATGGATGCACCCATCAGTCAAAAAATGGACCAAAGACATGAATACATGAAAATTACACTCACCCTTACTCACAGGAGTAAGGCAAAGACCAAGGAGGCTGTCACCAGGCTGTGCTAGTTAGGATGGGGGAACCCAGCACTCTCACCTATTGCTGGTGGAGCCTCTATGAAGGGCAAACTGAAGACATCGATCAGATTTATGGTGCACAGGCACTGGACCCAGCAATTCCATTTTGAAAAATTTCTTACCAAGAGTCACACATGCCAGATGATCTATATGCGCTGGAGTACTATGTGTATTGTCAACGTGACTGAAGATGATCTGAATGTCAAGAGTTACTTGGTTAAAAATATCCAAGACTGGTAAAAGTGTTTGCCTCAAGAAGGGACACTGATGACTGAGGGCGGGTGAGGGATTCTGCACCACAGGGCCTTTCACACCCCCGGAATTCTGAACACAGTGCCGGCTCACAAAATCAGATAAAACAAATGGAGCTTTTGCTTCCTCTGAGAATAGGACAAGGTGGCTTTTCTTAACAAGACATCAAACACGAAAAGGGCCAACTTGTGTTAAGAGAGAAACTTCTCCAAGGATCTAGAAATGGCCAGAGGGCACAAGAAAAGATGCTCATAGCATTGACCACCAGGGAAATGCAAATCAAAACCCAGTGAGATATCGCCTCATACCCACTAAGACAGCTATTACCAAAAAGACAGTAAAACAAGTCCTGGTGAGGATGTGGAGACATCAGGGTCCCATCCATGGCTGTGGGGAGCTGCCTTAGTTTGTTCAAGTTAAATAGTTACCACATGACCCAGTAATTCTTAGGTATCTACCCCAGGGAATTGGAATGTATATCCACACAAAAAACTTGCACACGAATGTTTATAGCAGCATCACTCACCACAGGTGGAAATAACTCAAAGGTCCATGACCTATGACTGGATGAATAAACTGTGGTCTGTCCATACAATGGAATGTTATTCACCCATAAAAAGGAATGAAGTAGTGACAGACATGCAACATGGATGAACCCTAAAAACATGCTAAGTGAAAGAAGCCAGACATAAAACATCACATGTTGCATGATTCCATTTATATGAAATGTCTAAAACAGGCAAATCCATGAGACAGAAAGTAGATCTGTGGCTTCCAGGGGATGGGGGAGGAGGGAGTTGGGAGTGGCTGCTGTGGATACAAGGTTTCTTTCTTGGGGAGACGGAAATGTTCTGGAATTGGATAGTGGTGATGGTTGCGCAACTTCGTGAATACTAAAAACCAATGAATTGTGTACTTTAAAAAGCTAAATTTCATGTTATGTGAAATTTTGTTATATGAATTATACTTCAGTAAAAAAAATCTAAAACTTTTTTATGAACAGGGATGAGGTACTGATACATGCTGCAAAATGGATGCACCTTAAAAAAATTATGCAAATATTCTGTGAAGTGAAAGAAGCCGGGATGGAGCTGGGGGATGGAGATGGGGGCTGGCGGTGGGGTGTGACAGCCGAGGGGGTGGATGGGAGTTTCTCGCTGGGGCAATAAAAGTGTCATGAAGTCGACTCTCGTGAGGGTTGCAAAACCCTGTGACTATACCAAAGACCACTGAATTTATAAACACTTTAAGTAAGTGAACTCTATGGTATGTGAATTAGCATCTCAATAAATATATTTTTAAAAAAAAAGAGAGAGAGAGAGAACCTGGCCAGGGGACATGAAACCAAAATCAACTTACATGATAAATTCGTTGGGCTGGCAGACAGTTGTAGCCACACCTCCTAAAACAATCCAGGGATTTAGCACTGTTTGGCCGCCGGTTACAGATGTTCCGGCCTCCTCTGCTGCATCTTTAAAACCCTGTATAATTAGGGGCATCACTTTATCCCTTTCCTACGGTTTAAAAGGACACAAATTAAAAGTCACATCATTCAGTTCAAAACCCAGAAAAGAGAGTCTACACCTGTAGTTATAAAAAGATCATAAAGCCCTTACAGGAAGCCCTGAGAGTTTACAGAAGAGGCAGGGAACACTTCACATTGTAGCCCTTTTATCAAAAGTTGGAAGAGGCTCTAGGTCACAACGTGAATGTAGCCCAGACGACAGAGGAGTAAACACCGGAACAGGCTGGGCGCACAGCGCTGCCCTGTGTCTGAGCCAGCTCTCTGAACGGCCCTTAACCATGCCGTGACCAGCTAACGCGTGCCCATGCGCCCGCTCCAGGTGTCTGTGTACAAGCAGTGGCCCGAGAGCACGCTGTGAGGGCAGAGAAGGGCCTGCTGAATGCTCAGTCCTATGCGCAGGGCAAACGTTTGGCGGGGACGAAACCAATTACCTGTCAAAAATAATCTAAACAGGAATTCATCTCTGGGCCAAGGAAGAGGTCAGGGGACGAGGCCACAGATGCTAGCGGGTTAGCACGGGAAGCACGGGACACCCCAGCCCCACCACTGTCTACGTCACCAGCCAACCGCGACCGAAGAGGTGGGTGCCTGGCCTCGGCGCCGCACCCTGGGCTGCCAGGCCTGGCCCAGAGGTGCTGTCACTGCGGCTTAAACGTCACCACAGCAAACACACACGCAAACATGCTGGCTTCAGTTCGCCAGGAGAGAGAAAGGGAAGCAGGTGGTGGGGATGGAGACACGAATAGGCCAGCCTGTTTTAATTCGCTGCCAGCTGCCAACAAGCAGAGGGCGGATGGGCCGTGGACAGCCTGACTTCACAGCAGGAAAGGAGGCCAACCAGACAAGTGACAGGACCACAACCGTGGCCGAGGATGCAGCCGGACCGGCTCCTGCTTACCCTGTCGGTCATCTTATTGCTGATTCCAAGGAGCATCAGCATGTTGTCGCACTCTGTGACCCCCATGGCGTAGAGGTCGCTGAGGACGTTGGCACAGGCTATCCTGCCCTGGAAGAGAGGGGAGACGTGAGCAGGCACCACGGGGGACTTTCCAGGGCACCCAGGAGGGGACTTTCCAGGACGTGGTCCTCGGCTTCCGTGCGTCACAGACTCCCCGCCTTTCCTCCATCACAGTCCCACTCGCGGACATTCCCGTTACCACCTCTCCTTTCTCGGGCAGCACACATCGTTTCCAGGTTCTTTCCCATTCTAACGTTTAGGGAGAAGTCTGCAGTTAATTTAGGTGCGGAACAGGGAGCGGGGAGGTGTCGGGGAAAAGCCTGGAGTGGCTGGTTTCAGAGGCGCCAAAATGAAAGTGCTGGGGAACAACTGTCCTAAAGAAAACGTGGAAACAGCCACTTATCCTGAACAGATCCTTAAAAGTGTCAACTTTATTGGTTATAGAGAAGACGGGTTTTATATACTTGGACGGAGAAATTTTGGGAGCTTCTTGTACGAGATAAACAGGAAAATCATCTTGGTTGAGAAACAAAAAGACAGAAGAAATAAACAACACCTAGGCCTGAAAGCAGATTGTTTTCTAAAGACAAAGAGAAGCATTTCCCAGTAAACTATAAGGTTTTATTGAGGAACTTTGAAACAGTACTCAACAGAAATGTGGTAATAAAGATTTTCTACTGCCAACAGACATTTAAAAAAATTTTTAAAGTTGCCTTTCTCTAGACAGTAAAGGAGAAAGTGACCAATTTTTCTTTCTGACATAAGGGTAATCAAACCACAAGTTACTATCACTTCCAGTGGCCGTTTCACTGCCCGTTTATGTTGTCTCACGACTTCCTGGCAGGTCGGCAGGGAGCCTGATCACCTCCTGTGACTCACTCGAGGTCACAGGCGCAGCGGGGTCAGCAGCTGGGAGGCGCCAACCACAGGTTCGGGCTGCAGCAATCTGCTGCCCCTTCTGTGTGGGCGCTCGAGATGCTGGCAGAGGATGAACTCTGGTTCTAGCCACCTGGGCCCCCGGACAGGTGGGACACCGGGCGCGTGGCGTGCGCAGGCTCTCAGGAGCACTGCGCCAGAGGAGAGGCGAGAAACAGGTTTCTGGGAGCGTGCGTGCTTGTCGCGGGTACCCAAAGAGGTGAGCAACCCTCCCCACCTTCAGACCTCCCGGCCTCAGGCCCTATGTGTGCGGCTTGATCCCAGTGCCCTTGGCACAAGGAAGGGCCTCCGGCACTTTCTAATGGTAGGATGTTGCCAATCTCTCCATCGGCTCCTCCCAGCTGCCAGGGTGGAGGGTCCAGCTGGGAAGGAGGAGGGGCTGCTGGCAGCAGCCCTGCGATGAGCAGGAGGGGGTGTCTGAGCAGAGCGTGGTCAGTAGGCAGATGCACACGCTAAACAGTGGAATAAGACACGGCGAGGGGAGTGACCAGGATCAGAATAAACGGGCAGGTTTGACGGTGCGGAGGTGCTAAGCTCTTTCTTTCTGGACAGAGACATCTAGGATCAGTCCTGTTTCAGAGGACGGTGAGACACAGGGGCGTGGCGTGTACAAATGTCAAAGAAAGAGAAGTACGAAGAAATGAAGAAAACTACAAACACATCAGTCAACAGACACGCTTAACAGACCATAGGTGTTCTGGCACAGACACACAGGCAGGTACGAAAGCAGCAGGGGACGCCCCCCATCCACCTTAACTGCCTGCCTCATGCACGGTGCCAAGTGTGAGCAAGGGATCGACCAGATCAGATCCACAACCACGGGAGTCAGGGCAGGGGTAGGATGAGAGCAATTTGTGTAGAACGAAAACAAAAAAACCCACACACGAATAACAAAACCCCAGCCACCACCCAAAACCAAACGAGTAAGCAGTTCCAGATGTAAAAACACGTCGGTTAAACTTACCATCATGTAAGGGTCATCGACGATGGGATAAATGTAATCTGTGGTTTGAACCAAGGAAAGACCGCCGTGCCTCAGAGGAATGACACAGGTATCCATCCCGATGCCTGCAAAGATGGGGGTCATCATCATCCAAAAGTCAACAGGAAGAGCCATGTCATTTTGTACCTGCAGTGTTCTGAATAGGAGGGGTTTTGCATAAGACACTTATGGAACACTGCTCACCGCCAACAAAGCAATGTGTTTCCTATTAAGAAGCATAACTGAAATAAACGTGAAACAAAACTAGCTTAAGATAGAAAATGAGAACACAATTTGTTAGTCATAAAGACTCAACTTCAACATGGTACAATTTTTAGACTTTAATGATGCCTTGAACAGAAATTTTCCTTTGTGTTACTGTATCATGTGACTGGCACCATATAGAATTTCTGTAAAGATGAGGACAGCACAAATGGAACTTGGGTTGTCTTCTCCATAGTTACTTAGGAGTATATCTTTGGGTATCATTCTGTTTTTCCAACAGAAAATCTGTAAAATATTTTACACATATAAAATGTTATTATAGGGCTTCCCTGGTGGCGCAGTGGTTAAGAATCCGCCTGCCAATGCAGGGGACATGGGTTCGAGCCCTGGTCTGGGAAGATCCCACATGCCGCAGAACAACTAAGTCCGTGCGCCACAACTACTGAGCCTGCGCTCTAGAGCCTGTGAGCCACAACTGTTGAGCCCACATGCCACAACTACTGAAGCCTGCGCGCCTACAGCCCGTGCTCCGCAACAAGAGAAGCCACTGCAATGAGAAGCTCGCGCACCGCAATGAAGAGTAGCCCCCGCTCGCCGCAACTAGAGAAAGCCCGCGCACAGCAATGAAGACCCAACACAGCCAAAAATAAATAAATAAATAAATAATTTTTAAAATGCTATTATACTACATTTTAGTCAAAAATGACAAAAATAAGAAAGGAAGGAAGGAAGGGAGAAAGAAAGAGAGAGAGAGGAAGGAAGGCAGGAAAGAAGAAAGAAAGAAAAGGACAAAGCTAGAACAAGTATTCATTGATTCCAATCAAGCATGTATATAAACACTGTGGCTCCCAAGAAACCTTAAAATTCCATGCATTCCACTCTGAGAAACTTATGTCACCTCTACTAACTTAATGAGCAGGGAAAGAAAAATTTGCTTAACAAGCCTATGGGATATATTTCAACTTATTAAAAATTGTTTCTGGGCTTCCCTGGTGGTGCAGTCGTTGAGACTCCGCCTGCCAATGCAGGGGACACGGGTTGGAGCCCTGGTCTGGGAAGATCCCACATGCCGCAGAACAACTAAGTCCGTGCGCCACAACTACTGAGCCTGCGCTCTAGAGCCTGTGAGCCACAACTGTTGAGCCCACATGCCACAACTACTGAAGCCTGCGCGCCTACAGCCCGTGCTCCGCAACAAGAGAAGCCACTGCAATGAGAAGCTCGCGCACCGCAATGAAGAGTAGCCCCCGCTCGCCGCAACTAGAGAAAGCCCGCGCACAGCAATGAAGACCCAACACAGCCAAAAATAAATAAATAAATAAATAATTTTAAAAATGCTATTATACTACATTTTAGTCAAAAATGACAAAAATAAGAAAGGAAGGAAGGAAGGGAGAAAGAAAGAGAGAGAGAGGAAGGAAGGCAGGAAAGAAGAAAGAAAAAAAAGGACAAAGCTAGAACAAGTATTCATTGATTCCAATCAAGCATGTATATAAACACTGTGGCTCCCAAGAAACCTTAAAATTCCATGCATTCCACTCTGAGAAACTTATGTCACCTCTACTAACTTAATGAGCAGGGAAAGAAAAATTTGCTTAACAAGCCTATGGGATATATTTCAACTTATTAAAAATTGTTTCTGGGCTTCCCTGGTGGTGCAGTCGTTGAGACTCCGCCTGCCAATGCAGGGGACACGGGTTGGAGCCCTGGTCTGGGAAGATCCCACATGCCGCGGAGCAACTGGGCCCGTGAGCCACAATTGCTGAGCCTGCGCGTCTGGAGCCTGTGCTCCGCAACAAGAGAGGCCGCGATAGTGAGAGGTCCGCGCACCGCGATGAAGGGTGGCCCCAGCTCGCCGCAACTAGAGAAAGCCCTGGCACAGAAACGAAGACCCAACACAGCCAAAAATAAATAAATTAATTAATTAATTTAAAAAAAAATTGTTTCTAAACATTTAGAAAGATAACTGATGGGCTAATTAGAAACAGTTCCCTTTTCCTGAAATCAGTTTAGAAACAGTCAAGACTAGCTACTGCAGGCTACATTTTTAAAAAAAATCACCTGTAATGCAAACACTTCAAATTCAGACTGGCCTCTCACCAGGTAAGCCTAATGGAGTGCTTTCCTACACTCACCTCTCTCAAGAGGATGCCCTCTGGCCCTTAGGAAGTATTTCAACCTTGCAGCCCAATGGCCAAAAGCAAAGGACAAATCCCATAAAGTACGAAAGGAAGCAGGTAGATGTTTACCTTCTCGATTCAGAATTTCAAACGGAGTAAGAATAAACCACACCCAAGTCACACAGAGAGGACTACGTGTGAGCTTTCTTTCACAACTACCCCAGCACCGTGTCAAGTCCCAATCCATTATTACTAACACTAAAATAAAATCAAGTTTAGTGAAAGATCACTCTGTGAAGGCAGGCTGATTTTTTATTACTACACTAGATGGCAAAGCAGAAACTCTTGGTGGAAGATCCAGTTAGGGAATGGAGGACTTTGCTTCAGAATGGCAAGTCTCACAAATTTGTGACAATGGAACACTCATTACCAGTGATCAGAAAGTGTGTGATAATTCATCTCAACGATGCATGTATGCAGAAATGCCCTCTAACGACGTTCTATAGCACTCAAGAGGAAATAGGGCAAGAACCACAATTAAACTCATATTGACTGCTCCCCAAATTGATCATTCCAACAACTGGGTATTCCAAGTATATTACCACTCACTTTGGAAAAGAGGGAAGAAATACTGTTTTCTTTTATATTTTCATATAAACTATAGGACTATTGAAAGAGACACTAAAAAGAGTTGCTGAAAGTTAGCTTTAAATGTTTTGTAATGTGGGACTCTTAAACTGGAATTCAGTCTTTTTGATTTGTAAAGCAGTTAATTTCTCTTGATACCCAGCATCAGAGCGTGTGAACCATGACTCCCCAGCACGCTCCTGGGGCTGACAAGAAGCTTCCGTCACCTACAAGTCCTCTCTCTCCACCAGGACACCACTCCGTGTTAGAAGGAGGGTCAAGGGCTGTCCACGTGGGAACCACCAGCCACACGTGGTTACCGAGCATGTGAGATGGGGCAATTCCAAAGTGACATGCGCTGCAAGTGCACACACTCGATTTTAAACACGTAGTACCGAGAAAAACCAACATCTTGTTAGCAATGTTTTATATTAATGATGCATTGAAATTATAGTTTTTATATACTGGGTTAAATAAAATATATTAGAATTCAATTCCCCTGATTCTATTTTTTTTTTTAAACGGAACTATCTGTACTAGAAAATTTTAAATGACACAGGTGGCTCACCTCATCTTTCTTTGGGACAGCACTGGTCTGTAGTGACTGGTTTACAAATCACCTACCAAATTTCAAGAAAGGAAGAGAGAGAGGGTGAGAATGGGACAGGCCGTGGGCCTTGCAAACGAGGGTATCAAGTTGAGAGAGAGAGGGACAGTCCAGGCAGAGGGCAGATAAATGCCAGAGTAGAGGGAGCCTCAAATACCAGACCGAGCAGGGTGTATGTAATCATCAGCGGGCGGTGACGGGGAATTCTAGGTTTCAGCAAGACTGAAACTATCCATCAAAGAAAAAAATAATAACCCAAATCATCACTCTGTCCCCACTGCCAGCAGCCATCAACACGTGGCAGCTCCTAAGCATCAGGCAACAGAGGTACCAAGTACTAAGACACACTTATCTTAACATTTCTTTAGTTAGAATACATTTAATAAACGTGTATATTTAACAACTGTTACGGTTCATCCTTAGAATCCAGGAAATATGACACTCTTTTAGAAAAAAATTTTAAAAAACAGGTCAACAGACTTGTGTGTATACATTATATAAACATACATATATACATACATACACAAGTATTATGTATATGGGTACAGATGCACACGGTGCATATACATACATACACGGATAATTTCTGGTACTCACAACAGTTGCAAACAGTGAGTAGTATTACCCCATTTTACAGATCGGAAAACTGAGGCTCAGGAGGGTTACGAACTTGCACAGAGTAACGTTTATTTCTCTTTCTCCTGCCTGTACCCTTGCTGTCGACATCTGTCCCCTTTTGCCACTGCTGAGTTACAGCTGACGCAGTTCCTCTCCCCATGAACACGTCTGGACTTAAAAACCAGATGACAAGCAGTATGGTGGGCGGAGGAATTGGAAGATGTGGATGCCAGTTCCTGACCCCCACTAAGTAACAGGGAACAGGTTACCCGGCCTTCCTGAGCTCCATGGAGTGCTCAATAAGTCAACGGGGGCGATTACAGAGGGGAATGATTACTTTATCCATGAGGTTTTGACTGCATTTGTCTTTGCCCATTCGGTAGCTTATCTTTCCCGACAAAGTTATCTAAGACCCTTCTCAGTATGTTCTCATTTCTTGACAAGCAAGCTGATATCCACTCCACCTCATTCATGTGGTATTTCTCCACGCTGAGACATCAGCTAGATGAGGACGATTTTCTAACTGAGCTCCTGCAAGCCCTACAGGCCCTGAGAGTGCAGGGTGTGAATTTTCCTCTCCCACCCAAAGCAACTCTGCGTTTATCTGCTTTCTACATCAGGAAAGAAAGGAGTACCCTAGGTTCAAAACCAATGTTGTAAGACAGAACGTAACCATAAAAGAAATGCAATTAAAACCTTATGTAAGAAAGCTGATCAACTCACACACCGTAACTACAAAACACCCACAAACTCCTAGAATACATGTCAAACACTCAAAAGGCAAAGTGATCACAGTCTTGCATCATGTACTTAACAAAGGACGTAAGAGAAGCTAACAAACAGCATCCCAGTAGCCTAGAATTTCTTTCTGAGCTCTGTGTTTGAGAAAAGGCAAACCACTAATGACAGCAGGAGCTGGGTCAAGGAAACACGGCTCTCAAGTCCAGATGCCGTCCTGGGGTCCAGACCCCGTCCAGTGTTCTCACCTGCTGTGTCTCCCTCCTCCCCATGGGAGCTTTTCAAACAATGCCTGCTGCACAGGAACCCCGAGCTCCCAAGCCAGGCACTGCTCTCCCAGTCCTGCAGGACGATGCTTAAAGGCGTCCTGCACGACACCTTTCCTACTCTGATTTAATAAAAAATGCTTTTACTGTAATACAATTGTCTCAATCGCATAGTAACAGTTTAAAAATGGTTAGAGCACATTTCTTGATGCTTTTCAAGTAGTTCCTCCAAATAAGTTACAATAAGGTAACAGTTACCATTGCTTTGCTCTTTGCATCCTTCTTGCAGAAATTTAAAAAAAAAAAGGCAACATGGGAGGAGAAATCTAGTTTTTGACTCACTGACTACATTGCAGCCAAGATGCTCTACTCAGGGAAATATGAAAGAAACAGCGGTTCACATACCAAGCCTTGGCATAACTGCTCCAAGAAACTGCTCATCTTCTTGGAAGTGGTTCTCCTGTAAGGATTCCAGCAATTTCTGCAGGACATCTTGGGGCACTTTGCAGCCGGTGCCCTTCAGTTCAGTGAATCTGGTTAACCGGAAGCTCTTGTCCAATTCATAACTTTCCGGGTTAAAGGACTCCCGCGCAGACATGGTTCTTGGGCGCACACACCTCACCGCTGGGCTCCTCCCCTCCCTCTCCTACGCGGCTGGTTTCTTTACAGATCCACCTGGGTAGCACCGAAACACAAAGACACCATTAGAAGAGTTCTTCTTACCAGTACCAGCCAAGAATCTAGTAAGCGAATATGTAACAGTGAAAAGTAAACATGAAAAGGGCTGCAATTACCAAGACCACAGGGAAACAGCCATCTGGGACCACAATAGTTTGTCGCAGTGATGCATAAGCTAGAAGAAGTCATTTTAAAAGGTGACTGTACCGTTAGAGACATATTCTATGGAAGGAGATCTGACATCTGTGTTGTTATAATGGTGGCTCTGAGGGGCTGCAAGGAAGACGGAACTATGGGCCAGCTGACTTACAGGACACAGTGCCATCTTGAGTAAAAAGTCCCAAACGTTCTTCTAGCCGGCAGCATTACAGGAAAACTAGTCACTTCACCTATCAACCAGGAAGTACTATGGTTTAGAAATTAAATGCCCTGGCTAAAGTGACTTTTCAGGAAGACCTTTTGCCATCTTTTGCTATCTCACAAAGAAAAATAATATGCCTAACAGATACTTTTCGTGAAAAGGACATTGGTGGATATGCATTTGATGAAATTCTTTACGATGCTAAGTTCAATTTTAGAAAAACAGGTTTTCACTCTGAGCCAGAAGTACATGACATGATCCAAAACTAACAGGAAGCCTCTCTAAAGAACACAACTTGAAAACTGGAATGGCTGTTAAACACAGCAAGGCTCATTCTCTATAAGAGAGCAGTGGAAAGTTTTCTGATGTTTTAATTCAGTGCTATTTCCTAGAAAGCAAACACCCCGCCCAACAAACTAGTACACACACACATCATTGATAAAATATGCTACTGCTCATTACTGTTTCATTGCAGACCTAAAGTGATAAAATAAACTGTACTAAATCACTAGCATTTATGGTACTTGGTACCACTGGAAGTTTCTGGAACAAACTTTTCTAAGCTTGAAGCCTTTGGGGCTAAACGAAAACCTTCCACGTGCTCCCGGGGTTTACAAAACTTCCAGACTGATACTTTACTGGGCATAGAATTACAGACACCCCAAGTTTTAGGGTCAGTTTCCCCTATAAAATTTATCATTAAGAACATAATTCCCATTTATAGTTTTCGATCCCCTGCGAAGCCCATCACTCATTTAAAATAAATCTCCTAGAGCCTGAATTTGGGCAGTAATCCAAACTGTCTTTACAAAACCATGTTTGGGGTGAGCAATGATTTCCGTTTGAAACCTACAACCGTAAAGGAGTAAACCTTCCGACATTCCAAGAAAACCACCTGTCCAAAAGGAGGGCGCCAGGAGAGCTAAGTTATGGAGCTGGGAATTTTGAAGCCATTTTAGAGTTAGGAAAAGTCCAATAGCAGTTTGACTTGGAAGGGTTTGGAACAAAAACAACAGTCCTTTCCTCACCAAATGCCTCGCACTTAACACCGCCTCACTCCCACCAGGGGAAAAAAAAAAATCCAACTCACGAGGCATCCAGTTATTTTCCTACCTCCAATCCCTATCCAAAAAAAAAAAAAAAAAAAAAGGCGGGGAGGGGCATTTGGAATTCAGGGGGCTAACTTCCTTTTAAATCTTCCTAGGTTTTTAAGGGCAAAAAGTTTAAAACACCTTAAGCCCAAAAGGCACTCAGGAGTTTTAAAATTCCAAATGGAACGACGGACGTAAATCACACACATCGCATCCGAATCCTAAAAAAAATAAATTCTTACATTTTTTGGACGGGATGAGAAAGTGGGGGGGGGGTGGTGGAGGGGGACGTGAGGAAAGGCGTAATTAATGGTGGGGGGCTGGCACAATACGCAGTCCACTCCAACCCCGAAGCCGCCTGTTTACACCTTTAAACAATGACATGAATATTTAAAAACAACGGTTAACCCTTTCCTTCTCGGCCACGTTTTAATTTTTTCAAACGAGGGCGCCAAGCTGGTCGCAGAGCCGAGAGAGCACGGTAAGTGGGGGCGGGAGAGGGGGCAGCCCCGGCCCGGTACCTACCTCCCCCCAGGTCCCCAAGCCTAGGAAATAAACAACGGGGGGGACGCGGCGACGTGGGCGCAGAGGCGGCGCACCCCCCGGGAAGCACACGTCGGGGCGGCGGCCGGTGCGCGCAGAGCAGCGCTCGGGGACACCTTAAATCCCCGGCTGCCGCCTTTAAAGGCCACCCGGGCCCAAGCTCTTTGTGCGGCGCGGCCCGGTGGAGGCGGAGCGGGGCGGCCAGCGGGGCCATGCCCGCCCGCCCTCTCTCTGTCCCGGCGGCAGCGGCGGGAACCGCGCGGCCCAGGCCGCGGGGCGGGCGTGAGGCGCGCACGGCCCACCGGCCGCGGCGGGTCACCCGGCTCGCAGGCCGGCCGGGCCGGGACGCCCAGGGTCAGGCTGCGTCCGCGGGGTCGGAGGGAGGGCGCGCGCGGACGGGGGGGAGCGGGGAGGGCCCGGAGGCGCCGGGCGCCGCGCCCCGGGCACCGGGCTGAGCTCTCCCGCCGCGCGCGCGGGCCGCCGCCGCCGCCACACAAAAATGTCGGCGGGCGAAAAAATTAACCCCTGCGTCGCCGCCCTCCCCCTCCACTCCTCCCCCGCCCTCTTCTCCCTCCCTCCTTCCCCGGCCCCGCGCGGCGGCGGCGGCGGCGGCGCGGGCGGTGCTTCTTTTTTAAAGCGGCCCCACCAAGCCCTGGCTCGGCCCCTCTCCAGGCTGCGCTGCAGAGCGCCGACCGTGCACGGCTCCCGGCGCGCCCAGGCGGCCCGCGAGGGGATCCGCACGGCCGCCCTGGGCCTGCGGACGAATATTCCCCTTTAAGCCTGATGTCTCGCCCCCCCTCCCCGAGCCAGGCGCTTACCGGTTCGCTTTGCGCCCTCCGCCTCCTCCCGCGAACGGGACTCCGCCGCTCCCACAATGCACCGGGCGCCGCCGGGCTCCCTTAAGCGTCGCCTGAATAAAAAGGCCGCTCCCGGCGGCGGCGCGGAGGGCGGGAGGGCCCCGGGCCGCGCCTGGGCGCCGCGGGGGCTCGGCCTGGCTCGGCGGGCCCCTGCCGGGAACGGGGCCGCCGTGCGCCGTGCGCCGCGCGCGAGGGGCCTTTAAGGGCCGGCTCCCTCCCTTTAAGAGGCGGCGGGCCGCGACCGGAGCGGCTCGGTAGCTGCGTGCAGCCCGGCAAGGGGGCGGGGGCGATGTGCAGGCCCGAGCGCGGCAATGATTGGTCTCGGGGGAGGGGTGGGGGGTTGCAAGCCCGAGGAGAGGTGGCATCCGTTGCATGATGCAAAAAGGATTGATTTCAAAAGTTGCGAGTTGCATTGGCAGCAGCCTTTGGCGCCCGGGCCACCTCCTTTTCCTTGATCCGCTGGAAGGGCCGGGAATGTCCCAAAACCTGGCCGGGCTCAACCGCGCTGCATTCTGCGGGCCGCTGTACCTGCTCCCCCGAGCGCTGCCGTTGTTCCTACCGGCAGACAGTGAGCGTGGAAACAATTTGAAAATCGAATCGGAGCAGAGGAAAGGCCCCCTCTGCTGCGATGAAGGACTTCGAAACACAGACGGCGCGTTTCGTTAATAACGAGTCTCCCTTCCATTGTTCAGCCTGGCTCGGGAGTTAATATGAGCATTAGTGAACGTGCACACGTCCTGCAAAGTTTCTTGAACGTTTCATGTGCTTGGTAGGAAGTCAAAGCTTAAGGTTCCTCAGTTACATTGTTTGCTCTCCACGGGTTCAAGTAAACATGGCAGCCTAATACTGTTTGTGTTTGAATGAACACCCATAGGAGCGATTCAGCTTCTGAGATTACTTTTTTCAGGTTTTCAACTTTCTAAGGCACTGCTGAATAAAATAAAGCAAAATGCTTTCCTATGACGTCTTTTAGGGCTTCCCTTAAAACCGAGAAGTGGCGGAGGGGATGCCGATCAAACTTTTCTAGAGTGGTTCAACGTTTTCCAAATGTATTTTGGGGCAGGAGTGTTTTTTAACCGAAAGGTGCTGTAGGTTCTGTTGTCAGGTTTGTAGGCTACGCACATGGCCTTTTCATTCTTAAAATTTCTGCTTGGCAATTCCCCAGGGTTTTGATCTAGGTGAGGCTGCAATCGTGATGCGGTCTAGGAGACCAGGCTGATGCAGGCTCCTCTCTGTCTTTTCTCTGCAGCTCTACAGGAAGTTAGGAAAGAACATAGTAGCCTAGATTCTTTGATGTGTTGGACTTTTGTCAGAGTGGCATAACCCACTGGTTGACAAACCTAGATTTGCCTCTGAATCGCCTGGGGAAACGCAGGTACAGGCAGTCCCCAGGCAACACTCCAGACCTTCGGAATCAGGGAAGGAGGATACAGATATCTTAACTCCCCTCATCTCCCCCCTTTTAAAATCGATTTTGTGAGTTGTTTGGGGCATTTTGATATTTTGTGTTTATCTTTTAACAAAAAAATGTCACAACTAGAAAAAAAGATTTTGGGGATTGGGGGAAGGTGACCACAGAGGTGAGTAGGGCCCTCTGTGAGGATGCGTGTTTCATGCTGAGGAGTTTGCTCTTTATGCCGTGGTCAGCAGAGTTTGTCAGATTTGGGTTTTACAAGTTTAGCCTGTAAAAGAAGGCTGTACCACATTTGGGAGGATGCCCTCTCCCAGAAGGGAGAATGGGGCCACATCTCTAGTGAGGAGGGAATTGTACTAGTCAAGCATGGGGTCGAGGGTATCCGAACTGAAGTTGCAGGAATACAGACAAAGGAAGGAATTTCAGGTGATTTCATGTATGGTTGGAGGAAGAAGCGTAAGATGACACCCAGATTTCTAGTTTGGGGGGAACCGGGTGAGTAGTGAGGCTACTAGTTGAAACAGGAACTTATTAGCAGGCAAACAGGTTTGGGGGTCAGTTCAGCTTTGGAAATGTTAAATTTCAGGCGCCCGCCGGATACTCTAGGCAGAAGGCAATTGGTAAAACGAGGTCTGGCCCTTGGAGTAGGGGTGGGCACTGAGTCTGAGATGCAAATGTGGGCACCATCAGCATGTAAATGGAGTTTGAAGCCCCGGAAAGGGGTGAGATTAACCAGGAATGAGAGTAGAGGAAGAAAAAGAAAGAGACCTTGGACAGAGCCCTGCGGAGTTTCAAAACTGAGTGTCTGGGCCAGCAAGAGGCTGATCCCCGCTTTGTGTGGGAGGCGAGCATCCTCAGAGCCCACTCCTTCCTCCCCCAGCCCCTGGGGTTGGAGCCCTCCGGCAGCTCCAGGACAGCTTGAGTCAGATTCTCCCGAGCAGAGTTTGTAGACTCTGGTCTAAGCCACGATGCCCTGATTAGCCTGGAGCCAGGCTACAGTGTTGGGGACAGATACTCCACGAGAGCTCTCATCCTTCCCTTCCTTTGCCCTAAACACAAGCCTCTCTCTGTGCTTCCCCCCATCAGCTATTTTTCTTTCTATGAGTCTTCCCCAGGCGGCTCATCAGAGCCCCATCCTGTTGGGAACCATCTCCCCTGAGTTCTCAGGTCCTACTGGCTCCAACTGAAAGATGGGTCTCCTGGGTTGCATTACCTGGTGGAGGCTTGTTAAAAATATGCATTTACCAGCCCCACTCCAAAGGTTATATTGATCAGGTGTCATGGGTGGAATTGTGACAAAGATGATTTGCTCGGCCAAACTTCATTCAGGCTCCTGAACCTTCTCCTAGACTCATCTGTGCGCTTCCTTGTAAAATCCAGTTTTAGCAAATCCGATCACCCTCAGTATCTGACCAGGGTCCTCAGCCTCCACCATCCCCCAGGTGAACATCTGACCACCCTGGCCTGCCTACAGCAAGTGCTTCTAGAGCTGTGCTGTCCAATAAATACGGTAACACTCTCCGTGATGCGTTTTGAGTGCCTGGAATGTCCCAGCTGAGATGTGCTCTCTGTCAAAAATGCACTGGATTTTGAAGACTGAAAATGAAAAAAGAATGTAAAATATCTTTGTGATTTTTCTGTTGATTCATCTTGAAATAGAATATTTTAGATATGTTGCGTTACATAAAATATATCATTTTATCTCTTTACTTTTTTTTTTTTAATATGGCCACCTGACCATTTAAAATGACATAGGTTGCTCACAGCCTATTTCTGCTGGGCAGCTTGGCTCTCTATGATGCCCCAGTCCCCAGAGCCACAGACACAGGCATTCAAGTACTTACATGAGTGTTCCACAGACGCTTCAAATTGAGCATGTTCCAGACCAAAGCAATTCTTTTCCTTCCAACCCTGCCCCCCTCCCCCGCCCATCAGCTCCCCCTCTATGTGCCATCTTGGTGGATGGACGGGTATCTGCTGCACTGCACACGCTAGAACCCTGGCAGTCATCCCCAGCTCCTCCCTTTCCATTTCCGGTCTTCACTGTTACCCGTCAGTTCTACCGCCTTGGTATTGTTCACATCCAAACCCTCCCCTCCCCTCCCACAGTCCCTGTCTCTGTTCATGTCTCATCTCTCCCCTCAACTACTGTGGAAGTCTCCTAACTTACGGGCTTTCTGCTGTGATTTTCACCGGTCTCTGTTCAGTCCAAAGTGATTAATGCTACGGGAAGGATATTGATCCAAGGCAACCCTGATCATGTTCTTTCTTTCCTGCTCAAAACCTTTAGGTGGTTTCCGTGCCTCTGGCTCCATTTCTCAAAGTATGGTACTCATTCATGGGTGTGCGTGATTTTAGGGGGTACAGGGAAGAACATTTTATAGTTACATACACATTTTAACACACACTGGAAAGATATAACTAACATATAAAACCTGTGATTTTGTGGGCATTATTCTTTAGGACAAAAAGTGAGCCAACTTAAAGTTGTTTTTTTTAGAATATTTGCTTTATTTTATTTATTTATTTTTAATGATAATTCCCAAGGTTTATTTATTTATTTGGGCTGCACCCGGTCTTAGTTGTGGCACGCAGGATCCTTTTTAAATTGAGGCATGCGGACTCTTATTAGTTGCGGCATGCATGCGGGATCTAGTTCCCCAACCAGGGATCCAACTGGACCCCCTGCATTGGGAGCATGGAGTCTTTCCCACTGGACCACCAGGGAAGTCCCTAAAGAACATTTTAAAGAAAAAATAGCACAGTCTAAAGTAATGGCATTGGCCAAGTAAATGCATTTCAGATACATTTCAGACTCAATATGGTTAAAAAAAAAACAAAAACCTTCACGATCCAGCTTCTACTTTTCCTCTCTCATATAATCTCTAGAAGGTACCCTCTTCCTGTTCTTCAGCCATGCAACCATGCTGGGTGCTTACAGATCTCCAGGCTCACCTTCTCTTTCTACATTTAGCCTCTCGTCAGGCGCTAGTCCTTTGCTTGTACCACCTTATCTCCCCTTCTGGCAAATAAGAACTAACCCTATAAAATTCCCCTCCGAGAGTCTTCTCTCTGAACAGCTGTCTGGCTACTCCAGGGAGAACTGCATCTATGGTAGGCAGCATTGTGGTCCCCAGAGATATCCACATCCTAATCACCTGTAGCTGTGTTACCTTACCTGGCAAAACGGACTTTGCAGATGTGGTTAAGGATTTTTTTTTTTTTTGGCCATGCCGCACAGCATGCGGGACCTTAGTTCCCTGACCAGGGATCAAACACATGACCCCTGCAGTGGAAGCGCAGAGTCTTAACCACTGGACGACCAGGGAAGTCCCATTAAGGATTTTTTTTTTTGATGAGATTTTCCTGGATTATCTGGATGGACCAGTGTAACACCAGGATCCTTATACAGAAAAAAAGGGAGGCAAGAGAGCCTGAAGAGTTGTGACAAAGGAAGCAGAGGTCACAGTGATATGGCGCCACAAACCAAGCAATGTGAGCAACTTCCAGAAGCTGGAAAAGGCAAGGAAATGGGTTCTCCCCTGAGCGTCCTGAAGGAACCAGCTGCACCGTCCTATTTTCGTCCTTATCCTAGAACTCATCCCGCTGATTTGCAATTATTCCATGTACCTAATCTCTCCTCCACACCTCCCCCCGCTCCCCCCTCCCACTAAAAGCCACGAGCTCCTGGGGAGACTGAATACCTTTGCCTCCCAGTGCCTCGTGCATTCTTTGGCCTGTGGTAGGAGTGACAGGAGAGAGTTACTCTGGAATTGGGGGACGAAAATTGTAAGAAGGTAGGAGGAGTCAACATTGTCATGTGCTACAGAAAATCGACATAAGGACCAAAAATAGATCATTGGATTTAGTGGCCTTGGGGTACTTAAGTGCAGGTGGAAGACGGGGTGTAGGGGGCCGAGGAGTGAGTGTGGGTTGGCAAGTGCAGATAATGAGTGTAGACACCTCTTCTAAGAAGCGTGCTGTAGAAGGGGCAGAAGAAGAGAGACATTTACTTGAGGGGGAGGAGGGGTTTGTTTTTTAGAACCTGAAAAGCTTTGAACAGGTGCATAAAGCAAAGCAAAGGAGACTAAAGATGTAGGAAAGAGGAAGGGTAGCTGGTAGAACAAGATCCTGGAAGGAGGGGAGAGGCGAGGCATTCTGGCACCTGGATGGAGACAGAAGAGGAAGCAGGTCTGGATGCTCCGGTAGCTAAGTTTGGTGGGTGGATTGTACAGTGTTTGTTCTGCTTTCCTCATGGACTGTCAGTTCCATGCAGGCAAGGACCATGGCTATGGATTCAACATAGTGACAGCAGTTAACGCTTCAAATCGCTTGCTGTGTGCATGCCAGGCAGGCTTCTAAGAGCGCGGCATAGATCAGTTCACTTAATCCTCAGAACACCGGATGGAGTAGGTACCATTATTATCCATTTGTAGGTGAGGAAATAGAGGCACAGAGACAGTGAGTAACTTGTCCAAAGTCACAGTGGCAGAAAGTGGAGGACTTGGATTTGAACCCGGGCCATCTGTCCCCCAAGGCCACGCTCGAAGATGCAGGCATTCACTAAGCACTTGTCAAGTGACTGAGAACGCAGCCTGCTTCTTATGCTTCCCCGCAAATAGCAGGATGGTTTACCCTCCTGCAGCCACCTTCCCCCTCCCCCAAGTGGGGTGTTGTCCATCTGCATTGTCCTCTCACACAAATGAGGCCTGACCGGAAGGGTCACAGTCTGTTGGACCAAGGTTGAGGTCACACAGATGCCTGAGACATTATCCCTTACACTCCACCTCGAGGCAGGGACTACAAATGCTCGCTTCCATTAGGATGACACCTTCTGGACACCTTGCTCTCCCCTCTCCCTCCCTCTCAGCCCAGGCCAGACTAGGATCCACTAGGCCATCCCTTGCTCCCCAGCAGATTACACGAGTGTTCCTTCCGCACCGCCCATCACCCCCTGGAGGCCTGGCTTTGCAGCCCTAGAACTGTGCTAGCAGGGCTTAGGGCCTGGGGGCGAGTGTCAGAACCCCTACGGAAGTTAGGTTTCTGTGGGGGGGCGGAGTGGGGCAGAAATTCAGATCCAGAAGCAGGAGTGCTGGAGGTAATAAATTCAGAGCCTGGAAAGGAAAGATGGGGCCTTGGCAGTTCTCGTGGGAAAGCAAAGTAGCGTCTGTGCCTGGAACCACTCACTGTCGACCCCCTCGCAGCCAGCATCGTCCTGGTGGGCAGGTTCTAGAACGGAACAAGATCCCTAAGGCAGATTTTAGCTGCATCCTGATCTTTTGGGGGCGTTCTCTGTTTTTCCCTAGGCCTCTATCTAGGCTTATTCGTTTTTTTGTTTGTTTGTTTTTTTGCGAGCGGGCTTGTGGGCTTTCTCTAGTTGCAGCGAGCGGGGGCTACTCTTCGTTGCGGTGCACGGGCTTCTCTTTGCGGTGGCTTCTTTTGTTGCAGAGCACGGGCTCTAGGCGCGCAGGCTCAGTAGTTGCGGCACGCAGGCTCTAGAGCGCAGGCTCAGTAGTTGTGGTGCACAGGCTTAGTTGCTCCGCAGCGTGTGGGATCTTCCCGGACCAGGGCTCGAACCTGGGACCCCTGCATTGGCAGGCGGATTCTTAACCACTGTCCTACCAAGGAAGTCCCTAGGCTTATTCTTGTAACTACACATCTTTCTAGATCAATCTAACTCTCTCAAGGGCTAAGGCTGCAGATCCCTGTCTATATAAGAGAAACTGGCTCTTTTTTCACACTATGAAATTTTCCAGTGATCCAAATCCCAGTAAAAATGGTAACAGCTTAAAGGCCAATCAATTTTTTTTTTCTTGAGCGACATACACATGCTTTCTCCCTGTTTTTAAATATCATTTCTCTCATTTCACCATTCTTTTTTTTTTTAATATTTATTTATTTATTTGGCTGTGAGGGATCTTTGTTGCTGCATGCAGGATCTCTTTTTTTTTTTTAGTTGTGGCACATGGGATCTTTATTACCTCATGCGGGATCTTTTTTTTTCTTTTTAGTTGCAGCATGGGATCTTTAGTTGTGGCATGCAGGATCTAGTTCCCTGACCAGGGATCAAACCCAGCCCCCTGCATTGGGAGCGTGGAGCCCTAGCCACTGGACACCAGGGAAGTCCCTCATTCCATCATTCTTGCCTGAAAAGTCAGGTGAACAATAAGCCTTATCTTTGAGCAGCTATTAGTTTGCAGGTGCTGTGCTCAGTGCTGGGACTCTGTGAACAGGTCAGGATCCCAATCAATGAAAGAGAATTGCTGTAATACCAAGTGCTAAGTCAAGGTCTCAGGGATTTCTTTCTTCTTTTTTTTTTTTTGGAGAGAAAGGGCAGGGGGAGATCTATGAACCTTCTGAAATTACGTGCAAAATTGTACCTACTTGTGCATTTCTGGGAAGAGAGTTCCTAGCTTTTATCAGCTCCCCGGAGGGGTCTGTGATCCCCCCAAACTGAATAATATGGTGGCAAGTGCTGGGGGAGAACAGAATCTGAATTGAGAGGAGCAATTGGAAATATAGGGAGTGCATTATTATTCCATTAGTTAATTAGTGCTACAGTCATTACAATAATCATTTATTTTCTTCAGTGGTCTTTTACAATCTTTGGTAAAAACCATAGCTTTTTTGGCAAGAAAAAAAGGTCACAAGAAATTCAAGTCATGGTGTTTGACTTAAGAAGAAGTGAGTCGGTTATTTCAAAAGGAAGGAAGCTCGTTGGAGTAGACCCCATAGTTAAGAAGTCCCCTGCAAGCCCCCGGGAGGGTCTCCCCTCTCCCCACCAAGCCTGGGTCTCCCCCTGAGACCCACTTCCTGCAGCACCCCGCATGCATGGCTCTGAGTGTGATCGGCCGAGGAGGGTACTCTCCACTGAAATACAATTAATGATATGATGCTTTCTGAAATTCTGGCTCTGCACCACCCAAAATTTAGCCACATTCCACAAGATCGCACTATGCTGTGGTGTTGTCCCTGGCGAATCCCTTTTTTCTTAAGCACAAAAGTGATTAATTTGGTGCTATAAAGTGAAGATTTCATTGTTTGCACCCCGAGAGTAGCAAAGGCTACAAAATTAATTAAGTTTTCCCTTTGTCTCTTTGATACATGAGAGATAACACGGAGGGAAATAAAACCAGTTTATTTTCTTTAACTGCATTTTCACATCCCTCTCTCTTCCTGTCTTCACTGATTGAAATGAGTGAGGTTTTGCACATAATTTCCAAAAATGCATAGATTACTCCCCCTGCCCCCTCTAAATCCTGAGACCTTGAGAGCCATCCACTCCTGATTCATTTTCCAGTTTTTCCCTCCACCATTCCATTCCCTCTTCCGTTAAGGAACGCTGCTCTTGCCTTCTAGCCAGAGATCCTATCCCAGCCATTTCCAGCTGCCTGTCCTTCAGGGGTTGGTTCTGCAATATAATAAATGAAGGGTCTTGGTTACTTGGTTCGGGTGCATTTCTTCCCGCTTTTCTGAATTGCATGTAATTGGCTCTCCCCTGCCCCCTAGTGTCTAAGTCATATTGTAATGAATGATGAGTGTTAGAAGCCCAATTCTCCCTAGTATTTGGTGGGGGAGGAGAAAAGAGAGGAAGAGGCAAGGAAGGGGAGAAGCAGAGAACACAGGTAGAGATGACGTGTCTGTGCAGATATAAGATTCAGGCTTCGTGTCTTATTTCCTGCTCTCACAATTGGTTAAATAAAAATTGGCTCCAGAACCAAGCCCTAAGTGGGCTAGAGTTCACTGTTCTGCCAGCAGAGGAGCAGCTATTTATTCACATTCTTTGTTCCCCATACTTAATCCGTGGCTGACTTCGCCCTTTGCTCCCAAATACACCATCTTCCTTAATTATCTCCTCTGCTGTGAGGCTGCTTGGGAAAAGAATTACAGATTGAGTTCATCCTACCCGAGGGTTCCTGCCCTTGTCTGGCACTTGCTCTGTGTTGCAATGTGTGAGGCTTGTGCTGGACACGGCTCAGAGGTGGACCCGGCCTCAGGGCCTCCAGACACGAAACTAGACATACAGGATACAAGTGAGGAATAATAAATAAATAACGGCGGAGGCAGAAATCGGTTTTAGTTTAAGTTTCTCAGGGCACCCACATCTGGAATGCAGGGACCATGTCTGGTTTTGGATGTGGTTCAGGTTTGGCCCTCCTTGGCTTGAATTTCTCTGAGCTGAGCCAGTCTACCTGGCTGCGGTGGTACTGTTTTCTTCAGAGAGTGAACAGGCATGTTTCCATTTCCATGCTTGGTGGCCGGGTCCAAACAACACGTGGGTGGTTGTACTGGATGAGCCTTAAGATCCTTTTCTACCTGGAGATTCTGTGATTCATTTAAAATGGGTGTGCACCCCTGACAATTTGTTGGTGGTGATTTCCTCTGCTGGGTCTGGCTTCCTGTTGATTCTACTTTACCGAATATTGCTCAAATCCATTCATTATTTTCCTCCACCAGTTCTTCCCAAGTTCATATTTCATTTGCCTGAATGACTTGCAATGGTCTCTGCTATGGACTGGATGTTTGTATCCCCCTAAAATTCATATGTTGCAGCCCTAACCCCCAATGTGATGGTATCAGGAGATGGGGCCTTTGTGAGGTAATTAGGTTTAGATGAGGTCATGTGTGTGGGGCCCCTATGATGGGATTAGTGCCCTTATAAGAAGAGAAAGAGATCAGAGCCTTCCCCCTCTGTGATGTGACGATACAGCAAGAAGGTGGCCATCTACAAGTAGGACGAGGGTTCTCCCCAGATGCTGAATCTGCCAGTACCGTGATCTTGGACTGCCCAGCATCCAGAACTGAGAGAAATAGATATTTGTAGTTTAAGCCACCCAGTCTATGGTATTTTGTTATAGCATCCCAAACTAAGACAGTTCCCAAACTGATGTCTCTGCTTCCACACTGTGGTCCCAACCCTCATACACATTAAAATGCATGTTAAAATGCATAGATTTAATAAATTAATGCTTTCACACACATACTCACACACAAAAAAATCAACACTTATCAAAGGAAGTATAAGAGTTTCTCTTTATGTGCTCAGAACAAGAAGGAGGTCTTAAATAAGTTGCAAAAAGCATCAAGTAAAAAGGAAAAAAAAATGATAAATTTGGCTATATTGAAATTAAAACTTATGTGGAATAATAAAGATAATTACACCAAGAGACAAGCCACAGACTGGGAGTAGATATTTGTAACTCATAATCAACAAAGGAACACTTTCTAAAGTATGTAAAGAACTCCTATGAATCAACAAGAAAAAACAAACCAGTAGAAAAAGTGGTAAAGATATGAACAGGGAATTCAGAAAAGAGGACATTTGTGTTACTAATAAATACATGAAAAGATGTTCAACCTAACCAGAAATCAGGAGAATGCCAATGAAGGGCTTCCCTGGTGGTCCAGGGGTTAAGAATCCGCCTTCCAATGCAAGGGACATGGGTTCGATCCCTGGTCGGGGAACTAAGATCCCACGTGCTATGCGGCAACTAAGCCCACGCGCCACAACTACTGAGCTCAGGCACCTCAACTAGAGAGAGCCCACGTGCTGCAAACTACAGGGCGCACGCTCCCTGGAGCCCGCGCGCCACAACTAGAGAGAGAAGACCTGTGCGCCACAACTAGAGAGAAGCCCAGGCTCTGCAACAAAGAGACCGCGCGCCGCAACGAAAGATCCTGAGTGCCAAAACTAAGACACGACGCAGCCAAAAAAATAAAATAAAATAATATTTTTTTAAAACTGCATGCGTAGCTTGGTTTCACTTAAAAAAAAAAGAATGCAAATGAAAATGTGACACCATTTTATATCCACCAGATTGGCAAAAATTAAAAGTCCAGTGAGACCAAATGTTGTCAGGAAGGTGGGGAAATTGGGGTTGTCTTACGCTAATGGCAGGAATAGAAATTAGTAAAGCCATTTTGGGGAGGGATTGAATGCTCTCTAGTAAAGATGGATATATCCGCCGATTCTTATTAATTCCTCTCCTAGGGGGATGTTTGTACAAAGAAAGAGTCATATATCAGGATATTTGTAATAGCTGCAAGTTGGAAATAATTTAAGTTTCCATCAAAAAGGAGGTGGGAAAATAAAGGTTGCACAGTCGTATCATGGAATGCTATATAGCAGTTACAATGATAGAACAAGTCAATGTATCCAGCTGAAGGACCGTGAAAACATAATGTTAAGGGAATTAGTGTTTGATGGGTATGGAGTTTTAATTCAGGAAGAGGAAAAAGTTCCAGAGATGGATGGGTTGGTGATATTTGCACAACAAAATGAATGTAGTTAATGCCATTGAACTGTATACTTAAAATGGTAAATTTTAAGTTATATCTATTTTACCACAATTTAAGGGGAAAAAAACCCCCATAATGAACAGAATTAGGCGCACCACGAAATGCATTAGATGATGTGCTCATGACATTTAAAAATATTAAATAATCATAACTAAATAAATAAAGCATTAAACATATTGAATATGTATATATATATGATCAATTCATAAAGACAAAGATGAGAAGGAATCACACCGAATGCAAGATATGCTTACCTGCTGGGAGGGAGAGGAGGAAAGTCTGAGGCGGTAGCTGTGGTAGAATTCTATCTGTGACATTTTATTAAAAAAAAAAATCTAAGAAAACTCATTAAATGTTAAAACAAAATAGGTGTTACACCCATCTCGACATTGTTCCGTCTGAAGACGGGGGCAGTCTCTCCCTCTGTGATCGGGCTTTTATGTGTCACGTGCTCTCTGGCCTTGCATCTGTTCAGGACCAGCTCTTAGCCTTATATTTCTGGAGGTCCTTTTATGTCTCAGGCACATTGCTAGGTGCTGGGAACTCCATGATGAACAGAACAGGCATGGGTCCTACTCTTAGACAGCATTTTCCTCCCAGGGATGTTCTCGCACAACGGTTTTCAAAGAGAGGCGCCTGGACCATCAGCATCCGCCTGGCCTCGGCACGTACTGGAAATGCAAATTTGGGGGCACCACCCCAGACCTGTTAACTCAGATGCTATGGGGGTGGGGCCCCATATGGGGCACTTTCATGAGCCCTCCAGGCGATTCTGGTGCACGCTCGAATTTGGAAATCATTGCTCTTATATAAAGAAGAGAATGCTATCTCCTTTGTACACTCAATCTGAGGTGGAGGTGGGCAGGGGGTGTCCCTCCAAAAGTTGCCTGTGTCCCAAAGTGTTCCAGAGGTGAAGAAAATGCCCTTTCATCACGGTTGCATACACCACCCCAGTTCTGGTGCCCGCTGCCCTGGGGCGCTTGGGACTCCCTCCCCTGTCCCCTCCCCACGCTCAGCCTTTGGGGTTGTGCCTGGCTTCCCAGTCAGACTCAGCCTCCATGGACTCTCCCTCGAAGCTGCTCACACCAGGTCCTCTGTCTACTCCTGGGGCTGACTGAGTTCAAGTCATGTTCCCAGAAGTACTACAGCGCCCAAGGGGAAGTTGGACGCAGTTGGATACCTGGGTACCGGAGTGTCTGTGCTCCACCGGCCCACGGACACTCCATCCCACCTCCTGCCTGGTAAAGATATCCTACTACTCTCCTTAGTTTCACATTTAAGACCCTCAGTGACCTGACCCCATCTGCCTTTTTCTCTCTCCCTCCTGAAAGAAGACTCTGGAAAAAACAGCACTTTTCCTTGCTCATAGAAGATATTCACAGTTTCCTGTCTCAGAGGCTTGTATTTTATTTTATTTTATTTGGATTTCTTCTGTCCGGAGTAGTTTCCATATATGACAACTCCACTCTCCCCAGTTCAACCCCCATACATACTTATCATTTCAGATCAGCCTCAAATGCCATTTCCTCTCTCTGTAGCTGGAGGCGATTGCTTCTTCCTTTGTGCTTTCCTAGTCCAAGGCTTTATCGGCTTCTGTAACCTGCCATTTATCTCTCCCATTTCATTTTGTATTCCAATGTTTTATGTATTTGTCTTATTAAGTCATGAACTTAACTTATTGTCTTATTCAGACATCTTAGTCGAGATGATTCCTTTAACGATGCTGAGCATACTTTCAAGCTCAGGTGATATCAATAAGGGTATTGTTCCAAAGTGTCTAAGACATGGTCTTCTGTCCACAAATTACTGGAGGACTAGAGGGGGAGACAGATACCTTGTTTATACAAGGCGACAGAGTTCAGGATAGGGTGATGTGTTTGCCTGGAGGAGAGAGAGACTGATTCTGCCTGTGAAGGCGTTGGAAGCGGGAAGGGTTGACGGAGAAGGTCTGACTGGAAGCCGTCCGAGTGAGGAGATCTCATTACAAGAAAGTGTAAGAGGACGGGAGGCTGAAACAGGGCAAAGATGTCCTCCCCATTTTCGAGGAGAAAAGACAGAAAGGTATAGATGGCAAAGAAGAGGGGTAAGTACAGTTTCACAGAAGCCAAGGGAAGAATATGTTTCTGTAGGAATGGAGTTAGAATCAGCACCAAAAGTTAAGTAGGGAGATGCCCTTGATACAAGGTCATCCTTACTGCCAGACTTTTTGCAGGAACTACAGGAGGTACCTAACCTGAGAACAAAGGTAATTGCCTTGCAGGATCTCCCGTGGAAACTGAAGGCACCTCTTTGAATTTAAGGCTTGGTTGCTATTTGAACTTCCTTATTTGCATGATTTAGATTGCTGTTTTTTCAATCTACGGACTGTAGATATATTTAAGATATACATTTTTCCCTTTAGAAAGAGTCTATAGTAATTAAGTTGAGAAGCGCTGAATTACAGTTTTCCTCCCGGTGTGTTTTGTGAAGTCTCGCTCTGTCCAGTAGGAGGCAGCATAACCTAATGCTCTGAGTCAGGATCCTTGTTGCTGGAGTCGGCTCTGGCCCAGGGAAGGAGGCTTCCCTCTGTTCTGTGCTTCCGTTTCCTTCTCTACCTCCTGAAAAAGGTAGGAACTAACTAATAGCCAAACATCTTCAAAACGTTAAATGATCTGGGGGTGCCGGGTAGAAATCACAGCTGAATGTAACCCCAATCTCTCTCTGACTTGGCCCTGACATCTGAAAATCTCAAAGCTTTTTACAAGGGAATCTTGTTCCCATTTCTGCAAACGGAAACTCTAGTATGTAAATTCACAAAAGACAAGGATGTCCAGTATGTAGATGTAAGTAAACTAAAATAAACATCACAGCAAACTTCCACCTGTAGGTATGAAAAAGTGGAAAAGCAAGAGTTTTTCTGGCCGTTTCCATTTCCATTTTGTTACTTTAATGCTCTAAAATTGTTTAAAACAATTATATTACTTTTGAATATATTAAAGCAGTCATTTGTCTATTGCAAACAGTGTACATTACTCTCTGCAAGAGCTGAAATATTAGGTCTGATGTATTATATTTGCAAGTCCCTCTACTTCCCAGAGGCAGCAAAGCATAGTGGAGACGCATACCAGCCCCTCCCTCCAGCTGTGTGACCTCAGAGAGGTGATCCAACCTCTCTGATCTTCCCAGCACCTATGAAATTGGACTGGTCATAATAGTACCAACTGGGTAAGCTTGTTGGTGAACATGAAACAAGAGCCTGGCACATAGTGGACATTCAGTAGATATTTCAGCAAATTATTAGTGGCTGGATATTTGGTCCCTAATCTAGAATACGACATGGGGCATTGGATTAGGTACCTTCCAAATATCAGGTTCTATGGATATAGTGAAATGATAAAATGTACTTTCATTTTGGTTTTGTTAAAACCACCCTTACGTTGAACACCGACAGAAAAGTTACTCTGCTGATCTTGACCATGTTAAAGCGGTCAGGATCATGAGCTACATCCTCAAAAGGCCTCAACTGCTTTTTCTCTCCCCATAGGTGAATTTCTTGGGGAGGTGCACTTCTGGACTGAGCACTGCAGCTACTGTCATTCACTAAACAGGGTTCCAAGCCACTCGCGGGAATTAATGGACATGATTATGTTTGGGGGACCTGTGAAGGAGAATCAGTATACAACTAGAACAAGATGCCATGTGGAAAATGGTTGTGTGGTCCTATGTGTTTGGAGACCCTGCATACTACAGTCTCCTCCTAGAGATTCACCATGTGCTGCCACGTATTAAAAGCTCCGAGTAGCTCTGTCCAATAGAAATGGGATATGAGCCGCAGGTGCAACTTAAAATTTTCTAGCAGCCACGTTAAAAAAGGAAAAAAGGAACAGATGAAATTGATTTTAATAATATATTTTATTGAACCCCATTTACCCCAAATAGTACCATTTCAACCTGTAACCAATATTTTAAAAGAGTTTAAATTATCTCAGTCTTTGATAGACGACATGTATTTTAACACCTAGCGCGCGTCTCAGTTGGGATTAGTCACGTCTCAGTTGGGATTAGTCGCGTCTCAGTTGGGATTAGTCACGTCTCAAGTGCTCTGGGACCACACGGAGCTAGCAGTTACGTGATAGTATGACTCAGGCTCAGAGAATCCGTGCTTGGAGGGAACCCCAATAGAACCTGAAAAGGCCCCAAGAAGTTACAGGGAAAATAATGGAAAAGAATAGAAGGCGCATTTAGGTTAACTTAAAAGCCAAGATCTTAGAAGAGAGACTGTCCAGAAAAGGCTTAAATGACAACAACTTAAGTTAGGGTTAAAAACTGACCAATATCAGCATTTTTCTTAAAACCCCAGGCAGAGATGGGCACCAGAGGCACCTATGGTCCAGGTGAGGAGGTGGTATGGTCTTGTGTTTACTGACCGCTCTGAATTCTTCTTTAATCTTGTGTTTCTCTGCTTCTGGGTGTCTATAGGTGGAGGCTGGACGGTGATTTTTTTAAAATCTTCAAATCACGTACGTTAGCAGCAGCCACTTCTCAAACTCTTTAGCAAGAGGCAATTTTTGTTCCCCGTCTCATCCCACTTTTGTGGTCCCAACCTTTTCATTGTGTCTGCGAGCTGGCGTTCTCTTCACTCCCCATCCCGACTCCCCCAACTTCGTCTCATCTTCGGGCCAGCTCTCTTCCCCCAGACAGAAGAAGCCACAGACTTGAAATATTTGGTCCCCTCCTGACCTGTTGTGAAATACTTCCTCTCACGTGCCTCTGTAAAAAAAAACGTTTTATGATCCCGCGTATTAATCCATGTGGTTCTTTATCAGTGCTGCATAATTGTACCATGAACCGCAGCCATAAGTTAAAGACCTTCTCAAAACTCTCCGTGATTGCTCTGGACAGTAGTGTAGGAGGGAAGATGGCAGAAGTTTAATCAGAGACTAGGAGTCTTTCAGGAGACCATCCAACCTATCTCAGGACTCATCCAAAGGCTGCTTGCTTTTCCCTCCCAAGCTTTTCTCTTGATCCAAGGTCTGTTAACAATTTGAAAGTCAAATCCCCCTCTCGGGTTACGGAATGGGTATCTCCTTTTGTCGTGAAAGGGGGTGTGTAATTATTCCATCGAGGTTCAGACACCTGATCCCAGCTGGTAGATCCCCCAAGGATACTCCGTCAGCACTAAGCTCCCAAGTTACCTTCTCAAGTGGGCAGTGCCACGTAACCAAACCGGCCATCCGATTGCCCCTCCTGGAAGGCAGCAAACATCTGCTGGGCTCCAAGGACCGTGTTTTATGTAAACACGCCCAGCTCACTCCATCATCTGGAGACGTGTGTGGAGAGACAGGCAATCGAGTTGGGACCACATGCTTTCGATAATCTTTTGGCAAGTGAGCGTTTCGCGAAGCCAGGATTTGTCATTATCCTTTCTCTTTCTTAGCTGTGAGAAAAATAGATACATGTTTTGCTGGTTGCACTTTTTGAAAGTCACTTGTCTGTTTTTTGGTGCCCGAAATGACTTCCAAGGCTATGAATGTCGATTTTGGTTACTTTCCCTCCCGTGGTTGAGGTTACTTTCCTTCTACAGTGGGAGAGGAAAGATGGGCAGGAAAGATGACCTAAAATGACCAAGACAGATTGTAGTTTAGGGCAGAGGGCCCATTCTCCTGTCTGGGCCTGTCTACACCGCCAGCCTGGGCGCCTACAACTTCCTGCTGCTTCACCCTTATCCTCCCAGCTAACGTTTGCTCTCAGGAGCTCATGAAGGTGATTTATACCTTAGTTTTGGGGGTTTTTTTTTTGCTATAATACATATATCATAAAATTCACTCCTTTTAAGTGGTTTGTTAGTATATTCCAACATTGTGCAACCATTACCGCTAACTCCAGAACATTTTCATCACCCCTAAAAGAAACTCTGTGTTTAACAGTCATTCCCCTCACCCCCAGCACTAAGCTACCTTCTGTCTCTAGAGATAGGCCTCTTCTGGACATTTCCTATAAAAGGAATCCTACAGTATGTGAGTTTTGTGTCTGGCTTCTTTCACTTAGAAGAATGTTTTCAAGGTTCGTCTATGTTGTAGCATGAATCAGTACTTCATTCCTTTTTATGGCTGAAGAATATTCTGTGTTCCTCACTTGGTTTATCCACTCATCCATTGATGGACATTTGTGTTGTTTCCACCTTGAGGCTAATATGAATAATACTGTCGTGAACATTCCTGTACAGGTTTTTGTGTGGATATAAATGTTTTCATTCCTCTTGGTGATATACTTTGGAGTGGAATTGCTGGGTCGTGTGGGAACTATGGTTAACTTTTTGAGAAACTGCCAAACTGTTCTCCAAATTGGCTGCACCATTTCACATTCCACCAGCAATATCTGAGGGAGCCATTTCTCCACATCCTCACCAATGCTGGTTACCGTCTGCCTTTTTGGTCACGGTCATAAGTGTGGATGTGAAGTCCTATCTCATTGTGGTTTTGATTTGCATTCCCCTGATGACTAATGATGTTGAGCATCTTCTCATGTGTTTATTGGCCATTTGTATGTCTTTGGAGAAATGTCTCTTCAAATCCTCTGCCCATTTTTCAACTGGGTTGTCTTTTCATTGTTGAGCTATAAGAGTTCTTTATGTATTCTGGATACTAGACCCTTACCAGGTATAAGATTTGCAAATATTTTCTCCCATTTTGTGGATCATCGTTTTACTTTCTGGATAGCTTCCTTGGAAGCAAAAAAAATTTAATCTTGATGAAACCTGATGTATCTATTTTTTATGTGGTGCCTGTGTTTAGGATATTTTTATGCTACATCACCTCTTTGAGTGTACTTATGTTTTAAATTTTACCTTTAGTTATAGAATGACAGTCTTTGCCTTTGGTTAAAATAACGTAAGCCTAAGGATCAAGTAGGCAAGGATTTTGAGGGGCAGGGAGATCACTCAAACTACCTGCGTGTTAAAAGCTTAATATTGAGATAGGTACCTCAGTGTGTGTGTGTGTGTGTGTGTGTGTGTGTGCGCACGCACAGATCAGCATTGCTTGAGGGCCTGACAAATGACACAGGACTGAAGCGAAAGTCGACTTGCAGACTAGGATGGAAACTGAGAGTGAGAACACCAGCTCTCACACGTCTGTGGTTCACCCCAGTTCCAGTTCTTCTCAGGCCGAGCTGGAGACGATGCCTCTAAACAGGGTCTCCTGCCCCCCACGCTTATCACGTTATCCTTCTGCCTGTAATACTCATATCATCATCTTCATCCTCCCAGACCCGTCTCAAACGCAGCCCCTACAGAGGGGCACTGGAGCCTAGACCCTCGGTCAGACTGTGTTTACACTTTTTATTTGCACACTTATCATACTCTGTTTTGTGCACTCCTGTGCCCACACCCTCCTTGAGAATCTCCAGTTGGACAGGGTTGGGGTCTTCTTCGCCTCCGCATTTTGGGGGGGTCGAGCCTTGAACACTGGGTTCTCGGTTAGCACTTGTGGCCTTGACCTGAACAACCTCTGCTGACTGGTTCTCAGAGCCACTTTATCTAACATAAACTTTTGTCAAATATGCCTTTCATCTTCATAGTCTTCTAGTTATTGTTATTATTATTATTATTTTTGGCTGTGCCATGGCACTCGGGATCTTAGTTCCCTGACCTGGGATGGAACCTGTGCCCCCTGCAGTGGAAGCGCGGAGTTCTAACTGGACTGCCAGGGAAGTTCCTCTTCTAGTTATTTTAAAAACATACACACAGAAAACCCTTTTAAGGTGTATGGCAAGAGTTTCAGATCATACACCACTTGGACCCATTAAAGAATTAATACAAAAATTAAAGATCAATATCAGGTGGGCTTCCCTGGTGGCACAGTAGTTAAGAATCCGCCTGTCAATGCAGGGGACATGGGTTTGAGCCCTGGTCCGGGAAGATCCCACATGCCACGGAGCAACTAAGCCTATGCGCTACAGCTACTGAACCTGCGTGCTGCAACTACTGAAGCCCGTGCGCCTAGAGCCTGTGCTCCGCAACAAGAGAAGCCACCGCAATGAGAAGCCCGCGCACCACAACGAAGAGTAGCCCCCGCTCGCCGCAACTAGAGAAAGCCCGCGCGCAGCAACGAAGACCCAACGCAGCCAAAAAAAAAAAAAAAAAGATCAATATCAGGTGAGTTCTTACGCCCTGTGTCTGCCTGTCTGTCTCTCTCTCTGTCTATATGTATATATGTATTTTAATCAAAGTAAAATTCATATAATGTAAATTAACCACTTTACAGTGAACAATTCTGTGTCATTTAGTACATTCTCAATGTCGTGCAAATGCCACCTCTACCTAATTCCAAAACATTTCCATCACTCCTCAAAGAAACCCCACTCCCAATCACTCCCCATTCCCTCCTCCCCCAGCCCCTGGCAACCACCCATCGGTGGGCCCTTTCGGTGGATTCCCCGATTCTGGACATTTCCTATAAATAGAATCATGCAGTCAGTGACCTTTTGTATCTGGCTTGTATCCTCTAGCATAATATGTATATATTTTTGGCCACGCCAAGGCATGCGGGAACTTAGTTCCCAGACCAGGGATCGAACCCGTGCCCCCTGCAGCGGAAGCACGGAGTCCTAACCACTGGACCACCAGGGAAGTCCCTAGCATAGTATTTTGAGGTTCATCCATGTTGCAGGATGCCTCAGTACTTCATTCCTTTTCATAGCTGAATAGTATTCCATTGTGTTGCCCTCCTAATTTTTTAAAACAAAGTTCAGGTTAATTACCTATATCCATAAACGAATAGACCAACTCTCTCACCCAGCCCCTCCCAGTGTTATGTAACCACAGCCTGATGGGCGGAATATTACACTAACAGGATTGGACCTCTTCATCACTGTAGTCAAAGCTGACTCTAATTAATCAGATAATGTAAGCTGTTCCAATTTAATTCCACTCAAATAACATCATGAAATTTGGGCACTAGGAAGGATTAGTGGCAGAAGAAAATAAACATGAGTGAAGCTTCTGAACAGACTTGATTCCGGCTGGAGGCATGTGCCGCCCCCCTGGTCCACCGACCTATCACCATCATCAAACTCACAGCCTGCACGCTCTTCCAGTGGGGAAAACACTCCCTGCCCTAGAGCTATTCGGACTCTGAAATGCTGTGATTCTGTAGGTCCTTACTTTGTTTCTTCCCCAAAGGGCTCACATTTCTTGATATTGGAATGTTTAGGGAGACCCTTAATTGGGAAATCAGGGGGACCATTAGCTCAGGAGCACCCCCTGGAGGCAACGCGGACAGGGTTTGAATTCCGTGGAACCCTCGCGGCTAAAGCAGGAGATGGTCACAAGAGCAAGCTTGTGTACGAACCACAGGGCACAGAGATCTGGAGTACATGATGTGGGTTCTAACTATGGCTGCAAACGTTGAGCTTCCTTTGGGTCTCTCCTTGCTTCAGTGTCTTTCATTCTTCTGCTCAGGGATAGTGGGAGAAATCAGGGAGAAGAAACCAAGGGGTCCCCACTATGAAGGTTAAGGAGCAGAATAGACTATTTTTTTTCAACAGTTTCAGTGGCGGCTACATGAATGAGCTGGAGAGGGAAGAACAGTGAGATTACAGAACTGCACAAGGGAACTGAATCGAGTCATTTGGAGATTGGATCAGAGAAGGAAAAGCATTCATCTCTCAAAGCTGCAGTGTATTCAACTGAAAAATGGGAATGCTAATCAGAAAGCACTGCTCTCTGTAAGGTGCCAGTAGAAAATGTCAGCACGGTTGCACTTATTGGAGGAACCATTGAAGGGTATCAGGAGGTCCCCCCCCACCCCAAATATGCCACTTTGGCATAAGGATTATTTTGAGCTGAAGGCAACTGAGAATCAACAGATGCAGGAAGAATTCTCTGGCCTCCCCTTATCCACCTAGAGCTGGGCATAAATTTCCCTTGGTGACAAGAGTCCCTCTCTCCTGTACCAGGAGGAGAACGACTCATATCACCAGAGAAAGAGAATCGGCACCAAGATGAGTCTGCATAAACAGACTTTACTGAAATAACCCTTATCTTCCATTAGCTCTTCCATGTACATCCTAGTCACTTCCCCACAATTTATTGTGCCTCGAAGCCCAAAACCCCTTTCCTTTGTTAAAATGATATATAAGCCCCCGAGTCTAATCACCTCTTTGAGTTTTAGTTCTTTTTTTTTTTTTTTAATATTTATTTATTTTAGCTTCACTTGGTCTTAGTTGCGGCATGCAGACTTCTTAGCTGCAGCAAGCAGGCAGCATCTAGTTCCCTGACCAGGGATCGAACCCGGGCCCCCTGCATTGGGACTGCAGAGTCTTACCCACTGGACCACCAGGGAAGTCCCGAGTTTTAGTTCTTTTCTATAAATTCCCATGCATGTAAAATATTAGTAAAAATTGTATGCCTTTTCTCCAATTATTTTGTCTTTTGTTAGTGTAATTTGCAGGCCCCCGGTGACAGAGTTTAAGAGGATAGAGGAAAGGTTTTTCCTCCCTGACACCGTGTGTCCTGCAGGATGTGCAGATGACCCAGAGGAGTGCTGCCGTTTTGCCATTAGAGGTGAGGGGGACTCCTCGCAATTTGATTCAATGCCTTGGCATCGTGGGATTTTGCCAAGGCTATTTTTGTGATGACTGTCCACCAGAATTGCTTGGTAAATACCTGTTGACCGACTGGCTGATGGCATGCTAACGGCAATTCGCAGAGAACAGCTTTCTTCTGATGAGTTTTAGTCACAGACCCAGAATAGAAAAGCGATAGAAGCAGCCAGATGTTAAGTTGAGACTTGGGAGAAGAGACGAAAAACTGCTTACCGAGAAGAGTCAGAGGTACGAAGTGATACTGAGTTTCTTGTTTTCCATGAGGAGTAAGGACTTAACACAAGTTGTTGGCTGATTTGAGAGAAACTGATCACCCAGTCATTCAGAAAGGGCGTTTTGTCATCTGAAAAACATTCCAAGGCAGGAATTTTGTTTAGAGAATTTAGAGTACAAAGTCTTTGACTGTAATCCCAGGAGACACATTGGTGAAATTTAGTTCCCTAGAATAAGTGGTACTAAGCCTTCAAAGGAAGACAATACATGACACATCTTAAAAAGTATTTGGGGATTGATATGGGAGCCTGTGATTTAATTTTCCAGAGGCACAGCCCCAAGCAGGACAAGAAACAAATGCTTTTACGTCTAAAACGAGAAATAACGTGGTTACAAAAGATGCTAGTTTGAGATGGCTAATAAGCCATGACCATGAAATAATGCCAGGACAATGAAATGAAATACACAGCAATGAAATACCAAGTGAAATACTGGGCCAGATCGGGGAGTGGACAGAGGAATGTTGCACGTGGCAGGGAGATGATGGAATGATCCTTCCACCTTTGAGAGCAGAGCAAGGTTATATGATTATGAAGAACCCCGGGCAGTAAACCTGTAAACACAGGTTGAAGGAGCCCTTGAACACAGGACTCCTGAAGCTGACCAGCTCAGGTGTGCAGACTGCAGGGAACTCCTTCCACGATGAGGTGGTACATGAGGGATTGATGGACGATTCAGTTTGCCCAGAATCAGAATAAAAGAGGTGGGTAGGGGTAGCACACCGAGGTAGCTCCCACGATGGAGACCAGAGAGCAGAGAAAAAGGAAAAAAAGATCACTGGGTTCTGAGTCCAGACACGAAAGGAAAAGTTCGGTCGACTAAAACGAAGGAGAGAACTGGGGAAACAAAAAATGCAGCATGGCCTGGCATTGTGGTCAAAAGCGAGAAAAGACGGTGGAAACCGGTCCTTCTTATTCTCCGTGGGCAAAAAGAATCAGCCAGGCCGAGCGCAGATAAAGGAATCCGAGGCTGACTGCCAAAGACCGGAGGTAAAAGACGCAAGCAAGAAGAGTTCAGAAGTTCAGGAAAATAAAAGAGGATTATCATTCAAGGGTTCTGTGAACCAGAGAAAAGGTGAAATGACAGGAAGCTCTGGGAGTGGCTGGGGGGGTGGGGACAGAGGGGGTGGGGGAGGGGAGAGGAGCAGTCACTTGGGTGAACTGCACCGCGTGTGGATGGGAGTCTAAGTACACTGATGTAGGCGGGCCGGCTTTCTTCTCGCAAAGCACCTAATCAACCAAGTAAACTCCCGCCAAAAGACCAGATCTGACGGTGGAGGACTGGTTCTGGGCTGGCTCCATTTTTACATTCTTGGAGAGAAAATTCCTACTGCCTTGGCATTTCAATCTTTTTAAAAAGTTTAAGTTTTTCTATTTTATTGTTTTTATTTATTTATTTTTGGCTGCATTGGGTCTGTTGCTCCACGCGGGCTTTCTCTAGTTGCGGCGAGCAGGGGCTACTCTTCGTTGCGGTGCGCGGGCTTCTCACTGCAGTGGCTTCTTTTGTTGCAGAGCACGGGCTCTAGGCGCACGGGCTCAGTAGTTGTGGCTCGCGGGCTCTAGAGCGCAGGCTCAGTAGTTGTGGCTCACGGGCTTAGTTGCTCCGCAGCATGTGGGATCTTCCCGGACCAGGGCTCGAAGCCATGTCCCCTGCATTGGCAGGCGGATTCTTAACCACTGCACCACCAGGGAAGCCCAAGTTTTTCTATTTTAAATAAAACCACGCCAGATTTGAAAAAGCACTCAGAGGGTTGCTTGTAACAAAGGAAGACAGAGGGGTGGGGCATCAGTGGGGATGTCCAGGGCTCCCCCTTTCCAGGGAATGGAGGATGATAGAAGATAATGAAACAGATGTAGAGGTAACAAGAAGTGCGGTGAAGGCAGGATAAATTAGAGAACTAAAATACTGCCCAGAACAGGAGACAAATCTACAGGAAAATATTGACAGAAAGGAAGAAAGAAATCTCTGTAAATGATGGAGATGAGAGAAAAAATGAAGACATACAAGAGTAAAATCCGAAGGGGAAAGGCAAGACAGGTCCTGATGAAAGCCGGAAGCATGAAGGATCATTGAGGGAAGGGAAGGGAGTCAAAATGTTGGTAAAAATTAGGACAAATAAAACTAATGAACAGAATTTTCAAAAGTTATAATTTTTTAAAATTTATTTTATTGAAGTATAGTTGATTTACAATGTTGTATTAATTTCTGCTGTACAGCAAAGTGATTCAGTTATACATATATATTCTTTTTCATATTCTTTTCCATTATGTTTTATCACAGGATATTGAATATAGTTCTCTGTGCTATACAGTAGGACCTTGTTGTTTATCCATTTCTATATACTAGTTTGCATCTGCTAACCCCAAACTCCCAATCCATCCCTCCACCACACCCCCTCCCCCTTGGCAACCACAAGACTGTTCTCTATGTCTGTGAGTCTGTTTCTGTTTCCTAGGTAAGTTCATTTGTGTCATATTTTAGATTCCACATATAAGTGACATCATATGGTATTTGTCTTTCTCTTTCTGACTTACTTCACTTAGTATGATAATCTTTAAGTCCATCCAAGCAAATGGCATTATTTCATTCTTTTTTATGGGTGAGTGATTGTCCATTGTGTGTGTGTGTGTGTGTGTGTGTGTGTGTATATATATATATATATACCCCATCTTCTTTATCCATTCATCTGTAGATGGACATTTAGGTTGTTTCCGTGTCCTGGCTATTGTGAATAGTGCTGCTATGAACATTGGGGTGCATGTGTCTTTTCAAATTATGGTTTTCTCCGGATATATGCCCAGGAGTGAGATTGCTGGATCACATGGTAGGTCTATTTTTTATTTATTTGGCTGTGCCAGGTCTTAGTTGCGGCATGCAGGATCTTCATTGTGGTATGTGGGCTCTTTTAGTTGCAGCATTCGGGCTCTTGGTTGCAGCATGCATGCAGGATCTAGTTCCCTGACCAGGGATCGAACCCAGGCCCCCTGCATCGGGAGCACAGAGTCTTAACCACTGGACCACCAGGGAAGTCCCTGGTAGCTCTATTTTTAGTTTTTTGAGGAACCTCCATACTGTTTTCCATAGTGGCTGCACCAATTTACATTCCCACCAGTGAAGCATGGTCCCTGGAAAAGTTATAATTTTTAGTGTACTCAGAAGTTTTGAAACTTTGTTAAGATGATGCAGATGGGACAGAATATTTAGACTTTTAAAGACCAAAATTAGAGCATAAAGAATGTGTTCTTGTTTGGCTAGACTGTTGGTTTAAAAAAACGATTTTCAATATATTTGGTCATAGGGTTTTAATGCACTCTTGGAAATTTGAAATGACTGCAAAAAGGGAATTCAAAGATCATTTTGTAAAAATGGTATATTTTCTCTATTTCTTCCTTTCAGTCTCTTTCTGTACACAAACTTGAATATTCTTTTTCCTAAACATTTGCAGACATCATGATACTTCAGTATGCATTTCCTGTTAGTAATGAACGTACTCCTACCTGCCCACGAAAACTCTATCACACCAAAAATTTTTTAAAAATTCACACCTAAGAAAACAAATAATAATTCCATAATATCTAATAGGCAGTCATATTTAAATATCAGCAATGCCAAGAATAATTAAGCTCTTGTTTTTTTGTTTTTTTAAAGAAGAATCCAATTAAGTTTCACCCATCGCGTTTGGTTGTTTTGTCTCTTGGGAGTCTAATCTTTTTAGCCCAAACTCATCATTTCTGACAGGAGAAAGATACTGTTGAGATAAGGTGATTTGCCCAAGGCTGATACACAGAGCATATGCCCCATTTCACTTAAGTAGGATTTTGTAGTAAGATAGCTTTAAATTTTAAAATAATTTAAAAATGATAAGTATCAAAGATGTCATCATCGTGCAGGAATTGCTCCTCCTCTCTTAGCAATACTGAACCTTCAGGACAAGTCAGATATTGTCCTGGACATTTGCATTTGTTAGCTTAGTTAACGTGTCACAAACCCCACGATGATGACTCAGAGACGCTGTCCTGTCACACAGCAGAAGCTCAGAGCTGTTGCCAGCCTGAGCTGGGTCTGGAGGCTGGCAGAAGACCCGGACAGATCCGCTGAGGCTTAATACCACTTTTCTGCTCTGACTCTCCAGGGCAGCAACACATGCTGCCTCTGACTATATTTCGAGACTGCAGTGGGCCCTCTGTACCCACGGGTTCCGCATTCGCGGATTCAACCAATCGTGGATTGAAAATACTCGGAAAAAAAAAAGAAAGTTCTGAAAAGCAAAACTTGAATTTGCCGGGCACTGGCAACTATTTACATAAAATTTACATTGTATTAAGTATTATAAGTAATCCAGGGATGGTTTAAAGTATACAAAGGATTGTATGGTAGGTTATGTGCAAATACTGTGCTATTATTTTATATCAGGGAGTTGAGCATCCTCAGATCTTGGTATCTGCGGAGGTCCTAGAACCAGTCTCCCGCTGATACCGAGGGGTGACTGTATATTTGTAAACTGTATGTAACTTTTCGATTGAAGTCATAAAAATAAGTGGTGCCCTCTCCCCAGCTAATTGCCTGCCAGTATTCTCAATAGCTGGCACTGGAGAGTCAATCAGATGCCACTTTGGAGAAAGGAAAAATGGCAAGCAAGGCAAGGTGAAATATTCAGCCTTTGACGCTTTGGCCAACACAAACTAATGGGGTTCCTAGGACTCCTTTTGGCAATAAAGGGTGACTGCAGAACACTTAGTAACAGTGAGAGGAAGAGCAGGTGATGCAAATGAGAAATACTGCTACTAAATGAACCTAGATTGAAAGTAAGGTTAATGAAAGTGGATCTTTCTCTTGCTGCTTTTGTGTTTTCTCTTGGTAAACTATATGAAGATGCCAAGGTAGATACCTTGGTTTATTTGCCTTTGCATTCCCTGGACTTCATGCATAGTTTGGAATATACATTGGTATTCAGATACGACATTAATTCAGCAAATATTTCCTGAATACATCTGTGTGCCAGGTGCTGTGCTGGTCCTGCCCCGAGATAAGAAATAGACAGGCAATTTCCATCCTGCTTGGTAAGCTTGATGGACGATGGGGTAAGTGCTTCGTGTCACAGGCTTGGGAGGGACAGGAGGCTTCCAGGAGGAGGTGCCATTTAAGTCGAGACTGAAGGTGGAGTAGTGATTCAAGTAGGCTGAACTGAATGGGTGAATTTTCTTTGAAGCAGCTTAAAGCCACAGGGAGCCTGCAGGAAACTATTCACACAGATCCTTCTTGTTTGAAATGGCAACCAACTGGTGAGAGTGGTAGCCTGTGTGTAGGAAACCGAGGGACGGGGACAAGGACGTATACCCTTTTACACCTTTTATTTTTATTTATTTATTTTTTAAAATTTATTTATTTAATTTATTTATTTTTGGCTGTGTTGGGTCTTCATTGCTGTGCGCGGGCTTTCTCTAGTTGCGTCAAGCAGGGGCTACTCTGCATAGCGGTGCGCAGGTTTCTCATTGCGGTGGCTTCTCTTGTTGCGGAGCACGGCCTCTAGGCTCACGGGCTTCAGTAGTTGCAGCACGCAGGCTCAGTAGTTGTGGCTCGCGGGCTCTAGAGCGCACGCTCAGTAGTTGTGGCGCACAGACTTAGTTGCTCCGTGGCATGTGGGATCTTCCCGGACCAGGGCTCAAACCCGTGTCCCCTGCATTGGCAGGTGGATTCTTAACCACTGCACCACCAGGGAAGTCCCTTACACCTTTTAAATTGTCTACTAATTTGTTTGAGTAATTAAAATGATTTTTTCGTACTTCTTGGCACCCCTTTGAGGAAATTTTAAAAAGGAAAACAATGAATTTATGTTCTAGATGGAAGGTCACCGCAGGGAACAGAACAGGGAAGGACATAAATGCATCCCCTTCAATTGAGCAAAATTTGAGGGTGCTGTAAACTTGACAGTGGTCTAAGCGAAGGGGCTGTGCTTTCCAATGTGTGAGCGTGTTGTGGGCTTATCCAGGGTCCAAAGACAGGAGACCAGGATGGTGAAGCTGTTAAGAGGCAGGGAATGAATGTGAATGGGTTCATTAAAATCTTGGCAATTTTTTTTTTAAAAGGAAACCTCTAGAAACAGAAACACAGAAACAGGGAGACAATCTGGAAAAAGAAGAAGAGAAAAGAAGACTATAGGAAATATGGCAAATGCATCCCCTAAGCAATTAATCCATGTTTTTTGATCCTTCGTTTTATATAGTTGCTGCATTTCACAATGAGAAGCAGATAAAGGGCAGTTTTGATGAGGAATGTTTGTACAGGTGACGAAGCAAATACGTTTACAAGAGGGTTAGTATTATTGTGCGAGAGTGTTCAGGTGTGAATTTATTTTATTTTACTTTTTTATTGAGGTATAATTGATTTACAATGTCATGTTAGTTTCAGGTGTACAGCAAAGTGATTCAGTTATATACATATTCAATAATATGTGTATGCTCTTTTTCAGATTCTTTTCCCTTATTGGTTATTACAAACTACTGAGTACAGTTCCCTGTGCTATACACACTTCTGCTATATACACTTGTTGGTTATCTATTTTATATATAATAGTGTGTATATGTTAATCCCAAACTCCTAATTTATCCCTCCCCGCCCTTTCCCCTTATGGTAACCATAAGTTTGCTTTCTATGTTTGTGGGTTTATTTCTGTTCTGTATATAAGTTCATTTGTATCATTTTTTTGAATTCCACATATAAGCGATATCATATTATATTTGTCTTTCTCTGTCTGGCTTACTTCACTTAGTATGATAATCTCTAGGTCCATCCATGTTGCTGCAAATGGGAGATGTGAATTTTTTAATGGAGCGATTTGTTTTTACTTTTTGAAATTTGTGTTAGGGCAACATGTTAAAGAAAATGTAAGTCTTCTAAACCCAGTGCAAAACATGAAGTTTGCAGGGAGGGTATACATGTTGGGTCAGGAAGGCTGGATTTGAATCCTGGTGCTGTCACTCACTAGCTCTGGAACTTTGGGGATATTATTCAGTTTCTCCACATTGCATCTCTATCAGGGGTATCGGGGTAGTAACCCACGTGAGAGGGTTGTTTTGAAGGCTGACAATGAAGTGGCAGCTCAGAACACCATCCTCATATTATTTCCACTGGGCAGGATGGCCAGAGTCCTAGGAGACCACCCAGCTCCTGGGTGGGGAGGTGCCTACTCCGTGGTTCTAGAAAAAAGACGTAAAAAGTGCAGGCAACCCACTGATCAGCGAGAAATTCCTGCTGGCTTACTGGGCTGTTCGCTTTCTCTGCAGCCTCGCACAGGAAGAGAGTCAGACCTCCGTAATGGGAACCAGAGAGCCCCAGACCCAAGTAAATCACAGTTCATTGAAACAGAGCAGTGGAACAGCTAAGGGAGGAAAGAGGGAAAATCCTCAAGAGAAAAGCAGACATGTCCAGAGGCTCTTATGGATTTGGGGGAGAGGGAAATTGGCAAAGGACATTTCTGTGTCTGTGGAGGAGGGGCGAAACGTATTCTAGGTCTAGGTGAGAGATGACAAAAAGCAGAGGAAACACAAAACTATCAAATGTCTGCGATAACGTTTTCAAGCAACTAGAGCAAGACGTGGGTGAATGAGAGGTCAAAAAAAGATTGTATGAGCATATTTTGTTAAAAAATACATACAAGAATGGGACTTCCCTGGCGGTCCAGTGGTTGAGACTTCACCTTCCAATGCAGGGGGTGCGGGTTGGACCCCTGGTTGGGGGGCTAAGATCCCGCATGCCTCGCGGCCAAAAAACCAAAACATAAAACAGAAGCAAGGGCCTCCCTGGTGGCGCAGTGGTTAAGAATACACCTGCCAATGCAGGGGACACGGGTTCAAGCCCTGGTCCAGGAAGATCCCACATTCTGCGGAGCAGCTAGGCCCGTGTGCCACAACTACTGAACCTGTGCTCTGGAGCCCACGAACCACAACTACTGAGCCCACGTGCCGTCACTACTGAAGCCCGCGCGCCTAGAGCCTGAGCTCTGCAACAAGAGAAGCCACCGCAATGAGAAACCCACTCACCACAACAAAGAATAGCCCCCGCTCGCCGCAACTAGAGAAAGCCCGCGCACAACAACGAAGACCCAACGCAGCCAAAAATAAATAAATAAATAAAATTTATTTAAAAAAAAAAACAGAAACAATATTGTAACAAATTCAATAAAGACTTTAAAAATGGTCCACATCAAAAAAAAATCTTTAAAAAAATACATACAAGAACACAAAGTTGGATTTATATTGTTTCAATGCCTTCATCAAATAAGTGACAATAAATATATCTTTTAATGTTATACAAACAATTTACAGGCGCTCTACAATGGGTTTGGGCCCTGTTAAAAATATTTGGAGGGAACAGCCCAGGTAAAAATATTCACATGGAATTTGTACTTATATGTGTCTTGGAAGGGCCCTTAGCCCCTGTGGACCATCCCTGCGGGTTATTCGTGCTGGCTCCTCCTACTGTCCTGTTGGACCTGATAATTCATATTTGCGAAACACTTTTGAAAAAAAAATCAATACATACAAGACAATTAGAGAGAATCATGTAAGGAAGTCACTTTCCGGGTCAAGGATCCGTAGGCGCTCCCCTTGTCTTGATGTTCAAGGCCTTCTATAATCTGGACCCAAACGTACTTGTCCAGTCTTGATGCCAACTACAATAAATAAATAAGTCATTTATCAAACCCTTGTTGACTTGCTGTCGGGGTCTGGGTACCGAAGGGAGGAAGCCCCAACTGCCCTGTCATCTCACAGGGAATGCCATCCTCTGCAGGTAAGCCAGGCTGCCTCCAGAAGAATAGAGTGCTCCATCCTCCCTTCTGTTAAGAGGTGAGAAAAAAGAGAGTAACTCAAGAGGAGCACAAGTGACGAAGGCATTCCAGAAATTGCTCCCCTGTTGAAGGACCTGGGATTCTTCCTGTTGCCTTGGAAGTTTCCTCAAGCTTCTTCTTCCCCATTTAAGTCCCACCTTCCTTCTCTGGCCACTCAACACATCCGTCCAACAGCCCTCCCCTCAAGGAGTTTGTAAGCTGGTAGAAGACATTAAACAAGTACTTATTAACTATGACAGCGGCCAGCATGTGGCAGAAGGAGTGCAAAATGCTACTGGAGAGAGGAGGAGGGTGGAAGAGGAGGGAAAGAAGGTACTGGAATGACTTTGCGGAGGAGGTAACATCGGAGATGGAAAAGCATGGATAAAATGTGGAGAGGTGGTCCAGTTGAAGAAGGGTTGGTTGAGAACCTTGCATGGCTGGATTTGGTACTTTTTTGGGTGTTAGTATTCAGGTGACAAACCCAGAGTGAGTGATTTGGGCCATCCCGTGAAGAGCCTTTATTGGCAGGCTGAGAAATGTGTACCTAACATAGTAGCCAGTAGGGATCCATTGGAGGTCTTAGAGCAGCAGAGGCACACAGAACCGCGTGATCTCTGAGCTCAGAGGGACTTAAAGGCCTTTGGTTCCATCCAAAGCTTGACATCTCTGACTGTCAAGTCTAGACTTGGCCACTAGATTCTCCTTGTTGTGAGGGTTTAATGAGATGACACTTGTAAAGTGCTTAGCTCAGGATTTGCCAGAGAGTAAAGGTCAATAAATCTTGACTGCTGTTGTCAACATCACCATACATTGGGTTATAATTTAGGAAGGTTTTCCTTAAGCCTTCTTCCACATTTGTTCTGTAAGACTTTGAAGACAGCTATCCCATTCCTATTTGAGCTTTTTCTTCTCTAGACCAAATATTCTTGGTTTCCTCCACCACTCCACATTCCTTTACCTGCCTGACTGTCTCCAGTTCTCATAAAATGTGGTACATAGGACTTCCCTTGTGGCTCTGTGGTTAAGAATCCGCCTGCCAATGCAGGGGGCACGGGTTCAAGCCCTGGTCCGGGAAGATCCCACATGCCGCGGAGCAACTAAGCCCGCAAGCCACAACTACTGAGCCCATGTGCCACAACTATTGAGCCTGCACTCTGGAGCCTGCAAGCCACAACTACTGAAGCCCGCGCGCCTAGAGCCCGTGCTCCGCAACAAGAGAAGCCACAGCAATGAGAAGCCCTCGCACCGCAACGAGGAGTAGCCTCCGCTGGCCGCAACCACAGAAAGCCCGCGCACAGCAACGAAGACCCAACACAGCCAAATAAACAAACAAACAAACAAATAAATAAATGTGGTACATGAAACCCAGTTGTCTGATCACAGCTGACCAGAGCAGACCCTTCCCTTCTCTCGTTCTACAGAAGATGCCCGAAGTGGAAAAAATTTTAAGATTTTTTTGGGAGTCACACTCAATATAATACTAGCACTCATCACACTGAACTGATGAACATAATACTGATTTCAACTCCTAAGCCATTCCCGAAGGCACTACTGCTAAGCTATAACCTTTTCTATTCTCTACTTGTACTTGGTCCCTGCAAAAGACCTCAGATTGCTTTATGATTGTTTCCTCTTATTGTCAGGAAAAATTGTGAAAGGCCTTGAAATGGGCAAAAAGATTACTGAGTTTCCATTCAGTGGCTTGCTGGGTATCATCTAGCGGATTCTTCTGGGTTGTCTGGTTTTATGGGGGTCTGTGTCTTTCATTGTTTTTGACTGAACTGTTTTGCAAATATAAATTGTAGAAAACACATAGTGGTAATGCAAAGAATTCTTGTCCAGAAAGAGAAAAATGAATTTTGTCTGGTGGACATGCAATTGATTTTCACCCCGTGAAAGAGGCTGCCAGTCTTGCATCGATTAGCAAATTTATTTCAGCATTTCTGATTGCTTCTATACTTGTCCGTTCTTTGGATTCCCCTTGGAGCCAGTTGTAATGTTTTACTGCCTTCATGGTTAGTTAATGAGTTAATTAATGGACACATGTTCATTTTATATTAGTATGAGAACCCTTATTCTTACTTAAAATTATTCTTCAGCCCTGATTTTCTTATCCCTTCACAAATTGGAAAGGCATGAACAGGGCAGAAATGAAGACTGATCAAGCGATAGAGACCTCATTTTAAATTGACATGGATTGCAATTGCCAAGATATGGAAGCAACCTAAGTGTCTATCAACAGATGAATGGATAAAGAAGATGTGGTACTCACACACACACACACACACACACACACACACACACACGATGGAATACTACTCAGCCATAAAAAGAATGAAATTCTGCTATTTGCTGCAATGTGGATGGTCATAGAAAATATTATGCATAGTGAAATGTCAGAGAAAGACAAATACTGTATGTTATTACTTATATGTGGAATCTAAAAAATAAAACTAGTGAATATAACAAAAAAGAAACATTCACAGATATAGTGGTTACAGACTATGCAGACTAGTGGTTATCAGTGGGGACAGGGATGGAGGGGGTCACGATAGGTGTAGCGGATTAAGAGGTACAAACTACTATGTATAGAATAAATAAGCCACAAAGATATATTGTACAGCACAGGGAATATAGCCAATATTTTATAAGAACTGTAAATGGAGTGTAAGCTATAACATTTTTGAATCTCTGTTGTACGCCTAAAACTGACATCATATTGTAAATCAACTATACCTCAATTTTTTTTTAATTATAAGTTTTTAAAAAAAGAAAAAAGATTGACATGGGTCTACCAACCCATATCTTTTGGTAAAGTTGTTCAACAAGTTATTAATCCACTGAACCATACCAATGTGCCTCTACTTACAAACAAGCTGTTCGTAAGTCCATTTGTGCATCAATTCCACGTGATTAAGAGGGGTTAAAACTGCTGTCCCAGGACTTCCCTGGCGGTCCATTGGTTAAGACTTCACCTTCCAATGCAGGGGGTGTGGGTTCAATCCCTGGTCAGGGAGCTAAGATCCCACATGCCTCAGGGCCAAAAAACCAAAACATAAAACAGAAGCAATATTGTAACAAATTCAATAAAGACTTTAAAAAAAAACAAACAGCTTCCTTTAAAAAACAAAAAAACTGCCGTCCCGGGGTGTATTCCCTCTAATGATGGATGCAGGTCTGACTTTGATAATTTTTAGATCAGTCATAGATTTCCTCTTCCTTGCTCATTTACATTCGAATGGATACCCTTTGCCAAAATAGACCAGTTTTACCTGCACTAAAAGTCCTTAATGATTTTGTTGGAGAGTATTGAGTAGGAGAAATGTATTGCTTTGGAGAAGGGGAGTTTGGGGGTGGGTTAGTGGAAACAGAATGTGTTAAGTGAATGAAGTTAAGGTCTGTTACCAGCCTGCAGAAATAGTGCAGAAACAGCTAGGAGAACAAGGAGGTGGCTGCCATGATGACATTTTGGTCTCAAAGACAGTGAGACAGCCAAGATGCAGGTGCGCAGAATGGAGGAGAGGGCACTTCCTCATGCTAATGATATTATAATGATAAGTACACATTAATCTGGTCCTAAGGAAGCCTGCGTCTAGTGGATGCACCTCGGGAGAAGGACAGGAGGGTTTTGAGAGGACGCTCTTGAGCAGACAGAGGATGAGATCCTGGACAGGAAAGGACTAAGTCAGGACAATGAGAGCTGGCGAAGAGGCCTGGGTGCTGGAGACCTTCTTGGGTATTACAGACCGGTATCCCGGTGTTGGTTCGGGTCTAAGGACATGATAAATCAGGATTATGGCTCCACAATGCCTCGCCTTGGCCATCGCTACACTAAAGATAAACTTAGAAGGAGCAGGATAGGTGAGGCAACAAATTGCAGTCACTTTGCAGGACATTGCTTAGCACTTACTGTATTCAGATTCACCACCCTTGACAGTGGAAGTGGCCATGCCCACTGCACCACAGTTGACGGTGGGTAGAGCCCCATCATTGAGCTTGCACTCTGGACCAGCTTTGTTTGCATCGATGTAAGGTCTTCTGCTAAAATGCTTCTGGGTTATATGTTAGTCCACATCACTCAACCTTCTGTCCAAGGATGAGAGGCTTATTAAATGACTTGCTCAAGTCCTGACCCAGTATATTTAGTACTTTTTCTAATTTACTGGTTTAGCCATAGAAAGAAATTAATCTTAGACAACACCTTAGAAAGATTATGCCGTAGAAAGGTTAATTTGTCATCAGTGTGTAGGCTGTATCAGGAGGGTGCATAGAGAGGTGAGCATGGAATTTGAAGGAGACCACGCTTGCCAGTCGTTGTACAGGTGACAATGATAGTTGACAGTGTAAGATGCTACAGAGAGGATGAGGTGAGTGAAGGCTTTCAGACAGCAGGTGGAAGGTCACTGACGGTCCTGGAATCAAGGTAGAAACCAGATTACAGGAAGTTAAGGAAAGAGTGAGTGGGGGGGAGATATTTACAACAGGTGTAAACTTCTCTTTCAATCAAATCGATATGAAGAGGGAAGAGACGAGATGGGTAGCATGAGTGGGAAGGAGGGTTATTTGGGGGACTGGGTAGTTCGAGAACAGTCATAAAAAGAGAGGAAGGAATGAATGTATCTGGAAAAACTGAAGATAAGAGTAGAGAGAGGAGATAACCATGGAGCAGAATCCTAGCGATGCTGGGAGGGGACATCATTAAGGTCACAAGTACAAGGAAGGAGGAACCAGGGGAAGGAAGGAGGATTTTTGCTCCTGAGAAGAGAAGAATAGGTGGAGAGTCAGGAAGACGTTGACGTAAAGCGAAGGCGTGTTGAAATAGGTCACTTCAGATGCTCTCAAATGTTTGAAGGCAAAGCAGATCTGAGGGTGAGGAATGGAGGGAGCTGGAGAGTCCAGTAATCACCTGTTCAGATGCCTTAATTTTGCACTTGTTCCTTGGTGCCCTCACGCCCTTGACCTTCCATAGCGTCCAGCCTGCTCAACCTTACCTCCTGGGCAACCCGATCACCTGTTCAAGTGTATCTGTGCGCACACCAGCAGCCGCGTGAAGCTAAGGGGAAAGCACAGAAGCTGAGTGCACCTTTCAAAGGCCATCAGCCCTGGCTGGAGCAGTGACGTCATCCGTTCTCCAAGGCCCGTTCCCCAGAGCTGCTGCTTTGAAACTGCCCCCGAGAGGAATAAATGTGTAGGTGAGTCCATCCGGGCTCTACTTTTCAGACCATGAGTATTTCAGATATTCTCTTTGGGGCTCTTGGTAATAGAATGGTTTTTTAAATTAACAAAAATAATGCTTTATAAACATAATTTATGTATATAGGTGTTTTAGAAAAAAAGATTAAAAGCTGATTTGTTTTTCTTTTTTTTGTTGTTGTTTTTTTAAAATTAATTTTATTGGAGTATAGTTGATTTACAATGTTGTGTTAGTTTCTGCCATACAGCAAAGTGAATCAGTTATACATATACATACATCCACTCTTTTTTAGATTCTTTTCCCATATAGGCCATTACAGAGTATTGAGTAGAGTTCCCTGTGCCATACAGTAGGTCCTTATTAGTTATCTGTTTTATATATCATAGTGTGTATATGTCAATCCCAATCTCGCAATTTATTTCTCCCCCTCTTTCCCCCCAGTAACCATATGTTTGTTTTCTACATCTGTGAGTCCATTTCTGTTTTATAAATAAGTTCATTTGTACCATTTTTTTAGATTCTGCATATAAGTGACATCATATGGTATTTGTCTTTCTCTGTCTGACTTAGTTCACTTAGTATGACAATCTCTAGGTCCATGCATGTTGTTGCAAATGGCATTTTTTCGTTCTTTTTTATGGCTGAGTAATATTCCATTGTATATATGGACCACATATTCTTTTTTTTTAATAAACATGGTTCTTTTTTTAAATCAATTACTTAATTAATTTTGGCTGTGTCGGGTCTTAGTTTCAGGCACTCAGGATCTTCCTTGAGGCGTGTGGGATTTTTTCGTTGTGGCGCGTGGGCTCTTCGTTGTGGCACTCGGGCTTCTCTCGTTGTGACCTGCAGGCCTCTCTCTGGTTGTGGCATGTGGGTTTTCTCTTCTCTAGTTGAGGTGGGCTCAGTAGTTGTGGCTCACGGGCTTAGCTGCCCTGTGGCATGTGGGATCTTAGTTTCCTGACCAGGAATCGAACCCACGTCCCCTGCATTAGAAGGCAGATTCTTTACCATTGGACCACGAGGGAAGTCCCATGTACCACATCTTCTTTACCCATTCATCTGTCGGTGGACACTTAGGTTGCTTCCATGGCCTGGCTATTGTAAATAGTGCTGCTGTGAACATTGGGATGTGCGTGTCTTTTCAACTGTTTCTCATTTAACAAATATTTATTGAGCACTGTCCTTGGTGCACAGAGATGCAGATTCCCTGCCTTCATGGGCTTCATGTTCTACTGAGGTAGTCAGGCAACAAGCAACAACCACAACAACAGTAATAGTAATAATAATACAACAAGACTCTGAACCAAATTAAGGCAGAGTAAGAGTATAGAGGGTGTTAGAGCAGGGACAGTGGTATCTCAAGATGGTAAGATTACAGATAATTTGCCTTTTTTCTTCGTGTTTTTCTCTATTTTCCAAATTGTTTACAATAAACATGCATTCCTTCTGTAATTAGAAAAAAATAAAAGCGATTTGGAGAAATGTTCTGTTAAGTGGCAGTGACAGATTATCAGACTTCTGTTCACTTTCTCCCTTGCTCTTTTTTGACAAAGGTCTTTGTTGTTTACTGATCCACCGTGTATGACTTGTGATTTTCCTGGGGAGAACAGGAAGAAAGAAAGGGCAGGTGGATATACCAGCATTTCTTTATTTACCTCAGCCTGTAAGCAAAGTGCAAGAAACCAAACACTGATCAGGTCACTCTTGGGAAGAAGTGAGTTGGCAGAGCGCTAAATGCAGCCGTGGGCATCTGCCGTCCCACCTGGTTGCCCCTCCTCCTTGGTTCTGTGTCCGTCACCGCAGTTACAAAGGACACCGCTGTGACTGGCAGAAACCCACTACCTCCACCATAGGCCACGGGTCCCTGGGGACGATGGTTGAGTCCATATCTCTGGCTGTGACACCCCCGCTGGCAGAGCCTTTGTACCCACCCAGTGCCACCACGTGAAGGACATCCGCAGCCTCTGGCTTGGAGCTCAGGTGATGGAGCCGGCTGCACCTGTCTGAGACTTGATTAGCCATTATCAAGTTCATGGAGCAAAGTCAGGTAAGGGTGATAAATGCATAAGAAGCAGCTTGGGAATTCAGCAGAGAATCTTAGGGATTGAACCAACTGTAGGCTGGTGTTTTTAGAGAAAAACCACCAGGATATGCCTAGGAATCAAGATGCTGGTGTTAGGAGAGAGGGTGGAGAGATGCAGGGCTGGGTATGACAGTTCTGTAGGTGCTGTGAAGTTAATCCTATTATATCTCTAGGTGTCTCTTACTAGGATGTAGATGTCCTTGGGACACGCTGGTTTTTCCTGATCTTTTCGGATACTCTCCAGAACTTTATCTCCCCTCCTAGTGGTTTATCAAAAAGAAAGCTTTTCATTCCATAGTTAAAGATAAGGATGAAAATGTAAATTCTGTGCTCTCGGCGCCAAGCTTAATAAGACCTGGTCCCAGCCCTCAAGGGAACAGTGTGATAAGAGGTCAGGCCGGGTGCTACAGGAGTGTAAAGAAGACGCAAGAAGTGCAAGAAGACGTGGGAGCAGTGAACACAGAATGTGGTCTCTAAATTCAGTCCCGCTTGTGTCACACAGCTCTAATCTTCATAAATCACACAATTCACATATGCATGAATTTTCAGGAGTGTTTTTGTAGAAATATTTTTCTTTGGGATGTCGTTAATTGAATCCATTCCACAGCTTATCTTTCCATGAAAGGGGACCACTGTCCGACAGCCCGGGTCCCTCGAAGAATTCCAGTCTGATCTATCACACGTTGGTTAAACTCAGTGGGCCCTTCAGGCCAGTTCATCAGCTCTTGTACCCAAACTGTAGGGTGCTTTGGTGTGGAACTTTAAAAGTCACGTGGATCAACTAAACAGTGAATTCATGTATCATGTGAGTGAACTGTAATAATATAATAAGGTTTTACATCCGTGATTAGTTTCCTATTGCTGCTGTAACAAATTACCACAAACCTAGTGGCTTAAAGCATACAATTTATTATTTTACTATTCTGGAGGTCAGAAGCCCCATAAGAGTTTTAGAAGGCTGAAATCAAGATGTTGGAAACTCCAGAGAGAATCTGTTTTCTTACCTTTTTCTGGAGGCTGCCGTCATTCCTTGGCTCACGGCCCTACTCCTTTGTCTTCAAAGCACGTCACTCCAATCTCTGCTTACGTCCTTGCATCTCTTTTTTCTGACCTTGACCCTCTTGCCTCCCTCTTTATTTTTATTGTTGTAAGATATATATAACATAAAATTTGGCATTAACCCTTTTTTTAAGTGTACAATTCAGTGGCATTAATTACAACCACAATGTAGTACGACAGTCCCACTATTTCCAAAACCGTTCCATGCCCAAGCAGAAACTCTTTACCTGTTAAGCAATAACTCCCCATTCCCTCCTCCCGGGTCGAGTCTATTTGCTGTTTCTACGAGTTGCCTATTCTACATATTTCATGTAAATGGAGTCATGCAATGTTTATCCTTTTGTGTTTGTTTTTCTCACTTAACGTAATGTTTTCGATATTCATCCATGTTGTAGGATATTTTAGAACTTCATTCCTTTTGTGGCTGAATAATATTGCATTGAATGCATACACCACATTTTGTTTATCTGTTCATCAGTTGATGGACACTTGACTTATTTCCATTTTTTCCATATTGTGAATAATGCCGCAATGAACATTGGAGTATGTTTAAGTTCCTGTTTTCACTTCTTTCAGTTGTATACCTAAGAGCAGAATTGTGGGATTATATGAAAATGCTATGTTTAGATTTTTGAGGAACTGCCAAACTGTTTTCCATAGTAACTGCACCATGTTACATTCCCACCATCAATGTGCATGGGTTCCAATTTCTCCACATCTTCACCAACATTTGTTACTGTCTGTCTTTATGATTATAGTTATCTTCATGCACGTGAGGTGGTTTCTTGTTGTAGTTTTGATTTCTTTAATGACTAATGATGTTGAGCATCCTTTCATGTGCTCGTTGGCTAATTGTATATCTTCTTAGGAGAAATGTCTATTTAAATCTTTTGCCCATTTTTAGTTGGGTTGTTTGTCTTTTTGTCATTGAGTTGTAGGAGTTCTTTATGTATTCTGGATGTTAACCCCTTATCAGACATACAATATGCAGATATTTTCTCCCATTCTCACATTGTCATTTCACTCTCTTGATAGCGTCCTTTGATGCACAAAAGTTTTGCCTCCCTCTTATAAGGATCCTTGTGATTACACCTAATAATCCAAGATAATCTCACTATCTCAAGATCCTTAATTTAATCACATCTGCAAAGTCTGTCCCTTTTGCCACGTAAGGTAATGTATTCACAGGATCTGAGGCTAGGAGGTGGACATCTTTGGGGGAGCCAATATTCCGTCTACCACGGTTCATTTCAAAATGTCTACAAAGTCAGAAATTGTGAATGTATTTGTGCAAAAAGATGTAAGCAAGCAATTTTGAAAGAAAGCAACCTGCCTCGTGCACAGCTGTCATTTAGGGCTTCTGCCCTGAATCCCCCTTTCACCCTGTGCTGGGTTACTTAACTTCTCAGGGCTACTGAACTTCTCTGTTCATTCTTCAGATGAGACCAATTGTCCTTCCTCTTTTCCTCCTGTGGGTCTTAAGGGTGAGCGATGAATAGACCCGGTTGGGGCTTTTTTGTCATCTGCATGAACAGGAGTCACAAATATAAAAGTCACTTTAGGGAACATAAAGAAAACTGGAGCACAGTGAGTGCATAAATGCAAGCCAACAAATAAGGTTTATGTTTGGATCTGTATCAGAAGGAAAAATAACTGACCTATGAAGATTAATGAGACCATGTCTCGGAAAACCTTTGAGCTCTTTGGAGGAAAAGTGCTTCGTAAATGCAAGCATTTCTACGCCCCTCCTCACTTTTTTTTCCCCATGAGCAGCTGCGGTGCTTTTTATTCCTTGTACCTATCACAGCAGCCTGTAATTATTGGAAGTAATAATTGTGCTTGGGTGGAAAGGTGGCAGAGGGCAAAGATACCTTGGTAAGAACATAGGACCAAATGCTGGATTAGCATCAGGGGAGGGCCTGACCCACGAAGTCACAGAATCTGAAAAGACAGCTCTTTTCCTGTGTTCCCAAAGCCTTCAAAATAAGTGTATGTACATTAGACAGAGTAATTTCACTAATAGGAATCTAGCCTAAAGAAATGCTCAGAAACACAGGCTAGGATATAAACCAAAGATGTTTGTCATCATTATTTGTAATTGAGAAAGACTGGAAACAACCTAAATGTTGCTTCCAACAGTTGGAAATAGGTAAATGACGTCATGAAACACCATGTAGTATTATGCAGCCATTCAACACGTCCATGAATAATTTTTAACGATGTTAGGAAAGGAGTCTGATCAAGTGTAACAGAAAAAAGCAAGACTGATTTCAATATGAACTGTGTTCTCAGCAACATAAGGTACTGATAGGTAGGAAAAAGGAAAACAAAAAACAAGGAATGCACTAAATGTTACCACCTGTTATTTCTGCTTGGTGGAATTCTGGTTGTGAGTCCAGTGACCCAGGGAGGCTGGGTTCTTTTGCTTACTGGGTTGCCGTTTCCTGGAGATGATGCTAACATGTTGGGTTGTTTTTTGATATTTGCCTTGCTTTGAGGAAGGATCAGAGAACTGAAGTATTAAAACAAAATTTAGGAGAAAACCATAGCTAATGAGTGCTGAGATTTACTGCTATAGGTGTTGTTTTTGAAATTTCCTTTAAAAGTGGTGAGAATGGAAATGAAGATAACAAAACATAGTTTCTCTGCCTCCTTGCTATAAATTTAGCTATTTCCGATAAGTTAAACAAAACATCTTTGATGGGCCTTGTGCTAACGCTGTATTCAGCAGAACCTCCTCGGTCATTTCCATACTGTATGGGCTGAATTGTGTCCCACCACCCCCTCCAAATTCATGTATTGAAGCCCTAACCCCCAGAACTTCAGAATGTGACTGTATTTAGAGATAGGGCCTTTAAACAGGTAATTTAGGCAAAATTGGGAAATATGGAAGGGCCCTAATCCAATACAACTGGTGTCCTTATAAGAAGAGGAGATTAGGACTCAGACACCTAGAGATTGAATGTTTGTGTCCCCCCAAAATTCATATGCTAAATCCTAGCCCCCAATGAGATGGTATTTGGAGGTGGGGGTCTTTGGGGGTGATTAGGTCATGAGGGTGGAGCCCTCATGAATGGATTAGTGCCCTTATAAAAGAGACCCCAGAGAGCTCCATCACCCCTTCTACCACGTGAGGACACAGAAGGAAGACGGCTGTCTATGAACCAGGAAGTGGGCCGCACCAGACACCAAATCTATCCTCATCTTGACCTTGGACTTCCAGCCTCCAGAAGTGTGAGCAATGCATTTCTGCTATTTACAAGCCACCTAATTTGTGGTATTTTGTTACAGCAGCCCAAACAGACTAAGACAGACTCATACAGATGGAAGACGATGTGAGGACACAGAGAGAAGGCAGCTGTCTACAAGCCAAGGAGAGAGGCCTCCGCAGTAACTGACCCTGCCCACACCTTGAACTTGGACTTCCAGCCTCCAGAACTGTGAGAAAATACATTTCTATTGTTTAAGCCCCTCAGTCTGTGGTATATTGTTATGGCAGCTCTAGCAGACGAATACACATACATATATATTTAAATGTGTTTATGTCAAGTGTTGAGGATCCCAAACACCTCAAGACAGCAATAGTTATGGAGCAGTTAGCGTTAGGAAGATGGGTGTGTGCTGGGGTGGTGCGTGGAGATGAGTATGTGCTTAAAGCTTGTATTGGGTTGGCCAACATTTCATCTTTAACATCTTACGGAAAAACCCAAACAAACTTTTTGGCCAACCCAATATTTAGTAACGAAGGAAGAAGGTGCTGATTTTTTAAAAACTGGAACTTAAAGTAAGTTGCCCTCCTCGAAGTTGGGACCAGAGAAAGGAACCCTGTTTCATTCTCTTTCTGTTGGTGTGAATGTCACTAGGGCAGGGCCCCCTAACCAGGAGGAGCCTTGGCCGTGCTCACCCAGAACATCTGACCCAGGTCTCATAGCTGAGGTCAGAGTCCTTTCCACCTCAGAAATGGGCCTGAGGGGCTTCCCTGGTGGCACAGTGGTTAAGAACCCGCCTGCCAATGAAGGGGACACGGGTTCAAGCCCTGGTCTGGGAAGAACCCACATGCCGCGGAGCAACTAAGCCCGTGCGCCACAACTACTGAGCCTGTGCTCTAGAGCCCCCATGCCACAACTACTGACTAGAGCCTGTGTTCCGCAACAAGAAGCCACCGCAATGAGAAGCCCACGCACCGCAACGAAGAGTAGCCCCCGCTCGCTGCAACTAGAGAAAGCCCGGGCACAGCAACGAAGACCCAACGCAGCCAAAAATAAATAAATAAAAATAAGTAAATTTAAAAAGGGCGATGTTGAGAAGTAAGGAATACTTCAAAGGCAATGGCGATGGGTCAACTTAAATTCCACCTGGAAGGGAGGTTTAGGAAGGGGGCTGCCTGCTCACTGCTCTGGGGCCTGGGCCTCCCCGCATCTAAAGGATGCATTCAGATCTGGGGATTCTGCCTCAAGATCAATCTAAGGCCGCTCACCCTCTTCCAACCGCCCAGGACTTGAGCCAAAAGGACACTATGCATCCTTGTTGTCTGGCCCTTCCTGCTTTCCGTCCACTTCAGTGACCCAGGCCTGCCCAGCGCCGACACTGGCCCCTGGGTTCCTGACAGTCTGGGATGTGTTTCTGAGTGAGGGAATTCTGATCTCTAAAGGGAATCCCCATGAGTGGTTTGCACCTTCCCTCTGCCAGCCAGCTCTAACTTTGCTTCATAACTAAGAACTTCTGTGTACCGTGGTCCAGCCACCGCGTTTTTCCCAGCTGCAGGCCTGGAGTTTCCATGGCTTTGGCACTGCTTCTGCTTGAGAGGTTTAATTGATAACATAATGAAGCAACTTAAATATAGCCCAGTAACTGCCTCTCTCCAACGCCAAGGAACTGCACATCTCCTCCCCAAGCGTACCTGTCCTGGGATTGGGGCCCTGGCCTGGCCTCGTGGGCTGGCTGAGTCCACGCTGTATCCTCCTAAGGACCAGGAAAGGGGCCATGGGTGATCCTGGCCTTTTCACATGCAGCAGGAGACCCTCTGGTATGTATTTCCTAGGGATGTCTCTGGTCATACAACAGTTTCCTCAGAGATGATACGGTGATCATCCCTGGATGATTTCTCCTCACTTCTGCAGTGCCAGGCTCCGTGCTGGGAACTGATGTTGGAATACAGTGAAAGGCCAGGATCTAGCTGCTTGTGGGCTGTAAATTCAGCCTTTAATTTTAAAAATTCGTGTTTTATTGTGAAACGTGTATTCTCATAGCATACGACATAATCTCTGTTGGCAGGTAGTACAGTACATTAAAAAAAAAAAAAAAGCTTAGGCTCTGGAACCAGACCGCTTGAGTCTAAATCCTACTCCAGCCAGTTAGAAGCTGTGTGAGCTTAGGTTTGTTCCTTAACATCTCTGGTCACTAGTTTCCGTGTTTGTAAAATGGGGTAGATAATGTCAGACCTACCTTAAAGACTGTTGTGAAGGGTTATATGAGTTTTAAACAAGGAAAGCACTTAGATCAGTGCTGGGCATAGAGAAAGCATTCAATAAATAATAATAAGTTCTTTTTTATTGTGGTAAAATGTACATAACATAAAATGTACTATTTTAATCATTTCTAAGTGCACAGTTCAGTGGCACTAAGGGCATTCACATTGTGCAGCCATCACCACCATCTACCTCCAGAACTCCTTCATCTTGCAAAACTGAAACTCTACACCCATTAAGCAATAACTCCCCATCTCCCCCTGCTCCCAACCCCTGGTAACCACCATTCGTTCTATGAATTTGACTATTCTAGGTTCCTCATATAATTGGAATCACACAGTATTGTCCTTTTGTGACTGGTTTCTTTTACTTAGCATCATGACCTCAAGATTCATCCATGTTGTAGCCTGTGTCAGAATTTCCTTCCTTTTTAAGGCTGAATAATATCACTTGTATGTCTACACCACGTTCTGTTTATTCATTCTTCTATAAATGGACATATGAGTTGTTTCCACGTTTCAGCTACTGTGAATAATACTGCTATGAACATGGGTATACAAATAGCTGTTCGGGTGCCTGCTTTCACTTCTTTTGGGTACATACCCAGAAGTGGAATTGCTGGATTCTATGGTAATTCTGTGTTTAATTGTTTTAGGACCAATCCTACTGTTTTTCACAACAGCTGCACCATCATTCTCATGGTTTTAAACACTATCTACAGGCTGATGAATTCCAGCTTTATATCTATAACTTCATACTTTTCCTGAGCTGTAGGTAGACTACACAATTGCCCACCTGGTCTTTTCAATTAGATGTCTCACAGGCATCTCGAGATTAAAGAAGTCCCAAATTGCACTTCTTACCCCACCCTACTCTTCCCCATTTTGGTAAAGGACACTAATTAAAAATCTGGCTGCTCAAAATGGAAACCTTTAAGCGGGACCAGCTACATAATTTGCCAGACCTGGTGCTAAATGAAGATGGGGAGCCCCAGGCAGGAACAGGGAAGCCAAACCCCCTTCTTACAGTTCTGTGCCCCAGCCCCCAGTGGACCGGCCGCCCTGGGGGGATTGCAGCCTCCGTGCTGGGATGTGCCCAGTACCTGGAACCATGGTGGCCGAGAGCCACCCTGAGGTCCCCGCCAACCCTGGGTGGGGACGGCTGTTGGCACTGATCACACCCCCATGAAGCTGGCCGTGAATCCTTCAATGAATCCTTTTTTTTTTTTTTTTAATATCTTTATTGGAGTATAATCGCTTTACAATGGTGTGTTAGTTTCTGCTGTATAACAAAGTGAATCAGCTATACATATACATATATCCCCATATCCCCTCCCTCTTGCGTCTCCCTCCCACCCTCCCTATCCCACCCCTCTCGGTGGTCACAAAGCACCGAGCTGATCTCCCTGTGCTATGTGGGTTGTTGTTGTTTCTTAAAGGTAACATGGTGATATTTTATTTATTTATTTATTTTTATAAATTTCTTTATTTTATTTTTTAATTTTTGGCTACTTTGGGTCTTTGTTGCCGCGCGCGGGCTTTCTCTAGTTGCGGCGAGCGGGGGCTACTCTTCGTTGCAGCGCGCGGGCTTCTCATTGCAGTGGCTTCTCTTGTTGCGGAGCACGGGCTCTAGGCGCGCGGGCTTCAGTAGTTGTGGCTCGTGGGCTTCAGTAGTTGTGACTCGTGGGCTTCAGTAGTTGTGGCTCGCGGGCTTAGTTGCTCCGCGGCATGTGGAATCTTCCCAGACCAGGGCTCGAACCCGTGTCCCCTGCATTGGCAGGCGGATTCTTAACCACTGAGCCACGAGGGAAGTCCCTGTGCCACATTTTTATCCATTCAACTGTCGATGGGCACTTAGGTTGCTTCCATGTCCTGGCTATTGTAAATAGAGCTGCAATAAACATTGTGGTACATGACTCTTTTTGAATTACGGTTTTCTCAGGTATATGCCCAGGAGTGGGATTGCTGGGTCATATGGTAGTTCTATTTTTAGTTTTTTGAGGAACCTCCATACTGTTCTCCATAGTGGCTGTATCAATTTACATTCCCACCAGCAGTGCAAGAGGGTTCCCTTTTCTCCACACCCTCTCCAGGATTTATTGTTGGTAGATTTTTTTATGATGGCCATTCTGACTGGTGTGAGGTGATACCTCACTTCCATGAACCCTTGATTCCTCTTTTCTCCTCACCCTCCACGTTGACTTTGTCAGCAAGAGCTGTGAGTTCCACCTCTGAAATCAGTCTCAGCTCTTTACTTCTCCATCTCTCCTTCCATGATGAGCGCCCACGCCGCCATCCCCTCTCTCTACTATTAAAAGTCACCCACCTGGTCTCCTTCACTCACCCTGGCCCCTCCTCCCACATTCCACACAAGAGCCAGAGTAACTGTTTCCAAAAATAAACGAGTCCGTGTTTACTGCCGGTTTTAAAACATTCGTGGGCTCCTCGCCAAGGCACACAAAGGCGGGTGGTTTCATAGCCCTGCCCTCTCTTCTTTTCTTCTCCGTGTGTGGTGTCCTGCTTTCTACACCGTGAAGATGCCAAGCCTGTAATGGCCTGAGGGCAGGGTTTCTCCACCCGGCGCCTCTGACATTTTGGATAATCCTTTGCATGGGGGTTTGTCCCCTGCACTGTAGTTCAGCAGCATCACTGACTGACCTCTAACCCCTAGATGCCAGTGGCACTGCCCCTCCACCACCTTGTGAGGACAGTATGTTCCCGGACATTAGCAAATGTTCCCCAGGGGCCACCCCCTCCCTATTCCTCAGAACCTTCCTTGGAGCCTTAGAGCACTGGCTCTCCCTCTGGCTGGACTCTAGCCTCCACACACCTTCCTCCACCTTCACACTTGCAGCATCTTCTCGTCCTTCGGAGAGCAATTTAAATGTCACTTTCCCTGATCAACCAATACTGTACAAAGTGGTCTCTCACTCCCACTCTCTGTTTTAAATTGCTGTCTAAATACTCACCGGTCTCTGGTATCTCTTTTGTTTAATTATTGGTTGACTTTCTGTTCCCACCTCCAGCCCCTACCAGGATGCAGGCTCCTTGAGGGTGGTCATGTCCATTGTTTCACTGACACCTGGAATGGAACCTGACACATAGTAGATGCTTAGTACATCTTTGCTGAAGGAACGAATTCACAACGCTTTGATTTTTATTTATTTTTTTAAATTGAAGCATAGTTGATTTACAATGTTTTGTTAGTTTCAGGTATACAGCAAAATGATTCAGTTACATATATATATATATACACATATATATACATATATATATATATATATATATATATATATATATATATATATATATATACATACATACTTTTTCATGTCCTTTTCCATTATGGTTTATTACAGGATACTGAATATAGTTCCCTGTGCTGTACAGTAGGGCCTTATTGTTTACCTGTTTTATATATAGTAGTATATATCTGCTAATCCCAAACTCCTGATTTATCCTCCCCCTCACCTTTCCCCTTTGGTAACCATAAGTTTGTTTTCTATGTCTGTGAGTCTGTTTTTGTTTTGTAAATAAGTTCATTTGTGTCATATTTTAGATTCCACATATAAGTGATATCATATGATATTTGTCTTTCTCTGACTTACTTCACTTAGTATGATCATCTCTAGGTCCATCTATGGTGTTGCAAATGGCAGTATTTCATTCTTTTTATGGCTGAGTAATATTCCATTGTACCACATATGGTACATATGTGGTACCATATATGTACCACATCTTCTTTACCCATTCATCTGTCGATGGACGTTTAGGATGTTTCCATGATCTGGCTATTGTAAACAGTGCTGCTATGAACACTGGGGCACATGTATCTTTTCGAATTATAGAGTTTTGTCTGGATATATGCCCAGGAGTGGGATAGCTGGATCATATGGCAACTCTATTTTTAGTTTTTTAAGGAACCTCCATACTGTTCTCCGTAGTGGCTGCACCAATTTACATTCCCAACAACAGTGCAGGAGGGTTCCCTTTTCTCCACATTCTCTCCAGCATTTATTATTTTTAGTGATGGCCATTCTGACCAGTGTGAAGTGATACCTCATTGTAGTTTTGAGTTGCGTTTCTCTAATAGCTAGCAATATTGAGCATCTTTTCATGTGCCTATTGGCCATCTCTATGTCTTCTTTGGAGAAATGTCTACTTAGGTCTTCTGCCAATTTTTCGATTGTGTTGTTTGTTTTTTTCTTATTGAGTTGTATGAGCTGTTTGTATATTTGGGAAATTAAGCCCTCGTGAATTCACAACACTTTGAAACCCGTGTTTGTTTCTGTGTACTTGTCAGGCTGTTTTCATTTCTTTCCAGTTCTTTCTCTTCTTTCCTTTTTATAGCCTCTACTTTCCCTTTAGGGTCCCCATTTCTGCTCTACTGTCTTTTTTTCCTTCTCTTCATCATAGCACAGGTGATAGTTCCCACATTAATTTGATTCAACATCTTTCATAACAGAAACACAGGCTAGTCAAACACGACACAGATAAAGTCTCAGTGAAGTTGAACTAAACAACAGGATCTCATGGTCAATGTCATTGGACTTCACATAGCAGGAGGGTCTCCCGGACACAGAGGATCCCAGGAATTGCCTGGATTCCTGGGGGGAATCCCAGGGGCCTCTTGCTCAGTCTCTTGTCCTTCCTTCACTCTTGAGTGTTGACTTCATTCTTCCCTCTCGTTACAGCCCAGATCCCTGTGCCTTTTGTTCATCTGGTGAGGAACATTATTGCCGTCAGTACTTCCACAGGCTTTATTGAAGAGACCAGGCAGATTGAACTAACATGTCTTTATCCCAAACTCAAACAAACCACTGGGGAAAGGATTCCTTGGCTCAACCTGGGAACGAGACTTTGTTGAGTGTCTCATGTGCCAGGCACCTCTGGGTGATGAGGATACAGTGGAGAACACAACAGACACAATTCTTTTTTTTTTAATTAATTAATTTATTTATTTATTTTTGGCTGCATTGGGTCTTCGTTGCTGCCCGCGGGCTTTCTCTAGTTGCAGCGAGCAGGGGATACTTTTCGTTGCGGCGCGCGGGCTTCTCATTGCGGTGGCTTCTCTTTGTTGCGGAGCACGGGCTCTAGGCGCACAGGCTTCAGTAGTTGTGGCACGTGGGCTTCAATAATTGTGGCACGTGGGCTCAGTAGTTGTGGCTCGTAGGCTCTAGAGCACAGGCTCAGTAGTTGTGGCGCACAGGCTTAGTTGCTCCGCGGCATGTGGGATCTTCCTGGATCAGGGCTCGAACCCGTGTCCCCTGCATTGGCAGGCAGATTCTTAACCACTGCGCCACCAGGGAAGTCCCAACAGACACAATTCTGATGTCATGGAACTAACATTCTCTGACACTGCACTTGCTATATGTTTATTAGTAAATGCCTATCAAGAACCAGGCTCTAACCTTATACCAAGGATACAGTGGGCAAAACACACAAACATAATTGCATATGGTGATAGGTTAATTCATTTAGTCAATAGTCTGCATTTCTATATGAACCTACAGCAGGGGGGACTTGATTTGGTTTGAGAAACAGGGGAAATTTTTTTTAATGTGATTTAAATGAACCTTATTTTCTACAACAGTTCGAGATTTGCAGAGAGATCGTGAATATAGTTCGGAGAGTTCCCATCTATCCCAAACCCGTTTTCTCCTATTTTGAACATCTTACATTACTGTAGCACATTTGTCACCAGTAATGAGCCGATATTGATACAGTATTATTAACGGAAGTCCATACTTTTTTCAGATTTCCTTAGTTTGTACCTGATGTTCTTTTTCGTTCTAGGATCCCACACTGTAATCATCATGTCTACTTAGGCTCCTCTTGGCTGTGACAGTGTCTTGGATTTTTATTGTTTTCGATGACCTTGACGGTTTTGAGGACGACTAGTTAGGTATATTGTAGGATGCACCTGTATTGGAGTTTTCCTCCTAATTAGACTGGGGTTATGGTTTCTGGGAGGAAGACCACAGAGATAAAGTGCCATTTGCATCATGTCATATCAAGGGTACGTCCTGTCCACATGACATCACTGTTGATGTTGACCTTGACCATCTGGCTGACAGTTTTCGTCAAGTTTCTCCAGTGTGAAGGTCTTTCCCTCCCCCTTTACATACTGTGAAGCAGCTACATTTTAGGGGGGAGGGTTGGCATGGTCCGCCTCCTTGACAATGTGTTTTGTTTTTCATAGCTTTACTGAGGTACAGTTTACATGCCACAGGATTCACCCATTTTAAGTGAACAGTTTGACGCGTTTTAGTAAATTGATATAGTTGTGCCTGAGGAAAATGGTCTTGGAGCTGACAGCCAAAGGATGAGGTGGATTTAAATAGGCAAAGGCAGGGAAGGACCGTTCTAAGCAGAGGTCACACAGCATGTGCTAGCCCCTCAGGGGAGGAACCTGGGTGAGTCCTGAATCACCTAGAAAAGGTAGACTGTGTCACGCTCCTTCACTGAATATGCTTCATAAACATTTTCCTCAGAACATTTAAAAGTCAACAGCATTTTATTGCCTAAGTGTGTAAATTCCAGTTCTGTGAAACACGTGTCTGTCTACAACAACTCCATCCCTGTTGGTTTATCCAAGGTTTTACTGTAACGATGAGTAAATATTAGGATAGTAAAATTCAGAATGGTCCCTGTGCCTACTCTTAAGTCTCCCAGGTTGCTGGGTACCTACTGACGTCTTAGGATCCACAACCAGAGACCAAGGCAAGTGGTATTTAAAATGTACACAGGGTTACTGAGAAGCTGGGGTAACCAGTTATGAAGCCAAGTGCCATGAGATGGGGAGGAAAGGAAGAGAAAATATAGACTTGAAACCGTTAGTGGGATAAGGTGAATTTGGAGTACTCGTGTTGGAAGGAAGGAAGATGTACAGGGAAATGCAGAGATTATTAGGGATATGTTGAGACTGACCAGGCTCCCAGTTTTCCTCTTCGTTAGTTATGCATAGCTCCCATCGACAGGGTTAGGGTCCTGCTGAGGCAGACCTTTCTCGTTAATGACCCAGTGGAATAAAAGGTTCAGTGGAGCCCCCAGGTGTCCCCGGAGGGAGGGATTGGGTCTGCCCAGTGCTTAAGTTTGTTCTGCAGTTTAATATAACAGTGGCCTAAAAGCAGAGGAGCCCAGTTAGGGGCAAGCAGCAAAGTGCGCCAACGTTAAGAGGATGGTGGGGAGAAACACTGACAACTGAAAAAATTAAAAGCAGAAAGTACTTGTCAGAGAATTTAGCCAAATGAGGACAAAGGACAGCACCCAAACATGAAAAGTTGGGTGTTTACAGGTGTACTTTGGAATATTGCGAGTTTGGTTCCAGAACACTGCAATAAAGTGAATATCAATAAATTGAGTTGCACTCATGTTTTGGTTTCCCAATGCATGTAAAAGTTATGTTCACACTCTACTGTAGTCTGTTAAGTGTGCTATAGCATTATGTCTAAAAAAACATTGTACATACTTTAATGAAAAAACACTTTCTTGCTAAAAGTTACTAACCATCATCTGAGCCTTCAGCAAGTTGTGGTAGTAACATCACAGATCACAGATCACAGATCACCATGACAAATATAATAATAATGAAAAAGTTTGAAATGTTGCAAGAATCACCAAAATGTGACTCAGAGACACAAAGTGAGCAAATGCTGTTGGGAAAATGGCACCGATAGACTTAACTCGATGCAGGGTTGCCACAGACCTTCAATTTGTAAAAAATGCAGTATCTGCAAAGCACAATAAAGCGAAGCACAATAAAAGGAGGTCTGCCTGTACACAAATATCCAAAAGAAAAAAAATATTGAAGAAGGATTCATCAGTAAATGTTTGGTCATTAAAACCAGAAATCACTTTAGGCATTTCAAACAGAGAGGGATTTAATATAGGGAATTGAGTCATAAAACTGGTGGAAGGGCTGGGAGAGTAAAAAGGCAGAAGGTGGTATTACCCAGGGATCAGAAATGCAGGGAGCTGGGGACACATTCCAAGCAGTTAATTCTGGATGTTGAAAGCTGTTTATCACCCAGTGTTCTAAGAACAGCTCTGTAGCTTTTCTGATCTTTGTGCCGCCCTTAGGTATGGGTTAGATTATAATCCCAAGGCTTAATTTTTTTTTCACATCTTTATTGGAGTATAATTGCTTTACAATGTTGTGTTAGTTTCTGCTGTACAACAAAATGAATCAGCTATATGTGTACATATATCCCCATATCCCCTCCCTCTTGAGCCTCCTTCCCACCCTCTCTTTCCCACCCCTCTAGGTCGTCACAAAGCATCGAGTTGATCTCTCCCTGTGCTATGCAGCAGCTTCCCACTAGCCATCCATTTTACATTTGGTAGTGTATATATGTCAGTGCTACTCCCTCACTTCGTCCAAGCTTCCCCTTCCCCCCTGTGTCGTCAAGTCCTTTCTCTATGTCTGCGTCTTTATTCCTGCCCTGCCACTAGGTTCATCAGTACTGTTTTTTTTAGATTCCATATATATGTGGTATCATATGGTATTTGTTTTTCTCTTTCTGACTTTACTCTGTATGACAGACTCTAGGTCCATCCACTTCATTACAAATAACTCAATTTCATTCCTTTTTATGGCTGAGTAATATTCCATTGTATATATGTGCCACATTTTCTTTATCCATTCATCTGTCGATGGACATTTAGGTTGCTTCCACGTCCTGGCCATTGTAAATAGTGCTGCAGTGAACATTGTGGTACATGTATCTTTCTTTTTTTTTTTTTTTAAATTATTATTTATTTATTTTATTTTTGGCTGTGTTGGGTCTTCGTTTCTGTGCGAGGGCTTTTTCTAGTTGCGGCAAGCAGGGGCCACTCTTCATCGCGGTGCGCGGGCCTTTCACTGTCGCAGCCTCTCTTGTTGCCGGACACAAGCTCCAGACGTGCAGGCTCAGTAGTTGTGGCTCACGGGCCTAGTTGCTCCACGGCATGTGGGATCTTCCCAGACCAGGGCTCGAACCCGTGTCCCCTGCATTGGCAGGCAGACTCTCAATCACTGCGCCACCAGGGAAGCCCACATGTATCTTTCTGAATTATGGTTTTCTCAGTGTATATGCCCAGCAGTGGGTTTCCAAGGCTTAATTTTATGGCCTGTATGACATGCAGAGCCCTGTAGGGGCTCAAGGCCATGGCAGTGATCTTGTAGTAATGGACAGACTGTGAAAGCTTGTCCTCGGCGTCTTAAACTTTGGCGAGCAGGCCATTCATACAGCTGGGCTCCCTTGGTTTTGCCTTCCTCTGATTCAGCCCAGGGTTTGTTTGCTCTGCATGATGGGCTGACATTTATGTAAATCAAGGGATGGTATGTGTGCCTTTTCCTCCTGGGTGTGTTTCAGGGGGAGGAGGGCATCTGTGCTCCAGGTGTGAGTTTGATGTACCTAATAGCCTGATCTTATGGCAGGGTTGGTGAACATTTTTGTGGACAGTCAGGGTTCCGTGAGTTTTTGAAGGAAGCAGTTTGGGAGGAGCTCAGTGGTGACTTTGCAGAAAGATGTAGCGAGGGGGCTGTTTTGGTTTCTAGAACGCTGTGATGGTCTCTGTCAGGGGCCAGCATACTGCGGCTCATTCCCCAGGCTCCTCCTTCATCCTCCCGCCCCTCCGTGTTGTCCCTTCCTCCTTTGCTCTCTTGGGTCAGCCCTCCCTGCATGTGGTAGGAACAGGGATCCCAGACGTTCCCCAGCTGATCTTCTCATTGATAATAACTTTGCTGACAGAGGCTGTGGTACTAAGTGACACGTCTTTCTGTTCTGAGGCCCCTGCTTGCTACTCTGGAGCAGGTTGATGGGTCAGTTTCCACAGACTGACATGTGTCTCTTCTTTGGTATTTACTCTTCCCTTAAGTGGGAAGATTCTGTATCAAAAAACAAATGTTTCCACTGAATTCTATCCCTAAGAGCTTTCCAATCTCCCTAAAGTAGGGTCAAGTTCGCCAGCCTAAGTTTGTCCTGAGCTTGGCTGGGTATCCCACTTGTTCTCCTATCTACCCCCAGTAAGCACTGGGCTGTTCTAATCAAATTACTCAGTAGGGGTCTCCCCCCAACCCCATCCTCTCTGTCCCCACATATAGCTCCCTCCTTCACACTCTGCCACTGATAAAAGCTGTTTCAGGGGCTTCCCTGGTGGCACAGTGGTTGAGAATCCTCCTGCCAATGCAGGGGACACGGGTTCGAGCCCTGGTCTGGGAAGATCCCACATGCCGCGGAGCAACTGGGCCCATGAGCCACAACTACAGAGCCTGCGCATCTGGAACCTGGGCTCCGCAATGAGAGGCCACGACAGTGAGAGGCCCGCGCACCGCGATGAAGAGTGGCCCCCGCTTGCCGCAACTGGAGAAAGCCCTCGCACAGAAACGAAGACCCAACACAGCCAAAAATAAATAAATAAAATAAAGAATTACTAAAAAAAAAAAAAAAAAAAAAAAAAAAAAAGAGCAATGGCCAAGAGAAATTGTTCTCCCAGACATTTAAAAAAAAAAAAAAAGCTGTTTCAGCAGGGAGGGTCTTACTACAATGGTCTCCCAACATCTCCTAACCCCACCCTGCCCAAGGAAGATGACATTCTGGGCAGCTTCTTCAGGAATATGATCGGAAAGCCTGCGATTACCTCTCCTGCGTATGATGCCCAGGAATGCCCAGACTCAAGAGTTCACCCAAGCTGATCAAAGGGACACAGTTTCTCCCATGCACTGTGATTGACGGTTTGCAAAGCATTTACATCTTAACACACGTTCTTAATTTGATCCTCACATTCAATATTTTTCCCAGATGACAAAATAGAAGCTCAGGGATTAGGGAATGTCTGCCTGGTTATATAATGGAAAGCTGGGCCAGAAAGCAAGTCCAGATCTTCAGACTCTGACTTCTAGACTTTCTTTCTGTACCAGACAAAAGACTAACCTAGGAAGATGGAAGGAGTGTGAATGTTTACAGCAAATGTGTCCTTGCAAGGTCAAAAAGGTGAATTTACCCTTCAGAGCCTGGCAAGGGTACACTTTTGCAAAGGAAGCCTCCTGTGAATGGTGGGGAGGTGGGTTTGTGAAATCAGAGCATGGCTGTAGAGGACCCGCCACTGCAGGGGGAGATATTCCAGTACATTTTCCAAAGGTAGTGTCTTTTGATTGAAAGACATTAGAAAAAGCAGGTCTGTTCAGTACATGATTGAAAGAAGAGTGGTTTGACTAAACCCCTGACAAAGGTAGTTGGAGCATGGTACATGTTCATCCCTCTGATGCTAAAACTTATGCCCTAAGAGGAGGAGGAGAGAGTCCTCTATATTTAAGAGGACTTAAAATATATGGATATTTCTCTGCTGTGACACACCTAGACCTTACACTTCTAGTGTGTTGGAAATTGCCGACCAAACTTAAATCTCCAGGATTCAGGACTCATCTGAGTTTGCCTGGAGGGCTGGCAAGGCAGATCCCAGGCCTAGCACCAATCCTGAAGGGCAATCTTTTTTAAAAAAAAGTTTATTTTATTGAAGTATTGTTGATTTACAATGTTGTGTTAATTTCTACTGTACAGCAAAGTGATTTGGTTAACCATATACATACATTTGTTTTCATATTCTTTTCCATTATGTTTTATCACAGGATACTGAGTATATTTCCTTGTGCTATACAATAGGACCTTGTTGTTTATCCATTCTATATATAATAGTTTGCATCTGCTAATCCTAAACTCCCAATCCCTCCCTCCCCCACTCCCCTTCCCCCTTGGCAAACTCTCTATGTCTGTGAGTCTGTTCTGTTTTGCAGATAAGTTCTTTTGTGTCATATATTAAGATTCCACATATTATATAAGCGATATCTTAGGGTATTTGCCTTCCTCTTTCTGACTTCACTTAGTATGATAATCTCTAGTTGTATTCATGTTCCTGCAAATGGCATTATTTCATTCTTTTTTATGGCTGAGTAGTATTCCATGGTATATATGGAATACCACACCTTCTTTATCCATTCATCTGCCATTGGACGTTTAGGTTGTTTCCATGTCTTGGCTATTTTAAATAGTGCTGCTGTGAACATAGGGGTGCATGTATCTTTTTGAATTATAGTTTTGTCTGGATATATGCCCAGGAGTGGGATCACTGGATCATATAGCAACTCTATTTTTAGTTTTTTGAGGAACCTCCATTCTGTTTTCCATAGTGGCTGCACCAATTCACATTCCTACCAATAGTGTAGGAGGGTTCCCTTTTCTCCACATCCTCTCCAGCATTTGTTATTTGTAGATTTTTAAATGATGGCCATTCTGACCATTGTGAGGTGGTGCCTCATTATAGTTTTGATTTGCATTTCTCGAATAATTAGCAATGTGGAGCATCTTTTCATGTGCCTGTTGGCCATGTGTATGTCTTCTTTGGAGAAATGTCTATTTAGGAATTCTGCCCATTGTTTGATTGGGTTGTTTGTTTTTTTGTTGTTGAGTTGTATGAACTGTTTGTATATTTTGGATATTAAGCCCTTTTCAGTTGCATCATTTGCAAATATTTTCTCCCATTCCATAGGTTGTCTTTTTGTTTTGTTTATGGTTTCCTTTGCTGTACAAAAGCTTGTAAGTTTGAATAGGTCCCATTTGTTTATTTTTGTTTTTATATCTATGGCCTTGGGAGAGGCTGACCTAAGAAAACATTGGTACAATTTATGTCAGATAATGTTTTGCCTATGTTCTCTTCTAAGAGTTTTATGGTGTCCTATCTTATATTTAAGTCTTTAAGCCATTTCGAGTTTATTTTTGTGCATGGTGTGAGGGACCGTTCCAACTTTATTGATTTACATGCAGCTGTCCAGCTTCCCCATCACTACTTGCTGAAGCGACTGTGTTTTTTCCACTGTATATTCTTGCTGAAGGGCAAGCTTTAGCACAGCAGGGCCACACATCATCCTCCTGAACGCTCCTCACTGCATTAGGAGTGCTCAGAAACCTACACAATGGCCCACCATGGGGAGGATGGGGCGTGTGATTCAGGCTTCTCTCTTCTTTAGGGAGAACGGGCATTAGCAGGTGGGCTGTCTTGATATGTCCAGGGCCTTGAAGAGAAGCCTCAGCCTGACTGCAGACCCCTGGGCAGCAGGAGACAGGACTTGGGGGAGGAACCTTCCTGGGACCTTCAGGCCTTGAGAGGTTGGGGCAGCGCCTAGCCTAGTAGGGAACCACAGTTAGACTTGGAGAAAGAAGTGCGTGCCACGTGGTTGTGAAAGGACACACATACCCATGAGATCCCCCCATGAGATGTCCCAGAAATGATGACAGAGGCTTTTGGGGTGGCCGGGGAATCCTACAATGGTAGACAGGGTCAGAGCTAGAGAACTACTTCATGTAATTTTACTGTGTAATGTCTTGTTTGGGGTCTGTCCTCGGCCAACAAGCAGAGCTCCCACCCTCCTATTGAGTGAATGCCCAGAGGTAGAAGAGCTTGAGGCCACCAATGAGCAGAAACAGCCAGAGGTGGCCTCAGGGCTTGGAAAGCTCACCGAGTGAGCACCCGTGTTGGGTTTGGCTCACGAGAAGGGCATCCTCTCTGCTCAGTAAACCCCAGATCAAGGGCTGATCATCTAAGGTATGCGAGGCAAAGGTGGCAGGCAATCTTTCATTAGGTTTCCCGGGATAGAGCCATGCCTGGCTCACCTTTTTATTACCTTCTCACCTCTCATTGGTACCTAATATACGTTATCCGTAGACTCTGATTGAATTGGATACAAGGCCAGAACTCCTTCGTGGCCACACCCTACCACCCTCTCATCCCTCATCTTTATCCCTCCAGAGCGCCCCCAGGGGAACTCTAGTAGGTCCCACTTAATGGATCCAGAGTGAGAGGAAGCCCAGAGAAGTGAGGGATACAGTTTGCATGGAGGCAAAAACAGAAGGAATGGAGGGAGTGTGCTCAGTGAATGCCAGGAAATGGGGGAGGTGGCTGGCCACCTAATTACCAGATGAGGGACCCAGCTAGATTACTGCTCCCTCTGTATCCCTGGCTGCACACGTCTGCCCTGTGAATGGCGACACAGGGTTAAAGTACCATAACTGAGGTCAGAAGGAGGAGGCAAAACATCCCAGAAACATTGTCACCTCCAGGGCTGACGCTGGGAAGTCTCCTGAGCTCTGCATCTGGACGTGATGTTAGGAGGCCAGGGAGGGCGTGGCGGGTAGCAGGAAGGTGAGGGCTTGCGATGTTTACCATCCTTGTTTGAGCACAAGAAGATTCTGGAGGCTGGGCACTTTGAGGAGGTCTTCAGTGACCCAGACGCAGCGCTCAGTCCCCAGAATGCGGCGTGACACCTACATTTGGGGGTCTCTGTCCTCTTGGCAGAGCTGGCTTCCCACAGAACCCCGTGCTCAGAAGGGCCCCGCACGCGGCTAATGCTCTGCTGCTGCCATCTTGAAATCCTTCATTTTTCTTATTTAATCACTTTCCGACCGTGGCAAAGTATATGTCCCAGTGTTTTACCATAATTAGAAATAAAACACACCCACACACTTCATAAAATTTGTCATTTTAAAGTATACTGTTGGGACTTCCCTGGCAGTCCAGTGGTTAAGAATCCGCCTGCCAATACAGGGGACGTGGGTTCAAGCCCTGGTCCGGGAAGATCCCACATGCCGCGGAGCAACTAAGCCCGTGCGCCACAACTACTGAGGCTGCGCTCTAGAGCCTGCGAGCCACAACTACTGAGCCCACACGCCACAACTACTGAAGCCCACGTGCCTAGAGCCCGTGCTCCGCAACAAGAGAAGCCACCGTAACGAGAAGCCTGTGCACCGCAACGAAGAGTGGCCCCCGCTCGCCTGCATTTTCATTTTGCACTGGGCTCTGCAAGTTATCTTGCTGGTCCTGCCTCTCAGGGCTATTGTCAGATACTGAAGTCTAAGGCATACTTGAATCATCTCTCCCTTGGATGGTTTAGCATGTGTCACCCCTATTTAACCAGGAATTAGCCACCACACCTACCCTAGAGCCCACTTAGGTTTGCTGTACTCCTGTGGACAAACATGGTTTTTACTTCTCTGTATATGTCACAGTGCAGAGGGAGAGTGGTTTACTTAAGGTCACTGGCTCAAGGAAAGCATCCATGTCCACAGAGCTTACTTACGTCTGCGTTAATGTGACCTGTACCACGCAGTCTTCACCGACATGACTTGATTCCACTGTCTTTGCCAATGTGATTTAACCATTGCGGAAACGCTTGCCCAGGAAGATAAAAGCTGCAGATAACTTTATTATTTTAGGAACTTCCCCCAAACCCACTTAAAACTGCTTAGCCTTTCAATAGATAACATCGAATGACTGCTAACGCAACTTGCTGTGCCCACAATCCGGAACTATTACATCAGGAGACTTAACACTGTCCTTGTGATCCCCACACTGAAAGACCCACCTTCGACCAGCTGAATATCCTGACTTCACCTGCCCGACTCAGAGACGCTGTCAAGACTGCCAAATAGTGACCTCTCTTACTGCTGGGAGCTTTGCTTTATCAACAGGCTGTCTTGGTGGTATTTTATGGGAGCCTGTATTCAATAAGCTACAATTTTACTTTCTGCACAATACAGTTGCTCCAACCCTATTTGATCCAATGTACATCCATCCATCCCTCTGTTCATTGATCTATTCACTTATTCAACAAATGTTTATTGAGTGCCTACTATATGTTAGTCACCCTTAGACACTAGCTCCATGATGACTGAGACAGATACGGCCCTTGTTTTTACAGAGCTCACCCTCTGTTTCATCCTTCTGTCATGTTCCTGCTGCTAGAGAAAGTGGAGATGAAGAGCCACTTTCAACTTGAATTTACTTAAAAATGGAGTTTTCTGCAGCAAACAAGTTGGATCTCTGCTTTTAAAATCTGGATCTCTGGACTTTGTTGGGAAGGAAAAACTTTTCCCCTACTCTCTTATGTTCAGTACCTGAGGGCCTGCGAATTTAACCAGCAACAGACAGATTAACAGGAGAAAAGGAAGATGAATTTGATTAATATTTTACATGCACAGAGTTCACAGAAAAAAAGTGAAACTCAAAGAGGTAGACTCAATTTGGGCATTTATATATCATCTTCAACAAAGGAAAGGAGGTTTAGGCTTCTAGAGACAATACATTGTGGAGAAGTGACTAGGAAATACAAGGAGGAAACTAATGGAAGATAATGGTTTTTGTTTGTTTGTTTTGTTTTTTATAAATTTTTGGACATCCTGAGTGGCTTGTGGGATCTTAGTTCCCTGACCAGAGATCGAACCCGTGACCCCTGCAGTGGAAGCTTGGAGCCCTAACCACTGGACCGCCAGGGAATTCTTGTGGGTTGTTTTTTTTTTTTTAATAAATTTATTTATTTATTTATTTATTTTTGGCTGTGTTGGGTCTTCGTTTCCGTGCGAGGGCTTTCTCCGGTTGCGGCGAGCGGGGGCCACTCATCATTGCGGTGCGCGGGCCTTTCACTGTCGCGGCCTCTCGTTGCGGAGCACAGGCTCCAGACGTGCAGGCTCAGTAGTTGTGGCTCACGGGCCCAGTTGCTCCGCGGCATGTGGGCTCTTCCCAGACCAGGGCTCGAACCTGTGTCCCCTGCATTGGCAGGCAGATTCTCAACCACTGCGCCACCAGGGAAGCCCCGTGGGTTATTTTAATAAGGTCTGTTTATGCAGATTCATCTCAGTGACAACTCTGTCTTGGTGATAAGAGTCTCTCTCCTCTTTCTAGTACAGGAGAGGGGGAAACCTTCACCAAGGGAATTTTATGCCCTGCTTTTAGGCAGAAAAGGGGAAGGAAGAACTCGTCCTGCGTCTTGCTGATTCTCACTTGCCTTCAGTTTAAAATAATCCTTACGCCACAGTGGCATATTTGAGGATGGCACATCCTGGTCCCTTCAACTTGATCTTTAGAAGGCCAGGCAGCACGATGGTCTTAGGATGAGTTTGCCACTCCTAATGATTACCTACCTTGTCAGGCCTGTGTTTTCTTACCTCTAAGGTGAGTCTTGTGTCCTGGTGCCACCCTGCGCAGCCAATGCAGGGACAGAGCCCAGGGCTTGGAAACCGTAAGGTGGCCCAAGTTCCCCAGCACAGCCCTTTCAAACCCAGCTCCCAGTCGGTGAAATGACCCACCGGCCCATCCCAGGAGAACCCCCAGAGGGATGTTTCCAGGATATGGGATCAGCCTGGTAAGGAAGGGGCCCTATTAGAAGATTCTCCAAGAGGTATGACGGACCAAACCGGTTTGTAAAGCAGCTCCAGCCACGTGGGGGTGGGGAGTGGACTGTTATGTGTCTAGATGAACACAGATCTGGACGCTCAAACCGTTCTCTCCATATTTGGTTTGCTTTTAACTTAAGATGGGCTTTCACTTTTCTTCCCTTTTTATCTTTTCTGCAGCCGGGTCCTCGAGATGCTCCAGCCCTGCCTGTTTATCTTGTGAGCTGCCGAAGGCCCACGCTCCCCCTGCCGCAGCTCCGTCCCCGTGTGATTACATCTTTCCTCGGTAATGGGGTTTTGACTGGCCTTTTGTATAATGCTAAGCCACAGTGGGACTGGAATATTCTCCCCTTATATTTATCGGGCGCTTTTATTTCCTGAGCTGTTTTGTTAAGTGCCTGTTTCTGGCTTTGCTCCTGGTCAGGAAAGGGGCCCAGGATTCAGGGAGAAGATCAGATGCCCTGGTGTGTCAATTGGTCTTTCAAAGAACGAAGCAGGAGTTGATCACCTGCTGAAGCTCAGGGCCAATGCAGAGCTGCCTCCCAAGAGGCCAATCAATTTCAATTAAGGAGATTAAAAGCCCCGAGCGCAGGGAGGGCTGGTCACGGGTTTCTGAATGCCTTGCTTCTCCAGCAGCCTGAAAGCAGCCCGTGGGCCCCAGAAGCGCTGGACGGTGTTCTCTGGGCCAATGTCAAGACAGCAGTGAGGGGTCAAATGCAAAAGGAGAAGCTGGCTGAAGGGGCTCGTGATTCTTCAGGGGGCCCTGCTGGCATTTGGGGCAGGACGGACCTGTCAGTGTCCTCAACCCCATCAAGTATCCAGTATCCCTAGTCACTGGGCTGTCCCAACCCAACCCAACCCAATCCCCACCCCCGCTTCCTGGTGGGACCACCCTGGGCTCCCGGCAGCTGCCTCTGATCTGCTGTGTAGGTGAAGGGCCAGCCTTCTGCAGCTTCCGGGTGGAGAGCTGGTTCTCCTCGTCTGGACCCTCCTTCTCCACTGGGCATCCCAGAGGCTCTGTGTCTGCTACCTTTCCGAGCTGCTCGGGCATCCTAGAGGCCACACCCCCGAGGGGTAAGGGCAGAGGCCAGAGTGGGACGTCTGGTGGAGGAGAGGGGGCTTTGGCATCACACAGACCCAGGGCTGAGCCCGCCTCTGCCTCTTACTGGCTCTGCGTTGGCCCTGAGTCAGCACGTGACCAGCCTGTGCTTGTTTTTTTTTAAAAACCAGTGGACACCCCAGGGCATCCAATCTGTGCCCAGGCATCCAAGTGAGCCTCACTTTCCATGTTTATAAAAGGGAGCTCTCCACCCCGGTCTCACAGGGTTTGCCGGGCTCACAGGAAGAACGGTATGTACCTAAAGTGTCTGATGTTCCCAAGCCCCCTCTGATTGTGGTGGCCCAGGGTAGACAGGGGACCGGAGGCAAAAATTACACTCAGCTCCCCAGACCTGGAGATTTTTGTTCAGAAGCCAATAAATCAACAACATCGCGAGGATTCGATGCATGTGCTTTGTGCGCTGTAAATGCTAGGTAGGTGTCAAAGCACGGGGGCGGGAGAACTGGGGCCATGGGAAGAAGAGTGTGCAGGATGCAGGGGAGGAAGGAGGAAGGAGGAAGGAGCCTCCAGGAGGGGGAGTGGCCTGAGGCTGATGGAAACCACGGTGTCTGTTAGGCAGGAAAGAGAAGCCAGGTACAGCTTCGTGGGCAGCAGCAACTACAAAGACAAGCGCTGACTTTGCTGGGAAGTCCAGGAGGCTGAAGCCACCGTCCCCCCGGCCCTCGGGGGTGAGGTTCCCTCGAAGGACTGGCTGTTCGTCAGGGGGGTCTCTTCCTTCTCTCGGCTGCTTACCTTCTGGCTACTTGCCTATTAACAAGACAGCCTGGGGAATGAAGGGGGCAGGGAGGGAGGCTCATGGCAGGCCATTTGGCTTCTTGTTTGATAATCTAAAGGACAGGATGGCCGCTGTAGAAAGTGACCTTATCAAGAAGGATGGGGTCACAGAGCTCCAAACCCTTGTGGGGAGCCAGGTACAGGGCGGGTCACAGACTTACCCAAGGTCACCCTCGTTAACGGCAGGGCCAGTCTCCTGCTGTCCTGCTACACCCCCCAGCCTCCTGGGCCTGCTTTCATCCCTGACCTACTTCTCCCAGGATAATTGAGAAATGAGTGATGGGAGCTGCAGGCTTCTGCTTGCTGTCGAGAGCTGGGTGGCTGTTCATAAACTTTTAAAGCATCTGGACCTTTCTCTAAAACAACAAAATCAGTCTCAGGCACATTGCATTATATAAAAATGGTCTTATTCTTGATACAAATTTATTTCACAAATGCAGAAAAGTGGAACGTACCATTTATACTGAAGAGGAGGAAATGATTGCTATAAGGAGATTCAAGGTTGCTAAGAAGGGGGTAGGAGAGTTTCCAAAAGGAATCCCACCTCGAGGTGGGACTGGCTTTGTGGGAGGGATGGGATTATGAGCCCCAGCCCTTCCTTCCTGAGATGGAGACCTGAGGGATGGCATGAGGGCAGGTTGTGGCCCCCAAGTCAGGCAGTAGGAAGGGGATGGCATGTGATGTGTCCTAGGACCTGCCTTCAAACCTAGCACCTTGTAGGGGCAGGTTTGTGTCCTGGGGAACTGGCTTTGTCATGTCATGTCATGGGAACCCTGCCAATTTTGTTAAGGACCTGAGGGAGGAAATGCTGCCAGTAAAGGAAGCACCAGACTGCAGGAGGCTCAGCCTCAGCCACGGGGCCTTGGGTTGTCAGTAGCAGAGCCAGAGTCTCTGTCTGTTCAGGTTGCTATAGCAAAATACCACAGACTGGGGGGCTTAAACGACACACATTTATTTCTCACACTTATGGAGGCTGGACGTCTCAGATCAAGGTGCCAGCAGACTTGGTTCCTGGTAAGGCCTCTCCTCCTGGCTTGCAGACGGCCACCTTCTCGCTGTGTCCTCACAGGGTGGAGAGAGAACACTCTGGTGTCTCTTCCTCTTAAAAGGGCACTAATCCCATCATGGGGGCCTCACCCTCATGAGCTCATCTAAACCTAATTTCTGCCCAGAGGCCCTACCCCCTTATACCATCATACTGGGGGTCAGGGATTCAACATGTGGATTTTGGGGGGACACAGACATTCAGCCCGTAACACCTGGGCTCCATGCCTCCCCATCATCTCTTTGTCTCCGTAGTCATTTATGCTGGCCTCTGGGCAGTGCTTCGCAAGGTGTCCATGGTAAGGAACCAGTTTTGTTTTTTTTTTCTTTTGGCCACCCCCCTCAGTTTTCAGGATCCTACTTCCCTGACCAGGGATTGAACCCAGGGCCATGGCAGTGAAAGCGCCAAGTTCTAACCACTGGACCGCCAGGGAAGTCCCAAGGACCAGTTTCATTATTTGCAATGAAGTATGATGTGTGCTGAGAAAAATGAGATGATTGTATGAAATACAAGCTCATTTCTTTTTTATGATTGGGTTCCATGCCCTAGCATTGCTGTTGAATTGGCATGAATGCCCCTGAATGCTCCTGCTTGCTTTCTGTCTCCATCTCATTCTGGAGCAGGGACCGAGCCTTTGAGGGCCTCCCGCTGCAGACCGCCCTTTCAGTGGCGCTGTTTAGAGCTCCACAGAAAGTACGCCATCAGCCATGGAGAGGTGTTATCTGAAGCTTCCAGAGACAAAATGTCATGAGCCCCACCTCAGCAAGGTCCTCACTGCACTGGGCCTTTTCACCTTTGTTATCTTGGGACGTGTGGGGTCTGTAAGGAGGATGGTAACCTGGTTGCCTCTCTCTCAATGGCATTCTGAGGTAGCAGAAGCACAGGCCTAAGTCAGAGAGCGGAAGGCAAATCTACCTCCTTCACTTGTGAGCTGTGTGAATTTGGGGTGAACGATTAACCGGTATGTGCCTCAGTTTCTCCATCTAGCAAATGGAGGTGATGGTGGCTTCCCCTCAGGGAGCTTCCCCTCAGGGAGGTGAAGATTAAGTGAGACATGCCTGAACTAGGCACGGTGCCCCATCACTCTTTCTTCCTTCTTCCTCTGAAAAAGGGCCCCGGTGGAGAGGCAGGACTCTGCCCCAGGGGAGAGAGGCGTGCGCTTGACAAGAGCACAGGGGCCTCTTTCACAAAATCACAGGATGTCCGAAAAGAGGTTCTGAGTCAGCACAACTTCTGGGAATCCAGACAGGAGTGAAGATTTCCCTGGAGAAAATTTCCCCAGCAAGAGCACTGGAGCAAGAAAAGTAGGATGTCAGCTCAACCTCAGACCGGTTGACCAGATGGCTCAAATTTCAAATCCTGCATTCAGATTTTCCGGGGGATGATGCTCTGACCAGAGAGGAGACTGACCTCCATGGTATCTAAGATAAATACGATGCATGTGAGCACCAAACAGCTGGTATGTCTGTGGTTTCTGGGTTTCGCTCAGTAAGCCTCAAAAGCACGATCTTGGGGCATTGAGATGAATGTCAGGAGACCTGGGGCCTGACACTCATCATCAGCAAAGTGGCAGCAGAGGGCCCTGTATTCGTTTCCTCAGGCTGCTGTAACAAAGTCCTGCAGACTAGGCCGCTTAAACAACAGAAATTTCTTGTCTCACGTTCTGGTGGCTAGAAATCTGAGATCAAGGTGTGGGCAGAGTTGGTTCCTTCTGAGGGCTGTGACAGAAGGGTCTGTTCCAGGCTTCTCCCCTTGGCCTGTGGTTGGCTGTCTTCCCCCTGTGTCTTCACGTTGTCTTCCCGTTGTACGTGTCTTGTGTCCCAATTTCCCCTTCTTATAAGGACACCAGTCATATTGGATTAGGGCCCACCCTAATCATGTCACTTTAAATTAATTACCTCTTTAAAGGCCCTATCTCCAAATACAGTCACATTCTGAGGTCCTGGGGGTGTAGGGATTCAACATATGAATTCTGGGGCCAATTCAGCCCATTAGAGCCCTTTAACCAACTGGTCTCAATTTCACCAGCAGAGAAATAATGGGTGAGCCTGTGGTTTTCCAGATTTCTCCTGATTTTAAGCAGATTAAGGTTCAGCCTAGAATTGTGCATCAACCTACCAAATGCAGCTGAATGTGTGACTTAGGCCATGTCATCTTTCCAGGTTAAAATTTATTTATAAAGCACAGATAATAAAAATAACATCTATTTACCTCCCTAGGTGTTCTGAGCCTTAAGTTACAGATGCAGGGATGATGCGTTACAAAACCAAACAAATCAGTCCTTAGGATGGGCGACTCAGGCAAATCAACCATCACCACCACAACAAAACAAGCTTTCAAACCCACAAGAGAAGACAACATTGTAATGCCTTCCTAACAACATTGCTTTATTGACGCAAGGCAAGGAAAACTACATTAAATTCTATTGATTCTCTTTGAGATCTAATAATATGCTTTATTCAGATCTTATTCACATCCCTCTTCTTCCACGGGTCTATCTCAGGAGCTGAAATTGGCCAGTTACAAAACAGAATTGGTTCTGCTGTCATTGGAAGTCACAGAGGCAAACGTGTTTTCGAACACAAAATCTACCATGCTTTCTTTGGGAAACAAGGCACAGTTGGGGAAAAAAAAAAAAAATCTCACTTCTAAACAAAATTGAAAGCATGGCTAACTTGAGATTTATTTGATTACAGTCTTTCTCCGGGCTAATCAGTTTTAGAACCCATTCCTATTGGCACCAATGAGCCAATAAAAGATCCAGCAGGAGAGAAGTATCGCATCAACTCAGAGAAACAAGGTTGTTCATTTTTTTAAAAAGCATTGAATTAATGTTTACACTGCTGAGTCAAGTTATTTCTACATATGCTATAGGTTTTGCATCTCCAGAATATGTTAGCATTAAGAGTATGATAAATTGTACCTGACTTACTTGTGAAAAATCATCTTGAGAAAGGTTTTTTTCCCCTGGGAAAATATGGAAATTACACATGGTGTGTACAGCCAGAAACACTCAGCAGAAGGAGAGGCGGGTTTTTAGCTGTCACAATGGACGGTTAAGAATTTCGGATTTGGGTCAGTGTCATTACGCTCAAGTCACTTCACCTCGAAACCTCATTCTTCATCTCTAGAATAGGTTCCAAACTCAGTGTTTTCTGTAAATATTCAATAGTATAATACATCACAGAGTTCGACATTAACCCTCCCAGAGGCCAATAAGAATCCAATAAATGCCAGCTTCTCTATCATATTATTACAGAAGAATGCTTGCATGCTTTACCTTTCGTCTGTGGAAAAATCACAAGAAGGATTAAGTTTGTTGAAAAGAAAGGTGGGTCTTGGGCCCCCTTAGCACATGTTTTCTCCATCCTTTCTAAAAAGTGATGTTAACAAGTTAACAGGTGTTAGGGAAAAGGTGGAGTAACCAGAACCCTCCTACGTTGCTGGTGGGAATGTAAAAGAATGTAGGCCTTTTGGAAAACTCTTTGGTGGCGCCTCAAAAGCTAAACAGATATGGCCCAGCAGTTCCACTCCTAGGTATATACTCAGGAGAATTGAAAACATGCATTCATTACAAAAACTGGTTCATAAATGTTCACCGCAGGATTATTCGCTGTAGTGGAAAGGTGGAAAGACACAGCTCGAGTGTCTAGCAACTAATGAATGGATAAACAACATATGGAACAGCTATGCCAGGGAATTTTATTTGGCAACAAGGGACAGTGAGGTACGGACACAAGCTACAACATGGATAAACCCTGAAAACATGATGCTAATGGAAAGAAACCCGTCACAAAAGGCTACATACAGCATGATTTCATTCATACGAAACATCCAGAATAAACAGCTCTATAGAGACAGAAAGTAATTAGTGGTTGCCTAGGGCTGGGAGGGAGGGCAGGAATGGGGAGTGACCACTAATGGACACAGGGTTTCTTTTTGGAAGGATGAAAATTTTCTGGAATTAGAGAGTGATGATGGTCAGACAACTTTGTGAATATTCTCAGAACACTGAAGTGTACCTTCTAAAATGGTGAATTTTATGCTTTATGAATTGTATCTGGAAAAAAAAATCAATGAATGCTTAATGTGGAAAATAAGAAAACAAGGAAACAAAAATTGTCATTGTAGCATCCAGAGATAATCACTGCAAATGCTTTGATGTAGATCCTTCCAGACTGATGCAAATATATACATTTAAAAAATAAAATAAAATGGGATCATACCATACATACTGTTGAGTGAAAGGTATTTTTTTTTGTATTACTGTTACTTTTCCCCTCGATATTAAGAAATTGCCTCTCTAAACATAGGCGGCATCCACGTCGGAGTCTTCTCAAATGTCTTGCCTTTCCACTTTCCTCAGCCAAGCCGTGCTTCTTCTCTTTCCAAAGCTCTTCTTAGGACTTTTCAAGCTAATCTGTTCGCCTTGGATCACCAGAGTGCTTTCAGTTGCTTGCTGTCACAGCTTGACCTGTTACAAGCTATTTCATTCATATCCATGATTTCAGTGGAATTGATCCCTAAACCCGTATTTCTACCTTGACCTCTATTGCATACACTAGTCCTGCATCTCCAAATGCCTACTGGAAATTCCCACTTGAACATTCATCACTGACATTATCATAAGACTAAACTCGAACTCATTATACTTTTCAATGCCCCAGCCAGGGACAGCGGAAGATTTGAATTTTGAAATGGACGTTCATGCCCACACTTGACCTTTCTCATTCAAGTCAAGCTTTTTAGAAACTGTGGAAACCTACTCTGGCTAACTTAGAAAAGGTAGGTATGGAGGGAGATGGGGTAGCTCACACAATAGGCAGGGGGGAAGGCCGGGGAACCAGATTTGGAAAAAGGGCAGGAAAATGGCATTCCAGGGGCTGCACGGCAGTGACCACAGCCAGGTCGGCCCCTGAGCGAGGTCTGGGCCGATGCCTGCTGCTGGTACAGGCATCCCTGCCGCTGCTGCCTGGGATGCTGATGGTCCCACGTTACTCTAGCAATTACTCAGAGTGAAGAGAGCAGTCAGATATGGGACAGTGTAAAGAAAAACAAGCGCCTATCCATACAAAAGGCTGTATGTAGCCTTTTGTGACGGGTTTCTTTCCATTAGCATCATGTTTTCAGGGTTTATCCATGTTGTAGCTTGTGTCCGTACCTCACTGTCCCTTCTTGGTTTCCTTAAACCAAGAAAAATGGAGATCATTTTCCTAACCACCTCATGGGATTGTAAGAAGGACAGCTGGTATTTTGGAAGATACTTTGTAAACCACAAGCCCCTCCACAAGTGTGGGTTGTTTCTACTAAGAAGTGAGGTTTTCCTTCCAATCTCTGTTCTGTTCCTGACGGTGTACCTCTCTTCCCCCTCAGGGTTTCCATATCCCCTCATGGCCCCCATATCCCCTCACTGCCTCCTGTTGGCTGAAAAAAATGCACAACATGAGAATTGTGAGTTAAGTTTTATTTGGGGCAAAATGAGGACTATAGCCCGGGAGACGGCATTTCAGATAGCTCTGAGAAACCGCCCCAAAGAGCTAGGGGGGGAAGGTCAGTATATATGTGATTTTGGTAAAGGGGGAGTACATGCAATCAAGCACATATTTTTTTGTAGAAGGTTTCTGCTAGTCACGAGGAGTAGACGTCACCATGAAGGATTTTAGTGCTTTTCTAGATATGAGGAGATGCAAGAACTGGGCTCAGAAAATCTTCACCTGAAAATACCTATCTGAAGATCTGTTCTGCCAGTTTTCTCCAGAGCACAGAGTGCCTCATTTCTGATCTTCACCCTGAGCTCCTTTCAGGGGGCGTTGAAGGTCAGCAGCTGCAGCGGCTCATAATTGAATCCTCGTAGAGGTAGATGGCAAGTGCCAATTTGTAGGTGACACTCCAGATCCCCTCACGGCCCCCATGTCTAAGCCACACGGTCTTGCTTATTATTCCTTCTTCCTCCCACCTGCCCCTTCCCATCATCATTGGCCCTTAGAATTCAGTTGCAACAATGGAAACCGATCGTTCCCAAGCTTGATGATACATCGGACTCACCTGGGGCAGTATTTCTGCTTCAGAGGAGCTGTGAGGAGACCTCCGAAGCTGTATTCTCAACAAGCTACTGAGGAGATCACAGCAGGAGCAGACCCACCAACCCACCCATTGAAATCTACAAACTGAGTTTGTTACATGGAGCTAGTCCTCTGAAAAAGGGTTCTATATTGAAATGTTTGTAAAACGCAGCCTACGAGGTCTCCCTCCAGAGATTCACAATTGAAGAGGTCCTGCAGGTGAGATACCTGTGAAACTGTCCAATCCAGAATGTCTAAGACCTATGAGCTTGTGAGAGCCTCAAAGGTGTCGCTTGTTATGCTAATGAGGTGACTTTTGGAAGCACCTGAGGATGGGGGCTGGTTGCCAGGGAGCCAACCCTGTGATTGGAGGGTTGCACCTTTGAGTCCCACCCCCGCATCCAGTGGAGAGGGGCTGATGACCAATGATGTAATCACTTATGCCTACGTAAGGAAGCCTCCTCCGTAAAAAATCAAAAGGATGGGGTTCTGAGAGCTTCTGGGTTGGTGAACATGTGGAGCTGCCGGAACAGTGGTGCCTGGAGAGAACATGGAACCTCCCAGCCCCTTCCCACTGCCTTGCCCTATGCATCTCTTCCGTCTGGCTGTTCCTGAGTTACATCCTCTCGTAATAAACTGGTGATCCGGTAAGTAAAATGTTTCTCTGAGTTCTGTGAGCTGCTCTAGCAAAGTACTCGAACCTGAGAAGGTTGTAGCAACCTCTGATTTATAGCCAGTTGGTCAGAAGCATAGACGGCAACCTGGACTTGTGCCTGGAGTGTGAGTGGGGGGCCGGGGTGGTCTCCTAGGACTGAGCCCCTCACCTGCGGGATCTGATGCTGTCTGGGTAGGTACTGTGGGAACGGAGCTGAATTGTAGGACACCCAGCTGGTGTCCCGAGAATCGCTTGTTGGTGTGGGATCCCCTCCCCACATTGGATTTGGTACTAGAACCCATTCAGTCCCATAACATCTGTTAAAATTCTACCAAGAGAATATTCTGAGAAGTATACTAACACTTTGGGGAAACCCTGGCCTATGGAATTAATCTGGAATTCCTTACTCTGGTTTCCAAGGTTTTTGACCACTTGGCTGCAAGCTTCATTTCCTCCCATGCCTCTATATATACAGTCAGCCAGGGGATTGGTTCCAGGACCCCCGCGGATACCCAAATCCTCGGATGCTCAAGTGCCTTATATAAAATGGCCTAGTATTTGCATATAACTCACCTAATACAATTAATACCTAATACAATGTAAATGCAATGTAAATAGTTGCCAGGCATGGGGCAAATTGAAGTTTTGCTTTTTGGAACTTTCTGGAATTTTTTTTTCCCGAATATTTTCTACTGGTGGTTAGAGGAACTGCGTATCCAGAGCCCCTGGAGCTTGTCCTGCCTCTGCAGTTGTGCTGGGTTGATGTCCTGCCTCCTCATCTACCCCCTACAAGCAGTAACCATGTGCTAGGTACTTTTAGTCCCCTTTCCTGGTGCAGGGCCCTCTGAGGTAGGGGCCTGGTAAATAGCTGTCGGTTTGCTGAGTGTCTTTTGGGATTTGTGGGTTCGGTTTCTTCTCAGCTGGTGCTTCCCCACCTCCTGGACATCCTGTTTGTGCGGCTCGGGGTCACCCTGGAGGGCAGAGTGACGGTCACGGCTGCTGAGTGGCTTACATAACTGTCTAGGGCAACGATGGAAGGGACGGAGGGGAGGTCCGGGAGGAACACAGCCGCTGAGAGGGTCTTGGGAGGGAGTGACGGGCTGAGTATGTGGCCCAAGGAGGTGAGAGTTCTGGGGTTAGTCCCTGCCCTCTAGGGGCCTCAATCCAGCAGCCAAAAAAGAGGGGGCTGGGTCTGAACTCTTCCCCACGCTGGCCCCGCCTCCACCGGTCACTGGGGAACTGGCACTTCCAGTTGCTTCTGTAATGCCTTCCCGTTCTCTCCAATGAGAATGCAAGGGGCAGTGATGCTATCACAGGGAAAGCTTTGAATCTGCTCTGACTCAATAAGGGAGCGAATTCACATTGTTATCCGTAGTCACAAGTTACTGGTCATCCATGTCGTGCTCTGAGGCTGGGGCCTTGCCATACTGCCCAGGTCTCCTAGGACTGTGGCTTCCAAACTTTCGTGTGCGTCTGGTTGGCCTGCAGGCCATGTTCAAACACACCAGGCCTCACCCAGGAGCTGCTAGGTCAGCAGGTCCGGGGCGGGGCTGGAGGTTTTGCATCTCTAACAAGTTTTCCAGGTGATGGTGATGCTGCCGGTCTGGGGAATCACACTCTGAGAACCATTGATTTGGGCATCATGCCCTTCCGGCTTCCCCAGCCCTGCCACCTGCAGCAAATGTCTCCCCATCAAAGTGAGGGGTTTTCAGTGGCTTTCATCATGCTGGGGATAGTCTCACCTCCATTTCAGTGTGTCTCCTCTAATTCTTTTGGTGGACGGATGGACAGTGGCGTGGGGGAGGAAACTAGGGATAAAAAGATAGCCGAGCTCAGTAAGTGGTAGAGCCAGTATTTAAACCATGGTCATTCTGATTACAAAACTCCCTCTGTTAACCACTTTGCTATGTGCTTTTGGAAACCTTTTAACGAAGAACCTGTTGTCAGGTTAAGACACTAGCTACTTCCCCGGCTCTTTCTGACAGTGTGTTGGGGATATTTCAAACGAGATGATTCAATTAAAACACTTAAAACAAGGCCTGACATAGAACAAACATCCAAGACATGTACACAGAAGTACATTCTGTAGCACAGAGATTAGAAGCATAGGCTCTAGATCAGAATGCCTGCGTTTGAATCCTGGCTCTGCCACTTATTAGCTCTTTGGGCAAGTTAGTTAAGCTCTCTGTAACCCAGTCTCCTCATCTGTAAAATGGGGAGGATAATAGTAGTACTTCCAGGCTTAGAACGGAGATCAACTGAATTCTTATCTGTAAAATACTTAGGACGGTGTTATCATTTCTGGTTCAATGCTTTTGTGCAAACTAAAGTATAAAGGGCGTGGTAAAGGCAACTCAGATAGGCCTGGCCTTTCAATGGGGTTATTCTGAACACTTTACTGAATGTCTAGATGAATGCGAGCTGGTGTCACACTCCCTGGACTCAAGTCTTGGCTAAAAACAACTCCTTAGTGAACTGGAACAAACTGCCTCACTTTTTTCATCTGTTCAATGGGGATAACCCTAGTAGTTACTTCACAGGATGGCTTTGTGGACTGTATGAGTTAAACTGGACTTTAAAGCATTAGAACAGTGCCTGGCCTGTACTATGTGTCCAATACGTGTTGGCTGGTATTCACAGAGTGTGGGCAGTACCTGTGGGCCTGACAGCCTTCAATCTGTTTTCCAAAGCACGTCTCCGGTTAGGTCCCTGACACCTTGCACAGAGGGATAAGCATGTGAGCGAAGACTGTCGTGGCCTTGCTGCCTGTGTCTTGGTTTCATTTGTTACAGGAACCCACCCATTTTCTTTTTCTTAGGTAGCCATTCTCCCCAAATCCCAAAAGCCCTGGCGGAATTGTTTTTTGAACTGATGTGTCAAATGCACTTAGACCTCAGATGGGTTTCGTATCTTGCAACTAATACATTTTTTATAAATCATCAGCTCTGGTTTCCTTTCAAGCTGCAGAGAGGATATCCTTTTCCTGTTAAGCTGCAGAACGATTTTTCCCCCCTTCAAAGTAAAGCATTAACTTCCAGAGCCCTGTAAATCAGTTCAAATGTACATATTATTAGAGTAACAAGCTGAAGTTTTTGGAGCTTATATGATACTTTGGAAGCCTGGATTACAAGACTTTACATCAATATTTCAGGTATTCCTAACAGCATCCAAGCAGTGAGCATGACATACAAATACATAGACCACTGAGCCTTTTCTTCCTTTACTTTTATTTTTTTCATTTTAGAAAATGATAAATGTTCATTTTAGAAAACTTACACAAATAATTTTTTAAAATCACGTATTATTCTACCACCCAGAGCTAACAACTATTAACAACTTCTATTCTTTTTTTCTGTGCATGTGTATAAATATTTCTTTTACAGAATGTGATCAGGCCAATGGGTGACACATTGTCTATCACTTTTTAAAGGTGTAGGAGGTTGTTGATGTCGGTATAGTTTTGGACATGCTGCAATTTGTCTGTAGTTACACACAATGACCATTAAACTAACTTTATAAAAATAAATGAGTTTCTGAAATTAAAAAAGTATGATCAGGCTGAACATGCTATTTAATAGCAAATATATTGTGAACATTTCTCCATGCTATAAACATTTTTTTACATTACTATAATGTTTAAAAAATAACTTCCCTTTTCATTGCAAAAGCAACACCTGTTCATTACAGGAAAATTAATTGAGGTAAAAAACAGGAAGAAAAATTTAAAGTACCCATAATCTCACCATTCACAGGTAGCTATCAATAGTTGGGTGCATGTCCTCTTAGACTTTTTTTTGAGTTCAATTATTAAAAAAAACCAAAAGATCCTAAAGTACCTATCGTTCTGTGACCTGCCTGTTTCAATCAATTGACTGTTGATCTCTGTGTACACCACTGAAAATGGCTGTGCAGTATTCTTTTTTTTTTTTCTTGAAGTATAGTTGTGTTAATTTCTGCTGTACAGCAAAGTGATTCAGTTATACACATATATATATGCATTCTTTTTCATATTCTTTCCATTATGGTTTATCACAGGATATTGAATATAGTTCCTTGTGCTATACAGTACGACTTGTTGTTCATCCATTCTACATATAATTGTTTGCATCTGCTAATCCCAAACTCCCAATCCATCCCTTTCCCACCTCTCTCCCCCTTGGCAACCACAAGTCTGTTCTCTATGTCCATGATTCTGTTTCTGTTTTGTAAATAAGTTCATTTGTATCATATTTTAGATTCCACATATAAATGATATCATATGGTATTGTCTTTCTCTTTCTGACTGACTTGGTATGATAATCTCTAGGTGCATCCATGTTGCTACAAATGGCATTATTTCATTCTTTTTTATGATTGGGTAGTATTCCATTGTATATATTACCACATCTTCTTTACCCATTTATCTGCCAATGGACGTTTAGGTTGTTTCCATGTCTTGGCTCTTGTGACTAGTGCTGCTATGAACATAGGGGTGCATGTATCTTTTTGAGTTATAGTGTTGTCTGGATATATGCCCAGGAGTGGGATTGCTGGATCATATGGCAACTCTATTTTTAGTTTTTTGAGGAACCTCCATACTGTTTCCCATAGTGGCTGCACCAATTTACGTTCCCACCAACCATATAGGAGGGTTCCCTTTTCTCCACACCTTCTCCAGCATTTGTTATTTGTCGATTTTTTAATGATGGCCATTCTGACTGGTGTAAGGTGGTACCTCATTGTAGTTTGGACTTGTATTTCTCTAATAATTAACGGTGTCGAGCAGCTTTTCATGTGCGTGTTGGCCAACTGTATGTCTTTGGAGAAATGTCTATTTAGGTCTTCTGCCCATTTTTTAATTGGGTTGTTTTCTTGTTGTTGAGTTGTATTTTGGAAATTAAGCCCTTGTTTGTCACATCATTTGCAAATATTTTCTCCCATTTCGTAGGTTGTCTTTTCATTTTGTTTATGGTTCCTTTTGCTGTGCAAAAGCTTGTAAGTTTGATTAGGTCCCATTTGTTTATTTTCGCCTCTATTTCTACTGCTTTGGGAGACTGACCTAAGAAAACATTGGTATGATTTATGTCAGAGAATGTTTTGCCTGTGTTCTCTTCTAGGAGTTTTATGGTGTTGTGTCTTATATTTAAGTCTTTAATTCAGAAAATGGCTGTACAGTATTCTGATTTAAAGATGTATTATGGTTTAAACTATTGTTGACATGTAAATCATTTTAATTTTTAAAAATATTAAACAATGTGGTGATGAACACCCTGTAGCTTGATCTTTGGGCAAATCTTTATTTCTTCCAGATAAATTCCTTCAAGTAAAACTGCCGGGTCAAAAGTTTTAAACAAATTTGACTTATGGACTTGCCTAATCTGGACATTTCATATAAATGGAATCATAGTATATGTGGCCTTTGTATCTAGTTTCTTTCACTTAGCATAATGTTCTCAAGGTTCATCCATGTTAGCATGTATCAGTACTTCATTTTCTTTAATTGCCGAATAATATTCCATTGCATGGATATACCACATTTTGTTTATCCATTCATCAGTTGATGGGCACTCAAGTTTCCAATTTTTGGCTACTATGAATAGCGCTGCTCTGAACATTTGTGTACAAGTCTTTGTGCGCTCAGATGTTTTCAGTTCTCTTGAACTTCCCCTCCACTCTTATTCCCCCTTCCCATAGTCTTCATTATAGGCTTAGGCTGGTGAGCCAGCTTTGACCACATGGACGAGGATGTCTCCCAGGGGTGGCAGAACCCTGAGGTGGATGTAACTGGGTTTCCAGATGACCACATGGAGCAGAGCTGCCTACCACCACCCTGGACCACCCACCCACTACTAGGCTGTTATGAGTTGGAGGGAAAAAAAAAAAATCTGTATTTCATATATACCTAGGACTGTAATTGCGAGGTCATGTTTAACTTTTTGAGGAATTGCTGATCTGTTTTCCAAAGAGCCTGAACCATTTTACATTCCCACCAACAACTGAGGGTTTCAATTTCTCCGCGTTCTCACCGACACTTGTTCTTGTTTGTCATTTTGATTATAACCGGCTTTGTAGGTGTAAAGTGATCTTATTGTGGCTTTGATTTGTGTTTTCCTAATGACTAATGATGTTGAGCATCTTTTCGTATGCTTATTGGCCTACTGGCCATTTATATATATTCTATGGAGAAAAGTCTGTTCAAATCTTTTGCCCCTTTTTAAGTCGGATTGTCTTTATTTTTGAGTTGTAAAAGTTCTTTTGTCTATTCTGGATACCAGTTCTTTATACTTTATACAAGATACGTGATTTGCAAATCTTTTCTCCACTTCTGTGAGTTGTCTTTTCACTTTTTTCATGTCCTTTGAAGGGCAAAAGTTTTTAATTTCTATGATGTCCAGTTTGTTCATTTTTCTCTTGTCACCTGAGTTTGGTGTCAAATCTAAGAAGTCATTGCCTGACCCAATAGCATGAAGATTTACTCCTGTGTTTTCTTTTAAGAGTTTTATAGTTGTATAGCTTTTACATTTGGGTCTATGATCCATTCTGAGCTAATTTTGTATATGTCTAAACTTTTTATAAATGCCTAGCTAGTTTTCCTCCACACTTTTTACTGAAGAGTTCATCCTTTTCCGAACAGTGAAGATGGCACCAGTGGTTCCAACAGCTGATTGTCACTAGTAGTCATTCCTCCCCACCTCCTGATAGTAATAGAATCAAAGCTTTGGGTAGGCACATAGCCATCCAGCTAGAGACTCTATTTCCTAGTTTCCTTTGGGGCTAGGTGTAGCCATCTGACTAAGTTTTAGCCAATAGGATATAACCAGAAGTGATGTATGCAGTCCCAAGGTCATGTCTTCATAAGGAAATTGCTCCCCCTCCATCATTATTCCCCCTTTGCATAGTCTTAAATATAGACCTGTGCTGGCGAGCCAGCTTTGACCATGTGGACGTGGATGTCTCCGCAGCGGTGTCAGAATGATAAGATGGATGTAACTAGGTTTCTGGATGACCACATGGAGCAGAGCTGCCTACCACCACCCTGGACCACCCACCCACCTCTAGGCTCTTATGAGTTGGAGGGAAAAATGTCTGTATTGCATTTGAGCTACTTTATTTGGGGGGGGGGGGCCTCTTTGTTACAGCAGCTGAACATATGTTATGCTAATTATTACAATACCTTTAATATAGGCTGTATAGAGACAAGGTTTTCCTTAAATCTCCATTCTGTTTTATGGATCTGTCTATTCTTGTATCAAAACCACAGCTTCAGTTTCTGTGGTTTTATGTTTAAGTGGGGGAAGGACGGGAGGGGAGTAAGTCTCTCACAATTTTTAAAGGATTTCTTGACTTTTCTCCTGCATTCAAGCTTTCAAATGAATTCAGACTAATTTTGTGAGCTTCCACCACCTCCTCCGAAGTCACTGGGTACTTTCCAATCAAAAGTCGTTTCTTGGTCTTTGAGAGTTTGCTCATTTTCTAAAGCTGTATGTTAAAATGTTAGCCTAGGCATGATCAAGGTGCATTTCGGCTCCTGTCTCTTTGGCTGCTGTCTCCAGCATCTGGGAGTCAGGTGGACATTTAAAATCTACCCTGTCGACCATGACTGTTGAGCCCATCCAGCGGGACAAAGGGAAAGACCAGCTGTGATTATGGCTTCCAGGGAACACCGACATTATGGAGGCGGGTAGGGCAAACACACTTGAACAGTCCATGACACAAACCACAGAAATAAACAAAAATCTTACTGAGTCAAAGCTGCCCACAGCTATAGGTCTGTATTACAGGGAGTGTCAGTGTCAATGAGGTAGGAGTGGAGGAAGGTGGCATTGCTTCACACCAGTGAAATATTTCTCCTGAAGACGGTGCAGTGCTGCAGTGTTGATCCCAAGAGGGGCATGAGATCGTTAACTGCGTCTGATTTTTCCCTAGCCAGTGGTTAGACATACATCACTTTTGGAGGATGCTTAATTCAGTCACATATAGAGTAAGTGTTATTAATTATAATGTATTCTTTCTCCCTCCATTGCTAGAGGACAGCAGAAAGTAGTTCTTCTACTGGAATGTGCAGCTGGTCCACCACTTCATTGAACCAATTTAGGATGCTCAAATTTCCTTTGTAAGATTGAGTTTTTGCTCCATATTTATATCCAGGGCCCTCCACGTTTTGCATCTGGGCGGCACCTTGGTGGAGAGTATGCACACCTGGAGTTCAGGAGAGCTGGTTTCTGATCAGCTCTTCTTTTTAACACACTCACAATCAGCTTCATTTTTGGAAGGCGTTTTAAAGGAATTAGCTGAAGTAGCTTAGTTTCAAAGTTTAGGTTTAAAATGTCCTTCAATTTCTCAGCATTAACAGATAAAAATGGCAAAAAAGTAAAACGCAATTAAAAAGGCCCTTAAGTATCGAGTCTGTTTGGAACATCAGTATGTGTAAAGCACAGTGTGCTGTGGATTATCCCACATGGGCTCCATTTCTAGATTGTTCTTCGGCTTTTCCATTATGACTCTTTACATTTGTCTAATTTCACTGATAACAAAATGGAAATAAATAATAAACACATATATAATATATATATTTTAGGGGAAATGATCAATAGCATGCTTTGAGAGGTCACAAAATGCAAAAGGAGTTGGTTTCTGTAAATTCAAAGCTTTGCTCTGAATCATTAGAGTTACCAGATTCTCATGGAATGCACCCAGTATCTCTCTGGCAGATTTATGGACACGGTTTCGCCAACATTTCTGAGGAGTGTCGACATAGGGACAAAGGAGGTCCATGTAATCTAAGGCTACGAGACACGGAAGAGGGAGAGGGTAATGTCCATCCTAGTCCGCCTCTGCTGGGGAGGATGGGGAGTCGGGGCTCCTAAAAACATGTTTTCCCCAAGGACTAAAATCTAAGTGGCCTTAAAGATAAGATCCCTGACATCACGATGCTTAGATTCCAGAGAAAAACCAGATAGTAAACACATAAATAAGCAAGACAATTTCAGAGTGTGGTAAGTGACCCGAAGGGAAGAAAAGACTGTGACTTGATGCAGACTGAGGGCTACCTGTGAGCTCTGTGATGATGCCATTTAGTTCAGACTTGAATTATGCGGAATGAATGGGGCTTCAAATCTTGATCGACTCTAGCTTGGGACAAAGCTACCCAGTTTAAGTTCCCTCCTCTCGTTCAGGAACTCAACGGGCCTTATGTTGCTGGTGTTTCCCCGGGGCTCACAGCTGTGCTCCTGGACCCCAGAACAGTACCAGGCAGACCCGAAATGTTCAGCGGCCACTCGGTGAAGGAAGGAATGGAGTACCGTGTGCACCTGAACTTGTCCGTCATCTTTCTCCAAGTCGCCCCTCCCCACCGTGTTCCCAGTCTCGGAAGCGCCAATAACACGCGCACGATTCTCCAGCCAGAGACCTGGGTGTTGGCTTCCACACCTCCTCCCTCCTCCACCCCGAGCTAGTGCATCTCCAAGTCGTGTTGGTCCTCCTGTGTTTCAGCATGTGGGGCTTTGTCCTCTTGGGTCCTCTTTATCCATCCCTAGCTATTCCCTCGGCTTTTTTTTTTTTTTCCCCTCGGCTTCTTGATGGGACTCCCTGCTCTAGGCTGGGCCCCCTCCAGTTAACGTCCCAGACTTCAGCCAGACCGATCAAGGGAGCCTATGACTCTGATAGGACCTCTTACTCAGAATGCTTCAGTGGCCCCTACGCGCTCCCAGCTTCTCGGGATGGTCCATAAGGCCTGGCGTGGATGGCACTAGGCCGACAGACCTCCCCAGCGTCAGCCCTCGTCCCTTGCATCCCAACCCCGGCTGTGCTAAACCAACACAGCATCTACCGACAGTGGGTGTTCAGTAAATGCTTGAGCTGGACTCAGGGTGCAGTTGGGAAATGAGTCAGCCGCCGTCCCCCCATCACTTGGTTTTTGTTGTTTTTTTAAAATATTTATTTATTTATTTCTGGCTGCGTTGGGTCTTCGTTTCTGTGCGAGGGCTTTCTCTAGTTGTGGCAAGCGGGGGCCACTCTTCATCGCGGTGTGCGGGCCTCTCACTATCGCGGCCTCTCTTATTGCGGAGCACAGGCTCCAGACGCGCAGGCTCAGTAGTTGTGGCTCACGGGCCCAGTTGCTCCGCGGCATGTGGGATCTTCCCAGACCAGGGCTCGAACCCGTGTCCCCTGCATTGGCAGGCAGACTCTCAACCACTGCGCCACCAGGGAAGCCCCCATCACTTGGTTTTAAGGCTGGGCCTGTAGGAGGGGAAACAACTGAGGCAGGTGTGTGAGCTCTTATTCTACGAGAATGCAAATGGTGCCCCTTCTGGTGGTAAGACTGGATCCCGTCCCACTGGATGAGAAAAGCCCTTCAGGGTGTTAGCCAGGCGACATACGAGGCACAGATACTTGCCAGCGAGTGGGAGCAAGGGCATCCCGGGGGCCTGGGGCCAAATCATGTGACGTGGCAATAATACAATAATACAAATAATCTCCCCGAACAAAGGGCCGCACCAGGCCCTGCGGGGATTACAGCAGGAGGGGCAGGCTGGTGCCAGGCCCCCAGCTTCCAAGGGCTGCGCGTGCGTGGAAGACTCTAGCTGGCAGTAGTTTAGATTTTCTCTCTTTGCAAGCAGTTCACCCTGTCACCTTCCCTCCTGCAATCCGGCTGCTTTCTTACCCGCGCCTACTGCCCTCCTCCCAGCTGTAGACTAGCTCAGCGCCAGTGCCTCCACATGAGGGCCCAAGAACCAGACTCCGAACCAAAGCCCCGACAGAGCTGGCGGGCCAGCCCGGGGTGCCTTTGGAGGCAGGAGGGGGCAAGTCCCCATGAGGAGTAGCGCCCCCCTGTGTTCAGAGAGGAGAATAAAGCAATTAGGTTTGAACAGCCACTTTGCGTTAGAGAAGATTGATTTGTCCTTCTGATGTGTTGTTTCCATAGAAGCAGGGCTTAACCTTTTAAGTGAAGCTTATGAAGCTACCTAATTCAGTTAAAATTAGGCTTCAAGCATATCACTACTTACTGCTCAAGTGTTACTGTGGGACCTGCCACTGATCTAACTGCCAGGCAGAGCCTGTGACTTAATGCATTCCAAGACACTCTTTCTGGTGGCAATCTGGTTCGTTCGTTTATTTTTAAAAATTAACTTCATACGGAGAGAAAACTTTCTGCATATGATCACCAGAGTACTAATAAATACCTTTTAATTAATGGCTAGCATTGGCTCCCCTTCATAAACGCAGGAGGGCTGGCACACAGGCAGGAGACAGGCGCATTCAATTAAAGTAATTTATTGTATTCTTCCAGAACAGACATAAAGGGCGTCTTGGGAATTGATATCACAGCACATGTTATACACCATTTTCACAACTAGCCTTGTGTTGAATTTTTTTTAAAGAACATAGTAATCTTAAAAAAATCTAAATATTTACATATTAATAAAACATATATACAGAAGATTGAGACCTTATCCATAGGTATGGAATAATTTTTTTTTTTTTGCTAAGAAAGCCTATAAAAAGGATTTCTGAATAAAGTCTGAACAGTAGTCGCAGTTAAGTAAACACAGTTTTAATTTATAAAATATGATTTTACGGTTGCAGTTTTATGCCGTGTATTTCCAATCTGTGAATCCATTGCACATATTCGAGAGCCCAACAATCCCCACCCACCCCTCAAATAGTGAAAAATTCAAGCTCTCGCCCGGTCTTGGCAGGAAGTGCTTTGAAGGTTCATGGTGTATATTTAACAGATTCCACAGCTGTAAGGTAAATGTTTCTACTTTTATTCGCCATGTATTCATCTTACTGTAACAGAGTTGAAAGGTCACTAATTAATCTTTTCAATTCCCTTGAGAAAGACTTCCTTCTGAGAGGCAGAAGACAAATTTTAAAACATATCTTGCAGAAAAACAAAAGCCTGGGTTCACAGTACTTCATTAGACCCCTTGATGAACAGAGAGGCTGGTGTCAGGGAAGGGTTACTAACTGGCCTGAAATTGAAAAGGCTAGCTCAACCTGTGATGGAAACCATTGATCTGAACCTTCCTTGGGGCTCCGAAAAGAGGATAAAAGACACACGTGTATGAGATGTAGCTGTCTAGCAGGTGAATTGATTCCATAAGCCACGCCTAGACCAGCTTTGTCACATCACAGGAATGCCTCCTATGGTCTTGGGTTGATTAGCTGGTCTTTAGTGGGTACTGACTCCCCCTAGAGCTCCCCTCCTAGCCCAGGGTTAGCCGCCCCGAGTGACGTGATGGCACAGGTACCTGGGATGGGGTAGTAAGGAACTGAGGTTCCCGGCTTGGCCAGCGCATTGACGGCTTGTTGCCCGGCGCTGGGCAGCCGTGATCCTCATTTCTCCTTAGCCGCCCCACCACAAACTGCGGGAGTGGGACTAACGGTAACTCTGAGCTCTTACACTCTCCGATTCCATGAAATAAGTGCTCGGGACGTGTGTTAAACGGTAGCACAGAATTTACCCTCCCCACGCCCCGGGGGTTCGGTGTTTCTACTGTCCAAATTTCTTTCAAGCCAACTTTTGGCCTTTGGGTCAAGTGCCAAGATTCACGGTAATTTGCTTTATACAATAAATGAAGTGTAAATGCAATGCCTCCAAATAAACAGGTATTTTAAACTCACCACCTTACTAGAGAAAGGAATCTGGAGGCAAATATCTCTGTGAAACAAATACCCACATGCCAAAAATATTTCTTTAAAATGAATCCACATTTTCACTTGTTGGTTTTATATAAAGTGGGGGGGCAGGTGTACCAGAACCACGTGAAGTATATAAGATTAAGCACATCTGTGGCCAGTTGCCACATGATGCCACAACCCCCTGGATCACTCTGTTAAAACAGTTGTCAGGTGTCACGTGGATAGCTGGTTACTTTGAGTTTCTCACCTTTTAATTATTTTGTCGCTGTGTCAACACAACCTACATGAAAGATTTTTCTTTCCTAAGAATTTACGTATCGTTTGCACTTATCAGTGACAAATGATTATTCTGGGGAGATATGATGCCACAAATGATTTCATCTAATAGATCAGAGCTGTCCTGTCTCCCGAAACAACTTTTCCATCTTCTAAGCTGGTGAAGATTCTAATTAAGTTTGGCCTTCAACACTGCTTCCTTGGTCCGGAAAGAGCCATTCTCCTCTATACTGCAACTAAGCAATTTACATTAAAATAAATACGCTTCAAAACTCTATACCATATTCACACTGAAAAAGAAAAAAAAAAAAAACAGGGAAAATAAAACTGCTTCTTTTTCATGGACACTGAACCAACCCAGTGATATGCTGGACATTTAAAGGCTGAGAATTCAACTCTAAAGATGATTTTTAAAAATCTTAGACCAAATTGGAGGCTTGATTATCACACATTACAAAGAAAGAATATGAAAACTATTCAAACGTGACGGATCAGCTTCACAGAACGCCCACACTTTGCAGTAACCTGAAATGCTAGTGGATCTTTGAGGAAATTCCAATGGAGGAGATGCGTGCACTAAGCAGTGTCACTAAAGGAAAGTCTAGGCAGTGAAAGCTGTCTCTGTGTCTTCCGTGTTTTCTCTCCTGGTGTCAAATATATGACCTACAATAGAGACAAGAACGTGAAGGGGGGCCGCTTCTCTAAGGAAGAGTTGTACGCTTTTCTATGACACGGCCAGACGCAGGACCTCATTGGTAAGGTGTCTGTTTCACCTCTAAATCAGCATTTTTTAGCCAAGGCTTTAGGTGTGCCAGATGAGTAATTTTAGCCATTAGAAATCTGTAATGATGATTTTTACAGGAAAACCCATGAATGTGGGTTACTATTAGAGTATGTTCATATCTATCATCCAGGAGTAGAAAATGGCTAAATAAAATATGATATGACCTGTAAGACGGAATATAGTGCAGCTATTAAAATAATGTGTATGGAGATTTGTAATAAAATGGGAAACGCTTGTTAGGTGGTAAAACAAAACAGAACAAAACTTTAGGAAACAAAATTGGATGGATTTGACCTCCATTATATAAATTAAAAAAACATAGAGAAAAGTCTGGGAAAAAACACCCAACAATAATAGTTGTCTCTGGGTGGTAAAAGTAATTTACATTTTCTTCCTTTCACTTTTTTGTATTAATTTCTAAAAAGTGTGTAAAAGAATGCCAATTTATGACCAAAAAAATGCTAAGCCTAGGTGCGCTTCGTACTATTCTATTTCAAATCCAGAAGCCGCCTTTAAATGTTAGTACTGTTTCGATTTTATTCTCTGTACTCTTTTTCCCCCCAAATTGTTCCCTTATGGTGGTTTTTCTCCTTTATCAGAGCTCTGTCTCCACCCCTGGGCCGTAGTAGCCTCTGCCTCTGGTCTGAGGGTGGGATTTGTTCACCAGAACCTATCTCAGTGCTGATTCCTGGCATCGCTCAAAAACACTTACTGACAGGGTTGAGGGGAAAGAAATTAAGAAAATATGTTTTTCCACTAGAAAAATCTGTATCCATTTTTGTTAAAACTAGACAAACAGAAGTTTGCTTAAGTGTTAACGGGCTGAGATAAATGTCATCTGATGCCTGACTGTAACCGTGGCCTGGTCGGTTCTGGTTCATAGAAACACTTGGGGATTTATCCCCCCGTCCCACCCCTTCCCAACACACATGAATTTGGAAGGAGAAAAAAGACCTTAACAAGCTAATAAAGGCACTGTTAAATCTTTAAAAAGGACCAACTGTTGCCAGCTCAGACAGACCAGATGAGGAAGGTCTGGCCAGTGAGTCTCCAATGCAGGGAGGAAGCTGCATGGATGAGAAAGGTGGAGTTCATCCCTCGGACGGTCTCATTAAAGAGACACGTGAGAAGGGAGGACTAAGTCGTGGTGCTGTGTGCAGAGAAGCCCCAGGCTGGGATTTTACGTGAGAGGCACTCCAGAGACATGCCAGTCTAATCAAGATTGTTTAATTCCATTACTGCAAAATTTGGGCACCAATCCGTGACTTCTCTTCCCCTTTTCGAGGTGATAAGTGGTATTATTTATCATGCTGTTTAGTGATTTGTATCAGATATCTATCAGGAGTCTAGTGAAAAAACCTGCGGGAGGTGTCCTACTACTGTCCTCCTTAGGGCCTCACAGCCTTGGGTAGGGTCTTCTTGGGAAGAACCCGAGAGCTGAAGCTGCAGCGGACTTCAGGCTGACTTACGACAGACACGCTAACTGTGAAGACGGGGCGACACTGAGATGGAATCCTAAAGGGATTAGTACATCCATCACCTCTTAGGATCTTTAGGAAACATGCAGAGAAGGTGTGAGAAAGCTACGCGGTGGATTGGCTGGGAGTTGAGAGGCCTGGGCTCCGGCCAGGCCACCAACCAGCTGTGAGACCTTGAGAAAGTCATATAGTGTTTCTGGGCCTCAGGCTTTTTTACCTGTAAAATAAAAGGACTGGATAAAAAGAAGGGACGGGACTAGATGATCTCTAACATTCCTTCTTTCTCAGATTCCTTGAAATTCTTTTCAGTTCCATGAGGTGGTTCTACCATCCTGTGTTCAGTTTTCTCATCTGAAACATCTCTCTGCCTCCATCTTCAGACAGGAAAACTCAAAGGTATTATTTCAAGGGGAATGGTTTTCCAGTAATAATACTTCTTAAAAGCCCACTGTGTCAGATGGTGGCCAGGACGGGCAGTGCAAATGTCCTGGGGTCATGGGGGCTGATGGGGGAGGAACCCTGGAAAGTACAACTACAACAGCAAGGTGTTCCTCCAGAGGGCCTCCCGAAAGGGCACAGTTTCATCATTAGTAGCAGTGCCTCATGCCTCTACCTGGAGTGGGTGGTCAGAACGAGGCTAATCGGAGTTGTCCTGATACTCAGAGGAGCACAGGTTGGGAAGGAACAATAGAGATCATGCATTTCAATTCTCTTGATTCATAAGTGTGGAAACATAGCCAAACAAGAGCTCCCCTTTCTGTAATTTCTATAATGACTATATACAGTGAGAACGTGACAGAAGCAGCTTGCTCTTGCCCTCTGCAGTCATTTCATTTATTTGTCCATAGATCTGTTGCTTAGCTACTCAGTGACAGAGACAGCACCGTATCATTTGCGTGTCCGAGTTTTCTGGCTGCTCTGAAGTTCACTAACGTACATCTCTGCTACACCGTGAACTCAGGGCAAGTGCTGTCTGTGAACACGGGGCCTCGCAGGGTTCCTACACAGACTAACGGCTCCTCTCATACTTGCTGGATCTAACTTAAAACTTACCACCCCAAATGGAGAGAAAACACTGAGTTGAGCTTTTTCATTGACAGGGTTTTTTTTGGGGGGTGGGGTGGGGTCTGGGTTTGGTTGTTAGAGAACCTTCAGGTATTTTGAGGGAAGTGAATAAAGAGTCTTGAGACCAACTGAGGGGATAAGCTCTTTGTCACATGGCTCACTGATCTGTGACCTGTCCCTCAGGCTCTCGGGTGAGAACCGATGCAGAGGGAGGAGCCCAGGGTCGGAAGGATTACTTGAGAGCCAAATAAGAAGAAGTCGGAATTAAGTCTATGGCTTAACCCTGCAGCAGATGCGGCAGTGAGATGGTGTATTCGGCTGATCGGGTCACGGCGTTAGGAATGTGCCACCCAGGCTAGATGGATCGGCACATTCAATCCCTCACTTAAGACACAGTATTCATCGGGTGCCCATTATAGGAAGAGCAATGACACTGCCTCTCAAAGCTTTTTGCGAGGGAGGTGAGGCCAGAACGCATGTGAATTTCATCATAAAATGGATGATCCCTGATCTAAACAGAAATGTCATTTCGTGTTAAAATATTTTTTTTTTAATGTCCCAGGGCTTGGGGAGGCAAAACGTTGTGACACTAAGTTCCTGGGACTTGCTGTTCTGAGGTTATCAGGCAGATGAAAGAGAATGTGAGAAAACTGTAGCTTTTCGTACTCAATGTGCAAAATCTCTCTGAATGCAGGGCATTGAGCTCCTCTGATCACTAGGGGTTGGGCCTCTTACAGAAGCAATTTGCTCAAGCATCTGTATCTCTGAGGTTAAAAACATTCTCAATGCAAATATTCTCACGTGCTGTATTTTCCAGCAGGTGATGAAAATGGAAATGTGTTTTACCTGTTGGGGGTAGAGAAACACAGTCCAGCCGTTCATCACCGTCAGCTGCCTCTGCTGGTGACAAACATGAAACACAAATCTCGTTAGTTTCAGTGAGCTCATTCATTCTGCCGAATAAGGTAATACAATTTAAAAACTCCAGCGTACGTGATAGTTTTCACCTTTCTTTTCCCTTCTCAGCTTCAGCCAGCTCACATTAGAGATTTTAGTACCATGATTTAAATATTTTTAAAATGATGATATAAAATCCATCTTCCTCTATTAAAATTTTTTATATCTTAGGAACCTTATTCTATCAGTCATTGATGATTTCAGTTCATTTTCGCTTATTTATATAGGCTTAAGTATCCACCCAGAATCTGGCGTGAATTGTTTAAATATGATCGTCGAAGGCATGGAGGTCAGTGAATTCCTATGGTAGAATTTTACTTGTCATCCTCAGAACCATTCTAGTGGGGCAGGCTTAGGACTGCTTGGGAACGAACCTTTCTTTGGAGATGACTGGAAATTCAATCTAAAATCGGCATTAATTTAGTCATGAATAAAATCAGAAGGAGTAAGCGTTTCTTCAAATGATTTGTCCCTTCTGTGCTTTAAAATGCAAAACTGTGCTCATCTCTGATATATTTCAATCTCCTGAAGAGTTTCCCAAAGGTAGATCCTTCCGTCACAGAAAACCTTCCAGCAAGTACAAAAAAGATGGTGCCCGTACGTTTCCTGATAAGTGTTGGGCTTGTCAGTTTCCCCAACGTGCTGTGGACAGGCCAGAACATTCCACGGCTGCTGGGATAATTCTGGCCCTGCTCCCTCTGTCCCAGGGCTGCCGCCCCCTTGGAAGTTTCCTGCACGTGTGCCCGTGAGGCCAGTCAGGTGAGGGCTGCCCCGTGTAACACGTCGTAATGCTGAGTTGCTGGGAAGCAAACTAATGGTATGTTCTTGTTTTGAATGCCGTGGCTTTAAACACAATCAGGGTTCAGAGATGGATGGAGACGTTCAGAGATTTCCCCTGGTTCACCCCTCCACCATCCTGCCCTCAGACTGCCACACGCTGGCCGCGGTGAAAGACCCATCACCCCTCACCTGCTAAATCCACCACAAAAACACCAAGACAGAGTCGTCAAGACCAGTTTTGGCTGGAGAGGAGCAGTAGCCATGACCCAGCAATCCCACTACTGAGCATATACCCAGAGAAAACCATAATTCAAAAAGACACATGCACCCCAATGTTCACTGCAGCACTATTTACAATAGCCAGGACATGGAAGCAACCTAAATGCCCATCGACAGACGAATGGATAAAGAAGATGTGGTACATATATACAATGGAATATTACTCAGCCATAAAAAGGAATGAAACTGGGTCATTTGTAGAGACGTGGATGGATCTAGAGACTGTCATACAGAGTGAAGTAAGTCAGAAAGAGAAAAACAAATATCGTATATTAACGCATATAGGTGGAATCTAGAAAAATTGTACAGATGAACCAGTTTGCAAGGCAGAAATAGAGACACAGATGTAGAGAACAAACAGTACGAATTGGGAGATTGGGATTGACATATATACACTAGTATGTATAAAATAGATAACTAATAAGAACCTGCTGTATAAAAAAAAATAAAATTCAAAAAAAAAGAGCAGCAACCACTAAAAATTATGTTGTAGATGAATGTTTAATACTGCATAAAACATTCCAGTCAAGTGATGGGATAAATGGTAAGATTAGAATTCTATAAATAGGTTTATGGACAAAACACAGGACATACTAAAATGTTAACAGTGTTTCTCTCTGGATGAAAAGCTTATGGGTATTTAAAATTTTGTTCTTTGAGTTTTTAAATTTTTCTTATATATTTAAAAAATAACAAACATGTTATTTTTAGAAGATATTATTCTCTTCTGATTGGCTTAAGTGAACTTGAATAGGAAGATGAAGTACACAGTAGTTCTTTCATTGTCTGGGATTTATTTATTTATTTATTTTCACTGTTCAAGGTTTATTTATTGTTTTAGTTCGGATAACACTTAGATAGCTGGCTGCATTATTTCCGTCGATTTTTCTTTTTTACATCACATGGCAATGTACACTATTCTGATACATATAGTACATAAAATAAGATCCTTTAGAACAGTTATGCACAAGACATGCAATACTGGATTTATCATCAATCCCAGGATGTGATTAATTGGGAAAAAAAAAAGTTGGACTAGGCATCTTGGCTAAAGGAACCAGAAGATTTAAAAGATTCTTCAGTAATAATAATAGCTATGATAGGCATCACCATTTACTGAATACCACCTACTGAGCAGTTATTATATGCATTGTGTCAGCTAACCTTTGGCAACCCCTACAAGGCAGGTCTATCTTATGCCCATTTTAAGAAATGAGGCAACGGAGACAAACAGATGTTAAGACGTACCAAGGGTTTGACTCAGGTTAATGCCTGGGCTTGACCTCTTCGCTATGAATAGTCCAAATATAAATCACATGCATCACTATAAGCTACAATTGTAAAACTTCAAGTTTTAGTTCATTTGACACTTTAGTAACTTTCTCTGAACTTCCATGAAAAGCGGCTTTTCATTTAGTGATGACAAAAATCAGTTCTGGGTGTAAGTTGATCTTCCCTTTGTAATTCAGCTCTCCTCACTTTAAAAAAACAGGCCTGTGCAATTATGTGCTTTACTAAGAACCAAACATACACAACCCCAAATCTGTAAAGGATTATGTATAAATGAGTAGCTGCCCGCTGCACAAACAGGGCCAAGTGTTGCGGATGAAGAACACGACTGTTAACTTAAATTTGATTATAACATCTGTCTGTAACAACAAGCTCACAATCTTTCTTCTCTGGTGACAGGCAAGTTGTGAAATTTGGGAAAGATTAAGCAAGTCCAATAAAAATCTAATAGCAGCGACAGCTTTACTCTTAGATCCAACACAAATTAAAAAATGGCGATTTTTGCGCTGAGGAAATGATCTAATGAAAATAATAAAAATCCACACCAGAAAAGGAATCATTCCAGTTATCGAAAAAAAATTATTCCATGTGATGAGAGCCCCAAATGAATTTCTATTTGGATTCGCAGAACAACCTTTCACATCTGTGAGGGGCACTTCCTTTTTCTGGAGGCTTCGCGGGCTGCCTTTAGCAGCGAATTGATTACTTGCCCAGGTAGAGTCTGTACCTTATTCCAGGAAGTGAGCCAGATATGATAAATAAGACTGAAGCTGTGGAATATCCATGAGACGCCGTATTGTCATTTAGACCGAAAAGGAGACAAAAAAAGAGCAAGCAATAGCACTGACCCTGGCCCCTCAGTTCTCATCCGCATGATGACAGCAACGCACGTGGCTCCAGTTCCAGTTTGCTGGGATCCCACTTCTGTGCCGCTTGGGGAGAATGAGGTGGGACAGGATTTGACAAAATTGGGAGACAAAGCCTATTTGTCAGGTCACTGTGGATGTGCTGTCATCTTGCTCTTGTGTGGTCTGTGTGTCAGGGTTAGTTTTGTCCTTCAGCCACCTTCCCCTTCTCAGACGCTAATGGAACCTGCTAGACAGGCTGGGGAAACCTGCCAAGGTGCCAACCACAACTCTCTAGGCAGAGAATCTAAACCCAGTGTCAGAGTGGAAGCATCCTCACTCAAATGAGATGACGACTCCAGAACAGGGTAGACGATCATCTGAGCGGGTGAGATGCTCCACAGGAGGCGGGGGGAGACTGCACCCCATTCTGTACCAACAGGCACACGAATTACTAATCCAAACCCTGAGATGGTTAAGAAGCGTGTTCACTGGCCAGTCTATCTGGGGGAAAGAGAGACAGGAACGTGGAGGAAGGTCCCCACTGTGTGCATGTGTATGCCGTGGGGAAGGGAGTGGAGACCAGAACTTGTGATAATAACTGGTCTCAGCATCTGACAATGTTTATGTACAAAATACATACAGTGGGGGGAACAACATTGCAGCAGAACTTGCTTTTCTGGTCACGTGGCCTCTGGCAGCAGAGCTGCTCCCGTGTCTCTGAGTACAGCCTTCTCCAATATACTCAGTATACGCCCAGCGCTCCGCTCCCCACGTGTATGTCCTCCACCTTCAGAGGTGACTCTTCAAACGGTAACTTTTCAGCTCCTTTAGGGACTGTTAATCACTCTCCCCAGCTAAAGGCACAGGTTCTGGGACACCAAGCCCACTTCCTGCTTCCTCTGGGTTGTCTCTGAAGCCCCTCAGTCAGTAACATCCGGATCCTGAATTTATACCGTCCTTTTCCCTCAAGCTCCCAAGGAGCTTCAAGCGTTTCCCACGTCCTGCCACCAGCCCCTGTGATGCAGGAAGAGGTCCTAGGTAGAGGAAGCAAGTGCAGATTTGCTAGAAGCTGGTGGTGCAGCTGGGGCCAAGGCGCGGGGACCACAGGGCAGCGGGTGGATGGATCCTGGCCACTCTGGCCCTTTGCCTTTCCTTCGGACTGAGTATTACATTTCAGTCTCTTCACTATGACAAATCTTAGATCTCTCTGATACTGTATTTAGTGTCTTTGTTTTTTGGGTTTGACAACTTGCTCTGAAAAGCAACAGGTAGGTACAAGTTCTCACATATTCAAAACCATCAGGATTGCTAACGCAGAACTTAGGCAACATAAGACCAACTTAATGCTTAACTAGCAAGGACAGGGCTCAGCTTATACTTCAAAATAAAGCTGAGGAGACACGCACCCAGCAGGACACCAGTGCTTACTTAAGGAGGGGTTACTCGCGGGGTGCTGTCTTTTGTAACACCTGTCAGTCAATCGCAAAAAGTGCTTTCCCTGGAGCCTGAAATCTAAGGGGGCAGAGTCACAAAGGGGCCTTTGTGAGGTGTCTCCAGGCAGAGGCAGGGGACCTTTAGCCTAAGGAGAGATAAGAGAGCCGCCGGCAGGAGGGTGATCTTCCCAGGTGTTTCTCAGTTAAGCCACCCAGAGTGAGGTCTGGGCGCCTTGACCCGAGACTCTGAACCTTTGGAGGAGCTGGGAGAAGAGGCGATCAGGAGTGAAGTAAGAGGCCTCAGGAGACAGGGACAGAGAAGTGAGAGAAAGGGCCTGAGGACGAAGGACGGGGCACCCAGGGATGGCCAGGCGAGTGGCCGCAGGCGTACCCAGCACGTGGCCACCCCATGGGTTCTGGGGGTGGGGGATGAGGAAGCCTCTGAACCTCCAGTCAGGAACTGATGGAATATTCTCCAGGATCTCCCAGGACCGCGATGAGCTAAGACCTTTTTGCTGTGGACAGCTGTCCCTTCATTCCCATTCACTGGTCCATTCAACAAATATCTGGGCGTGTCCACACTGTGTCACACAGTGTTCTCAACACTTAGGACAGAAACATGCAGCCTCTGCTCCTGAGGATCTCGTGGAGGAAACAGGTGTGTCCCTGTCACTATTCAGGTGGCAAAAGATCAAAGTGCCGAGGCCGCCTGTGAAGCCTCCAGGAGAAAGTAGCCTCTGAGATGCTTCGTGCTTCCAGGCGGAGGGGAAGTCTGGGTGTGGGAGGCCCGCTGACTTCAGACGGGGCGGGGCGGGGCGGGGCAGGGTCTGCTGTGGCCCAGGGGCGCACCGGGCGATGGCAGGAGGTGAGGCGGCGCTAGGCCGTGAAGGACCGTGCGCGCCGTGCTGAGGGGGATGTAGGAGGGTTTTTACCTGGGCGGACAGGAAGCCAGAAGTATTTAATCTGGGGGGGGCCATGACCGGACCTCATTAGCAGAGGCTCAGGGAGTGGAGCCTCGGGTCCCAGGATGTGGCCGAGCCTGGAGCTGCACACTGGAGAGCCCCCGATGATGGGACAGTGCAAGTCACGTGGGAGGACGCACAACGAGAACGAGAAGAAGCACCAAAGATGGAAACCAGGACCCGGGTTTAGGAGGCGGGCAGAGGAGAAAGAGGTGGGGAAGGAGACCCAAGGCACTGACAGGGAACTTGGAGGAGAAACAAAGAGAATGAAATCACAGAGCCTGGAGGAAGAGAGTTTCAAGAAGGATGTGATTCGAAAGGGTAAAAATCAATATGGAGGTCAAGTCTGAGTGTTAATATAAACAAGTGAAATCTGATGATCCGGACGCAAACGCGGCAAAGGTTCACGTACGTAGAGGAGTGAGGTCAGGGGCAAAATGCCCGGGATTCTAAACTGAACTGGGCGGGGAGGCGGGCTCAGGGAATACAGGCCCTTTTGGAAGAAATCTGACCAACAATGTCGGGAGGAGAAAGGAACTGCTTTGTTTTGTTTTTGGTTAGCAAAGGGAAGGAGGATAAGGTCGTGGGCATTTTTTGAGCATTATTACGTGTCCGCTCTCTATCGGTGGCAATACTTGCATTATCTAATTTTAACTCTGAAAACACCCCGAGGTAGGTATCAGCCTCGTTATATAAATGGAGAACCCGAGGCTCAGAGAGGTTGAGAAATTGGTCCAGGTTCCCAGGAAATTGTAAATGGCAGATCAGAGCCAGGAAAGCAGACCTGTTCTCTCCACTGCACCACGCTGTGTTTATTTGCGATGATTTGGGGATGCAGGAGAAGACAACAGTGAAAACTGGGAGACGGAGGAGGAGGATGAGTGCCTGATTTACTGCCCAAGCCTGAAAGCCTTTGAGAGTGAAAGGGGCGTCACTGATAATCATGCCGGGACACAGGAGCAAAGCAGCTGCCCCAGCACAGCAGGCTGGCCGGTCCCCTGACCGAGCACACGACGTGTGGCTGCCTCAGTGACCTCCATGCCGCCAAGCATGGCTGCGCACAAAGACATCTTCCGAGGGGTACACTAGCTTCACTGATAAAGACGTTCATGTACAACCCGCGTCTGGAGCCTCAGAACAGCTCTGAGGCAGGCTGTACCTCTATGTCCACTTCGTGATGGGGACCTGAGATGAGAAGTACTGAGTGACTTGTCCAAGGTCCAGAGCTGGTGAAGAGCGGACATGAGCCTTGGAAACCAGATCTACGGACTCTGACGTGACTTGTTACCTAATGCAATAATCCATTTGGTTACCCATTAAAAATATTAGTAGCCCGTTGCTCTTTATAAAAAGAGCATCAGTTAAGTGTAAAAGAAGTCAAAAGGTTAAAAAAGGAGGGAGGGAAGATTTTTAATTAAAAAAAAGCTCATCCAGTTATAGCTGGATAGTTTAGCGTCTTGCTAGCTACTTTTATAGAACTGTAAGGTTTTTCACACTGAAAAACCACTCGGTCCCTCGGTGCCCTGTGTCTTGTCGCGTCAAGGGCACTCCCAGCCCGAGCCCGGAGCTCTCCTCCCTGGGGCTGGTGGCCGGGCTCCTCGGCAGGCTTGGTCACGGTTACTTCTACTCACAGTGAAAGTTCAAGTAAGAGGCTGTGTTACAGACAGTCTCACGAGTTTGTACTGCTGTTCTATGGACCCCCAAAGCGTGACATTCAAGCATCTAAATCCTGTCTCCGAAACTCTCACACCACAGCCACAGAAGCACAGAAGGCTCTTAGCAGGCCAGGGGGCCTGAGGTTTGATCGGTTGTTTTTTGTTTTGTTTTTTAAAAATAATATCTAGAGGCTTGTGGCCTCCTAGGGATGATTATTCCTACATAATGGCAGAAAACTGACCTCAAAAGGATGCTTCATTGGTAAATTGTCCCACTGTCACTTTGGGGAGAATGAGATTTCAAATGACCAACTCTAAATAGTCATAATTCAACGGGTGTTCACCTTTCCTGGAAGAATGATCCCAGAACCACCAAGCCCAGATTGAAAGAAAAAAAAGAAAAAAGTAAATATCTGACTTAAAAATCCCTTTCTATTTTACATGGTGTTTCTGGTAAGATGATTATTGTGTGTGTGTGTGTATTTTAATTTATAATTTACTTTATTCACTTACTACAGTAAGAACACCTTTCCATGCAATTAAATATATTTCTACAGAATCTTCTTTTTTGTGTGTGTGTGTGTGTTTTTTTTTACCTTAAGCAACTAGTACTTTTTATGAAGTCATGCAGATCCAAACAAATAAAAATCAATAGGCAATAGAAACAAATCACAAAAGAGAGACCTCATTTCATACATAAGACCACCAGCGAGATTAGCAATCTTTTTCACTTGTACTATTTAAAGTAAACAGCCTGACATAATTTTCACTGTTTAATCTTAAGGTGAATTTCAAAATCATTTGACTAAGATTTTAAGATACAAAACCAAAGCACATTATATAAAGCTTCTCCTTTAAAAGACAAAAGACAATGAAGTATCCGAGAGCAAAGAATTGTACTTTGTATCATCTAAAAATTCGATAAAGCGCTTCTGCAATTATTTTCTTGCAGCTTATTCATACCTGAGCCTCTTTTTAACCTTCTTCTGGCCAGTTTGATTTGATCCTGTAGAATCTGAACCCAGTCTCTTGGGCCAGGAAGTTTATCCACGTGATTAGCAGTGCAGTATTTTTCTGTGAAGACTGAAAGAAAATGTGAAATATTGTTAAATATTTTAACAAAGAAAATATGCAGATCTGAAAAAAGAACATAACCCCAAGAAGGAAAAAAAAAAAGAGTGTACTTCTAAAAGATGTCAGTTCTGCAGTGGATAGTCTCAAAATCCATACAGCATTCCTTTGGTGAAGATGGAGCTTGGCAGGGCCCATCCTACATACCATGTCCTGTGCTTCCAAATGAAACCGATTACAGATATTAAATAGTTCTACGGAAACTACTCTTTCTAATTGCTCCACGTCCATGTGTATGTGTCTTACGGGCAGAGGAGAAAATGCTTCCTAGGGGTCCACTGGCCCCATGACAGAATTCTGCAAGTGTATCCACATATTTCACTTTTCTGTTAACTCAAAATCAAATGGAAAATTACACAAGCAGAGGATGCTCTCGTGGTGATTCCTGCTACGTCGATCGGCACTCAACATAGAGGCAGTGCAGGTGGGTGTTAGTGAACGTTCCAATCCTGCTTTGAGTCAACCTCTTGCATCTTGTACTAGCAGCTCCTAGGAAAGAGCTCCCTAGTAAGCACAAAGGAAACTCTGGAGTCACGTGCCATGACAGTTCTCTTAGTAAAGCCGCACAGCGTGCGATGGTGCACGCAGCGCCGGGGTTGGCATTTCTGCCTCACACATCGTTCCTGAGCACTTTTCAACCTATTCCCCTCAAGGTCAAGGCCTGCTATGCGGTCACGTCACACTGCCTCCTTGGTATTTAAAACATTGATACTTTTAACATTTTAAAGGTTTCTTTTAAAAAGAAAGGACAGAGGAAAATGTTGACAGATTCAACTACATAAAACTGTAAAATTTCTATTGAATAAAAAATAAACACTTCATTTGAATGAGCAGAGCTAGCTGCACTGAATCTACCATGATAGGAAGACCTCATCCCAAACGAAAGAGCAACTTCAAGCCTCCACCGATAAATGGAAAAACTACACTTAGCAAAAAACGTTCAAATAATATGGAAGCCCCCCAAGTTGCAAAACACTCTATACCTACTAAAGTAGAAAAACAATTAAGCTAATACTTAATATTGATAAAATTCTGTGGATCTGGCACATTCAAACATGACTGTTGGCATAAATTGGCAAAACCCTTTTGGGAAATAAGATGGTTCTATATAATGAGAGACATAAAACTGTTCTTCCTTGAGACTGGTAATCCTATTCCTAGAAATTTATCCTAAGGAAATAGTAATATGAAAGAAGGGGAAAGAGTCATAAACAGTCGTCCCCTGGACTCTGTGGGGCATGGGTTCCAGGATCCCCATGGTACCAAAATCCGCGGATGCTCAAGTTCCGTATATACAATGTGTATTATTATATGCATACAACCTATGCACACCCTCCTGTATACTTTGCATCATTTCTGGATGACTTATTATACCTAATACCATGTAAATGCTATGTCAATAGGTGACTGCACTTGGCAAATTTAAGTGCTGCTTTTGGGAACTGCCTGGAATTCTTTTCAAATATTTTTGATTGGCAGCTGGTTGAACCTACAGGGGCAGAGCCTGTGGATCCGAGGGGCCGAGTGTACAAACATCAACAATCCAGTTGTGCAGGAAGAGATGCAGGGCAGCAAGGGGCGGGTAGATGTGAGGGGGTGGGAGCAGGGGATGCCTTTCAGGAATCGACACAAAAGCGGGAATCGGGGCCAGTGCCAGCGAAGACGAAGGGGTGACGGGAACAGATCAGGAACTGGCATTTCTGGAGAATCCCATGACCCGGTGAATACAGGAGGAAGGTGTGTGAGGGGAGCTGCGAGATGCATCAGGTGTGGTTTGGAACACGTTGACTTTGGGGTGTTTGCGGAGTCCCCACATGGGGACAGCTGGCGGGTATTTCAATACAGAAGCCTTTGGTTCAGGGAAGGGGTCCTGGAGGAAGATGCAGGTTCGAGGGGCACAAACGTATATGTGGTCATTAAAACGACAAGAGGAAAAACAGTGACCAGGGAGAAGTTTGCGAGTGAACAGAGCACTGGCCAAGCACAGAGCAGAGAGAACCCCCGGGGCTGAAAGGAAGTTGAGGCACAGGAGTCCAGGAAGGAGCCGGGAAGCGTGGTCTTGTGCAGGCAGAAGTGGTGCGAATATAACCAAGAGGAGGGACCCATAGTCCCGAGTGCAGACGAAAGGCCAGGAAAGAGGTGAGGAGAGGGTCCCTGGAGGCCGTCATCAAGGGCGTGGGGAGGGTGGCCACAGATGACACTCTCCAAACACCAGGCCTGGCGGTGGGCTTGGGGGGAGGAAGGGGAGGGGGAGGAAGGCTGGGGATGGGGGAGGCGGCCCGCACTGTGGCCAGTGGGGATCCAGGGAGGAGGAGGGAACAGTCTAAGGAACCATATACCAGAGGAACTGGGGGGGGGGGGTCGGCATTCGGGAGAGGGATGGGGGGTTACCCTCAACCGGGACCAGGAGGAAAATTTCCTCTGAACCCAGAGGAGGGGAAGACAGGGGTGGACTTAGAAGGCGTCCAGGTGGGTCATCATCGCTCCTGACGCCTCAATGAACTCAATGGTGAAGGGCGTGGAGAGTGCGGGAACGTCTGGAATTGCCCAGAGGAGAACAGGAACAGGAAGGCAGCAGACGAGGGCGCGGGATGCCGAGAAGGAGTGGGGCTGCGTGCTTGTGACGGCAACGGCCATAGGGCAGGTGTTTTCTCCAGGGCACCTGGCGGCTCCTCGTCTGGGGTGGAGACACCCGATGGGAGGGCTGGTGTAGGGTTAGGAGTTTGCCGGACAGGTTTGGCAGAAGGACAGGATATAAAGCATTGAAGATGGTGGTGAAGATGCCCCCTGGAATGAAATTACAGCTTTCTTCACCCACCCTTCCTTTCCACCCATATCTGGGAAGCACGTGAAGCCAGAAAATGGCTTAGACTTGGGCAAATCTATGGAGACCAGGGAATGGATATATCAGTGGGGTTGGCAAGGAGATGCCGGGGAAAAGGGGCAACTGAGAGTATAATGGTGGAGCATCAAATGTTGGCAGCGAGCAGGACGTGTGGTCAACGGTGTGGGGTTGAAGTGTAGTGGAGATGAAAGCCAGTGTGGACGAGGTCTGGACACTCTCGCTAGGGGGTCACAGGGATCTCTAATGTGGATGGTGAAGTTATCCAAGATGGCAGCAGGACCTGGGAGTGAGAGGAAGGAAGATGCAGAGCTGTGCTGATGGAAAGGCTCCATCCTAGCCCCAACTGAAAAGAGGAGGAGAGATGAGGAGGAGGGAGAATTAAGGTCCAGGGAGAATATCAACCAGGCTGCCTGATCTATGATACATGGGGCATGCGAGTAAGCATGCATCTCTCCACCTGGGAGAGATGCAGAGGGGACAACATCCCTGGGGTAGGGGTGCTTCTGAATCCCCTGTACCAGATTATAGGCAGGGGTCTTCAGGTGTCTTTGTTTATTTTGTCTCCCTAAAAGCACCTGCTGCAGTGCCCTGGACTAAGAACTCCATAAACATTTGAAGAATAAACAAACATATTTTCTACTTTTGTTTCTAATGGAAGTAAATACAGTAGCTCAGATATTTAGGCTAATTGGGGGAGAAAGGCCTATCTGAATTAGTAGGAAGTCTTAATAGCATATATTTAAAGAAACAAGGTTTTATTACATTCAAATGCCCACAATGACACTTCTTAATCAGAGGGTTGCCGAAAAGTTCTTGAAATCGTGTTTTAACGAACAAAAGGAAATATTTGTATTTGGCACCCTATTCGATTATAGGAAAATGTATACCACAGAAATGATTGAATACACTGTCTTAGCAAGTAAACATCTCCCTCCTTCCTTGTAATGTTATTTATGTAATTAATTTCCATAGCAACCCCTCTCTTCTTAGATTGGGAAATGCATGCATCCAAATTAGCCCACATTAGGAAGTAGAGATTCGAAATTAACAAAACAGATTTGGATTATGCCAACATCACAGTGATTCCCGGCAACCACGTGTGTCAACGACTAAGTTTAGGAGAAACAGAGGGAAGGTCTCCCACTGTGTAGGATCCAAGATCCAAGCGGATCTTCCTCATCATTTTAAGCTCAAGTATTCCGCTGCTCGTTCAAAAGGTGACAATTTCTGGTTATTTTTTTCTCCTTTCAGTGAAAAGTTATCTGGTTTCAATCATAAGAAGCCAGGGAAATCTCTGCTTCCTGGGTCTCCCTTTGCTTGCAAAGCATTGGGCTTTCCGAAAAATACCTCTACAAACAAATATTTCCATCGGGCATATTATTGACATTCTAGTTCATGGCTTACACTCAAAAGAAACTTTTAACTAGAATCTACCTACAGAGGACAAAATCCTATTCTTTCTGTTACATGCGCGGATGAGTCCTGAGAACAGCGCCAAAGGACAGTCATTGTTTTGATCTGAAAACACTCCACATGCTATGTGGATAGAGGTATCGGGTAAGCAGAACATATTTTTTGCTATGTGAATCTATAGCTAAAGGTCAAGCTATTATCCTGGTAATAGTTCCATTAGGAGTAATGATGTGAAAAGAGGTATTGCATTTCTGAGCTGGGTTTCCTACTATGTTAATAGTGGGTCATTAAGAATCAGAGTAGAACAATTTGCATTTATCCTTAGAATGCAGTAGGTCCTCAAAAGAAATTTCCCTCTTCTCCTGTTTTAATATATTAAGGGGAAGCAAGGGATAAGTTTAAACAAGTCCAAATAATCTGAACAAGTGGATTAAGGCCAACAATTAAACTAAATAAAAGAGTGGAAGCATCTACTCGGCTTAACATACTTTGAGGTCCCAAGGCACAAAGAGTATGTGAAGTCACCAGGGAAATGACAAATGTTCAATTTGATCTGTACGTGAATAAGGACTTTTCTCAGATGCCTGCATTCATTCGAGCCATGCCCTTTAACTGTGTATCAATAATGAATAAGCTAGTGGTGCCTGAGTGGATCCTTCCCTGGGAACCTGGCATCTAATATAATCATCAATGAACACGGCGGTGTGTAGCGTGTCTGAATGTGATGAGCTGGGAACAGAGCGGATCGGCTGCGTTCCCCGAACAGCTGTCTGTTCACACGATAGTTCCTAGAGGACTCTTCATGAGGGTTTTTCTGGCTCTCTGCACTAAGAAAAGCAGGATATGGTATGGATGTTTAAAGAAAGCCACTGGATCACACAGACAATTTAAGAAGCAGGAGAAGACTTATAGAGCTTTAATTTTACTGTGAAATCCTCTAACTGGATTAAAACTCCAGCCAGCTGTGAGAGCCCAGCTTCTGATTTGTTGACTCAGTGTTAACTTCTGGTCAGACAGACAAGCGGAAATCAAGACTTACATCAAGCAGAACTGAAAGTGGGGTCCTCGTTAGATCTGCCAAACTACCTGAGGCTGTGCGGTCCCGGGTCAAGGGTGAGAAAGAGAACCGAGAAGACAAGGTTTCCCTTCGGGCTGTACCCACCTCCTCCCATCGAGTGAGGATAAAAGCCAGTGCCCCTCCCACATTTCCCTCTTCCCTTTGACTCTTTCCAAGCTATGATTTGAAACCTCCCATGTGCTAAGTACTGTCTATCTATCTCATTTAATCTTGGCAAGAACCCGGTGGCACAGGTATTGTGATCCTATTTGACAGATGACAAGCTCAGAGTTCGGGCAGGTTAAATAACCAGCCCAAGATGGCACAGCTAATAGGGATTATTTTCCACATAAATTAATTAATTTTTAACTTAACGTTGTATATGAGCACACAGGTTCTGTAAAAGGAATATAATGACCGAATTCTCCATAGAGGCAAGTTGACAGCTAAGGTAATGCTTCCATGCGAGAGCCATGAATGCTGCTCTACTTTCAACCACACAAAGCAGAAGCGTGACAGCCAATGGGGGAGGGAGACCCAGGCAGGTCTGTGAGATCATGGTCCCCCCACATTAAGGGGCCCAGATGGCCTTGGTATGGAAGGGAGAGGGTAACGGACTCGGGTAGCTTGGGTGTATAGTGAGGGTGAAATAAGGACATCTGCAGGACAAAGACTGAAAGACTATGTCACACAGACCGGCATTCAAAGAATTACTAAAGGCTGTATGTACCTGAGGAAAAAGAAACCAAATGTGGAAGGAAAGATGGGGGTGGAGGGGAAGAAAGGGAGGGCATGACCTGTAGGATATTAAGAATTACTGCAATGCCAAACTAATGAAAACTGTGTAGTACTGGCTCAGAGGCAGATAAAAGACCAAGTGTAAACATGGAAAAGGGGAGCTTAGTCTATGAAAGAGGTGGAATTACAATTCACGTTAAAAAAAAAAAAAAGAAGTATGGTGTTAAAATGACTGACGACCCATAGAGAAAAACACATTCAGTCCCTCCCTCACATTTTAGGCAAAAGTAAATTCCAGGTGGATAAAAGACTTGAATATGAAAGAGAAAACCTTAAAACTTTGCTGGAAACAAAAAAAGAGAATGTCATTACATAATCAGGGCAGGGAGAATTTCTTAAAAAGGGCACAAGAAATGCACAAAGCATAAAGTAATCTATCTGACTGTTAAATCTAAACTTTCGTATGATAAAGGACTTCGCCGGCACAGTTTCTACAAGTCGGAAAGTGAGAAAAAATATTTTTAATACCTGTAACAGAGGAAAGAATTCATGTAAGTCAATAAGGAAACAAAAACCTAATGGGAAAATAGGAAAAGGATGGAAATTCACAGAGCAAAATAACCAAATAGTAATAAATATGAAATGACGCTCAACCTCGTTAATTATCGGGGAACCCACCACTGAGGTGTCATTTGAGACCAATCAGACTGGCAAAGAGTAAAATTTGTTAACACCAGATGTTGGCAAGAATGAGGAAAAATGGGATTTTGTATCCATTGCTGGTGGATGTCTAAATGATACTGTTGGCTTTAGAGAGCCATTTGGCAACACTTAGTGGTGCTGACGATGCTTCTACCCTGAGACTCAATTCCACTGCCCACTGCACGCTGCCCACCATGGAAAATCGTGAGCAAGGAGAACCAACTTAACTGTCTCTTAACAGAAGGCTGGGGAAAGAAAGTGCTTTATTTATACAGTGGTGAGCAGTTAAAATGAATACACTAGTTTTATAAGTGTACTGATATGGATAAACTTGAGGAAAAAAAGACACAAACTTGCAAAAGTACAGCATGAGGCCGTGTATAATATGTAGACTCACAAATTCGCAAAATGATAGTAAATGTGAGGTATGGATACACATTTAAGCAGTAAAGTAAAAATAGCATGAACAGGGAAGATTCACACCAACTTCACGTTACTCTGGAGCAGGAGGGAGAAACAGTCTGGTGAGGAACGTTTTGATTCCTAAAAAAATAAAGGAGTGGGGTGGGGGGAGGGTATGAAGTAAATCTAACATCTGTTTCCAATCTCAGTGGTAAGACAAAGAGAAAAGGAATCTTGGAAAATGTCTTCAACACATTCAAGATGAAGAGGAATACCATTATTTCCATTTCTGACCTCAAGACTACTTACTGCTAATGGGGACAAATGCTGTTCTTCAATCAGTCTATGAAGAAATCAGACAATGTCTCCTAGGATGACGCCCTGGAAATGCCAGTGCTGACTAGTCTCAAGCACACTCCTTACACATACTCTCTCAGGATGAGCACCAAAAGCTTTCTTTAAAAGAGAACCAGAAGACTGGGTGATCGGCCTGCTGGGAGGAACAGGTGAAGGCAAGAATCCATCACCCTGCAGGTCTCAGCTGAAATGCGACCTTCTCAGGCAAGGCCTCCGTGAGTTCGTTAACCAGTGGTTTTTAAATAATACCATCTAGTGATCGTCTAGACTATAAACTCAACAAGGCCAGAGATCACAGCTCTCTCATTCATGGCTGGCACACAACAGGCAGCATAAATGTATGGTTTGTGGAAGAATAAATCTGAGAAACTCTTTTTCTCTGGTCTTTGATTTAACTTGAAAGAACTGAAGGAAGAGTTTCTTCAGTAAATAGCCATTGGTCTTGAAATACACAGAGTCCTGGAATTCATTTCAGGTTTGATTTAACAATAAGACTTACAATGGTTCGTCAACGAATGCACCTAAATATGAAGTCTCCAGATTAGAAGTAAAGATAAGGAAATACAGTCATGCAAACGATAATGTGTTTATTGATGAGATCGGAATATCCTACTGAATTGCATATGCAGGAGACTGCAGGGCAATCAGCTGGTCCAGCAGGGTGATAGCTACCAATAACAACCACCGAATACTTCGTCCCTTAGTGCTGGTCCTTGCACGGGGCTGTAACTTCCAGTTGGTTGTTGCAATGAAAAGCAATCTAGTTATCCATAAAACTGATTCCCAGTCGTATTTATTTAATTATGAGAATTTGGACAAAATTCACTGACCCATAGTATTTCTGAACTGGAAGAGACTTGGAAAAATTAGCCAAGCCACACTCCTTTTTTTCAAGAGAAGGTAATGTTTCAAGACCTTACGTGGCAGAGTTGGGAGTAAACCTACATCCCACGATGCTCCTTTCACTGTCCCCAGACTGCTGGGACTTGGAGGTTTGAACAATCTTGTGGAATCACAGTGATTCTCAAAGATTTGAGGCCAGAGTAGGAGGAAGAGAGCAGTATCCTCCGTCTCCCTTTATTTAGTTTTTGCTACAATGGCGTCTCTGTCTAAGAGGAAGTGCCTTTAGTGGTGTCTTACATTAAACAATGTTCATTTTAATTTACTTTTATTTAAGAAAGCCCTCAGCAGGCCTAATTTGCAACACAACTAGTGGGAAGTACAACACTTTCCTTCGGCTTGGGCTTGCAGTGCTGTAACACGTTTGCTTCACGCGCTTGGTGTATTTTAAGGGGATGTATTATATCTGCTAAATATTAAGATCTGGTTAATAACAAACTTTGATAAAATGGTGTTTTACTCTTTACCCCTTTTTTTGGCAAAGAGAAATATTTCAAGATCATAGATTTATAGAAATTCTACTTGGAAGGCATCTTGGAAATAGTATAACTCATTTATTTCATAGATCTGGAACTGAGAGCCTCAAGTGAAACAAAATTTAAAAGGTCGAGAATCATCAGTTCAAACAGTTGGTCAGTGGCACAAAAGCACGTGTCCGCCAAGTGCCCAAGCACTGCTTCATAGAATGCTTCTATGTTTATCTGTTCTTTATAGAAATGAATGAGGAGAAAGTGCTGAGTTTTTCTCTGAGTTCTTAAAGCTAGGGTTTCTTGGCACATGAACTTTCGAAGTCATTCCATGAGGTCCCGAGTTCGCCCACTAGCCAGTAACAGCCACAGGACCAGAATGAGTTATGACACATTTGGGAAGTTCAGGAACCACCCTATCCCTCACAACCACCTAAATTCAGAGATGGCCAAGGTGGGAAGAATAAGAATGATGAGCTGGGAGACAGTGGGGGTGATGCGGGCCTTGCCCATGGGGATCAGGTCATCAGAGCAACACGCTTGCCCCATCCCTGCCTGCATCTACCTGTGGCTGATGTCGCAGAGTGAACATTGGGGTGAAGATGCTGGGCATTAGGACAGGGCTGATGCCTCAGATTTTGTTTCCTGTTCTTTTTTAACGGTGACAACTCCCTTCTAATTGAGATCAGCTTGAAGGAAATTTGGGGCTTATGTTGAGGCGGACGATAGAAAAGTTCTCAAACTTTTCCTTGATACTCTCTTTGAGGAACCAAGGTGCCATCAGGATGGATGCTAAAAAAACACAGGGATGGATAAGTATACAGATATATCAAGAAGTCTTGAGATGGTAAAGACAGAAAATGGCACATTTAGCCTGCTTAGGGATTCCATCTTGGGATTTATTTAAAATCAAAATCCCACATGAAAATGATTACACTTTACCTTGTGGAGATGATTACTCTCTGGCATGAATGAAAGTGCGAGAAACTACACTTCCTGTATTGCGCGTTGTGGAGACTGCTCTTTGACGTTTAACAATAATCCACGCTTTCAGAGCCCCCACGGAATACAAATTAGGGTTTATACTCAGGATCACCTTGATGGTTTTTTTTTTGTTGTTTTTTTTTAAATTTTATTTATTTATTTTTGGCTGTGTTGGGTCTTCGTTTCTGTGCGAGGGCTTTCTCCAGTTGCGGCAAGCGGGGGCCACTCTTCATCGCGGTGCGCGGGCCTCTCACTATCGCGGTCTCTCTTGTTGCGGAGCACAGGCTCCAGACGCGCAGGCTCAGTAATTGTGGCTCACGGGCCCAGTTGCTCCGCGGCATGTGGGATCTTCCCAGACCAGGGCTCGAACCCGTTTATCCCTGCATTGGCAGGCGGATTCTCAACCACTGCGCCACCAGGGAAGCCCGCCTTGATGGTTTTGATGGACACGATTTATAGCCTTCTTGAGTGCTCTGCACCACTTGATTTGTCTGTTGCTGTTTTTCTTCTATCTTCAAACTTACATTCTGCCTTCTCGAATTTCAGCTGCCCTCTTCCAGCTGGTCATGGAGAAGTTGTGTGCTTATCCTGTTATTCATGCCTTGTATACATCCAATGGGGTGGAGTTGTGTTTTCTTTTTTAAATAAATTTATTTATTTATTTATTTAGTTTATTCTTTTGGCTGTGTTGGGTCTTCATTGCTGCACGCAGGTTTTCTCTAGTTGCGGCGAGCGGGGGCTACTCTTCCTTGCAGTGCGCAGGCTTCTCATTGCGGTGGCTTCTCTTGTTGCGGAGCACGGGCTCTAGGCGTGCAGGCTCAGTAGTTGTGGCTCGTGGGCTCTAGAGCGCAGGCTCAGTAGTTGTGGCACACGGGCTTAGTTGCTCTGCGGCATGTGGGATCTTCCCGGACCAGGGCTCGAACCCGTGTCCCCTGCATTGGCAGGCGGATTCTTAACCACTGTGCCACCAGGGAAGTCCTGGAGTTGTGTTTTGATTTTTAAGAAACCACCTTTTTCAGTGAGGATGAAGTGACTGCCTGATTCCCTCCATCCCTCTTTCTTTCCTTCCTGCATTTATTGATCGTTAATTATGTTTCACGTGCCGCGGAATATACAAAGCAAATATTCCCCATGTAAGATTTGCTCCCTAGGAACTTACAGTCTTGTTGGAAAGATAAGATATCTAAACACAAGTAGGATGACCATAGATCCTGATTTGTCCAGGATAGTTCACAATGTCTGTTTTCCTGGTGAAATGATTAACATCACCATTTTCACTCTCAAAAGAGTCCCAGTTTGGGCAATAAATGATACAGTCATCCTTCACATAAACCATGAGTAGCAAAGCTAAGGGTCAGGATGTATTGCTAAGCGGTCTAAAGGTAACATGTGCCATAGGAATTTAGAGAAAGGAGAAATCAATGGAGGCTCGGGCATCAGGAGAAAGTTCATGGGAGAGATGATGAGACTTGGGCCGAACTAAGAAGAATGAGCTGGATTTGTCTACAAAGAGAGAAGAGCACTGTAGCCCTGGGGGACACAGCACAACTCAAAGTCCAAAATGAGTATGTGATGCTTGAGGAACAGTGTCAGTGCTGGGCTGGGTCGCCAGGTAGGAGCCCAGGGAAATGTGGTTGGGAGGAGAGGAAAATCAAGTTACGGGAAGTCTGGGAAAGGCCAGGGTTTGCACTTGATTTCATGGGCAAAGAAGCGGTAGGAAAAACGTCATGAACGCTTGTCTTACAGAAGAAGAAATGAGGGGCAGGGAGGATATTTAAAGAGTGTTTTTGCCAAACTTCAGGGACAAGGTGATGGACAGCTGAACTAGGATGGTGTCAGAGAAGCCAGAGACCGGAGAATGGGAGAGGAAGGACAAAATGAACAGACGGGACCGGGTCATGAAGTGGGGTTAGTAGCAGAAGAAAAAAAAAAAAGGCATTGACGGTGATTCTGAACTTTCAAACTTGAAAAGTAGGAGAATGTTGATGCCTCTGTCAAAAATAATGTGTCTGCTACATCAATAACCTATTTATGTATCTATCTCCCCGACCTCTGTTCTCTACTACCAGTTACTCCCCATACTAACACTTTCAGCTCGCTGAGGACAGGGAGTGGATCCTACCCAGAGCCTGGTATGTAACAGAGGCACTCAGTAAAGGAATTAATGAATGAATAAATGAATGAATGAATAAATAGCTTGCATAAAAAAATGTGTCTGCTAGGGGGTGTTAGTGTTAGAAGCCACAGGCCACCTTTCAGGTGATGCACGTGTGGGTAAGAAGGACCACCCCTGACTCTAGAAAGAGGCCAGGACAGGCCCCCATGCCCGGTGGTTAGGCTGGATGTCCTGCGTGTCTTGGTCCCTGCTGTCAACTGTCTCCCTTGCTCCGGGCTTCTGTCCACATTTCTACTTAGGATTTGCCCGCACTTAGCTGTAGATGGCTAAGCTGCCTCCACACGGGGGGAGATGAAGAGGCTGGGGGAGACATGTGCATAACATAACCAACACTGGATGTGCTCTGTGATCAGAGGGATAGGGTGGATGCAGGGGCACCAGGGTTCTGAGAAATCCCAGGAGCTGATGATGGAGAAGTGTCAAAATCTAACCAAGAGCCAGAAGCACCAGAAAGAAGAACCTGGAAACACAGTCAGCATAACAGAAGACTTGACTCTAAGGAGCAGTCAGTGAGAAAACGCGACTAATTCCAAGAGGCAGCGTCTCTCTCTTCTAAGGATGCCTTTTAACCGGACAGATGCAGCCAGGCTCGCTCTTATACAAAGATGTCTTCAAGGCAGCCACAATAGATGACAGCTTTCAGTTCAATTTTAAATAAAGGTCTATGGATTTTGAGGCATTTTCTTAATGGAAGCTGACATAGATCCTTAGTTTTTTTGTGGGCTTACCATCAGTTCCTAGTACTACAGTGACAGCAACTATTCCATGATCAGCTGCATAAACCCCTCTAGGGCAGCGATCCAAGCAAATGTCAATTCCCGAGTCTCTCAGATTTCTGCAGCATACCTTGTATGAGAGAGTCAATAACTCTTCGTGGAAATGAATTAAAATAATTGCCAGATCACTAGCACCAACGATAGGTCCAGGAGAAAAGCTACGAGGAATGTAATTTGACCAATTTTGTACTCATTATCCAATTCTGCTTCCCAGCAGTGGGAAAGAAAATAGGAGAGATGTGGCATTACCTGAAGATACTCGTGAGCATTTCAGATCAGCCACACAATTCAGGGATCTAAAGGAAGAAGAGACGGGCTACACAGAAAACACTGTTTGCTAGGTTCAGGGCTGTGGCTAGCCCACGTCATGCCATGATGCAAATTAGAAAGTTGCCCCTTCCTTGGGACATTTGACTTGCCTCTGCCAGAAAACTGTCACAATAAATAAACAAATCGACAACGTCCACAAGGGGAAGGGTGCCCATAACATTGCAAAACACACAGTCATGCTATAGTGGCCCTGCTTGTGCGACAGAAACTCATCTCTTTTGACAGGAGGCTGTTTATGTAATGAAATGTAGGCTGGGTGAGAATTTAATAACCGGGACTTAGAACTGAGTCCCTGCGAGTTCCCAACAAAAGCCACAAACTCCTTCTTAACAAATGTCTCCACGTTTCCCTTTGCTCCTTATGCGGATAGAGTTGTCATTTTGAGGAAGGGGAGCTTCCTTTTCTGAGCTTACGGAAGACCAGTGACAAAGCAGGGAGAGTCTTGCCACTCTCTCTGGCCCCAACCCGAAGGATTCTGGTTCATTAAGTCTGGGATGGGGTCGAGGCAGCTTTAAGAAGCACAGCCCCCGTTGAAAACCCCTGGGGCAAACTGTGTTTGGGTCCATTGCAATGGCATTTATATTCAAGAAGTTAAATGCTTAAAGGTGAACGGGTTGGTGAGGACTCATGGCCCAACGCTTAGAATAGACTTTAAACAGTTCTGGCGGCAAAAGGCTTTCACGCAATGTCTTACTTCACTGAAGCTGCATTGAAATTATTCTGTAAGTTAACCTCTTCCATTCTCTTTGCATCTGGGACACTGCTCATCCTTCAAGGTCTGGTTCTGATGTCACCTGTTCCGTGAGCCCTTCTCTTACTGGGATTTCCAGCCTCTGTGCTTTCTCCCTCCATGAATAATGGGCACTTGACGTTTATTCTGTTCTATCTTGGAGACGGTTCTAGGTCCTGGCTCACCGTTTACATGTCTGTCACTCCGCTGGACTGCGCGCTCCTGACGGTCAGCGGCCACGCCTCACTAGTCTTTGTCACCCGTTCCTGCCTCACAGTGGGTGTGTAATAAGCGCGAGTGTGGCTAACAGCAACGTCATGCCTGCTGATGATTTCTACGTTTGTGAGGTCAATGAAAATACTGCCAACGTTTTGGTGCTCTCGTGACTTATCCGGTATCGGAAAAGCGGCAAAGACCAGTGGGTCTTCTGTATCGCACTGTTTGGTGCGCAAGTTGGCTGGCTCAGTGCTTCAAATATGCCATCGGGGAGACTGGCCGAGTGCTTGCCAAGAACGGAGATGACATCTTCTGTAGTGGATAAAGCTTCACAGAAAACGACACATTTGTTTATTGCTCCACCTGCTAGACTCGCGCTGAAGTCTGGCAATGCTCCTCTTCCAGTTTGGTAAACGAGGCAGTTAACCACTCAAGTCCTGGGAGGCACTGCGGGCTCGTCTGAAACCAGGGCCCTTGTGTAACACAACAGGGAAGAATCAGTTTAAGCCCCGGAGAGTCGTCGGATGAGAGCCGCTGACACACGTTCTCTTCTCATTTGCTCCAGGAGAGACGCAGGGCAGCCTACAGAAAAGGGGCGCTCTTAGCAACAGAGGAGGGCGAACGTGTGCAGGAGGGCTGTGCAGCCAGTACGGATCGTGACTGATCGAACCAGCGGTTAGCATCGGAGCTGGGATGGCACTGCTCTTCCCAGGGTGGTCTGGAAACAGCCTGCCCCAGTCACCTGCAGGTGCTTGTTCAAAATCCAGATTGCTGGGATTACCCTACACCTACTGAATTAACCTCCGAGGATGGGACCCAGAAATCTGGGAATTTTGAACCAATAGCTCAGGTAATTCTGGTGCACACTGAAATATGAGACCAGCTAGGGAAGGGGCTGAACACACAGGGCTCTGCGTATGGAATGACCAAGATTCAACATCACCCACCTGTCACTGGGCCTCCATAAAAAGAGGGAGAATGCAAACAACAACAACTAGGTAACAGTTACAGACAAGCTATGAATCTGATGTCATTAAATAGTCGTTATAGATTATTTTGTTGTCATATATTATGCAGGTCTATCCTGTTTTAAGCTGATCCGATATGTAAAAATCTGAACAGATTAGTTAACAAATGAATATTCATTTTCCAAAAGGATTTCTTGAATGAAAGCATTTATCAACTGGTTCCAATGGCCAAACACTTCAACTAGAATTGAATTTACATACAACGCTGGAAGACTACTTCCACGGAGGGCAACTTGCACACTCTTTCTTTGTGGTTCTGTGCACTGGAAGAGTCTCTTTCCCTAGGGAGGGGATCACACTTCTATTTTTCTCTCTACTATGACGGGACTGATTCTCACTGTCTTCAAAGGAAGACCTGCTCTTGAAGCTAGTAAATAAACTGAAGGACAGCTAAGCTTTACCTAGAAATTCATTCTGAATACAACACAACAACTGAGCGGTCATTTAAAATCATTAGTATGGCCACCTTCCCAGTGGAATTTATAAAGAATCCAAAGTGCTAAATTTTAAGATAGAAATTTAAAGCTGAGACCCCTTTCTTTCTTTTCATATAGTCCTCATAGAAGGTATGAAGTAATGGCTCTGAAGTGAGAGAGGCCTGGGGTTAAATCTCGGCTCTCCCACTTACTAGTTGTTTCCTTTAAGTTTACTTAACTTCTCATAGCCTCAGTTTCCTCTGCCATAAATGGAACTAAAATCATCAACATCGTAGGGGTATTCGAATCCAAGCTGATGTTTCAGCCTTGTTCTTACAGGGAGTTCTCAGAACACGCAGAAGTTACTATCAAGAAATAAGAAATCAGATGTAGATTCCACTCCCAAACATATTAAAGTCTATTTGAGATCAGATAGAAAACAGCTATTCACTTTTGGGGAATAAATCCAAGGAAATGAGTGACGATATACAATAAAAATGGAAAATAAAGGAATTCCAAAATGGCAACTATAGACCCTACGTGTCTCTAGAGTTGCTGGAATAAAAGGAGAGGTTTTGGTGGTCTGTTCAGCAGAGCCTATGAAAGGGTGAGGTCACATGAAGTGTCAGAAGCATAGTCGAGTGTTTGGAGCACCACCACCCAAGGAGGGCTCCCGCCCAGGGATGCTCTGATCCCCGCGGGCCATCCCGGCCGGTCAGCAGCACTGATGCCCCCCGAGAGCAGCAGTGCAGTTTGTGCTACATGGAGTGAACGAAGGGCAGTAGAGTGGTTCTTGCACTTGATAAGCAGACGTCATTTCCTTTGAATGCAAGAGGATTCAAAAACCTAGTGTAGTTTGATAGTAATAAAACTTTCTCAGTTAATCACTATGAAGCTGAATTAAAAACCATAACCCAGGTTCTAAAAATGGCTTTACTGCAACTACACTTTTCTGAAGAGCATTCAGACGTGCAATGATTACGTCAATATCTGATAACTCTCACTAGGTCACCCTGTGTGGTCTCCTGGGCATAGGACACCAAGAACTAGGTGGTCTTTGGCAGGTAAAGCATAAAGGGAGGAGAGTACACCTGGATCCTGACCTCCATTCTGCATCCTGGCTGTAAAATCATTTCCGAATTAAATCTAGGATACTAAACTATCCTTAGCACCAAAACCTAAGACTCCACTTAATAAGATCCTAAGTTGCTTCTTCCCAGAGTTAAATTCAAAGTGCTCAGGTGAATGTTTCTAATTAAGGGTCATCAACACCTTGGGTCATACCTATAAATGAATTTTTAGTGAATTACCAATAAGTGGTACCTACCATAAGACAGATGAGACTGTGAAAAGCGTGATCTCTACAAAGAGGCTTATACATATTTTTCAAGATACTGTACTATGGGGAATCTTAATTATAACTACGAAGAGCTATGTTAACAATCCCACAATAAACTCTGCTTTTTCAGTCCATTTCTGTTCCTATTTATGAGCATTTTACAGGTTTTCCTTATCTTGTTTCCCATTCTTGTCTTAACCAACCTCATCACTTTGTTTGAAACAAAATCCAGCCTCCACTGTTGTTTTTACTGAAGGTTTTATAAAATCAACCAGTCTGTGTATATTCCTAGGTTGTAGAACTTTTCAAATTAATACAGTATTGGTGCACTGTCCCATAGAGGATGGAGGAAGAAAGACTGAGTATTTAGTATTTGCAAAATCTTTTCAAAATATGTGGTAGACAGCAATAGTAACATGAGTAGTCTTCTTGCCATTATTATGTAGAAAGAAACAATTTTATCGCTTTGCCAGATTACTCAGATTCGAAAGACTTGGTTAGGGAAATAAATTTCTTTTTTTAACTCTAATAATAGCATGAAAAACTGGGTATAATTATTCAGTAAGACCGTCAATTAGGAGTTGCTCAGATTTCCTGGGTCTCTCCCATGCATACATGGTATTAAATTTTGTGTGATTTTTCTCTTGTTAAAGAAAAAAAAAAAAGACCTTCAATTAATAGCTACTTCCAAAAATCGCTTTATAGTATAGTATGTGGGTTAATAAACTTTTAGCGAGTCAAAGTATGGCATGAAAAGAAAAAAAGTATTAGGGAATTAAGAGAATTATATTCAAATTTATATTCAGTTTTGGTTTCCATTTTTTTTTTTGTTTCATGGGCACTTTATTAAGTGGTAGAAATTTACAGCAACATTTTGACATCAATCGTTCCAAATTAGGTGTGAGAAGACCTGAGGATGGATGTTTAGTACTAGGCCCATTATGTCAATAAATTAAGGGTGAAGTCAAGATGAAAAATAAAAACCTATGTCCATTCACTCACCCAACGTGTCTTCATGGAAACCCGACCGTGTGTAGAGCTCTCAGTGAAGTGCAACAGGTAATAAAAAATAGGAAGACAAAGCTTCTTCTCAAGGTGCTTGTAAGAAATTGTCAGAATAAATCAGGTAAGAACGTTGGCTGATCTGTATGAACAGGATGTCTTCGTACGAGAGACAAACCTGACACTACATTCATACTTTGAATGAGGATTGTAGGAATGTACACGGTACCCTCTGAAGAGTGGGATGATGGAGGCCTTTCAGCTGTCTGTGCTTTTTTATGGTTTGGATTTTTTACAAGCGTGTGTTATTTTTGTAATCAAGGAAAAAAAAGTCAAAACTGAAATATTTCTATGAATCAACACGGCAAGTAAACAAGTGAAGATACAATATCTGTGGCCTTAGGTTGTTGGTGCCTTATGGGTGGATTTCTGTCTGTTTTAAAGTTATTCTGTTGTTCTAAAAGAATGTTTTAATGCCAGGTTTAATTCAACAATAAGAGTATGGAAAGTGTAAGTTCTTTGGTTTGAATAATCTGCTTTATTATGCATTAGGGGCAGAAGAGCCCTCATTGCCATTTTTATTTCTAGCTAAAGAGGAGGGCTGTGAAGAAGATGAAGGGATGTTTTCTATTTCTGTTTCTAATATACTTTTTCAAACTACTGTATGATGTCCAGTCTAGATTGAAAATGGTAGCATAAAACCCGTATCAGTCTACTTGTAATGATATATTTCATTATCATCTATGATTAGGGTAACTCTTCTGTCATTAAAATGGAACACAGTCATTTATGATTCCCTAATTTCCAAACACTGTCATATTGTTAATATACTGCCCTGGAAAAAAAGAAAATTAAAACAATCCCTGGCTACATTTCAGCATGTTTAAAAGCTTCAGCATGAAAAGCATCAGCAGCCTTGCCCTTCATGTTTCCAGAAGTCCCAGCCATATTAAATCCAAATGGGACCCTTCTTCACTTCAGCAAGTCCTAGTTACATCATTGACTATTTGTCAAATTCTGTAATCTTGTTTTTAGTGTCGCTTCAGGCTGAATCATTCTTTTCCGAAATGGCACAGATTGTGATATCTCTGTAGCTTACTTAATACAACTCAACTGTCACTTTAAGGGAAAAAACTCTGTTGGAGAATGAGAAGTTTTCTGTTAATGAAGGCTCATGTCCTTCTGGCCGTGAACAAAGGCTGCCTGGTACTTGCTAACTCCATTTAAAAATCGTATTATTTTGCAAAGTTAATTGTGGGATTCCAAGTACCCTCTAAGTGCTATTGAATTCATTTACTCATTTTGCACGGTGGGGGGACCAGGGGTTGGGGGGCAGCGCTCTGTGTGTCCGTCCCAGTCCACAGCCAGACAACACGGCAACCCGGGCGGGGAGAGACAGCCCGAGCAGTGATTCTGGGGTAACTGAGGCCTGATCCGAAATTTCATTTTCATGGCAGTTGTGTTTATATTTGCAAATTCATTTACATTCTTTCTGAAAGTCACATCTAAATACTTCTGTTACCTAAAATTACATTAATCAGAGTCCTAAGTAAGGACATTTTATTTTATTTATTTTAAACAATATTTATTTATTTATTTTTGCTGTGTGCCAGGTCTTAGTTGCAGCATGCAGGATCTTTTTTTTTTTTTAGTTGCATTATGTGGGATCTAGTTCCCTGACCAGGGATCGAACCTGGGCCCCCTGGGTTGGGAGCACAGAGTCTTACCAACTGGACCACCAGGGAAGTCCCAAGGACATTTTAAAAGTAAGAAATAAATAAGAAGGAAAATTAAATTTAATCGTAACGAAGTGGGATTCAGACACACCTTCACAGGTATTAATGGGGAGACCCAGGGACTTGTTTGCATGTAACTGGCAGGACTGCATGTCACAAAACCAGGAGCAGAGTAGGGTCTGGCTCACAGTGGGATCACTTCCATTTGAAGTATATTTAGAAGCAGTGACCTGGTAAAGCAACTTCTGAACTTTGGAGAGAACTCTTTTACCTTCTTTTCAAAAGAGCGTCACAGCTTTTTTCTTACTTACAAGTAAAAATCTAAGTAGAAATCCTGTTTTGATGAAGTTCTGAGTTAGAAACGACTGAAAGGAAAAAATACTTTCATTTTCAAAGTTAGTTAAGGAACAACTTTTCGGTTCTGCAGCAGATCAGACTGGCTCTTAAATTCTGATTTTAACAAATTAACATCACCTTGAAATAGCAAATTCTAGTGGTATTTGGGGCAGAGAGTTAGGGAGCTCACACCCAAAAGCCAGGCCGGTGGGCAGATGGCCAGCGGCAAGTTAAATTCGCCTCTAGTTCATTTACTACACTTTCAGCTGCATCTTTATGGAATGAAGGCAAAGCTTAACAAAGACCCCATAAAATGAAATGATGCAGACCAACCTTTTATTGCACCCACAATATTTTGGTCTAGTCCTTTCCGGTTGTCATTGAGTCCTCTTTTCCTCTTCCCATTGGGTAAGGAGTTAGCCAAAGTCTTGTCATCAAAAAATGCACACACCAGTTTTCTAAACAGAAGGCTTCCTGAGCGAGTGTAGTTTGACAGTATAGAGTCCAGCTGAGATTTAGGCATAAACACATCGAAGCCTTCAGCAAGTTGCACTTCTGGCTACCAAAAGAACATAAATATGTCATTAAAAGCAAGATTTGAAGCAACCAACTTTGGGCATATGTGCAACAAAAATACATCACTAGCTCTTGCAATGGCCATATACTCTGCAAAGCACACAGCCTCAGCTTTGTGTGCCAGTGTTTGTGATTTACAAAACCAATTACTAGTTACAATTCACCAAATGAGATGCTCTAATTCCAATATTAAGTCGTGTCAAAAGCAGTGGAAAGGAGTACGCTGAAAAAGCATTCTCGTCCTTAGAAAAAGTTAAGAGAAAGCTGGATAATTACCAAAGCATTTAATTCTAGAGCTACCCAGGGGACTTGAGACTTCTGGGTGAAACGTCTTCATTTTGTAAAGGAGGGAACACAGGCCCAAAGAGATCATAACAAACATGACTTTAAAATAATTTAGACGTACTCAGTGCATTACTGTTTACAGATCACTTTCTCCTGCATTAAATAATTTGACCTCATTTGCCTAAGGACACGAACACGAGGCTGCCCTCTAGGTCCCATGCTCTTGGCACTAGGCCAGTGGTTTTAAGCTGTGGAGCTGTATTCTTTTTCCTCCAGTGAAAACTTATGTCAACTAATACATAAAATAAACAAAAATGCTGAGCAGGTGCCCTGATCCCTGCTTCTGGGAGGAAAATCTGAAGCTCTATCCCAGAGCACCAGTGGAAAACCAGTGTGCAAGCCACAGTGCTTCCCTGCTGGGATTTCCTGGCTGGGATACTGGATCAGAAGGCCGATTAGGGGCCTTTCAACTTGGACTCTACCACATAAGCTCAGACACTGGTAATACATTCTCCATGTACATGCCATGGACGTTTACAACCCACCTTCCCATCTTTCAACCCAGCTCACACCATTTCCTTTTCAAAGCCTTTCCTAACTGTTTCTTTCCCGAGGAGGCAGCTATGCAAGCTTTGTCACTGCTATTTATTTGACATACTTATATGACTGTGTTTATTATACTGTATTATAATTATGGATTAGATCACGGCCCTTCCTGTTGCCTGGAACTCAGGCTTTATTATCTCTAGGGCCTGGCACATTGTAGGCACTCAATAAATTCTTGTTAAATAGATAAAAGTTCATTAGTCATTATCTAAACTACTAAGTCATTTACTGTTGATTATAACACGACGACTTTAAAATAATAACTTTAAGGTGAAGAAATGCAGTTGGTAAACTTTCGTTAGAAAAATAGTCAGAAGGAAACTTCACTTAGGATGTATCATAAAAGCTTTTTCTTAGATACCATAGTTAAAACTTTGCAAACATGATACTACTTTAGATTTTCTAAGTCATATTAGAAATGTGAGGATTTGGGACTAGTTTTTCTCCTGGAGAGTAGGAATTATTTTTGTTTGTCCTGCGGTCAGAGTAAAGGGCTCAGAGAAGGGCTTAAATGAATCAGATGACGTGCGGACGACTTGGGGCCCTGTTGCTCCCAAAGGGAATTCTCAACTGGATTTTCCAGAAAGTCATCTCACTTCTCCGCTCTGCTTTGCCATTTGGCTTTCGGTCTCTGAATGCTTGGTAGATATCACTATGAACACAGTGCTGCCGGATGGTTTCCTGACTTTTGCACCTCAGTGCTGGTGAAGGTCTGCAGAGGCTGACCTTCTGTGCCCCCACCTCCTGGGACAGAAGCTGTACACTCGGCACTCAATGCATGTTTGCTGAATGATTCGATGTAGCAATGTTAGGATTGAGAGAATTCTACCATCAAAATTGAAGATGAAGTTTTATTTATAATCAGAATTTGATTTTGCACATCCTATGGCTGACTTTAGACCTTTTATGCTAAATGAACTGACCACAGATTTTTGCTAAGCCCTCCTGTATCATTTGGATGCCATTAACAAAAAAAAAAGGACCGCAGTCTACTTTATAGAAACAGCAACTCACAGCTATTTGAGGACCCGGGCTGGGGGGTACAGTAGCCCTTAAATTTGTAAGAGAGAAAAGGGAAAGATACCATACCATCTTCTCTCGTTCAGGTATCTCTGCTGGATTCTGATACTGCCAAGCAGGTGTTTAAAATTCAGCCATCTTGTAGGACTTGGACCCGGTTTGAGAGACTCTGACCTAAACTAGCCACCAGGCAGAACTAGCCACTTCTTTCTTCACATATGCAGAGTATTTCCTACGAACTATGTTTCTGGCACTTTTCACACTGCATTTATTTAGTCGGGAGTTTGTGTTTCTCATCAGAATGTGTACTGTCTTTTGCATTCAGAGTGCCAAACACCCAACTAGCGCCTGATAGATTTTTCTCAGAATCAACAAAACACTATGTAAGAATTCATTCAAAATGACTAGTATTGATTTCGAGGTCTTTTATCCCCACCTAAAGGAAGCATGTGTGGAGTCTGCCCTGCCCGGTCCAGCACGCCAGTCTTCTCCCCGCAGGGCCCATGCTGGCTCAGGGAGCAGGCTACCTAGAGAACACTGCCCTGGCTCAATCAATCGATATTTACTCAGCATCCTCCGTGTGGAAGGAGTTTAAGGTCGGGCTCACTAGACGAGACACATTCATAAACCCCTAGCATACAAAGTGGAGAACGATAAGTGCTACAAGAGGGGTACAGACCATTAGGCAGCATTTGGCTGGTGAGGGGGGGAGGGGTTTTGGTTAGGGGGCCAAGATAGCATTTTATCAGGGCCTTGGAGGTAGGATTTAGGAGAGAGATGCAGTTGCTGTTTCTGGCATCTGCTGCAACCCCTAAAACTAAGTCTCTGGAGGTTTCTGTGGAGCCAAGAGACTGCCTACGGGATCAGAGTAGCATGTTGATTTCTGAGATGCTCTCCCGATGCAGAAGCTGTCGATGCTTTGTGTTCTACTTTCTACTGTCAGACAGTTGTTGTTATTTTGGAGCGCTCCTTCCAGATCAAGGAACATGAACTGGCCCAGTTATGCGTCCCTTACAAAGGAGTCAGTTTTATTAGGTGGAGGCCAGCAGCAGAGGCCAAGGTGACTGGTCTCTGCCCCTCCCTGCTCCTCACATCCTTTCTTTCATGCAAGTTTCTTAGCTGGTCATCAGCGAGCACTAAGGGGCCACAAAGCAACAAACCAATTCCTTTAAAAAAAAAAAAAGAGGGGAGCTTTATGTCCTGAGACATGAAGAAAAGATACAAGGTTGATTAATCTCAAATTTTTACTCTGAAACCTTTTTACTTCTTCCACTTTAGAAATATAATCACAGGTGGATTACAGCCATGTAATGATCCACAACTTTGCACTTATATTTAAAAACAGGTTAAAACGCTTTAATTGTATGCTTGAATCTCTTCTTTTTGTTTACTGTCTAGTCGAAGCGAGATCTCTCTGCTTACAGACAATGGCTATGATAGAAACCACCACTATTCCAAATGAATATCATTTTAAAAGCTACACTTCCTTTGACAGAATTACTATTTGATACCCGAGTGAGGACAGACCGCTAATACACTAATTTACAGATTCTACTGATTACTGAAGTAATATGATCTTTAAATGATGACATCCAAAGTATGGGGCAGGATTTACGACACTTGGAGTCACCATTTTAAGAGTTAAGAGTCTGAATTCCCACTATAAATTTGGATTTCCATGTATGTCTTGCCGAGTTTCAGTACCTCAGCCACTTAGCACAGTTATGCATCAAATGTTGAATTTTCCTATCCAGTGGTGTTACATCCTACACCCAGTGAAGTTCGGGAGGCAAAAACTGCATGTAGTCATGAGGACTCTTGAAAATGTTCTTGGACCCAGGCCTGTGGACTTTAAGCGTCTTGTTTCTCTCTGCATTTCAACTGTGGTCTCCCTTTGCTTAGAAGTAGTTGGGGTCAAGATCTAGTTTGGCTGGGGGGATCCCATAACACCTGGTAGACTAAAAGATTTTCCCCTAAGTCTCTCTGAACATATCATGTGACTCCCCTGTATAATCTAAAGAAAAATACGTAAAACTATTTTAAGGCAATCGTAACAAATTAATCACACAGGGAACATTTCTGATATTGGCTATTTTATATAAGGTATTGTCAGTAGCAAATTACAGTAAGACATGTAAAAAGCTACATGTGGTCATTGGTTAAAAGAGTAAAAGGAAGGGCATGACTGTTCATATTGGGCATTAGCCCCAGAGTTTTAATTGCAAACTGGTTAATTATACACAATAGTTCTTACACTTGACTTGCTACCTAGTCAAGTTTCAGACTGGCTCAAGACTGAAACCTACAAGAAAACTATGGATGAAAAGGCAGGATTTGGACTGAAAACATATAACGACTTTTTTTTTCTTTTTTTTAAATAACTATTTTCTCTAGTCTTTTCATGTATTTTGCAAGGTTTTTTTTCCCTTAACTTTTTTTTTTTTTTTTAAAGGGAATGCTATTTATTTATTTATTTTATTATTTATGGCTGTGTTGGGTCTTCGTTTCTGTGCGAGGGCTTTCTCTAGTTGTGGCAAGCAGGGGCCACTCCTCATCGCGGTGCGCGGGCCTCTCACTATCGCGGCCTCTCTTGTTGCGGCGCACAGGCTCCAGACGCGCAGGCTCAGTAGTTGTGGCTCACGGGCCTAGTCGCTCCACGGTATGTGGGATCTTCCCAGACCAGGGCTCGAACCCGTGTCCCCTGCACCGGCAGGCAGACTCTCAACCACTGAGCCACCAGGGAAGCCCACAACATTTTTAAGAATGTTTAAAAGCTATAAATTCAACCTTTCTGTTCATAATATTATCATATACAATGATCCTTTTTTCTCACTTAGTATTTATTTAGTGGTGTACTAGATGTACTTCTACAAAAATGAGCTTTAGTTTATGAAATAAAAAAAAAACCACACAAAACCCCTTCATAATTGATTGTATTTTGCTCGCAAATGCAATCTGCTTCTGTTTGAGGAAAACTGAAATTGTTCCCTATAACTCAGGTCTGCTCCAGGTAGATTTAGCAAGTATCACCGTTACCGTTTATTAAATGCCACTCCAAGACCGTGGCCAATAAGCTGGGCAGCCCCAAGAACCCGCTGGCTTGGAAGGCGGGCCTGCTCTCGTTGGTCCAGCTGGCACAGCTCAAAACAGCGTGGCCTGGGGACGTGGCAGAACCGAGAACCACTGCAGGAAGGGGGCAGAGGCCCCATGGTGGGTGGACCCATTGTGTAAAAAGGCAAGTAAAAAATGCTCAGGCAAGAGTTCTATCCAAAAGTAGGCGTGATCTCTAGACTAGCACGTACTGAACGTTGACTAGGATAAGAATTACAGGAAGTCATTAAAGAGTCAATTCTGGATTATTAAGTCAATTATGGATTTTTATTTGACAAAATTTTGGTAGAACTAAGAATTTCACAGGGGGGAATTCCCTCGCGGTCCGTGGTTAGGACTCGGTTCTTTCACTGCCGGGGCCCTGGGTTTGATCCCTGGTCGGGGAACTAAGATCCCGCAAGCCTTGTGGCATGGCCAAAATAAATAAATAAATAAAAATTAATTAATTAGTTAATTTTCAAAAAGACAATACAGTTTGGCTCCTTGAAAACGCCTCCATGCACTGCACAATGAGACAGTGTCAAGTCATTCAGGGATGTTTTCAGCATCTTCCTTTCTCAGGTGGTAAATTAATGACTGAGGACTTGGGCTGGATTTATGCTCAAGCTATTTGAGCCAGAATGTTTAACACATAAGATTTCAACCACTGCAGTCTAGCTTCCTCCATCACAACTCCACTGAAACTGCTCCTCGGAGAAGATGTCCACCACGGAGAGCCAGTCCTTAACCCCGTGGGCAGAGGCCAGCTCCACTTGGACAGCCTGCTAGCCTTACGTCCTACTACCCTGTGATGACTGTTTATGTGTCTTCCTCATACGGTATACTTGAAGGGCGAGGACTACTTCATTCATTTCAGTAGCCCTGGAAAATGGTGCTACGATTAGCACGTCTTTGCTACTTACTATATATAGTCCAGGCCCTAGGCTAACGCGCATTACATGGGTTTTCTAATTTAATTCTCATCATCCTATGAAGCGGCCACTTTCGTGATCCCCAATCTGCAGATGCAAAAACTAAGGTTTAGAGAGATTAGGAAACTTGTTTCAGGTTATCCAGCTAATAAGTGGTGAAGCAAGGATGTGAACCCAGGCAGTCTGCACTAGAACTTAAACTCTCAAGCATATTACTGCCTTAATTTCAGTGTGTCGATGAATAAATTAAAAAAATCACTTGCTTGATTGATTTGCTTTACCAGTTCCCAGTGGATTACTTTATTTATTGGGCTAAGAAGAAATTAAGAAAACAGATTCTGAATTCAGGAGCTATTTATGCTGAAAGCACCAATGCATTTTAAATTATTTATTTTAAGAATGACATAAACATTAACAAAATTATCTTAAGTTGATGGATATCCACAGCTGTATCTTCTGATAACTTCTGTGTTGCCTAGGATTACTAGAAAATATTCATAGTAACGACAACAAATAGAAAAACATTTCCTATGTTTTTTAAAAACATTTTGAAATAAAAAAACTGATGTTAGTGTTTCACCGTGGCCAAAGAGCCAGCCAAACAAGAAGCAACAACAAGGAAATAAACCTAAGCCACGTATATCTGCCCTGAAAAACCAATAAATCCAACTAGGTAGGGAAAAACAGTGACTGTAAAAAAATTCACAACTGTCTTGTCTGAGTACTGGTAGAGTACTGGGTTGGGAACTCCTAAAGAAAGAATTAAATATTGTATTGAAATCTGAAATTTGGTTTGGGGTTTCTGCTTTTGCTTCTGTGTAGTTCAGGTTTCAATTTTATTTAATGTGCTAACTTAAAATGGGTCAAGTAATCCTGCCCCCAAAGAGGGGCAGGATTTCTGGCCACTCTCTTTTTAAAAACACTATTAGCTCATGTGTATTTGTTCATGTATATGTACACATAAGTTCACTTAACAAACATGTATATTTATCCCTATAAAGGTACTTAGCTAGGACTGCTAAGGTTTAAAAAAACCCAGTATTTACTGAGTGCTTAAAACATACCAGGTACTATTCTAAGTGCTTTACATAGATGTCTTCATTTAACTCTTCCAGCCAGCCCCGTCTCTGAGGTTAGCACTATCATCATTCCCATTTTATGGAGAGAAAACTGAGGGAGGCGAGGGTGGGTGCACTTGCTCGGGGTCACACAGCTGGGCTTCTAGCCCGGGCATCCTGACCTCAGAGGCTGCACCCTTAACCATGAAGGTCTCCCCCGGAGACTTCTAAGTAAACAGCATACACAGCCATAGTCTAACCTTTCAGGTCTCCTTTGTGTTACGATCGTCTCATGAACAGTTAGTGAGCGGTGGTCACATACAAGAACAGGGCTAGAGCGGGGGCCCAAGTCTGGCACTCAGTGGGTAAGGGCGCACTCAGCCCTGGTCTGGGAACCAGTTCCACCTTTCTGGCTTTGTGGGCTCGAGCAGGCTACTTAAGCCCTTTATGCCACCGTCTCCTCATCTATAAATTGAGAATAGTAATAATACCTCAAAGATTAAGGATGAAATTTGAAAAATTATTTGGCAAAGGATAGCACACAAACACTACTACTACTACTACTACTATTAATGCTATTATTATTATTATTTTCTTTTTTAAATTTATTCCCTGCCCTTGAGAAGCCAAGGGGGAAGGAGGGGAAATCACGTAAATTACAGACTGGTATAGCAAGTTCTATAAAGGATTGTTGAAATCATATTGGTGCTTTGGGCGGGGGGATGTGTGAGCAGTGAGGAATAACAGGGAGAGAACAAGAAAATAGGAGTTAAATTGACAAGAGGGTTCTGATTAACGCCAAGTCCTAGACCCAAAGTTTTAAAAGGTGATTTTGTATATTGTGCTTAACACAAATGGAGATGTTTGGCCATCTACTGAGTACCTTTTATGTGCCAGGCACCGCAGCAGGGTTTCCCCATGTGCTCTAGGTCATTTAGTGCTGACAGCACTCTGAGGTGCTGGACTGCAGTTGGTCTTGATTAGGGCTCCCTGTTTCTCTGCACGGAGCAGGGATACCCGTCAGGGGTCAGAGGGTCGGCGGTCCACCTGCAGTGATCTACAGCCCCTCATGTTCGTACTTGTGCCTAGATACACAAGTTTGTATTTGGGTGACTCTGAAAGTCACAGCATAAAAAAAGATAATGCATTGTGAACTTTAAACAATTTACAGTAATTTGGTTTTTTTACATTTAAAAAGCAATAAAGCACAGGTTTTATGTGTCCTTTTTTCATTGCTTCCCGCTCTAATCTTTCTCCTGTGCTCCAAACGTCTAATGACCTTTTGAGGACACTCAGCTTCTTTTTACTTCCCATCCAGCTCTGAAGGCCTGCTTCTGCTCTGTCCTCCCTGTCTCAGTTAAGGAAATCAGTACCATCTAGTAACCAACCTCGTTTTCCAGGATAGAAATGTGGGGCTTACTTCTCCTGAGTCACCAAGTCCTCTGTGTGGGTACCCCCGGGTGCCTCTCATTTCTCTGTCCCTGCAGGCTCACTGCTCGCATACAGACCCTCCCTGTCTCTTGCCTGGCTGCCTGGAATTATCTTCCTCCTGGTCTCTTTGCCTCTAGTCTCTTTTCTATATTTATCAATCATCCACAGTGCTGTTCCAGATTCCATTCTAAACACAGGTATGATTATCCCTCTACTTGAAATCTGCAATGGCTCCCTAGTGCCCACAAAATAAAAAAGGCCCAAGGGCCTCGGCAGGACACATCAGGGCTTTCACTGTCTGACTCGATCCCATGTTTATATCATCATCTGCTATCAGTGCAGGCCACACAGCTGCTCTAACTACAATGGACCACACGCCCAATCCTATAACTTTGGACTTAATCGTCCCAACACTGGGTACTTTTCAGAGCCCATCTTCAGATACACAATGCCCATCTTCTTATATATAATCCAGTTATATTACCTTTTCTCCAATTGATTTTATAGAATAATTCCTACAAGATTATGATCTATTTTCTGTTTCCTCCTCTGGACTTCCACCAAAGTTTAAAAGGCTCACGGCTAAGAAATAATAAAAGACTAGAAGGGCACCTAAATTTAGATGCCTTAGCACTGATGGTCTCATCACCTAAAGGGCCAGCCTCATTCATGCCAGCAAGACTATCCGGGGACAAAATTTCTAACGATGGGACTCACTGCGTGGTCCTCTAGGTGCAGTGACAATTTCCGTGGAATAGATGAATCAAAGGGCATATCAGTTGGATAAGGTAAAGATAATATCTATGTATGCTTTTGCTTTTCTTTAGAAGCATGTTATTCTTCAGTCAAAGACAGTCAGCACCTAACTGAGTTTACATGGACAATTCTGAACGTGCTTTATTAAATTTAATACCTCTTGTTAGCAAAAATCATCATGAATAAAAAGCAAATTATTTTTTTGGTATTTAAATTACAATACTGATATTGGTAAAGATAAGAAAAATTCTATTCTATTTCACTAATGTACATAAAGCCTTTAACAGATCTTTCTCAATGTATCTCTGAAGTCCATTTAGACCTTAAAAATTTTTTAAAAAGGAGCAAGTTCAGTTATTAGCGTTAGATCGACTCATGCAGGAGATGATTTTCACAACTCAAATGACTGCTCCTGATACATCAGTGCCTATCACAGAAAAGAAGGCCTAAAAAATTCAAGAAAAATGTAAAAGTATTATGAAAACTGCTTCAGACTGAATGTACTTTGTGTTGTGGAATCATTTACCTCTGCTTCCAAATGTGTGATCCACGTGGGCTTTGAACCCAGGGCCTCAGCTGCAATAACAGGGGGTAGGATCAAATGAGCCAGCTGGCCCAGGGTAGAATGCTGTCGTCATTAACGATTTTTTAAAACTAAGTTTTTAGTCTAGAAGAACTTCTTAACAATTGCGTGTGTGTTCGTGGGTAAAGAAACAAATAAACAGGAACCCCTCACGCCAAGGACTGGATAAAAGGTCAAATGATTTTCTAGTCTGACCAAGTCACGAGCTGATTCTTTTTGTTGCCTCCCTTTTTTAAAGAGCCGTGCTAGCAGACCGTCTTTCTGCAACTTGAAAGGAACAACTGATTTAAAATAGCAATTTATTTCTTATTTAACGTTGAAGAGGTAGGGCCAAACTCTCACCCTATATAGGCCTGTGGGAGTTCTCCGCGGGATTCTCATCCTATGCCATCTGGTAATAATAGCTCACCCATCCTTGTTTATTTTAGGAACTTTCCCAACGAGCTGGGATTCACGGCATCAGTGTACTCAGATCAAGGTACCGTAGGGGGAGTACGCCGTGGCCGAGAGAGCACATTACTGAAGACATTCGTTTATGGCCGTGGGACTATAAAATGGTAAGTCAGACGAGTGTCTTAGATGTCATTCAGCATCTTGGGCTGCGACGACCTTCTAGCGATGATATTTAAATAGAAAAACCTTTGCAGGCTGTTAACCTATCATTACGCAGACTCGATGGCACGGCACTGCAACTTAATTAGCAGTGTGGCTTGCATCTATAAAATAGGAGTAGCACCACTGCTCTTTTTTTAATTATTAGTTTGTGTTTCTAGAAAGGTGTGACCTTATCTGTAGGGTTCTGTTCATTTATGCCGATCTACAAAGGATTTAATTATGTTCTTTTAGCTCACTACGCTGAGGAAATTGAAAACGGCTGCTTCAAAATTAAAAATGTTAACGAAATTAGTGAGCAGAACTCCATCATCCTTCTTCTTTCAGAGAGAATGCAAACATGTTTAAGGAAATAAGGCCTAAGATTTTCAGAAGAGAAAATCCTGGGCAAGGAAATTATTAAGAGTTTTCCTTTCCTCTTTCCCACGTGTATTCTGCAAGTTTCCCTGGTTTTCTTGGGCAGAACTAGTTAAGGGCAAAGTTACACATTAGCGTCAGCAGCCAGAAAACATCCACTTACATCAGAGGCTGGTGATTCGAGTACGATGCCGAATCCTAGGATGTGGTTCTCCCTGGGGGAGGTGTGCTCGGCCGAGGGGAGACTGGGATTCTCGGGGGCCGCCACCGCCTTCTTCTCGGCTTCTAACGCACTGGGCTTCTGTTTCACAGTGAGAGGTTCCACAGTCTTCAGGGGCACTTTTTTCTTTTTATTTCTCTTGCGCGAGACGGCAGTTCGCTGGGAGCAGATAAGGGAAATTGGGGGTTGTTGTCTGTTTTGGGTTCCAACTGTGAACAACAAACAAAAATATGGTACAGGCACTTGTCTCTAACCCAGGAGTACGTACTTGCTTCATAAACTGAGGCTGAAGGGGGTTCACTCAAGGACGAGGCACCCTGAAATCAACCTGACGCTGGACCTGAAGATAACCAAAGGCAGCCTTAAAGGTCTACAGGCAGAAAAACCCAAGAGAAAACTCTGCTCCAAACGCTGGTGGGTAATCAACAGGAGGAAAGGATGATGAGCTATGAAAAAACACTGAAGCATGACTTTACGCATCCCATGACACTCTTGTATAACTGAGAACTCCGGAAATTAAATTGCGGTGTGGATGTCCATGCTTTCTGGCAAGCCAGTCTCAGGAATATTCCAGTTGTCACTTGAGGTTAAACTGATCAGTAGCCAGCAACCTACAGGTGCCAAAACTGACAAAGGCTGAGCAAGGACGGTCACTGGGGCAAAGCTGATCAAAAGCGTCATTCAGGAATGACCAGTAAGCATGTGGGCCAAGCCTGCCGGTCAATTTCAGGTCCAGTTACTCCGGTCTCACAAACCAATGCTGTTGCACACATCAACTATCTCCACACACTACTCTCCTGGGTTCCGACCAGGCTGCTTCTCTGTGCCTCAGTTTCATGTAGCTGAAAAAGAGGAAGGCTATAATTCTGTACAAGGAGAGCAAATCAGTAAGACCCAGAAACAGTTTGAGTTCCAAAGACGTAAAGCACCCATCAAGAACTGGGTGCTGATGCTGCCTATGTACTTAAGGGAACCAAGGATGCTAATTACCGTTCTCATAGGTGCCCTTCGAGAAGTAATGTTTATTAACCATTTAAAAATACTCTGGGGACTTCCCTGGTGGCGCAGTGGTTAAGAATCCGCCTGCCAATGCAGGGGACACAGGTTCGAGCCCTGGTCCGGGAAGATCCCCCATGCCACAGAGCAACTAAGCCCGTGCGCTACAACTACTGAGCCTGCGCTCTAGAGCCCGCCAGCCACAACTACTGAGCCCGCGTGCCACAACTACTGAAGCCCTCGAGCTCCAGGGCCTGCGTGCTGCAACTACTGAAGCCCGTGCGCCTAGAGCCCGTGCTCCACAACAAGAGAAGCCACCGCAATGAGAAGCACATGCACCGCAACAAAGAGTAGCCCCCGCTCGCCGCAACTAGAGAAGGCTCACGCGCAGCAACGAAGACCCAACGCAGCCAAATACATAAATAAATAAATAAATAAATAAATAAATAAAAATACTCTGATGCAAAGTTTAGTAGGAAAATATGGCATTATTACTTAAATCTTCATGTGTTAATATGGTTTGATAAATACAACCACAGGACATAGCTGCTTTTGTTTTTTTTTTTACAGAAGTACACGTCTAAAAATAAGCCAAATGAAAATCTAAAGATCTTTACATGCACGTAATATGGATCATTTCCTATCAGGTTGCAAATAAAGAATATTTGTACTCTGAACTTGATATCTGCATCTCTAGGCTGGACAGAAATTTATAAATAAGTATTAGAAACAAACTACTTGCACTGCAAAATGAGCAGAGAAGTTTTTTAACCGCCCATGCAGTAATTAGTCTAGCTCACCGGTTCTCGACCTCGGCTACACATCAGAATCACCCTGGAGCTTTAAAAAAAAAAAAAAAAAAAAAAAGCCAGTACCTCAGCCTCGCCCCAGATTAATCTGAATTGGAATTTCCCGGGGTGATGCCTGGGCATCAGGATTTTTTTAAAGCTTCTCAAGTGATCCTCATATGCAAGCTGGACAGGAACTTTTCTCTGTTTGGTCCAAATTTTCACCCGAGGCGGCTGGGTCTCCATCCCGAAAGTCAGATGGACAACCGAAGCAATTATCTACGGTCTAGGACTCCAGCCTCACTTTCCAAAGTTAAAAACAAAATGATTTAAGTTTAAAGAACACAGGTACTGTCTAAGTTTTTCTCCTCCTTCCGCAAGCCTGGACAGAGCGAGCCGTAGTCTTTTGTATCCAGATCTTACCGCTTGATCTTAGTCCTGGCTTTCTCCCTGAAGTAAAGGTGAAACTTTCTAAATAGAATTTAAATCTACGTTTTACAGGCAACAAACCTTAAGTAAATCTACGCACTCAACACAAATTCTTAAGTTTAAGAAAAGGAGAGTAATTTATTCAGTTTATCCTTTGGGTTCTCCTACAGCTTTGGAGTCGTTTACCACCCTAATCTGCAAAGGTTCAGAAAAGAAAACAGGGTGACATAGAGGCATTTACTTAATAGATCCTAAAAAGGCTTCAGTCAAGGATTTAAATGGTTGCAATTTGTAGTCTGCCATTTCAGGAGTAAGGAGCTTAAGTAACAAAATAAATCATTACAATTTCATACGCACATTTTCTTAAGTGCTAACAAATTCTTCCACTGAGGAAAGAATCTGTACCGAATGAAGTAACCTTTCTTTCTGAGCTCCTTATTTAGCAGATGTTAACCTTTACCAGGTTAATAAGAACACAGATTATCCTGGTGGAACAAGGTAAGTTAAATGCTTACTGGCCTGACCAAAATGCTTATTTTTTTTTTCCTTGGGATAAGACCAAATCCAGAGCATAAAATTAGATGTCGCTTCTCAGAAAGCCTTTTGCCCATTTTACTTTCACGTGATCTTGGGTGACTGATATGTTTTAGTCTGAAGCTTTTTACATCAAACCACATCACTGAATATTGAAATTGTACTAGAATTCACTAAACGGCACCAAGTACGATTTCTGAACAGTGACCTTTCTGAATACCTTTACAGAGAAAAGGGGGGTAGGGATGATAGTCATAAAAGACGGTGCTATTTTCCTGCTCAAGGAGCAGCTTTCCCTGACGAGGGGTGGGGGGGCTTAATAAAATGATTTGTTACTTTCTGTACCTGTCACAAAAATGTCTTTTTTCTCTCCCCTAATTGTGGAGACTAGAAAACACATCCACTATAATAAGGGCCTAGACTTCTAGACCTCTATGAAATGCTCCCGGGCTTCATAACAACGCTAACGAAATAGCTGAGGCTCGGATCGTGCTTTACAGAGTTCACTTCCATTTACTACCTCATTCCATTTTCACAACAACCCTGTGAGTTAGATATTAATACTCCAGTTACAGACGAGAAATCTGAGGCTCAGAGAAGTTAAACAGGCTAGGACGGGAGACACGGGGACTCTGACCCCAAACTGCAGGTTCACTGCTCTTCTGTTCTTCAACTTGTCCAACAGGGGCGAGAACAAAAACAGCGTCGTGTAAATAAAAAGACAAAACAAGAGGTGTCTCTGAGCTTCTCTGACCTGAATGTTAAGGAGAAAAGCCACAAGCAGGGCCCGAGGGCCAACGTTCCTTGTCAGCTGATGCTCTGGAATCTTCACCAGCGGAGCCCATGCTTCCTAAGGGCTCCTTCGTGTGCACAAAAATGCGTGGCTCCCCACCTGTCACGCGGAGCCCAGTGCGGGGGGCGGGTGTGTGTGTGTGCGTGTGGGAACTTGTGCAGGAGTGGGAGTGTGTGAGATGCAGACAGCCCCCAAACCGAGCCCCTCGGGAGGGAAGATGAGCCTTCTCACCTCCTTCCCTGACGTGAACCTCCTTGTTGATTCACATTAGGAAAATGAGCCGGAGCGCTCTGCCCACTTTCGCGTATAATTGTTTCAAAGTTTAATTAGCTGACATTTGTGAAGTGTGGGGAGTCGGGGTGAAGTATCCGGAGCACATGTACCAGCCATAAAGCATTTGTTAGAGTTGCTAATGGGAAGATGGGTTGTAGAAAAAGTGGAGAAAATGGCTAATTGAAGAAGCATGTCATCAACTATACTCCAGTAAAAAAATTAAAAAAAAAAAAACTAAAAAAACAAACAAACAAAAAAAAGGATAGCAAGGAGGGAAGCAGAGAGTAATCAAAGCACCATGAACATCCTGACTGGAGATGTCACATATGCATTCAAAACCCGAGGCCTCCATCCGAGGCCTGATCTTCGTACCTGCCTGAATCTGCATCAATTTCCGCATGGTCTTGAGTTCTTGGAGAATGGCCTGCAACGTTGACTGGCAGTTACAAGTACAGCAGTTTGATCCAACTGACGAATTCACCACTGGAAGTTCTCCTGAGCACGAAAGAAAAGAATGACGGACGCCAAGCAACAGCAAGATTATAAAGAGCCAAAAAAAAAAAAAAAAAAAAAAAGGAAGGTACCGTGACAGGCTTCTGAAGCCTGTGCAGTTAACTAGGAAATCGTGCCTGAGGAAAATGTACCCAGTAATTTGGACAACCTAAATTTTGGGGTCTGCCTTCATCTAGTTATCCAGGCTTCTCTATTGTCAGGTGTGTGCTGTGTCTCGGGGTGGCAGAGCCTGCGTGAACAGACACACACAATTCACTGTCACCCCAGTTCATCTCAGGTAACAATTACAGAAAAATTCACTAGAGACACACTCATGCTATTGCACACAAAACTAGCTCTGAGAACGGTGTTACCAAAAGAAAAAAGAAAAAACAACCTGGTAGCTGGATATGTCCTGAGGGTTCATATTAAGAATTAAATGTGTCTGTTTAAAAAATAGTTTTATCATTAATCATGTTATTCCAAAAATTAAGAACAGTCAACACATTAAACTTTCACTCTGGGTGTGGTATGTCTGGGATGGAGAAAGCAGGGGCAGGAGGGTCTGGGAGGGTCCCTTTGAACTTGAGGGTTTAGAGGGTGCTGGTGTGTTGGATTTTCTCCAGCTTCATAAAAGAGATCCTTCTACATCTTTTTTCCATTCCCATTTCTTTAATTTCACTTTAGTCTCTTTTCCACTGTTTAAATTTAGTATCTGTTCCTTCATAAAACTATCCTATTCTGTTTCCCTTACATGTAAACAAATATCTTCCTATTACCCCTGTAATAAAACGGGACATTTGGAAAAACACGCTTTCAGCGCAGTTCTCCCAGTCTCAGTATCCAACCCTGCTACCTTTAAGTGGATCAGGATAAGAGACTGCTATCACTTCCATTTTTTCACAGGTGGAAGGGGGAAGTTCTAAGGTTTTGGTCCAGTGATATCTTTTACTATACAGTAAATGGAATTTACATCCTGCAGTATGCATTATTTGTGGATATACTTGATGTTTGGAGCAGCATAATTATTTACATTCAAAGTTGTAGCAAATTGAGATGTTACAACTTTAAAACTGCAGATAATTCCAATGAGACAGCAAATGCATTCCTATCGAAAACATGCAAGCAATCAACACAAAAAGATCTATTTTTAAACGAATATGGGGGAATTCAGGTTTGCAACTTTTACCATTACTAATATTTTCCAAAGTAAATCCACTGTCCTTGTTGCATCCTGGAAAACAGAACATTGTTCACCCAACACTTATTGACGTGGGGCTTACTAACTTCCTACATACCTAAGGCTATTTTATTTCTCTAATCATTTCTTGCATGGCAGTAGAGTTAGGAGGACCTTGTAGAATATTCCTAGTCACTACCCCAAGTCCATCTTTCTCATTTTTAGAGGACAAAACCAACCCTTTTCAGCTTGTTATAAATCATTTTCTAATTTTAAAGAGAACTGCCCTTTTTATTTTTATGGAACAGTCTTTAAAGAGCCATCTCCTTCTAACCTGGAAGCATGCCAGCATGTGAAGCTGATATTGGCTTATGTAAAATTAAGAGAGAGAGAAGACACCCATACATCTCTTGGGGTCCCTCCCTGTCTCATCAGCAGTGGCTCAGGATGGCTCTTCATACCTCTGAACTGGTTCTTGCAAATTGTGTTTAGAAAGAAAAAGAAAATCACAGTCGTTCTCTTTTTCTTGAAGGATGATGTATGGGAAAAAAAAAAAATCCTTAACTTTTCAAGGAAACTGAAAACGCACTCTTCCTTTCTTCTTGTTCTCTTTGTGAAAACTACATACAGTTCTGCACATCTGTACATAATTTATAGAACGAGTAACATCCCATGTCACTGGAGGGAAAATTAACATGAATGGAGAAATGATCAAGTTTTTCCTTACGTTTTGAAAAAACATTTGCCATTTGATTTTTTTTCTTAACAATTAGGAATTTAAAACAGATAACTAATAAGAACCTACTGTATAGCACAGGGAACTCTACTTAATACTCTGTGGTGACCTATATGGGAGAAGAAACTAAAACAGAGGGGACATATGTATGTGTATAGCTGATTCGCTTTGCTGTACACCTGAAACTAACACAACATTATAAATCAACTATACTCCGATGAAAGTTACTAAAAAAAAATTAGGAATTTAAATTAAGGAAATTTTACTTTAAAGGAATAATTTTCAACCTGAATGAAGCAGGTTGTAAAATATGGATCATCAGGTTCTGTAGCTTGGATGTGAGGTTAAAGTGAAGGTGTCGCCTGGGGGCGGGGTCATCAGTCCTGCCTTTAACTGACTCTTCCGCTAATGAAGAAAGCGCAAGACTAGGCAAGGGGATGTATTAATACACCACGTGACCAGGAAGCTTCTTTTAATGACAGAGCGGAGCTCTTTCTGCCCTAACTGTTCAGTCTTTTGTGACAATAATATCGTTATCTCTGCAAATGATGGCTTTAAACTTCTTAAAGGGCTAAAATCTCTACCAAGAAACTATCCCTTCTAATGGAGAACCCCCAGTTTTTCCTGCGTCTTAATTCTGGTTTTTGATGCTCTTCAACTTTTTCCTTTCTGTCTTCCCAGTCTTTTAAAATAACTCAGCTAAGGCGGGTGGGTGATTAAGGGAGGGTTTAATATGTTGAACTCAAAGAACATACTGAATATTTAGACAGAAAACACATTGGGGCAACGGCCCCGAAAGCCTTGTGAGCGTCTGAAGACGGCCATACCATTGGAGCTCCCGGCGGAGTGGGGCTGGCTCTGGAAGGTTCTGGAGCGGGTGCCATACTGCCCTGAGAACTGCCCACTCTGGGGTGGTAACTCATTCCACGCACCACGGGAAGACGGGTGGAGGCTCGGTGGGGCCTCCGCAGAGTTCAAACGCTGAGGCCAGATCGAATCCAAATCCTGGGGTTCTTCTTTCAATTTCTCCCCCTCCTTGCCCACACGCTGGTAGATCCTCCCAGCGCTGTCATTCAGTAATCTTCTCATTCCTGTAATTTGTTTTTTAATTTCCATGCTTTCATCTCCTAATGGAAATGGGGCCAGAGATATCACTGTAAATTAGCGAAAGAAAAAATAATCCACCACCAAAAAAAAAAAAAAAAGCCACCCCTTCTTCCTTCTTTGGAAATGGGAATGATTACTGACTCCAGATGCAAGCCTCTCTTTTAAGAATCTTCTTTCCTCAGGGGATTTTTTTTTTTCTTTTTTGAACCAAGGTATCTGTATTGCACTGAGGGTACTTAATAAATATTACTTAAACATGACTCAAATTATACAGCTATAAAATATTTTCTATAAATAATAACATTAGAGGATGCCTAGATCTATTAGGAGCTATTTCAAACATACTGTCTTCTTAAATTGTCATCAGCCAGTATCTTTACAAAGATTAAGAGAAGTAGTTTTTTGTTTTTTTTTTCTTCTCTAATCTGGGTGTTAAAATAAAAGTCTAATGCCAGGGTATGTATACACACTCATACAGTCACTCTACTAAATGCCTGCAATTTAAACTACAAGAAAAGGAAAAGGCCCACAGAAAGTATCTATTAGGAAAAACACAGCTCTTGCAGATAAATCTAGCACATTTAATACAATCATGTTTTAATGCACTCAGCATCATATTAGCCAGATTTCTCTGTGGCACTAACTGCACAATGAATGTAGGTATTTTGTGTTGTCTAGTTAGATATTTAGCTAATTAATATATGAATACATTATTGAATATAAGGGAACTTTTATATACTGTTTTCAAATAAGTATCTTCAATTTTTAAAATAATAAAAATATTGACTGTCTAACATCTAACATGAGCAAACACAGAAATAACACAGATTTCCAAATTTACAGTTCTGCTCTGTGTGGGCATATGCTTGAGAGGAGAAATATTTTAATTTGTAATAAAACTCTTTTCACTTCAAACACCTGTGACAATGACAATATAGAAACAATAAATCATGTTCCAGATTTTATGAGAATGAATGACCAAGCACAATTTAAGTAATGCAGAGTCAGCAAAATTTACAAGTTTCTCAAGATGTCTGGGGAACAGGGTGTGTCTGGAAGAGGTCCCAGAGGAATTCTGAAAGATAAATCTATATGCCAATGTGGTTGGTGTTAGTTTCAGCATCCAGTCCTAACCCTTCCCGGCTAGATTAGCAGCACAGTTTCGGCAAGGAGCAGCTTCTTTCCTGCAGGGTTTTTATTCTTGATCTTCTAGATCAAGGACGTTGTGCATGCATCCACCTGCAGCACGCTGATCTTAGTTGGCACTGGCTGGTGGCTGCCACTGCCCTCCCTCCTGGCTCCCTGGCGAGAGCTGCACCAGCCAAGCCAGATGAAGGCAGGCACACTGCCTGGCTCTTGGGTCAGTGCCAGCTCCACATGAACCCTGACACATCACAGCAAAAGGGATATTCTCTTTTCAAAGGTTCCACCTCTGCTCCGGGGACTGAATTCTATGATAAAGTGCTGTCTTGGGCGGGGAAAGAAGTCATGAGGATCCTGGAACTTTCTAAGAGCAAATCTGCTTTGTCATGACCTTAGTTTCACAGCCCTAGAAGTTGTAGCTCTGAAAATTACAAGACTGAAACTACAGTGTGAAGTCTGCATACTTGGTATTTTCATGTGGAAGTCCAGGCTCCTCGGTAGAGGAAAGGCGGCGCAAGCATCAAGGGGGATCCTGGCTGTGGGCTGACGTTTAGAAACATTTCTTCTAAAATCAAAACAAAAAACCAACCACAACAACAGATCAGGACCTGGGACCGAGGAGGAAGAAAACAGGGGTCTGTGAAGGAGGGCAGCAGAGCTGGCTGACTTCCTGAGAAGAGAGCTCACAGTACATCTGACTGCGGGACATCTGAAGGGACGGAACGTAGAAAAGTGCAACAATTGCCCAAGTCAAGGAGAGGAAAGTTGAGAGACGCGGGGAAGGCTGGAAATGGGCTGGTTTCGGGGAGCTTCTTAGAGGACACACGCTGGGCATCCCCAGGGGACAACGGGTAACTGAACTGTCCTTCCTTTAGCCAGAGAAGTCGGGAGCAGCCCTGACCATACCGCGTGGGGGAAGAGCTCCTGGAACCGGATCACACGCTGGCTGGCGATGACACGCTCTGCAGAGAGGGGGAGAGTATCCTCGCACAAGCACACTTGGGAGGGACGGAGCAGAGGGCCGAGGGGGAGACTTGAAGACTAAAAGTGGGGACGACAGAAAAAGCTGAGCAGCCTGCATGCACGGGGATGGAATGGGTGCGGATCGCAGGCAAGCAGGGGCACCGCAGAGGCTCAGACCACGGATGCTGGTGTGTGGGTCAGGGGACAGGCCGGGGCTGGTGCTCCCCAGACCTGGACTCGCTTCCCAACTGTGCTGACTTGCTACTTGATACAAGACAAGCCACCTGCCGTTCTCTGACTTCAGCTTCCTGAACCGTAAAATGAATTCTGAACCAGACCTTGCTGGGCATAACCTAGGGGGACACAGGGCAGTCTAGGAGGGATGCAGGTTTTTCCGTTACCAAGATGTTCACAGGGCACCGAATGCCTCTAAAAGTCCTTCTCAGAAAAAGTGGGCTTATTCTGACTGTCACAGTGAAGCCGAGTTCCCTGATTCCAAAAACAAAAACAAAAAAGGGCAGGAAGTATTAAGAGATTGAGATTCGAAGCACTAGTTGACCTCTCTTTGTCTTTCCAGTTTTAAGGCAATGTCTTCTCCAGGTATAAATGTCAGGAAAAGGAAGCTTTAAAGAAGCACGATTCCCTAAGGAAAGCTGTGCACTTTCCTGATTCCTTTCCAAACCTAACTATGCCTTTACTTATGTTTAACCGCAAGGGGCTGGATCTTTTTAGAAAAGACAAAACAGTAAGAAATCTTACTAACATGGATCCATGCTATGTGGCTGCCTTATAGGTAAAACAGCCTTAAATGAAAAATGTTTTGAGCGTTTACTGACTAGACTCCTTTGGACAAGGTTTACAAAAGATAGTAGGCTGGATTCTACCCTTTGCTAAACCTCAAGACTCTACTAGATCACTTTCCTTTACGTAAAGAATTTATATAATACATACAGAGTCTTGCAACACACAAGTCACCATACAGGATCTCCTTTAACTTGGCCAGGAGAGAAAGATATACTACGCAGAACACGATTATTCATGGTTTGGGGTAATAAAAGAAAAAAAGACGGTAATGCCCAAACAGAGAGTGAGATGACGTACATAAACATTGTATGTCCGTTTCTATATGCCTTTTTTCACAAAGACTCACAAAGAACAGTCATCATATCTTTGCCCTAAAAATTAACTGGTGTTGACATGCAGTAGGCATTCCATATACCTTTCTTAAGTAAATGAAAGAAATGTCCTATCAAAAGCAGAGTGAAGTCCAGTAGAATTAAATGTGATCCTAAGGTTATAAACAAACAATATATTAATAGGATGGACTGAAAAAGTACCAGAAATAAATCATTCAATAAACATTTATCAAGCATCTCCTGCGCCCCAGAGATACAAATATCATCTTGTTCAAATTGAAAGGTACTCCCCCTCCAAATCTCTCAACATCTTCTACCCAAATCCCTTTATACTGGTTTGTTGTTCTAAGAAATGGTCCTGATTCTCCTCGTTCTGTTGGCCCTACACCTCTTTTAACTCTGTGCCCCCGGAACTCCAGGCAGCAGATTGCCCCACGATCTGTAGATGCCTCTGCTTCCTTGCTAGAGATAAAAATCAGATCTTCTCTGAGGACCCTGCCACCCTGCAGCCCCTCATGAAAATTATTCACCTCCCATTCCCTCGGGGCTGGGGACGGTGGTCCCCCCCAAACATCACTCTTCTGGCCCCAGGCAGAAGCTCACTGTTGTTTGAGTTGATGCCACAGCTGTATCACCCTTCTTCCTGAACAGCAGTCTGTGTGCCGGGAGTTTAAGGCTCATCAAGAGAAGTGGCAGGTGATGAAGTGGAAATGTACAGTGAGGTCATCGCAGTAAGGTACCAGGTTAAGGAAGAAAAATTTTGCACTGGAGATAACTGGGTTATTGCTCTGGGTAGTTTAAAATTCATTATCTCGTTTAACGTAAGGATGGTAAATAATCAGACCTTTCCTTTAGAAAAACAAATCTGGCAAAACTATGGTGAAAGTGGTGTGGGCAGAGGAAACCACCCAGCAGGTTGTTGCTAAAGGCTATGTGAGTGACCGTGCCAGTCTGTACCAGTCCTGGGGGATGGGGCTGGAGAGAGAAGATGGAAAGAGAGACATTTAAGAAGGTTCACCAGAGAGACTTGGTGATTCACTGGATGTGGGGATGGGGGTGTGATGTGAAGGAGAATCAATTAAAGGTAACTCCAAGGTTTCTAGTTTGGGGGACTGGATGGATGCTAACACCAGTCAGAGAATTAGAAGGGTGCAGGGAAGTGGCGATACAACGAGGCTAGTTTTGACAAAGGCAACTTAGATAATCGGCAGGCAGTTGGAAATGTACACAAAGCTGACGGTGAAGCAATGCTCCTGAACTATTCCCGTAGTAGCAGTAGCTACTATTACTACCAGTGGTAGCTGGCCTTCTGGACTAAGTCAGCCCCTGGGGTTCACCAACAATTCAGGGGGTGGAAGGTCATCGTATTCGGAGGTACCAGATTTCCTATTAACCTAACAACGTAGAGAGCTCAAAACCCTCATTTCAGCATTAAAAGAGCTATCACCTCATTTGTGTCCAAGCTGGGGAAGGAGTCCACCTGTTCCTCCTGGACCCCCGTCCCCATGGCAGGCAGCAGTCACAGCGGTCAGAACCGCGTCACCTCCAGCGCCTCACGTGCCCTGACCCACCGTCAAGTCCATCCCCAGGATGCCCCTCGGTAACTCACCTCTACCAAAGGACCGACAGACACTTAAAGCACGGCGGGACAGTCACCACTGCATCCAGTATGGGCCGACTCTTACTATGGTATCATGTCCAGTTTTGGGTTTGTTTGTTTGTTTGTTTTTGGGGCCTCGGGGCTTGTGGGATCTCAGTTCCCTGACCAGGGATTGAATCCGGGCCACGGCGGTGAAAGCCTGGAATCCTAACCACTAGGCCACCAGGGAACTCCCATCAGGTCCAGGTTCTGTGCTCTTTTAAAGAGCCTGTTGAGAAACTTGAGGAGATCATGCAAAAGTCAACAAAAAAGATGAAAGGAACAAGGAAAGGTTAAAGAAGTCGGGTCGTTTCTCTGAGAGATAAATGGCTATTGAGTGACTTAATTATCTTCAAATACACTACGAGTTATTACGGACATTGTTCTTTATCCACGAGGAAAAAGTAGACTCAAATTGTAGCTTCCAGGGAGGAGGCTGGGCAACATTATGGTCTAAAGAGCTGACCCTGACAGTTCTAGAAACAGAGGCGGAACATCTGAGAAGATGTGCAGAAGGAGTGACAGTAAGAACTCTTTCTGTTTGGGATGTTGAAGAAGTTCTGGAAACAGTGGTGATGGCTGCGTGTCACTGTGACTGTACATTTAAAAAAAAAAAAAGCTTTAAAACTCCTTGCATTTTCCAGGTAATGATATGTTAAATAGAAAAAAGCTGAGTTTATCAGTGAGAAATACTAAGATGACCAGGATTTATACTGAACGCTGCAAATAACTCCTCTCAAACACGAGTAGAAGTTGGCATGGAGCCATGTGGCAGAAAAGGCTGAACTACAACCTGTCAAATGACAGCAGTGAGAGGAAGAGCAGGAAAAAGGAGGCAGGGTCCATCAGGCCCAGGCCCCGGCTCTCTTCACCACATGGCTTGACAAGTGAGCCAAAGAGCCAGGCATCTGGGGCACACTCTGCGCTCTGAGAAGACCCGGGGTTGGCATCCTCACTCCAAACCCGTGTTGGCTTGCAGATGCTATCAGGGTCACAACTGGCCGTCCCCAGGGACCACAGCCATGTTTACCAGGGACACGCAAGCCTGGGGCTCTGACTCGGCAAGAACGGTCTGAAAAGCCCTACAGAACAGATCAGTGGTTACCAAGCGAGCCCTTCCCTCCCCAGCAATCTGAAGTGGAACCCCCCAAAATAAAAAGGAGCCGAGCTCTACTGAAGAGAACGTGCCAGAACCCGCAGTCCTGAAACAGCCCTTGGAGTCCATTCAAGGACACAACGGAGTCTAAATGCCACTGAGAAAAGCTTTGAACACGAGGCATTAACCCGCATGCGTGCTGCCACGTGCTGGAGGACCCTCCCATTCAGCTGAAGTTTTAGGTGGAAAATAATTAAGCAGCTCAACACGTACATGGCGTTTTCACTGAAAGGACAATGAGGTTCCTTTCAAATCTATTTAGATACCTAGAAACAAATGACAATGGAGACACGACGACCCAAAACCTATGGGATGCAGCAAAAGCAGTGCTAAGAGGGAAGTTTATAGCAATACAAGCCTACCTCAAGAAACAGGAAACATCTCGAATAAACAACCTAACCTTGCACCTAAAGCAATTAGAGAAAGAAGAACAAAAAAACCCCAAAGCTAGCAGAAGGAAAGAAATCATAAAGATCAGATCAGAAATAAACGAAAAAGAAATGAAGGAAACAATAGCAAAAATCAATGAAACTAAAAGCTGGTTCTTTGAGAAGATAAACAAAATTGATAAACCATTAGCCAGACTCATCAAGAGAAAAAGGGAGAAGACTCAAATCAATAGAATTAGAAATGAAAAAGGAGAAGTAACCACTGACACTGCAGAAATACAAACGATCATGAGAGATTACTACAAGCAACTCTATGCCAATAAAATGGACAACCTGGAAGAAATGGACAGATTCTTAGAAATGCACAACCTGCCGAGACTGAACCAGGAAGAAATAGAAAATATGAACAGACCAATCACAAGCACTGAAATTGAAACTGTGATTAAAAATCTTCCAACACACAAAAGCCCAGGACCAGATGGCTTCACAGGCGAATTCTATCAAACATTTAGAGAAGAGCTAACACCTATCCTTCTCAAACTCTTCCAAAATATTGCAGAGGGAGGAACACTCCCCAACTCATTCTACGAGGCCACCGTCACCCTGATACCAAAACCAGACAAAGATGTCACAAAGAAAGAAAACTACAGGCCAATATCACTGATGAACATAGATGCAAAAATCCTCAACAAAATACTAGCAAACAGAATCCAACAGCACATTAAAAGGATCATACACCATGATCAAGTGGGGTTTATTCCAGGAATGCAAGGATTCTTCAATATATGCAAATCAATCAACGTGATACATCATATTAACAAATTGAAGGAGAAAAACCATATGATCATCTCAATAGATGCAGAGAAAGCTTTGACAAAATTCAACACCCATTTATGATAAAAGCCCTGCAGAAAGTAGGCATAGAGGGAACTTTCCTCAACATAATAAAGGCCATATATGACAAACCCACAGCCAACATTGTCCTCAATGGTGAAAAACTGAAACCATTTCCACTAAGATCAGGAACAAGACAAGGTTGCCCACTCTCACCACTATTATTCAACATAGTTTTGGAAGTGTTAGCCACAGCAATCAGAGAAGAAAAAGAAATAAAAGGAATCCAAATCGGAAAAGAAGAAGTAAAGCTGTCACTGTTTGCAGATGACATGATACTATACATAGAGAATCCTAAAGATGCTACCAGAAAACTACTAGAGCTAATCAATGAATTTGGTAAAGTAGCAGGATACAAAATTAATGCACAAATCTATTTAGATAATACCAGTTTCATTCATCCATTCAATAAACATTTACTGTACTACTACTAAATATGAGATACTGTGGGAGCAAAGAAAGAAAAAGAAAAGAAATACAAGATACGGTCTCTCCCCTGCAGGAGTTTACAGCCTAGCATGGGACCCAAATGGATGCACAATGATTCTAAGGATCCAGGGCCTCTCTCCTAACACGTGGGCAGGCGCACCCAGCAAGGGCCACCCACAGCCAGGGCAGGAGGCCGGAGATCTTTTTAATCAAGGCTGAGGAGGTGACGCCAGGACAGGTCCCAAGACAGAATGCCATGGGTCCAGGCTGGAAAACGGGCCTTCAAAGCAGAAAGGGCAAGAAGGGCTTGAGACGGGTAAGAAGGGCCAGGGGAGCAGAGAAATGCCAGGAAATGAATCAAAATGGGCTGTCACACTGCTTCTCAAACGTGTCCCTCAAAGAACATCTACAGAGGAGAATAAACTTCTATGAGAGGAAGAGAGTGCTATGATACCACTAGAACTACCCAACCAGTTCAGAGAGTTTATCTACTTTCCTCTCCCCCAAGTGTTCTTATAACATGGAAAACTTTGATTTTATAATAAATACAACATGGCCTCCCAATAGAACGTTCCTTCATCAGACATGGACTGTAATTCCAGCCACATTAAGTGGGTAGGTCAGAAGCCACCACTTCAAGTAATGTTCAGGAATAATCAAGCCAAAGAGTTAAAATCCCAAATACATGGGAGAGGTCTTATAAGTCAATGAAGAAAAAGACGCGTACTAACAATGGAAAATGGGCACAGGACGTGAACATGCAATTCACACGAGAAATAAATAGTTCAAATCTCTTAATGTCCCTAATTATTAATGTAATGAAAATTAAATAATGTGAAATTCTTTATCTATTAATTTGGCAAAGACTATAGATTCATGAAGCCCATTTTGGGTGAAGGTGTAGGGTTACGGTCCCCTCTCATAGGCTGTTGTTGGGGGATCTTTTTGGAGGGAATTCGGCAATTCCATTCACAGGCATTTATCCTACAGAAACGTTCAGACAAGTACCCATGACACAAGTACAAGGACATTCACGGTAGCATCATTTTGCTAGGGAGACACTGGGAACCACCCAGACATCGATCAGTGAGCATTAGATAAGTGAATTATGGCATGTCAGTACAAGGAGATTACAGTATATCTTTACATGTCTGTAAAGAATGAAATGGACCTTTTATAGTCATTTGGAAGTAAGTGAAGGATAAACTAGAAACTCCATGATGTCTGAGACCACGATTACTTCCTTCAGCACTGGATAATCGGGGCCTAACTACTTGGCTCAAACTAGACACTCAACCTGTGTGGAACAGATGGAGATTTGGTTATACAAAACGTTATACAGGATGATTCAATTTTCCTTTTTGTAACACACACACGTGTACTTTTTACACACACACTATTGTTAACAGTGGTTATCGGGACTTCCCTGGTGGCGCAGTGGATAATACTCCACGCTCCCAATGCAGGGTTTGATCCCTGGTCAGGGAACTAAATCCCACATGCATGCCACAACTAAGAGTTCACATGCCACAACTAAGAAGACCATGTGCCGCAACTAAGGAGCTGGCGAGCCGCAACTAAAGGAGCCCTGGAGCCGTAACTAAGGAGCTCGCCTACTGCTGCAACTAAGACCTGGTGCAACCAAAAAAAAAAACAGTGGTTATTGCTGGAGAGTGTGACTGGGACAGGACTTTTTACTTTATACCTTGTTTTCAACTTTATACGTTAAAACTTTCAAAGTGGTTTTGGAATGAATATGTATTACTTTTTTGTAAGAAAAAAATAATCTGGAAGAATTATGTACAATCTTCTCCCTGTGGGAAGGTAAAGCTGGGTATAAGGCAACTGGTAGAGGCAGCTTTGGACATAAAAAATCTTCTCTAAGTCACCCAGGAAAGATGAAGCTGGGCAAGAAGGGGAATTAAGTGGCCAGAGACGGCAGCAAAAGAAAGTCAAGGAAGGAGGGGCCTGGGTGGGGCATATTTTGCAACCCCTGGGGTATAGGCCTAAGATGACTTTCTTTTGAAGCTCATTACAAGCCATGTATTTTTTAAAGGAATTTGGACGTACTTAGGGGGAAAAGTGTTAAAGTTACCATTTATGGAGCACTTACTATGTACCAGGCCCTCTGGCGAGCATGCTGCCTACACTTAATCCTGATTACAAGCTAAGAGGTTCGGATGTTATGAATACATCTTACCCAGGAGAAAACAGAGACTCTGAGTTTGGAAATTAGAGACCCACCACACTCCAAGGTCCATGAGCCTCACTGCTCTATTAAGACTCTCGGGAAACTAACTAGCTGGATGGCAAGAAGGGCTCCATCCACAAAACAGTCCCTCTGCGTGGCATCCAGGAAGCTGTTGTGACCTGCGCTGGGCGCTGTTTGAACTAGTCAGCACCTTAACCTCCTACTTATCTTAATACACATGGTGGAAACAATGAAACCTTTGGACTAAGCTATCTTTATGGAGTCCAACTTAGTTGTACTATTTCAAACTAAAAGAAGAAGGCTCAGACGTGTCCTATAAATTCAAAACATGGTTCATGTGAGTCCTGTTGGTTCTACAAAAGCCAAATATTTTAGCTTGGAAAAAGCAGAATAAGAATTTTTTTGTGTTCATGGTTCTGTGAAACATAAAGCAAAAGTCTTCGAAGGCTGATAATACACACAGGAAAAATATAACAAGATTGTAGATCAAGGGCTGCTTCCATTTTCCTAGAGCAGCATAACCAAAATCTTGCCTTCATTCAATATGAGAGAAAATGTTCATAATTTACTGTCTGGAAAGAGACAATCCTTTTCAATATAATCTGAAATCTTGACCCTCTGCTCTACTGTACGGAAAACTCAAAAAGGACGCTAGTACAGAAGTACACATCCCCCCTCCTGACTGAGATGTTAATTCACATATTTACACCATGGGTCAGTTACAGATGAACAAGATTAAGGACTGGCGGTATTATATTTCTTCAGTCATTTAAATTTTTAAAAATATTCCAACTTAAATACACATGTTGTCGTACAGTCTCATCTTCAATGTAAATAATGTTAATGATGATGAAAACGGATCACATTCACAGCACCTTTCTCTTCCAAGAATCTCAAGAAACTCTGATGACTTTGGGCCCAAAGGCACCTGGAGGTTGGCAGTGGTCGCCTTCCCTGAGTGAGGCCAAGGGGAAATCTCCAGGGGTGAGGCAACCACAGCTTAAATCAGAGGCTTCCAAACTTTTTTGATTGTGATTCACAGCAAGAAAACCAAAGTTTCACGAATTTATCCTTCCTGCAAGACACTCTGATATTTTCTATTTCTCTTCTTCTTCTTGTTCCTGTTGGTGACAATCTGCTAAATTGACTTCACCACGCACTTACAGGTCACGGTCACTGCCTTAAATGCCAAGTTTCCCCGGGGCCCTCTCCGCACACTTCCTGGATCCCCCAGCCTCTCTCTGGTTCCAGCGACCATCTGTCTGTGGGGGGCCCGATCCCACTTCGGGGCTCCAGGCCCACATATCCAATTGCCCACTGGACGGCTCCACTTGCATATTTCAAGAGCAACCTTAAAATCACATCCAAAAATGTATTTTATGATGACTATCCCCGAGCCTTAATAAATAGCACCAACCCGCTGTCCAAGCCAGAAACCTGGGCCTCATTTCCCATCCCTCCCCTCTCACAGCCAATTAATCACGAGTCCTGCTTATTATAACTTCTAGATTGCTCTTCAGTCCTTCCACTCGCCTCCCATTACCACCTAATGGGGCTACGGCCAAAAGCCTTCAGCGCTGCTCCCCGCCCAGCCACGTCCATCCTGAAGCCAGGGTGATCTTTCAGAAATGCAAACCGCATCACGTGGCCTGCCTCGGTGGGATGCCGGCCACCTGGGGATGGAGGCCAGCGCTTGTGCTGGGGGCTCCTCCAGCCTTGGCTCCTGCCACGTCTCCCCTTGTTCTAGATGGCGGCTCTGGGGTCTGACACACAGTAGAATCACCTGGACAACTGTGACAAAATACCAGCGCCCAGGCCTCACTTCAGGACAATTAAATCCGAATGCCATTAGCGACTGTCCTGGATGGCCAGAGGGCTCCCTGCATCAGCCCTAAGGAAGGTCTTCGGCTCTTGGGGCCCTGTCATTTCCTGGCCCGCTCACAGCCTCGGCCCCACCCCCATACTTACTCTTCAGGTCTTTCTCTGCTTAAATGTCCTCATCTCAAGGGTCACATCCCTTAACTCCCCAGGTGAGGTCCCCTGGTTCTGTGTTCCCGTCACACCCTAGTGGGCTGTCAAATCTCCTAGATTTGCTCAATAAAGACCTACCAATGGTTACAGGAATGGGTGAATTCTAGTATCAGCTATGCTGGGAAGCTACTGTTGAGGGAAGCTGGGGAAAAAAAAAACCCCAAACACTGCTGATGTACAAGGCGTAAACCAACATCTGTGGCATCTGTGACAGAAGTTCTCCCGGTTTCCGTGGGGCGTGGGGTTTGCAAGATGAGGCCACTTGGTGCCTAGAGTCAATCGTGTCTTTTATGAAAGCTCTGCCAAGGGAACGCGTCTCATCCTCAGCGCCTTCCTAGTTTATCGAAGACGACAGACAGGGCACCGTTTCCCCCATTTCACAAAGGATAAGACTGAGTGACCCAAAATGACCGAAGGGAGCCAGAGGAAGATGGATTAGGTCTGGGCCCCTCGTGGCTGCACTGCCCCCTCTTTCAGGGCAGAGTTAAGCAGTTCACAGGGATGGCTAGAGCTCCCACTCCTGCAGCAAACGCTGGGCCGCCATATTCCACACGATGTTTATTAAGGTACCCGTTAAAGCCTTGCTAGTAATTGAAAAAATTATATATGTGCGAGGAGAATGAGTTAATGTTCACAGAAGAACCTTTACTTTTGCACCTCCTGACTTCTTCCTTTCAAGGTGTGCCTTAACCTTGCGTTTCTGTGGGGTTCTCTACACTTTATGTGTGGGTGTGAAGTCACGTTTGAGATATAATTCCTTTAACCATACAAGCAACTTCGTAGGCTATTATGTTGCATCAACTTTTTCTGTAAAAATAAATTGTTCAGGATATTATTCCTGGAACAGAATAAATTCTTGGAATTACTGAGTAACTTATGTGCCATACCACTGTTCCAAGAACACATTACTTATTTTATCATGACAAAGTCAAGTTATTAATCTTCTGGCTTCCATTTCAACAATGAGAAATTCTGTGAGATGCACAGCAGACACCTGCATTACATTTCAGTTCAACTTTATATCATCCATAAACATCTCTGTTTTGGACACCTCGCCCAAACAAATGCTCACAGAATACTCTATGTAGCATTCAATTTTATGAAACTATAAAAGTTCCTTGCTGTTAATTACAGAGACAAACGTCTCATCACACATTTGGTTACCAGATAGCATAATTAGTTTTCTCCATTAACCTTTCAGATATAAAATTTGATTTCCAAGTTGAAAAAAAAAATTGTAAAACCCTTGGAATTCAAATAACACAGTATATATTTGTACATGCTGGGAAAAAAATGCAATACTAAGAAAACAATTTTATGGATTCTTATTTACAAGGATACTGATTGTCTGGAATCTCGAAAGAAAATCTGTCTAAACTTCTTAATGGTTTTAAAATATATGATCAAATATGCAGGCAATGAGCTGTCCTTTGTGCGGAAAGGAGGCACAGTAACCTGACCTTGAACGGAACGTGCCCTTTGATCTCTCTCTTCTCAGGATGGTGATGCAACTGAATTGGTCCATCACAGCCTCTGGCATTTGTTATCCCCCTTCATACGGGCATCTGAGAGAGAACGGCGAGGGAAGGGCATCCAGTCTATGGCAATGCACTAGTTTTTCTCCACTCAAAGCTAAAGGACCCCACACCCCTGGCCTATTAAGGACCACGCTGTGGCTCACATGTGCTGGGGGCAGTTCTGATCATCACAATGACTGGGTGGGACGCTCCCGACCTTCATGTGTATTTATACTGCCGACATTCAGACAGTGAGATCTAGACCTCCTTCCACGCACAGGACAGTCCTGCCCAAGAAAACCGTCTCGGCTCAACAAACTGTCCCACTCGGATCAGCTGATAACTGGCGGCAAACTACATTTTAACATGTCTTAACATGGTCCTCATTCATTTATCCAAAATTAGCGATCGAGAGTCTACTTGGTGCCAGGTATTGTGCACTGGGAACACAGGAAGCTCAAAGTCTTGCCCTGCAGGAATTCAAGCTGAGACTCAAGCGGTCAACAGAGGATCTCACGGGCAAGGCAGTTAGTAGAGGTGATTGTAGGCAGGGACCAGCAGAGCAGATGCCAAGCCCACGGTATTGCAATATTCCAGGGGCACCTTCACACCGTGCAGCTTAAGCCTGCGAGGCCCTGGGGGCGGGGGCTGGGATACACACAGGGTGTCCTATTCCCAAGTTAAACTTTAAAAGGGGGCCTGGGGACTTCCCTGGCGGTCCAGTGGTTAAGACTCCTCGCTTCCACTGCAGGGGGCGCAGGTTCGATCCCTGGTCCGGGAACTAAGATCCCGCAAGTCATGTGGCTCGGCCAAAAATAAAGAAATAAATAAAAGGGGGGCCTGCTGTTAACCTCGTAAGAAAGGGAAAAAAATGTGTAATGAAAAGTAACTGTTCCATTGTCACTGTTGGTGTATGTTACTCCTGCCGTGTGAGGTCCAGGTAGCTACTGAGGAGGATGTGTAGATTTTCACCTCGTGCAGCCAGGACGGGAGCTGGGAGGTAAAAGAGGTGAATGATAAAGCTTCAAGATGGCTGATCTCGCTGCTTTATTTTTAATTTGAAATCGGGCTCCTGGCACATTTGCCAAGCATCCGTGGATGTTTGTGATATGACCAGCGTGGTGCTGGGTGGTGGGGACACAGAGATGACCATGAAGGAGTTTCCAACCCGGGGGGGCGAGACAGAAGTAAACTGGTAGTGCCTTCGCTTTGGTAGAGATGCTGTGGAAGGAGGGGGGGGGAAATCAGAGAAGACTGCCTGGAGGAAGTCAGCTTGGAGGCTTTAGGGATGAGAGAGCCAAGCAAAGCGGAGGGAGCATGGTGCAGGTGCGGGGTTGCCAGCAGAGGGGGTGGTCCGTGCAGCCACCGAGGCGAAGAGGTAAAGAGGGGAAGTGAGGCCGCTGCAGGAATGGGAAGTGGTTTGGTGGGAAGGGCAGTGTCAGGAATAAGCTTGAGGCAGGCAGGTGGCAGTTCATGCAGCGTCTTATCTGTCATCTGGGTCCTAATCTGAAAGCCACAGACAACCGGAGGTTCAGGCAAGGGGGGGATTCTCCAGGGGCCCTCCATGTGCCCCCTGCCTCAGTCACCATAGGTCCCGGCGTGCCTCCTGCTACTGCGCTAACATTCCTTCCCAGGTAGTGTTCTCTCCAATAATCTGTTACTTTCAAGAATAACAGACTTGTTGCATAAACGTCCTAGATCTATTTTCAACTTTGAGATGCGAAACACACTGTTCCAGAGTCTTCCGACGGCCGTGCTCTTTTCCTCCAAAAGGAAACATCCATATTCCCATGGGAACCAGGGAGGCTTAATTGTTAAGACATCTTCTTAGATTCTGTCCCTCATGAAGATTTCTTTGTGTTAGTGATACGGTCGTGATCGTTACTAGAAAAGCCAACTCTCACAACCCATCACACGTTTCACTTATACGGCGGTTGCTGAACCACACCGAGCTCTTATGAGAAACAGAAAGACAGGTGCGTGCAGTTGTGCGATGGGGTCGGGGCAGGGTTCCCAAACGGGCCATTCACCAAGGTCTGCTGCTGCTTAATGCATGGATTTTCTTAAATCCAGGTAGGAAAACTTGCTGCAGGTGGAGCCCGAGAACCAGACAATCAGTTCTAAACACAGGCTTACAAACAGGACAGGACAGTCTTCAGCCCCCTTATGAAGGTGTGCCAAGATCACAGCGGAGTACAGAGCCAGCAGAACATATGTTATTTTTCAGTTTGGGTTTGCAACATGCCGCTGTTTTCATATGCGAGCTCCTCTCCTTTTTGGTCTTTTCTAGATTTGAAAAAAAAATTATATTTCGAGTTGTCTCTCACCCATCAACATCAGAAATCCCCAATTTCTACGCTAGTTTAGTACATGACCAAAGCTTCTTCGGTTAAATGAGGCATATCTTTGGCTCACTAACTGTCTCTAAAATCTCAAGACGGTAGTATATTTTAAAGCAAATCTTCAGAGTCCTACGCAACCGTATCCAGTATACTCATGCAATGAGATAACGCAGATTTGAGTACCGATAATTTGGGTACCGACTGTGATCAAACAAAATGCTGTGCTAAGTGGTCTAAAGGATTCAAGACAGAATCCAGGTGCCACTTGCTCTGTGATCCTCCAATGTACATGAGGAGAGATGGGGCAAAAACGACCACAGTTCAACGTGGGAAGTGTTTGGGGTGACCTGGAGCACAGCAAAGGCACGTACAAAAATGAGGAACTACTAGGCAGTCCATGGTAAGTGCCATAGGAGAGCGGTGTTCCTATTTAGTGCTGAGGTGTCCAAGAAGAAAGCATAACCTCTAAGTCAGAGGAGAAGGGAGAAGGGGATAAAAATAAGAATACAGCATTATCTACTTTGAAAAAGTGTTTCACCGTATAGGACGTCCTGCATGCTGTCGGGGCATCTGATGAGGGGCTCAGGACCACCACCAGTATTGCACTACGGAAGATAAAGGAAACCCAGGACCACCACCAGTATTTCATTATGGAAGATAAAGGAAACCCTCAAGAGTCTTGTCCGAGGTGTGCTGAACTGTTAACCTGAGATTCAAGCTGGGGTTTTCCGACCTTGGTGGATGTTAAACAAACCTTAGTTCCTTTCTTCCTAAATGGGTCCTGGGCTTCCCCGCGCCCAAGCCTTTGGCCGCCCCCTTTCCTTCTACCTGTGGTGGGCCCCCCTATCTCACCTGGAGGTCCTACTTTGCTGGGGGGGCAATTGGGTTCCAGGGAGGTAAGTCACATCAAAGTCGAAGATGGTGATGCAGATTAGGGGCAGACTGTGGATACTCAGGACTCAGTTAAGGGATTTCACCTTGGCCCTAGAATCCATGAGAAGGCAGTTAAGCCTCTGAGCAGGGGAGAGAATAATGAATTACATACTAAGATCAGCTCGTGTGAGCAGAAGGGGACGGGGAGGACAGGCCGCTCTGGCTTAAGGAAAAGAGGACAGAACTAGATGTCAAAGCACCCGATTTAAAGCGGGGCCAGCTACTAATTCCTGTGTGACCTCGGGCAGGTCACTGTCATCTCTGAGCTCAGCTTCCCATTTGTCTAAGGGACATAACACCTACCTCATGGTATGGTTATGATATTAACTCAGTGATTAATGGAAGTATGAGACAGGCCTAGCAGCAAAAGCTCCAGAACTTCAGGCAGTAAAGTAAGTGCTCTCCAAGGACAACTAAGTCTGCACCCACAGCTACAGAAGCACATGTACTTATGTGCACTTATATTGAAAGAAGCCATCAGTGTTTAGGTCTCCTCAAGAGGCTCTCAAATTTGACTTTGCTTGCTCTTGTTTTTGAAGCCATTTTTGGACCCACGGTAGAACCAGATATACTTTCAGTGCTGCAGGAATTCTCGGAAACCATCTGGACAAGAGGCTTTTACACAGTGATGAGGGCACCCTGACAGTTCTGCAGAGGCCGGCAGAGGAGGGTGGGACATGGGACACGGTGCTCTGGGCTTCTTCTGCCTGCTCCTGGCTGCCCCACTCTTCTTCCACTTCTGTACATATTGGGGTCCCAGCCAGGAGTTCATTTGAACGAGCCTTTCCCGTGGTTAAGGGCACGGTTTTGGAGACAGACAGACCCTGGTTTGTATCCTGGTTCTGTCACTGAGTTACTTTGTGAAATCCTCAAATTCCTCATCTGTGAAGTGGAAATAATAATATCTTTTATGGGACAAATAATGGGATAACAAAGTTCTTAGCATGGGGACTCCCAGGGAGGTCCAGTAGTTAGGACTCGGTGCTTTCACTGCCACCGTGGCCCCGGGTTCAATCCCTGACCAGGGAACTAAGATCCCGCAAGCCGTGCGGTGTGGCCAAAAAAAACCAAAGAACAAAAAACAAAGTTCTTAGCATGGTACCTGACACACAGCAAACTCGATGAATGACACCTACTCTTGTTGGCTGCATTTCTAACCCGAAGAGAATTTCGAGACTCTGGGGACCCTGGTAGAGGCCGCTGTCATCAAGAAAGCCATTGAAAAGAGATTCAAAATATCAGAGATCTAGACCCAGCTCACTTGGCTTGGCTACTGCACCCTGAGCTTCATCTCCTGAAAGTTGTGTCACAGACTGAATATTAAAAAGAACAACGAGACCAGGGCCTGACACATAATTGGAGTGCAATAAATATCTAAATGAATAAATGGACCAGACACCTGAAAAATAGACATGTTTCATATTTATCTATTATAATAGTAAATCTAGAACAAAATCCAAATATAAAAAGAGATTTTATGAAATGTTTGTATTATAGTTATGAATAGTAAGTTCATTGTCTCATTAAAATACTTCCTAAAAGTGCCTTGCTGCCAGCTGAGGTCTCTCCGATGATCCTTGGGATTTGCCCGGCTCAACCAGGCGGAGGCAAAGGATCTTTGGACAGGAGACCTGGGTTTACTCCAGTTCTGCTGCTTATGAGCAAGTCACTCAACTCTGAGCTTCAGTTTCTTCCTCTGGGGAATGGGAATAACAACACCGCCCAGCCCACCGCACGGGTCCACTGTAAGAGTCATGGGATGACAGATGCGCCAGCGCTGGCCAAACTACAAAGTGCACCTGGCACTTAAAGTCCGATGACGGTGATGCTTGGCCCTCTGCCGAGACTCACATCACCCCTCCCACCTGGAACCTTCTCCAACTCCCCTCTGCCTACCCAAATCCTCCCCTAGTTCAAGATCTCCCCCTTCCAGAGCTTTCCACCCGACCCTGAATGTGATCCTTCCCTTCCAGCTCTGCTTTTGCGCATTGCCCTGAAGGTTCACATTTGTGATTTATCACGCCCACACGCTGTGCGTGCTATGGGGTGTTTCCAGCTCAGGTGGACCTGCGTGGGGTCCCAGCTATGGCGCTTGTCCCTTGGGAGACCTGTGGCAGCCCACCTGACACCTCTAAGTCTCATCTACAAAAACAGGGATGGTGATAACTCTCACAGATTTGCTCTGAGGAGTAAATGAGATCCTTCACGTCAAGTACTCGACTCGATGCTGGGCACAGAGCAAGCACTCAGACAACCGCAGCTGTTACGGCGGACTGAATTTTGCTCCTTCACTGTGTCCTGAATTTGTCCTATCACCCCAACTGGATTTTAATCCTTGAGAGAAGGGTCCCTGTCCTATCCACTTCTTTGGTTTCCCCTGACCCCACTGCCACTCTAGAAAAGTGCTGAGTTCGTCATATATTCTCAAAAAAACACCTGTTGAATTGATCAAAACGAATTAAGTTGTTTTTCTCCAAAATAGTGACCCAATCTTTATAGCGGCCCATCACAGCCAACCTGACAAAGCCAACGTCCACAGGGTAAAGTAACCTCTTCGGATCCTGTTATCAAGTTAAAAATGTGGGAGGAACGCCCAAAGCGCTCAGCCAAGCCATTCACACCATTGAGCTATCCTACCTCGCTGGATGTGCTGCATGAATCAACAGCCTGAAAATATGCCGAGGAAATTGATTTGAGGTGAGAACCTCTGCCAGATTCTGGAGCGTTCTCTTTCCCTGAGACATGAACTGTAATCTTATAGGCGCAGATAGTATCAAAGATGACACATATGTACGTTTGAACACAGAAGATCCCATACAGCATCCCGAGGGCCATGTTTGAGGAATGCGTTATAGGTGAAACAGTTCTGCTATTTTGCTAACAAACTCCCTTGGATGTCACAGACCTCACGCAGAATTCTGCGCCATGATGAGTAATATTATGGGTAGACTCAAGCCATTTACAAAAGAAACGTGATTTACATTTGTGAATAAGAACTATTACCTAAATAAAAGTCCACTTTATTACACTGTCAACAACAGAATTCTGATTCTCATATGCTATCAGTAACTATTCTCAATTACTCTAGAAATCAGGTTTGCGTCATCATTTGCGCGTCCACTTATTTTTTTTTTTTTTTCCCAAACTGACCTGAAGATCACAAAAGAGCAATGTTCTTTGGGAACCATGTCACACTTTTCCCAGAAGGAGCAGAAGACTGAGAAGAACGCAGGCATTTTCATGCTGGTCCGTCTTTTGTCTCTTGATGTCGAAGGCCTCCCTGACCAGCAACTGAGAAACTTATCCCAAGCCTGGCCTTTCACTGATGGTCTCTTATCTTCCTGGACTCGCGCTAGGAAAAACGAAGCCAGGCCTGCCCCGTGGAGAGTTTACCTTTTACCATCTTCCTGCTCTGCATCCTTCACTCTCTCGTACCCAGAATCCACCTACTGTATAGCGCCCTCACCATTTTCCAAGTAGGGAGCAGAAAGGGGGGAAAAGCCTGCTTTGTTGGAGATGAACGAAACCAAGGATGTGATGTTCTTTTTTATGACAAATGTACGTTTTTCTACTAATAGGCAAGTTCTTCCTTTCAAATGCTTAGATCGAGTGGTGCTTTGATATATAGAATTCCAACCGATCGAGTTTAGGGAACTGCAAATACAGGATTCTGAGTAAGTTGAAGGAACTGAAGAGAGTACAAGCCAGGAATGTCCTCCTGCTGGGTCTTAGCGTTTCGCTTGACTGTGAACGTTTTGGGTTCTAGACCTCTGAACAGTAAACAGGTGCCAAGAACAGTGCTGGCCTCAGTCATGCTCTCTGCCTGGATGGCAAGATTCACATGCCTTTGGTGCTCACTTGTGGAAGAAATGCCATTATTTCCCTCCCCTTTTACCTCTACTCATTATCTGTTTGACTTCTTGGTCCTTTGCAACCCACCCTTGCTCTTCCTCAAAGCAAAAGAGTGAGAACGCCCCGCTGCCTGGCGTCCTCGTTGTTTTAATTGACAGTACATTGGGTCTGAGCACGCATCCTGCTTCCTTAAGACCCATCAACTCTCCCCAGAGATACGGCCATTCTGGCCCTTGCTTTCAATGGCTCTTGCCAGGACCGTCTCCCGTGTTCTGTTTCCTCGTGTGCGGCACCCAGCTCTCACCCTGCCCCTGGGGCTCGAGGAGGTATTGGGGATGGGCAAGGCGAAGGCCAAGTGCCACGATGTACCCTCCACTCCAACCTCACGGGTACTTCATTCTTCGTGGCAAAATCCTAAATCGTTTAATTTTTGGCTCATAGTCTGCAAATAACAAACTGCACGGGCAAGGCCCCTCAGGTACAGTATGTGCACCAAAAACCACACTTGGAAAGAGGGGCATCATCTTGGGGGACCTACTCATCCATCACGCAGCTACTCTTGTCAGATGGCCTCCAAGATGCTGCTTTGCTCTGCTTGGCCCTGGGGTGAGCTGCGAAGGAGGGTGGGGAGAGCAAAGCCTGGCTCTTCTCTCTGACCACCGATGCTGGTGTGAAATGAACACAAAGCCAGACAGATGAGGAGTGGCTCCGTGATCGCTAGTGCTATCAAGAGGTGGTTCAGCGGACAATCACACTTTTCTTTTCCTTCCGCTTTTTGGCTGGAGAGTTAATTTAATTTTGTCATGGCAGGATTAGCAACCAGGCCACAGAGGTGAAGGGACATTATCATCAGACAGCATATTAATCCTCTATCCCACCCAAGGCAGAGGCAAAACCAAACAAATAGCAGCTTCTTGGAAATTGAATTTCTGTTACCCAGATGTCAAAGATGTAATACCCCAATTACACAAACTATTGCCAGTGAAGCATGCCAGTGAATATGCAATGTAAATGGGGTGAACGCAGAGCCACAAAACTGCACGGTCAGCATCTGGCTCTGGGTGTGAGTGATAATTAGCACTGTGTGTAGACACTAATAAACATTTATGTCTGAAATTACAACTTTTAGCAATGTTAATAAGGGATATATTGGCAATCTGTAAAATAAAAGGTCTTGAAAAGAATGTCATACATTAAGCAATGGCAGACATTTCCCATTGTGGCACAATCTTTTTTTTTTCCTTCTCTCTAATTGCAAATGGCCATGCTGTTTTGCTGAGAAATTAATTGATATAAGAACCTACCTAAAAAAGTGGGTTGTGTCTCTTTGGCCTCCCCATTAACATCGGTGCTGAATTCTGAGATCTTATAGACCTCATGGTGATAATCTGGGGTGAGAAGACAACGAAAAATTAGAATTCTAATGACCTACAAGATATGAATAAGCAAGAAAGGCTAGCATCTCATTATACATAGTAGGTATAAGCTATACTTTAATTTATAAATATAATTTTCGAGAACTCGGTTAATCACAGAATTTGTAGTCACTGGTCATCCCTACAACTTTGCTTACTCTGGAGAAGTACACAGACTTGAAATTATTACTTTGACTTTAGAAAACAGCTCTGCTTGATCACACAGTTTTCACAGGAAATTTGGCCCACAGATGCCAATTACATACGAGGCTTCTTTTCTTCCAAATGACAAGTATGTTTACAAGGAATAGAAAGAACCTTGCCCAATCATAGGCCAGGGGAAGATGCCAAATTTATCTCTACAACCCATTTTCATGAGTAGATGAATAGTATGCTTTAGAGTTACCTGGTACTCTCAGTTTACCCAGAAAAACCTCAACCTTTGAGCAGCTTACAGGCAAGCACATATGAAAAATACTGATTTGTTATTTCAAGTATAGTATAATTTGGATAAGAAAGTGAGTCTTGCATTCAGCTACTGCACTTTAATATGCAACCGTTTATGTTCTAAAAGTGCACCTGCAGAGCAGAGAGAAAAATCAGACCCATAATTTTTTTTAAAAAAAGGAAAAAAACAAACTTGCTATGTCAGTCAAACTTTAAGACACAGTATTTTACAAGCTTCTCTATAGAGGCTATTGTGCTTTGGCAGTTGTCTGTTTCTAAAAAGTAGGATCGCTTAGGTAAGAAACTAGACTAGGTCCCTTGTTAACAGCGATTCCCTTTTTGGGGCCTTAGACCTCCCAGGACAAGGTCTACAAAACTCCTCTCACTTTTACGATAAAGTAGTAGGTTCCCTGAGGTCATAAATAAGAAAGCAGCCTACATTCCAGAATGAATCAGATAGACCAACAGGCCAGTCAAATATGGAGGGACTTTTAAAGTACAAATGACTGAGCAATCAACACTGCTGGGAGAAAAAAATGTATGTAGAGACAAGGAAAAGCCAAATATTTTGAATACGTAAAACTACTTCAGGCTTTTTTCATTAAACAGTATCCAAGCTCAATCGGAGGAAACAGGAGTAGATCTCCAAAATGCCTATAATCAAAACATTTTCAGAGTAACCCAAAGCAGGCTTTACTGACTGCATCATAGTTAGCTCAGCTTAGCTGGAAATTGCAATTGCCCTCTAATTTTCATCAGCTTACATGGGACTTCTCCAGGTTGTTAACACGATCGCCTCGCTCTCTGCTCTGATGCCCATGCTAGATAAAACAACAGAGGACCAAAGTGGACAGGTTCTCTGGTTTGGTTGTGACTTGAAGCTGATTCAAAGGCGATACTTAAACAGGATCATTCTAAACTCAGTATTGGGACTTGTGACATGATGGGGAGAAAAAAGTCACCTGCCTCTAATTTAAGGTGACACGATGCATTTTGATAGACACATTTTTACGTCTGCCCTTAAGTTCTCAACGTTTTTCCAAGTCACATCAGGAAAAACAGAGACTCTTAACAAGTCACTGACCACAGGCAGGACTATTCAACTTTCCCCTCGCCTGATGAAATAAACCCAAGCCCAGAGACTGCGGTGTACACCTGTTAAATCGTCAAGGGTCGGCTGGATTTTTTTTTTTTTTTTTTTTAATGATACTTACCTGACGGATAAGTGATCAATTCGAAAACACCTTTCCAGGCCAAATAACGTACCCAGAAAAGATGCTGAATGTCAACAATTCTTATTTGGGCTTGGACACCTAACGAGCGTCTTTCTCCATCTTCCAAACGCCACCAGCACCTTTCTTCGTCCTCTTTGGGGGTTGAAAAACACACCGACCCCCAACCCACCACAAGCACTGGTCCGGGTTGGTGTCCGCACGGCCTGATGGAGAGGCGTCCTGCCCCACCCCGCCGCCGAGCCACAGGAGTGGAATACCAAAGAAGGCTCTCCGCGCCCCAAGTGTCATTGTTTGCTAATTTCCTGATGTGCCCTCCGACTTGTTTACGCGGAATCACATCCTGCCTCCCCCCGGCACAACTTTCCTCGCCGCCCGGCGTGGGCGGCCGCAGCCCCCCCTCGGGAGGGGGCCGGGGGGTCCCGGGAGCCCCGGCCCCCCGGGAGTTGGCTGCGCGGCCCGGGCGACGGGCAAGGGGCCGGGGGCTGTTTACGCGGCGCCAAGTCCTCGCTCCGCCGCCCGCACGCCCCCCGCCCGGCCCGGCCCGGCCCGCCGCTTACCTCGGCTCACCAGTTTGAAGCTCTGGGATTTCCTGCTCCGCTTCCTCTCCGAGAACTCCATGGTGCGGCGGGCGGGCGGGCGGGCAGGGCAGGGCAGGGGCTGCGGCCGGGAGCGGCCGGCCGGCCGGGCGGAGGGACGGAGGGAGCGGCGGCCGAGGCGGCGGCGGCGGCGGCGGCGGCGGCGGCGCTGGCTCTTGTCACCCGGCAGCGGGAGCGCGGGGACCTAGGTCCGTCTCTTGGATCCGCAGGGGGGAGGCACAGGCAAGGGAAAAACCACTCGAGCCCGCCGGGGGCTGCGGCCGGCGGGGCCCGGCGGGAGGCGCTCTCCCGGGAGAAGTTGCCCCCTCCTGGCCGCCGCTCAGCGCGCCCCCCGACCCCGGCTCATCCCCGGCTGCCGGGCGAGGCGCCGCCGGAGCCGAACTTTCCGTTGGGGAGCGCGTAGTTGGGGGCGGGGGGGCGGGCCGGGGCTGCCGGCGCTCTGGGCGCTCCCCGCGGGCCGGCCTGGGCGCAGCTCCGGACGCGGCGGCGGCGGCGGCGGCGGCGAGCGCGGCCCCGGGGACGCGGCGGGCGGGCCGAGGGCGGCGGCGGCGGCGGCGGGGTGCCAGCCGGGTCGGGGCGCTGACCGCCCCCGCGGGAGGAGGGGCGCCGGGAGGAGGCGGCGCCGCCGGGACCCCGGGGCCACCTGCTGGCGGAGCGCGGCCGCCGCCATCCCCGGGGACCCGGGCCGCCGCCACCCACCGGCCTGGCCTCGAGGAGGAGCCGGAGGCCGCGGCGCGGCGCTTTCGGCCCGGCCGGCCGGCCCTCCCGTCCCCCCAGGACCGAGGGCCCTGCCCGGCGCGGGGGTCCGCGCCGGCGCCGCGGGGGTCGGCGAGTCGGGGCGCGGCTGCCCGGGGGGCCCGCCTCCGGGCCCCGAGCTCGCCTGCGTCTCCTCGCCGCTCCCCGGGGCCGATCTCGTTCTCAACAGCCCTGGGTGTCGGGGACCCTCTTGGCCAGCCCACTCCTCGCCTTGAGATTCCGGGTGTGCGAGGGCCAGAGTCACTGGTTTCAGGCAAGTTTTAGGGGAAAAAAAAAAAAAATCAACCGAAACCCAAAAACTTACCCATCTGCGCTCTGCAAGGAAAAGAGATTTCAGAATTGACTGATGAGTATGGAAAAGAGTGAACTTCAGTTCTTTACCCCAATACGAGGAGGGTTGTAGGAAGATCGGGAGTTATGTTCAAGGAGAGAACTTGAAACGGGGGCTTTGGGGAGGGTAGAAGGGGTGAGCGGTGCGACGTCAGGGGGTGCCCGAGCACTCTGATGACTCTTAGGGAAGAAATGGCCAAGGCAGGTGCAGAGGGCTATGCCTTTTGATGTGACAACGCCAGAATAATTGGCGGAAACCGAAAGCTTATGTTAGTTTTATACAATATTCTTTTCTAGGGAGCTAAGAGCACACCATTGCTTTCTCACAACAACGTTATTGTGGGAATGGAAGAGAATTCTATACCACCTGGGACTGGCGGGACAGAAATGTGATCTGACGAGCTTAAAAGTACCGCCACCAAACTGATCATCTCTAGACCAGAACACAAAGAGATGGACAACCCATCCAGCACTGTGACAAGTTTAGGTGGCCTCAAAAGAGTAGAGAGGAATAAGGGGAGAGGGTATGTTGATAAGTGTGGTAACAGGTTCCACTGCGAGTCTCGCTCAAATGAGGAGACAGCAACCTGAGTAAACATATACACACCAGGAAATTAAATCAAGGAGCAAGGTAACCCAGCAACGCGTGGAAGCAGAGCCTGGTATGCCTTCTGAGGTCTTATGTTAGGTGGCCTGTATGTGGCAAGTGGGGAGGCTGGTTATACCTGGCTTGGAGGTGAGAAAGAGGACCGTTCACTGAGTTCGCTAAAGCAAACCCTTAAATAAGAGGTTCTTTACTTTTTTGGTCACTGTCTCCTTGGAGATTATGTTCAGAGCTCAGGGCCTTTTCCAAGAAAATATGTGCAGGACAAAATTTTGTATAGATTTTTTGGAGTTCTAAAAGGTGGCAGAAGGGATTAACGTGATAACAAGGGTTGATCAACTACCCTATTTGGTTCTCTCCCATTTTTTCCCCCTCTTTCTTTAAAACCAAGCACCTAAAGATGTTTTGAAGATTTCTAAAGAAACAAAGCATATGAGGCCGCTCCCTGGGCTGGGACACTTTCTTTCTTTTTTTGTAATGCCTTTAAAAATGTTATTCCAGGAATTCCCTGGTGGCACAGTGGTTAATAATCCACCTGCCAAGGCAGGGGACATGGGTTCGAGCCCTGGTCCGGGAAGATCCCACATGCCATGGAGCAACTAAGCCCGTGCGCCACAGCTACTGAGCCTGCGCTCTAGAGCCCGCGAGCCACAACTACTGAGCCCCACGCACTACAACTACTGAAGCCCGCGTGTCTAGAGCCCATGCTCCGCAACAAGAGAAGCCACCGCAATGAGAAGCCCGCGCACCGCAACGAGGAGTAGCCCCCTCTCGCTGCAACTAAAGAAAGCCCACGTGCAGCAACAAAGACCCAACACAGCCAAAGATAAACAAATAAAATAAATAAAAACAAACAAAAATGTTATTCCAGAAGCCACAAGGCTGAGCACTGTACTGATTGAGGAGCATTTAGGCTCGTTCATGCCTTGGAGCATACAATGAGATTTTTATTATGCTTAAGCTATGATAAAATCATTGAAGGTGACATACCAGGAAGCACATCCCTAGGGGGATATTAACAACTTAACATTTTCAGTTCAAGTGGGAATATGAATTCCATTTGCTTAAGAAAATAATTTTGATACAGTTAAGAAAAAAGGTTTCATTGTGATAATGTTTTAAAATAATGATCGTTCTCCTTGACCCTTTTTCTTGGCTCAACAAAAATGGTGTGTGAGCAAGTTGGTCTCCAGAGGCCATAGGTCAGGCCTGTTCTATTAACATGTAGAGAAAATCAACAAATATTTGTTTATTCTCCACCATGCCTTTATATAACAAAAAGGTATATATTCATAATTAGCATTAAGTAAAGATTAATTATGACATTTAATTAGAAAGAGATTGCTTCAAGTGGTAGGTAATAGTTGCTTGGGCTGCCATAACAAGATACAGTAGATGGGGTGGTTTCAAAAATTGAAATTTACTTTCTCATAGTTCTGAAGGCTAGAAGTCCCAGATCAAGGTCTGGCAGGGTCAGTTCCTAGTGAGGGCTCTCTTCCTGACATAGAGATGGCCGCCTTCTTGCAGTGACCTCACACGGTGGAGAGAAAGACAGCTCTGATCTCTTCCTTTCCTTATAAGAACATTAATCCCATCATCAGTGCCCCACCCTCATGACCTCATCTAAACCTAATTACCTCCCAAAGGCCCCACCTCTCAATACCATCACATTTGGGGGCTAGGGCTTCAACATAAGAGTTTGGGGACAAGGGACACAGTTCAGTTTGTAGCAGTATTGTTTTTGGTTAATTGAATATAGTTTTTGTGTTGGGGTGTTCTGGATAGTCCTGTAGGAGATGTACTAAGGTCACGTCTCTGTTTCAATAGTTCAAGTTTCCCCAAAGGTTTTAGAACCGCAGGTTTACATATTATTAAAGCTCAGGGAAAACTGGTCAAATATTCCATGACTTCAGGTAGGCCAAATATCTTATCATATGACCATTCTAAAACTCAGTTGATTATAAAGATTAAATGTAGGTTTTAATCTCTGACATAAGACAGGTAATTTGGCCAGAGAACATTTAAGCAATCTTAACCCTAATTTTTAAAACTCCATTTCTGAAAACTGTGTCCTGAGAGGAATAGCATTATGAAGATCTCCATCTTTATTTACAGCCCTGCTGTCCAATAACAATATAATGCAAGCCATAAATGGAATTTAAAGTTTTGTAGTAGCCACATTTTTAAAAAGTAAAAATAAACAGGTTAAATTTATTTAAATAATATATCTTATTTAACCCAGTATATTAGACATACTATCATTTTGACATGTAATCAATATAAAAATATCAATGAGATCGTTTACATTCTTTTTCTGTGTACACTGTCTTGAAAATGGTGTGTATTTTACACTTAGAGGACAAACCAATTCAGATTAGCCAAATTCAAGTATTTAATAGCTACATACGGCCAGTGCTACCACATTAGGTGGCTCAGATTTAGAGGAATTATATGATTTCAACCATGCTGTGTACATAGATATGACTACACCTGGTTATTGTGTAACCCTCAAAAAGAAGCAGATAAGCAGGATGGTATTAGGGCTTGAGGCTGTTTATAAATCTTTGATTGGAGTCTCTGGAATTGAAAATCCTGTAAGTAGATTCTGAATTCTTCAGGAAGATTTAATAAGTATTAACTTTTCATTTTATGATGATCGCCCTTCAGAAGGGTCATAGAAAGAATAAGAGGCGGCCCTCCTTGAGCCTCAGTTTATCAATTTGTTGCTGGCATAACTCAAGTTTCCACTTTCATTTACTTTATGGGTTTAGCGACTGTAACTTAAAAGACAGGAGGTAGTATCTGTAAGAGATTACTTAAGTGAAAATGAGATCTTGGAATGTGCCACCCAAAATGTTACCTTATATTTATATGAGGCTTCTCTTATAGGAACTCAAGAATACTTACACATTATCTCATGCTCTTAATTGCTATAGGAGGTTGGTAGATATTAATATTCCAATTTTGCAAATGAGGAAAATCAATTTTCATAAGACCATTTTTTAGTGAAACTCGAATGCCATACCGGTTTCCTGACTCTTAAATGTGATACGTTAACCTTACTACCTTTCTGCCATTTCTTTAAGATAAAAATTTAATGTTCTTTTTTATTAAGATCTAACTTATATACAGTAAAGAACATGCCTCTTGAGTGTACACCTCAATCAATTTCTTTTGCTTCCGTCTGCATCCGTATAACCACCCTCCCTCCAGGTTAAGATCTAGAACACTTCCAGCACACCAGTCAGCTCCCCTGTGGGATCTGCTCCCCTCCCAGCAGATAACCCTCACAGGGACGCCACAAGTCTAACCTCTACCACTATAGCTTGGTTTCACGTGTTCTTGAACTTGATAAAAATGGCATCAAACAGTGTGTACCATTTTGTGTCAGGCTTCTTTTGTTCAACATTCGGTCTGCGAGGTTCATTTCTGTTGTTGGGTACAGTAGGAGTTCACTCTTTTTCTTTGCTCTATATTAGTTCATTCTATAAACATACCACAAATTTTTATCCATTCTACTCTTGATGGATATTCTTGTACATTTCAGTTTGTATCTTTTGGTGGACATAAGCACACGTTATCTTGTGTATATGTTCATGAGTGGAATTTCTGAATTATAGTATATATATATATGTGTGTATACGTTTGGCTTTAGTAGGTACTGTAAGATAGTTTTCCTAAGTAGTTGTACCAATTTGCACTCTCACCAGCAGTGTATGAGAGTGCTAGCTGTCCCTTAACTTCACCAACACTTGGTATTATCAGGGTGTAGTGGTATACCATCGTCTCACTGGGGTTTTAACTTGCAGTGACATTAAGCACATTTTCATGTGCTTGTCGGTCATTTGGACATCCTCTTCTGTGATGGACCTGTTCAAGTCTCTTGGCCGTTTAAAACTTTTTGAGTTGTTGGTCTTTTTCATTAATTTGAAGGAGTTCTTTCTATATTCTGGATATAAATCCTTTGTAGAATATTTATATTACAAATGTCTTCTAATCTGTAGCTTGTATTTTCATTCTGAATGTTCTTAACATTCTGAAATTTAATGAAAGTGGGTTTACAGTTGACCCTTGAACAACTCGGGGGTTAGGGGCAGTGACCCTCGGCGCAGTCAGGAATCTGCATGTAACTTACAGTCCGCTTTCTGTATATGCGGTTCCTCTGTGTCTGTGGTTCCTCTACATCAGAGGTTCTGCAACCGAGGATTTAACCAACTGCGGGTCATGCAGCACTGTAACACTTACTACTGGAAAAAATCCAAGTACAGTATAAGTGGAGCCGTGCTGTTAAAATCAGTGTTGCTCAAGGACCAACCGTATAGATCTTTTTATATCACATTAAGAAATTATTTTCTAGGGAATTCCCCGGTGGTCCAGTGGTAAGGACTCCGTACTTTCACTGCTGAGGGTGTGGGTTTGATCCCAGGTTGGGGAACTAAGATCCTGCAAGCTGCAAGCCAAAAAAAGAAAAAAAGAAAAAAAGAAAAAGAAATTATTTTCTATATGCATGCTTTTCTTTTAAACTTGAATTTGTCAATATATTAGTTTCCTGAGGCTGCTGTAACAAATTACCACAAACTTGGTGGCTTAAAATTGTGGTAATTTGTTCTCTCACAGTTCTGGGGGCCAGAAGTCAGAAAGCCATCCCACTGGGCCAAAGTTCAGGTGGCAGCAGGGCTGTGCTCCCTCCAGAGGCTCTGGAGGGGAACTTTTCTTGGCCTCTTTCTGGGCCTTGCCTCCCTAGCTTCTGGAGGCTGCAGGCATTCCTTCACTTGTGGCCGCATCCCTGCGGTCTCTGCCTCTGTCTTCATGACACCTTCTCTGTGTGTGTGAAGTCTCACTCTACCTGTCTCTCTCTCTTTTTTTTAATAAATTTATTTATTATTTTATTTTATTTTTGGCTGCGTTGGGTCTTCATTGCTGCACGTGGGCTTTCTCTAGTTGTGGCGATCGGGGGGGCTACTCTTCGTTGCGGTGTGCGGGCTTCTCATTGCAGTGGCTTCTCTTGTTGCGGAGCACAGGCTCTAGGCGCGCGGGCTTCAGTAGTTGCAGCATGCGGGCTCAGTAGTTGTGGCTCACGGGCTCTAGAGCGCAGGCTCAGTAGCTGTGGTGCATGGGCTTAGTTGCTCCACGGCGTGTGGGATCTTCCCGTACCAGGGCTCGAACCCGTGTCCCCTGCATTGGCAGGCGGATTCTCAACCACTGCGCCACCAGGGAAGCCCTCTGCCTGTCTCTTACAAGGACTCTTATGATGGTAATTAGAGCCACCCTGATTCTCCAGGATAATCTCTGTGCCTCAGGATCCTCAACTTAACCACATCTGCAAAGACCCTTTTTCCATATAAGGTCATATGCACAGGCTCCAAGAATTAGGACGTGGGTCTTTTTGGTCTCCTTGTCAGATTGACTCCAGAGCAACTAAACTTCAAGACAAGACGGTGGTATTATAGACAAAGTTCTGGCTGGGAGTTGGAAGACCTTAGTACAACTACCCATGTAAATTTTTAATGTCTCCAGGCCTCAGTTTCTATATCTACAGGAATAATAACACATGGCTTATTCCCACTACAAAGTTGTTTGGGTAAAATCCTGCATGTGGAAGTGATTTGAAATATTAAAGTCTATGGTCATGGTTTTAGTCTGTGCCATACTTGAGGAGGTGCAACTGAGTACCTTACTTCTGTATCACAATTCTCATCTTTGCCATTGAATGAAATTCCTAGGTAAGTAAATTCTTCCTGTGGCATTAGTGGTGCCCAGGCCATAGGGGAAGGTAACCTGGATTTTCTCCCAAATGTTTGAGACAACATAGCATTGAAGTTTGGAGTGTGTCCTCTGGTATCAGACCTCCTGGCTTTGAAGTCCAGCTTGATTGCTTCCTAGTGGCACCATCTTGGCCAGTTCGGGGTCTGATATAATACAGCATCCTCCCAGCACTATATCCGGACAATTTAATGTGAAGAACTCCTAACCAGTAGAAGGAGCTTAGCTCCTAAACGGCGTAAAAAGCATCCAAGGGGTACAGAGGTTGCAGCCACTGCTTCTTGGCTGAAGGAGAGGGGACAATAAAGGGACTTAGAATGAAGGGAGGGGCCCACTCCCACCTCCACCTCCACCCCCCTAACCCACCCCCAACCCCAAGGCTGGGAGTCACTCCCCTTCCGAGAAGCTGTGGCTACCTTGTGAACATGTAGCCTGCTAGTGGGGAGAGACGTTCCCGAAGGTGGGACCAGAGCTGGTCTGCAGAAACAGCTCCCAGTGAGGGCACTGTGGCCCGAAGTGCAGCTGGACTCCTCCAAGCTAGCCACCGGGCTCCCACGCTGAATACCTGCCATGGAGGGTCTTCCTGGGGCTGTGGCCTTGCAGTGTCTCTCTGGCGCCCTCTGTTGACAGCCTCACATTCCGCCAGCCTCCCACTCACAGAAGGGTGGGTTTGGAGCTGAGAGACAATACATTGATAACTGGCAGTTACTTATTGATACTAATCCTCTTAGAATGCCTTATGGTAAGAACTGGAAACTGGGGGTAAGAACTATACCCCACACACAGAATTATTGTAAAAAGTAAATGAATTAAAGCATGTAAGTGCTCACGGGGACTTCCCTAGTGGTCCAGTGGGTAAGACTCCGTGCTCCCAATGCAGGGGGCCTGGGTTTGATCCCTGGTCGGGGAACTAGATCCCGCATGCATGCTGCAACTAAGAGTCCACATGCTGCAACTGAGAATCCGCATGCCGCAACTAAGAAAATCCCGCATGCCACAGTGAAGATCCTGCATGCCGCAACTAAGACCCAGTGCAGCCAAAAAAAAAAAAGCATGTAAGCGCTCAGATAGGGGGCTAACACAGTCTAGGTCAGCTGTTCCAACTGGCTCTTATTTATTACCTCATCCCAGGCCCATGTCATGAGCTGATATCAAGAGAAAAATGGGACACTGCCTCTGCCTTCATGAGCGTCATTTTTAGGACCTTAATTAGATGGTCAGATGTTAGATGCTTCCCAGTTATATTTTGAGAACTAATACTATCTCAAAGCCTAACTTTAGGAAATTAAAGAACTTTTTCCCATTCTATATTGGTTTGCGGGGGGAGGGTTAGCTCTTTTTAGCAGAGAAGTACGCATGGTATCTTTCTATTTGATTCCTTAACTAGAGAAATCAGTGCCAAATAAATGAATTTGTTCAACCAATATTTATTAACTTCTACTATGTGTCAGGCAGTGTCTGGGCCCCAGGGACACAGAAGTGAACAAGACGAAAGAAAACAAAATTTCTGTCCTCATGGAGCTTAAATTCTAGGTGGAGCTGGGGGAGAGAGGCAATAAAACATATGGCATAAGTGATAAATACTATGACGGGTAATAAAACTGGGAACAAGAATGAACTTGATCCTTTTTCTCAAGTCTCACTACCTAAAAAGTGTATGTGTGTGTGTGTGTGTGTATGTGTTTTGGTGCCAGTTCCATGTATATCCTGTGATTCTCTATCAGTTGTGGAAACCAGAAACCCCAGGATCCCAGGAGAGCCTGTGCTGGGAATATTTTCATTTCCACCTAGAGATTTCGGTTAAATTTGAGTTAGCTTCTCATTTTTTTTTTTTTAATTTATGTATTTATTTTGGCTACATTGGGTCTTCGTTGCTGTGCGTGGGGCTTTCTCTAGTTGCGGTGAGCGGGGGCTACTCTTCGTTGCGTTGCGCGGGCTTCTCATTGCAGTGGCTTCTCTTGTTGCGTGCAGAGCACAGGCTCTAGGCACGCGGGCTCAGTAGTTGTGGCTCGCAGGCTCTAGAGCGCAGTCTCAGTAGTTGTGGCGCACGGGCTTAGTTGCTCTGAGTCATGTGGGATCTTCCCGGACCAGGGCTCAAACCCGTGTCCCCTGCATTGGCAGGCGGATTCTTAACCACTGCGCCACCAGCGAAGCCCAGCTTCTCATTTTTAAATCTTCCCTTCATAATATAAACATGTTCGCTTCTTCAGTCAACTCAGACTCATTGTACCAAGTTGCACAAATACTCAGAGGGCCGTAAAGTCCTCTCCTGATTGGCAATAGCCTTAATTCTCTTCACTGCTATATTGGTGGTGATTATCTCTGGTGAGTTGCTAAACACAATCTTTCTCACCTGTATGTCTGAATGTCAACATCTCCTTAAATCTGAGTAGGTCCTCTGTGTTAAATTCACTTTTTAAAATTCTTCCTCTTTTAAATATTCATGGGAATGGCCGGTCTCCATCCTATGAAATAAAAGTAGAAGTTTTAGACTAATTTGCCATTCAATTCCCCCTTTCCAAAGACCTCAGAAACAGGTCTGAAAATTATAGGAACCACAAATTTGAAAAGTGTTAGTTTGATATGTCTGAAATTAATGCTTTAATTTATTCACAGAATGTCTTCACACATCGCTGTTCTCTGTAATTTATACCATATACTGTCTACTCAAGTTAATGTGTGAAGCATGGTTAAATTATGCCTAAAAGGGAATATGAAAACTATCTACAATATGGTGACGGGGAAAGGGTCTAAGTAGGAGTAATGGGGCAAAATTGAAATAAGACAAATTGAAATAGAAATCTCAGAATAATTGTCAGGTATCAAAGATGTGCCTAACTGGAATAAGTTCTTCAGAAGAAGACTTTGAAACATTTAGAGCAAGTCTACTGGAAATGGATTAGACAAAGTTCTAGAAAATATTTCTATAAAGAACACTTAATTGTACATGGGGCCCAATAACGTGGGCTACGTTCGTAATCTAATGGACTTCTGTGTGTTTCACATCTTCGGTTTTCAGTCTTTAGTTAATCATGTCAAAGAAGGTTTGGGATAAAGATCAAATGAACAAATTCTATAGAAAGAGAGGCGTATTTTGTTAATACGATTTCATATGTTCTTTTCCCCAATGTGTGTAACATGCTGACAGGACTTTCATTCATTTTCTGTTGGCTAATTTAATGCTGGTCAAAGTTTGGTAAAGCCACAGCCATACCTCCGGAGTCTGCAGTCTGTTCTCCACTCCCCTGACAGAGTGCTTCGGTCTTTTTCTGAAGGAGTCTGTGTGAGAACTGTAAAGGCAGAATGGTCTCTGTGATTCAGCCTTGTTTGATTTTGGAGATTAATAATACAATGCTAATTACTGTTTGTAAATGTTAGCAATTTGGAGATTACACTCATTAATTCACTGAAACTCCTATCTATGCGCAAAGCACTTGCTTCTAGGTTTTAGGCCCCTAGGAAATACAGATCTGAGAGACTTCTCCTGCCTTCGGTGAGTTTACAGTTTGGTTAGCTGCTAAAATGAGAAAGAGCTGCTGTTTTCACAGGGCGGTCACTTCTAAAACGCTGAATGAAACATAGGAAATGGAATTCAGATGGTGAGTGATTGGGGGTGGGGAGAGAGGAAGTGCCGGCGGAGGCCTCCAGGTTGGCGAGTATGGGTTCATTTCCCTCTGTGATGCTTAATGGACTTGTTTTAGGCTTCTCCAGAGAAACAGAACCAATAGAAGAGCAATAGATATATAGATATACATATACATACACATATAGAATACATATACATACTGTGAAAATTAATGAAGGGAACTTCACTGAAATGGAGTTGGGAGGCAGAACAGCGATCACACACATACCGCTTGAGGTCAGTACAGATGGCAACAGTAAGAGACCTACTTTGTATCTCCAGCACGAAGTGACACTAATACGGCCAGTAGGAGGAAGAAAAATTTTCTCTCTGTCTGGCAACAGCTCAGCCAATCAGAGACTGTTACAACTCAGCCAATGAAAAGCCACTATACTTCCAACTCCCAGTTTCCTCCAATGGACTCTTTGCTTGTAACAGCCCCGCCCAACTCTCCCTTCTCCTCTATAAAAAGTTTCCTCTCCTTTGTTTTACCAGACTTGCAGGTGGATCGCCATAGTTGTGTACCCTGAATGGCAATTCTTTGCTGTTCCAGTATAAACCCATTTTCCTGGTAAAATAATTGGCTGATTTATTGTTTTAGGTTAACAGTAGACATACAGATAAAGAGATTTATGTGAGGAATTGGCACGTGTGATTACAAAGGCTGAGAAGTCCCATGAAATGCATCTGCAAGCTGGAGACCCAGGAAAATTGGTGGTGTAATTCCAGTCTGAGTCTGAGGGCCTGAGGGCCAAAGGAACTGATGGTGCAAATCCCAGTCCAAGGTCAGGAGAAGGTCAGTGTCCCGTCTCAAGCAGCCAGGTAGGAAGCAAAAGGGGCAAATTTCTCCTTCCTCTGCCTTTTTCTATTCAAGGTTCTGTTGAAGCCCTTAATGGATTGGATGATGCCCACCCACATTGGGGCGGGGGATCTACTTTACTGAGTCCACTGATTCAACTGCTAATCTCATCCAGAAACACTCCCACAGACATACCCAGAAATAACGTTCAATCTGGGGACCCGATGGCCTAGTCAAGTTGACACATAAAATTAACCATCATGACTCTGAAGTCATATTTCAGCAGAATAGCATCCTTTCAAACGGAGCGCTGAACGTGCGAAGTCGTTTTTGGACTTCTTCGGAGGAGACATAAACAGCACTGTCATCTGTTACTGCCTGTGCCTTCACTCTGAAGCCTCTTCCTGTTCCACTCCTCTTACATGCTCCGAATACCTCTTCCCATTTCCCTGATCTGTTCTCAGGGAAGCTCTGCTTTTGCTCGGGCTGAATCTTATCATTAACTCAAACTCACCTGGGAGCCCCCATCCTATTCAGGCAACAGGGGATAGTTGTGCGTGCAGGAAGCTGCTTCGCACTCACTACTTCCCATAGCTACTGCTGCCCCTAAACTGGTACGGGCTCTGTTCCATCCTTGCTGGGGGACCAAACGGCCTCATTTCGCCTGTGAAATCCTTTGTAGTTAAAACCTTTGCTCAAGAATGCTTTGATGAGATCTGTATCTAGTGGAGGTAATGTAGCAATAGTTTTTAAAACAGCAAAGCAAAACAAATAAATTGGATATCTGCTATGAAACGGGTAATTTGGTGATTCTTCTGGTTTTATAATTTGATTATTAGTAATCAATAATCTATATAGATACATCTATACAATTCTAATAATTTTTACTAATTTAACTGAAATAGTGTATAACTATGTAAAAATATATTCCGTATTTGATTCTAAAATAATGATTTAGCCCTATGAAGTGACACTGCAATAGTTTCATTTTCTGAAGAATTAGGGTGAAATTTCTTTTTTTTTTCCTTCTTTTATGAGAATGATCAGAATTGAAGATAAGAAAGTGAGAATTAGCCAGATTAGACTGTATTTATCACTCCAAATTTTCACTTTTCTACTCAATTGTATTAGTGTTTTTCAAGGAAAAAAAAAATCATGGGTTTTTTGAACACTTTGGCCGATGACTACCCTCACCCCTCTTTAAGTTTTCTGGGTCAGTGTAGTTATATTTCATTGTAGTATCTTTGATCTGCATCATCTGTCAGTTTGGCAATGTAGATTTCCTTCCGATTTTTAAACATTCCTATAAGCTCTTTGCTTGGAAATTCCCAACTCCCTTTCCTGGAACTGAGAAGAGACTTTGAGCTCATCTATGCTTGCTGACAAGTACATTTTCATGTGGCTACCACACCATATGTTCTAAGGACAAGCTGACTTGGTCTCTGTCTGTAGGACACCAATAAAACATTTCCAGCTACTTAAGCATCTTAATGCTGCAGACTCCCCCTGTCTGATCTTGACGTTTTCAGAGACTGCTTTTTTGATATTTTGATGTTTCAGGTATATTTTCTTGTGGGCAACTCAAGAGGCAGTATATACCTAGGAATTCCCACTTTTAAGCCTAAGGTTTTCACTCTTGGTTGATTATCATAAATTAGGGTTACCAGATCTAGGTAGCAGCAAACAATCAAACAGAAGCACCCAGTTAAATTTGAATTTCACATAAAGAATGAATAATTTCTTAGTATGTCCCCAATACTGACAGGATATACTTACAGTTTATTTAAAAAATCATTCATTCTTTATGTGAAATTCAAATTTAACTGGGTGGCCTATATTTTATTTGGCAACCCTATCATTAACAGGAATTTCCGTTCCGGCAGCTTCCCTACACTTCAGTCTCCAGGACTTCACCCAGGGTTCAGAGTCCAGAGAGAAAGGGAGGGTATGGGGATGTAGGAGGGTTCTTGGCACATTCTGGAGCTTTAAACATCTTAGGCCTAGAAAAGTGGTGCTGAGGTATCCGGAAAAGGAAGAGGTCCTCAGGAATGAGGCAGCCCCAGACATGAGAAAGCTCCTCGTAGGACTGCTTACCCAGCCATTGAAATCAATACCAATTTAACCAGCTTCCAGCAGGGCTGCAGCAATATTTATCAGTGAGTATGTTCCCTGAATTGATCACCTGGGCGCTATAGCCAGGCCATGTTGTACCCGATGATGTCATAACAGTATATCTGGTTAAGGTTGCCCATCATGCTGTGTAGTGAAACGTAATTCTGCCTGTAGGTTGTTGGTATGACAAGAGAAAAAAATACTTGAGGATTCACAGCCTCTCCCGCTTCTCACCTTGGCAAGGAGAATCCTGTCTTCAGCGACACTGTGTCTCTGGTCCCAGGTTGCCCTGCACCAGGTTAATGGGAGAGGGAGGGAATGAAATGCAGCTGAGGACAGTTCCACCGATCTCAGAAAGTGACAAAAGGAGAAAGGAACAGGTTCAGAAGATGAGAGTGGTAAGGCAGAAAAGGAAGAAGGCAATGTGTGTGTGTGGAAGGGGGGATATGAGACAGAGGGGGAGAGGGGAGTTTGGAGGGGAAACGTAGAGAAAGAAGGGAGTCTGGAGGCACTGTTCCTGTGGGGCTCAGTGAAGATTTCAGAGAGGAGAAAGAAAGGATTTTCAAGAAGTTTTGCTGGGGTTTGTAAGATCTGTCCCCCTTTTGGCATTTTCTGAGACACTGTGGTTAATATTTTTTTTGTTTTTTATAAATTTATTTATTTATTTTTGGCTGTGTTGGGTCTTCGTTTCTGTGCGAGAGCTTTCTCTAGTTGTGGCGAGCGGGGGCCACTCTTCATCGCGGTGCGCGGGCCTCTCATTATCGCGGCCTCTCTTGTTGCGGAGCACAGGCTCCAGACGCGCAGGCTCAGTAGTTGTGGCTCACGGGCCCAGTTGCTCCGCGGCATGTGGGATCTTCCCAGACCAGGGCTCCAACCCGTGTCCCCTGCATTGGCAGGCGGATTCTCAACCACTGCGCCACCAGGGAAGCGCCCAATATTTATATTTATCTAATGACCTTTTGCTGTCACAGTGCTGTTTCCTCGGGATGTGAGTTATCCTCGGGTACCCCTACATACAACCTAGCTTATGCTATTCATACAAAGTGAAGAGGGGGGAAAGCAGGGCAGTAAGGATCCACCAAATTCTGATCAAACAAGTGTTGGGCAGCAAAACTGTAAAACTAGTGCCTCGTTTATTCCATCTTTATAAGATTCCCTGGGAGGACTGAAACAGTTATTCTCAACAGGAACATTAAAAAATAAATTGACATCATCTTTTCATGTCTTCATGACACTGTGGATTTCCTCTTTACCTCCTTTCCTCCCTTTCCCCTCATATAGATAAATATATGTGTGACCATGAGATAAACATATTTTTGTCATGCAAAGTAGAACTTACACTCCATATTAACGGAATTTTTTTCCCCGAAGTTGTCAACATGGATGTTGAAATCTTTGCATTTGGCATCATTGCATTGCATTGCGGCATCATTGCATTGCATTGCATTTGAACATTGCCTTGTTCAAGAACACTGGAATCTCTGTTTTGGAATTACCTTCAGAGTTTACGTCAAATTATTTTGATTGTTCTCAGTAATGGAAAATCTTCATCCTTAAAGATGCATTTGACTTTTGGAAACAGCCAAAGACAATTTGGAACATACTGTGATGGGTAAAGTATGTAATCATAACAGGTAACACTTGGATAAAAACAAAGTAGCAAAATTAATGACACTTTTTGTATAGCTCCTCAACTGAAAATAATTATAAAAATAAGTCATTCTAAATTATTTTTGAGCAATGGATTGAGTTAAATGAAAGTACAGTCCCCCACAAAACTATTTTAAAATAACCGTTTGTTTGGAACTGTGTTTATTCATTTGTTTATTGACCCATTCATTCAAAATTCGTTCAGTAAACATGTCTCATGGACCTACCCAATCTTAGACACTGGTTTTGAGAATACCAAGATAAAAAGACTTAGTTCTTGTTCTTAGAAACTTCTAATTCCATTGGAAAATTGATATATAAATGCACAATTAGAGTATACATACCTGAAACCTTTGATGGGTTTTGGAATTCAGAATATTTCACATTTTTGCGAAGATGGGATTCCAGTTACTATGGCTGCGGAAAAATTACCCCAAAACTTAGTGCCCTAAAGCAACAAAATTGTTTATTTTTCTCATATATCTGCATTTTGTGCAGGGCGTGGTGGCACCACCTTGTCTTTGTTCCATTCGGCCAACAGTTGGGGCACCCGAATGCCAAGGGCAGGCAACCTCTGAAGGCATCACTCACTCACATATCTGGCAGTTGATGCTGGCTGGTGGTTGAGACCTTAGCTGGGGTTGTGGGCAAGAACACCCACAAGTGGTCTTACCATGTGGCTGGGCTTCCTCACGATATGGTGGCTGGGTTCCAAGGGAAGAATTCTGAGAGAGAGGAGAACTGGCAGAAGGCATATCATCTCTAATGACTTTGCCTTGGAAGTCAATGGGTGTCATTCACTGCTTTTACTCATCAAGGCCATATTACTATTACTCTCATTTTCAAGGGGAGAGGAAATAGACCTCACCTCTTGATGAGTAGTGAAAGTTCTAGAACTTGTGGGACGAGAAATATTGCAGTAGCCATTTTTGGAATGGGCCTCAGGTGCATATGCTACATGTTACATAAGAACATCAGTAGGGTCTGAGGCTTCACTCTAATGAAACTCATTAATATTTCTGCAACAAAATTAGTGAATATTCACACAAAGCAGAATCAATTGAGGTTATAAATACAAATAGTTCAGTTTTTGCTATCCAATGAGTTACCAAAAAATATTTTCATTTTCATAGATTTTTCTGGATTTCAGACTTCCCAGTAAGTGACTTTTGATCTGTAATCTAATTTGTGCTGATGGAGGCTATAGGTATTCATGACACACTGGGAAGAAAAGATTGCAGAAGGACTGGGGGGGGGGGTAGTGGTAAGAAATCTTCACAGAAGAGGTAGCTGTAAAAGGAGTTAGTTAGGAAGGACCTTCCAAACCAAAGAACCAGTGTATGCAAAGGAATGGAAGTGTGAGAGAACGTGGCGTGTCTGAAGAAAAGTAAAATTTTCAGAATAGCTGGAATATGTACATGAGAGTGTTAGGGGCCAAATCATGAAGAGTCTTGGATGCCATATTATAGAATTTGGACTTCATCTGGTAGAGACAATGTGAGTCCGATTAAGGATTTTTTGTAACTTTTAATTTTATATTGGAGTATAGCCGATGAACAATGTTGTGATAGTTTCAGGTGCACAGCAAAGTAACTCAGCCATACACATACATGTATCCATTCTCCCCCAGACTCCCCTCCCATCCAGGCTGCCACATAGCATTGAGCAGAGTTCCCTGTGCTCTACAGTAGGTCCTTGCTGGTTATCCCAATTAAGGATTTTTTTGGGGGGGTGGGGGGATTCCAGCTTTTTTATTTTTCCCCTTTTACACAAAACAAAGTAGAAGAAATAATACAGGATTAAAAGTGCAAAAGTAGTTAATTGGTAGAGCACACATACACACAAAAATCCAGATAGGAAGACAAGCTTATTTACAATGAGGAAACACATGTAAATTATGGTAGTTTGTATACGAAACATTAAAAAAGAAAAGTCAAACATATGCTACATGGGTGCCACTGTTTACAGCAATATTGAAGGGGAGAAAACAGCACTTATTTAGGAACAGATATACCACAAGGTCCAGATTTTACAGCATCCGTGCAATAAATTCACAAAACTATATGACAGCTAGTTAATCAGTTTAAGAATTGTTGCCAAATATGTCACATTTCCAGCCCTCAGAGGTTCATTCTTACAGATTTCAACCACTCCATCTATGGGGACAAAAAGCAGCCAGTGTTATCATAAAATGAGGATCTTGAAGCTTACCTTTAAAGGATTATTCTGGTCTTGAAAAGCTAGTAGGATTTTCTACTGAAATGAATCTTACTAAACACAGGATGAGTTTTGTTCTTTATTGGCCGGTCTTGGAGTGAAGGCCATAGACATGACTCTTAACTTATTATGTACTTTAGTTTCAGTTAGCTGAAAATCTGAAATTAAAAGTATGCTAAAAATCCTAAATACCATCTTGTGTAAGCCTGCTACTAAAAAGCCTTTAAGGATGTACTAAGTTCAAGTTTAAGTGCAAGGGAACAAGAGTTCTAAGCCTGTCAGATTCCCCATTTGGGAGGAAGGATCAATGTTTCCAACAAGTTGCTACATTCTGCACAAGGGAGAAGCCAACACATACTAGGCCATGGAATTAGTTTCATTTTATTCCACGAGGATTCTTCTCCCAGGGTATCAAGACAGAATGAGGAATGAATCTTAATTGGTCTCTTCATCAGAAGTGGTAAACTTGGTTTCTATATGCACGAAGCCAGACAGTTGTTTAATCAGACTGTGGAAGCAGCTTCCTGTAGTCACAGACCACGATCTTGTATCCAGCTAAAGCAAAGATCAACTTGAACAGTTCTCCCAAGCCACTGTTAACTGTACTAAAGGATGAAGTTCACCACTATATTATTTTAAAAGTAAGAGTTCAATTAACTCTGGGCGAGAAAAACCAAGACAGGTGGTAATGATGAATGAGTTGTCCATATAAGGCCAGCTGATGAGAACACACCCATGAAGACACTGGGCATAAAGCCTTACTTGGCAAGTCGGAATTTCTACTAACTAAGGGCAGAATGAGGGACAGCAAAAGCTACTTCTGTAACGTTTTAGTATCCAGACAGCATAACAGACACTGTCCCCAAGGACAACGTATACGCCATTAATCACACTGAATAAAGCAGATGCATTATTCATTTTTCTTTTCTCTTTGTTTGAGAAGCTTGTTTCTCTCTTTTGGCCATTCCAATGTGCTTCAAAATGATCCCATGTTGATTTAGTCCAGGAAGCAAGAGTAAGAAAGTCACTCTCAGGTGGGTGAGAAGGAGGTTGTGGACTTGCTGTCCCACCCAAGCAACCGCAGCAAGAGAAATGATCATGGTCATGAAGTACATTTTAGGCTTTTCTTCCTTTAGCATAACGAGGCGTTTCCACCAGCCCACAGCTCTGCGTCGAGTTTTTACTAGGTTGCTGCAAATTCCATGGAATCTCTGCTGTTGCTCAGTGGTCCATTTATTGGAGCCAAAAATTCTAGGCGCTAGAATGGGAACAAGGTAGTCAGCCAAGCACAGAAACATAACAAAACAGGAAACACCTGACAGAACGGATGGATCTAGATAGTAGATAGTCAGAAACTCCAAAGAAACCACACCCATGATGGCAGGTGGAAACCAGGCTCTTTCCCATCGGAGGACTTTATCTGCCATCAGCATCACTTCTCCCCATCCTTGCAGCTGCTCTTCCAGACTTGCAGTCCCTGCGGGCAGCAGGTTGGTGCTGCGATTATCTCCTTCCGCCATCGTTCCCGAGGTGCCCCCTCAGCGAGCGCAAGACGCCCCCCAAAACTGGCCTTCCTCAGAGCCACTCACGACAACCCTAGCGAGAGCAGGATTTTTAAAAATATTTATTTATTATTTATTTTATTTATTTATTTAGGCTGCACCAGGTCTTAGTTGTGGCATGCGGACTTCTTAGTTGCGGCATGCAGGCTCTTAGTTGTGGCATGCAGACTCTTAGTTGTGGCATGCATGCGGGATCTAGTTCCCTGACCAGGGATCGAACCCCCGCCACCTGCATTGGGAGCGCAGAGTCTTACCCACTGGACCACCAGGGAAGTCCCTCGATAACAGATTTTAAGCAGAAGAGGGATGTGATCATATTTGCCCTGAGGAATGATTATTTTGGTGACAGATAGTAGATCAAGGGGGATGAGAATGGAATTCACTTAGGAAGCTCTTCAGCGGGCAGCTGGAATTGATGATCGCCTGAAATAGGAGCAAGGACAAACTGTTGCATTTAGCTGCCGTTTCTTTTTGTTCTATAGATCAGAGTAAATCGAGAAAAGCACAATGTGGAGATGGACATGAGATGTCAGACTGTCCCTTTTCTAATTCAATTTTTTGTCCAAGTAGTGCATATATCTTCTTTACGATGTGAAATAGCATAAGGCATAGAATAAAAACCAATGTGCTCTGTACCACATCTCATTACCCCTGGTCTTGTTCCATCAAGGCTCCCATTTTCACTCCTATAAATGGTTTCTTTTGGGACTTACCTCCATGATCTAAGTAATGTGTTACATCTGTTACAAGTAACAGAAAAAAACAATTGAAAATGACTTAAATAATAACATTTATTCTCACATAACAAGAAATTCAGATTGGACAAGCTTCACACAGATGCTGTCTGCCTGCGTCTCAGCTGGCTCCTCCCATGATCATAAGATCGAGTCTTTGGTTCCAAGAGTCACATGGAAAAAAAATCCAGTGGAAAACGAAGAGAGACTGTTCTTACTGTGAGTCTTTGTTTTCTTTAGTTTATCAGCAAATAAATTTTTATCAGAAGCTCTCCAGCTCCCTTCGCCTCCCGCGCCTTCGGCTGATTTGGCACACGTGCTGGATTACCCGTTGTTGACTTGGCCTTGTCACCACCCCTTCTAAGGTCTCCTTTGCTCTGAAGAGGAGAAGGCAGGAGCTACATTTGCTAGAATCCCCTTTAGCGTACGGTTCCAGACTAGAGCATGTGGACAGGAGGCACCCTTGAATCAGAGTGATGGAGAGGCCATTATTCTCTGTCTGTTTTAGCCACAACTGTGAGTGGATGTGATACTCAGAGAAACTTCAAGGTGAGTTTTGAGAGCGGTCTGCTGGAGTGCTTCAAGTTGAGAAGGTCAGTTGTGATTTATCTGACCACTGCTCCCTTAGGCCTTTTTTCTGGGTAAACCACCAGTTCCCTATATTAGAACCCTTTATATCTAGCCTGCAGAGAGTAGCTTCTAGTTTCCTGACTGAGAGATGACCCTTCCTAAACATATCATTGAGGCAGGGGAAATGAATTACAGCACTGACATAGACAAATCAGGATTTACCCCCAGAGATACATGGGAGGAGGATGGACATTTTAATAAAATTCCTATTCTACTAACAAAGAAAACTGGGATGGGGAAGGGGGTTGATTCCAGCACGGAGCAAAATAGTAATATTGGGAAATTCGGCTCCTGGTAGTGGTGGATTAGCTTGGTTGGACTAACCTTCCCACAGACGACAATGATAAAATCTGGGTGGAAATCTTAAAAATGAACTCTCTGAAGACTAATTGTCCAAATTCAAGGAAAAGGAGAAGAAATATAGAAGAAAAATAAATAGATCCTCAGAGAGCTGTAGGACGATACCAAGCAGTCTAATCCATGTAACTAGAGTGCCAGGTGGAGTAAAGAGAGAGAAGAGCGAAGAAAAAATATTTAAAGAAATAATGGCTGAAAACCTCCAACTTTATTAGAAACACTAACTTATGGATCCAAGGAGATCAGTGAACCACAAGCAGAAGAAATACAAAGAAAACTACACTAGACCCGTGACACACTGCTGAAAGCTGAAGAGAAAGGAGCCAGGAGAAGATACAACCTATGCATTACATAAAGAGAAACAATAACACAAATGATGGCAGACTTCTCATCTGAAACAATGGAGGCCACAAGACTGTGATGCACACCCAGATTCCCTCAGTGAAAAACTTGCTGCCCCAGCTGCGAGGAGTGCTGTTAGCAGACAGCCTTCAGTTGTCAGCCTCTTTCAGGCTTTGCCTCAGCTGTAGAGAGCTGCCTCGCTCAAGGTCATGTCCCTTCCTGGAATGCCTACAGCCAGTGACTGATCAATACAGGAGTATAAAGAACTGACCATCTTGGCGCAATACAAGACAATCCAAAGAGCCATCCCTGCTCCAGATCTCCCCCAGGGGGTCAGCTGAGGCTGCTATAGGGCGTGCATCACAGCCCAACTTTTCCTTTTCGCTACTCTTGCTTCCTTCCCCTTTCCAAGCTTTTGATACCAAGGAAACTCCTTAGTAAACAAACTGCTGGATAAACTCTATTTCAGAGTCTATCTCCCAGGGAACCCAACCCTTGACAGCAATTGAATAATGTCCTTAAGTACTGAAATAAATAAAACTGTTAACCCATAATTTTATGTGTAGCAAAGTTATCTTTCAAAAAACGAAGGCAAATAAGGATATTTTCAGATTGGGACTTCCCTGGCGGTCCAGTGATTAAGACTCTGAACTTCTAATGCAGGGGGAGTGGGTTCGATCCCTGGTTGGGGAACTAAGACCCCACGTGCCACGCGGCACAGCCAAAAAAAAAAGATATTTTCAGATAAAAGTTGAGACTATGTATCACCAGCAGACTTGTATATTTAGTATTTCTTATAGCAGTACTAAAGGGAATTTTTCAAGTGGAAGGGGAATGACATCAGATGGTAACTTGGATTCAGTGGATGCAATAAAGAGCACAGGAAATGGTAAGTATTTGGGTAAATATAAGGGTATGTACATATTTTCTTTTGTTTTCTTAACTTCTTGAAAAGTCATATGATTGCATACTGCAAATTATAACTGTGTTGTCGGGTGTATAATGTAAGTAGATGTAATAAATATGAGAAAAAATTTACAAAGTTTGGGGGAGTAGTAAATAAAATTATAGTAGAAGGTTACTATATTTTATGTAAAGTAGTACAATATAAACCCTAAGTAGACTGTGACAAGTTGAAGACGTATACTGAAATCTTTAGAGCAAGTACTAGAAATAATGTAAGATATGTAGCTAAAAAGCCATCAGAGAAATCAAAGTAGAATACTATAAAATGTTCAAATAACCCAAAAGAAGGCAGGAAAAGAGGTACAGAGGAACAGAGAATGAATTTGGCAAATAGAAAACAAACAGCAGAAAGTATATTAATGATAGTGGGTATTATGTTTCTTATGGTCAGAAAAGGGAGTTTACAAATATAAAAGCAGGAAACTAGAATGAACCAGTAGTATTGGAGTTCATGTGAATCAATGGCTTTCAATATATACATAAGTAAACACATAAATATAGATGTAATGTGTGTATGTATGTACATATATACCTGTATATATGTCCATGAATATATGTATATATGTGGATGTATATATCCGTAGACACACACACCCATATAATTTCTAGCTCTGATCACAGACAAGGCTCAAAAGCATCAACATCCTAATGGCAATGAATACATCTAAAGGCCTAATCTTGACTTCTGAAAACCATTCTCAACCAAAAGAATCAAGGCTTTTTGAATACATGACTGATCTGAGGACTGGGGTAGCGAATGTACAAAATGAGCCTGGAACATTTTGTGCCAGAAAATAGGTAAATCTCCAAAGAATGGTGGGGATCGGTCAAAGGACAGAGAATCCAGCTTGGATGGGCTCCCACTGGCAAAATCTGGGACAGTATGACATCAAAATAAATAATAGTAATGAATTAGAAGCCATTGAATAAAACAAGAATCCATGAATCCACATTTGAAATACATAAATATGTGAATGAGTTGAAAGTTAGATGAGGAACAGATATTTACATAGTCTGAAATTACCTACTCATAAAGCACTTATTCATTACAAAGGGAAAAAGTAACTTTACAGTGCAGAAGTGCGGCAGACATCATCTTAATCAAATGAGCAAAGATAGCATCACGAGTAATGGGACAAATGGAAGTCAAAACCACCTGACGGGATGCAATGAGAAAAACACACACAGCATCACTTCTGCAATCCTCCTGTCAAGGATTCATTAGCTGAATCTAACTGAGGGACGTTCTACAAAATAACTATTCTGTAATCTTCAGAATTGTCAAGGTCACGAAAATCAAGGAAAGACTGAGGAACTATTCCAGACTGAAGGACACTAAAGAGATGTGACAAACAAATGCAATGTACGTATGTGATTCTGGACTGGCTCCTTTTGCTTTAAAAGATGTTATTGGGACAATCGGTAAAATTTAAGTGGGGTAAAAGGATTAAATAGTAGTAATGTAATAATGCGAACTTGCTGATTTTGATGAAGGTGTTGTGATTATGCAGAAGAATATCCTTTTCTGTAGAAAATACTATTTGGGAGTAAAGAACATGATATTGGCAACTACTCTCAACTGGTTCAAGTGGGGGAATGTACTTTGTACTTTACGTGCAACTTTTCTTAAGTTTGAGATTGTTTCCAAAATAAATACCCACTTCTGAAAACAAAATAAAAGCTGTGAGATACCATTCTAATGGCTAAAATATATTTTAAAAAATTGATGACGGAAAATGTTGAGAGGAGGGTGTGAAGCAACCAGAGCTCTCAGAAATTGCTGAGAGTAAAATGTAAAATTATAAAATCACTTTGGAAAAGGGTTGATAATTTCTCTCCTAGGTATATACCCAAGAGAAATGAAACTGTATATCCACTCAAAGACTTGGACGTGAATATTTGTGGCAGCTCTCTTCATAATAGCCCAAATCTGGAGGAAAAAAATCTATATGTAGGAAAATGTATTAAAGATTGTGATATACAGTGTAATACTGCTCAGTAATCAAAAGGAATGTACTACTTGTACATGCAGCATTATGGGTGAATTTCACAGGCGTTATGCTGAGTGAACAAAGCTGGAATACATACGATTTGATTCCATTTATATGAGGTTTTAGAATAGACAAAACAAATCTATGGCGGAAAAATCAGAACAGTTATGTAGAGGGGCAAAAGACCTAAAATATCCAAAGCAATCTTGAAAAAGAACAACACTGGAGGTGTTCTTCAGTTGCCTAGTGATCATGGGCTGTCTTTTTGCATTTAAAAGTCAGGTATTTAGACATATGACCCAGCAATCCAACTATTGGGCATATACCCTGAGAAAACCATAATTCAAAAAGACACATGCACCTCAGTGTTCATTGCAGCACTATTTACAATAGCCAGGTCATGCAAGCAACCTAAGTGTCCATCGACAGATGAACAGGGAACTAAAATCCCTCATGCCACGTGGTACGGCCAAAAAAAAAAAAGAAAAAGAAAAAAAAAGACTAAAACGTGATCCATGAAAGAAAAAATTGATAAGTTGGACTTCATTAAAATTTTAAAAACTTCTGCAAGGGACACTGTTCAGAGAAAGAAATGGCCACAAATTGGAGAAAATCTTTGCAAAACACGTATCTGTTAAAGGACTGATATTCACAAGATATAAAGAACTTTTAAAACTCAACCATAAGAAAACAATTCAATTTGTTTTAATGGGAAAAAGATCTGAACAAACGCCTCACCAAAGAAGATATACAAGTGGCAAATAATTATATGAAAATGTGCTCAACATCATATGTGATTAAGGAATCACAGATTAAAACAACAATAAAATATCACTACGTACCTATTAGAATGGCTAAAATCCAAAACACTGACATACCAGATGCTAGTGAGGATGTGGAGAAACAGGAACTAATTCACTGTTGGTGAGAATACAAGAGAATACAGCCACTTTGGGAGACACTTTAGTAGTTTTTTTATTTGTTTGTTTTTATAAAACCAAACATAATCTTACCATATGATCCAGCAGTCATGCTCCTTGGTATTTACCCAAGTGAGTTGAAAACTTAACGTCCTCATGAAAACCTGCCCACAAATGTTTTCAGCAGCTTTATTCATAATTGTCAAAACCTGGAAGCTCTTCAGTCAGTGAATGGATAAACAGGCTGTGCTACATTCATACTATGGAATATCATTCAGTGATGAAAAGAAATGAGCTATTAAGCCAATGAAAAAACATAGAGGAAACTTAACTTCATATTGCTAAGTGAAAGAAGCCAATCATAAAACTGCACCCTGTATGATTTCAACAGTATGACATTCTGGAAAAGGCAAAATTATGGAAACAATAATAAGATCAGTGGTTTCCAGGGATTAGGGGAGGGAGAGAGGGATGAATCCGTGAAGCCCAAGGGATTTTTAGGGCAGTGAAATTATTTTGTATGATACTGTAATTGTGTATACACGTCATTATACATTTGTCAAAACCCATAGAATGTACAACACAAAGAGCTACCTAGAAGGTTAACTTCAGTTAATCATAATGTAACCATATAGGCTCATCGATTGTAACAAATGTGCCATACTAATGCAAGATGCTGATAGTAAGGAAAACTTGGTTGGAGGATTAAGGGGGGTACATGGGAACTCTGCACTGTCTGCTCAGTTTTCTGTAGCCTAAAACCGCTCTTAAAGAATAAATTCTATTAATTTAAAAACTAAAGAAAAATAGAAGAAATTTAAAAAGTCAATTCCATGAGGAAAGCATTGTAGTGAAATGTCTTTATCTTGACCAGGGTGGTGTTTACACACGTGTATACATTAATCAAAGCTCATTTAATTGTACACTTAAAATCTATACATTTAACTGCACGTAAATTTTATCTCAAAAATAAAAAATCAACTCTGTATTATCATCTGTGCTTAATTTGGCTACAGTTGACTAAATATATGATGCAATACGGGAAAGTTTAAAGGAACCAGGACTCAGCTATGAAAAAGTGTTGCTGACCTTGAAGAGTCCCCGCCGTGTTCTTGAACTTCATGAGTAGATGGAGAATGGCTCTCAAACGCGTTCCTTTGTATGGCTGGTCTTTCAGGTTGACTAACATACAGAGGGAAGAATTCTAGTTCCAGGTTTCATTTCTCTAACGGTGGCTTTTTTTGATGCCGCGTCGTATCTTTCCTTTAAGAGCTGGTCAGAAGGAAAGTGCCACCACAGGTGTGAGCCCACATGCGAAAGGGATCTTGGTAGAGAAGCGTTGTTGGGAGCTTGTTCTTGCGGGAGTTGGGAGGACTGGACAGGCAGAGAGGTTTGAGATTCACAGCATCAGGGGTGGCCGCGAGTGAACGCTAGTGAATGGGAAAGAGGCAGAGCTGACTTGACCAAAGTGAAGGCTTGTGTTCAGGCGCCACGAGGACTAAGTCCTTAAATATAAGAATGAGAAATTTGGGTTTGGTCACACCATCTAGGAAGAGTTGGGAGAAGATACATTTGTCTTTATCTCTCTCCCAAGCTCAGGGGTTCAGCGACCTCGATTTGTTTCATGGCTGTGGTGGTTATTTTTGTGTGTCAACTTGGCTAGGCTGCGGTACCCAGTTGTTTGGTCAAAAACCAGTTTAGATGTTGCTTTTTCAATATGACCAACATTTAAATCAGTAGACTTTGAGTAATGCGGATTACCCTCCATAATGGGGTTTGAGGGTGGTCATCCAATCAGATGAAGGCCTTAAGAGAAAATGACTGAGGTTCCCCAAAGAGGGAGGAATTCTATCTTCAGGATTTCTTGGGACACAAGACTGCAGCATCACCTCTTCCCTGGGTCCAGCCTGCTGGCCCACCTGCAGATTTTGGAGTTGCCGGCTCCCACAACTGCATGAGCCAATTCCTTAAAATAAATTTCTCTCTCTCTCTCTCTCCATATATATATATATGGCCTATTGGCTCTGTTTCTCTGGAGAACCCTGACTAATACAATGGCTAATAGTGCACTACCTGCTCTGAATTTCTCTTGCCTTCTTTCTGCCCTCAACCTAAATCAGCTTTCGGCTAATTCTTAATTTGTGGAGAAATAGATAATTTACACTAGAGTGTTGTTTATGTGAAATTGATAGGGCATTATATATCTTTTTAACCATATAATGTCTTCTAACCAAAAAAAAAAAAGGAGTGCTGAGAGGCTGGTGGGCTGCCGCAGACATGTGCATTTTATTATACACACATGGATGTGTGTTTTCCTTATTTTGTCTTTGGTGGAGGATCTTTCTGGATGTCAGTCTCTGCCACCTACAGATAGTGGGTGCCCACATCCACAGGCTAAGCCTTCACAGTCTCTGAGTCATAGATTTTCTCTGTCTATGGGTAATAGATTAAGAACCGGGGTCCACTAGTTCCAGGTGTAGTCTGCCGCTGTCAACCACACATCTAATGTAGTGAACTCCCTGAAAACCTGATTGCTTACAAGCCCGCCTGCTGCTTGTAGGTACAGCCCTTCCTGTTGCTCCCCATGAAATCCTAGGTTATACTGCCGGGCTTCTGTCCCGTTCCTTGTTTGCACTCTAGTAATTGGTAGCTCTGGAACCATGGCACAAACCTAGACCTACTGGGCTCTGATCCCCTGTCTAGCTTCTGCTGGCTTCTGTGCCCAGTGTGTGTGACACTGCTCCATCCACTCTAAGTCTCATTCAACCTGGATCAACTTCCCGTGGACTCTCATTTCCGGTTCATCCTGACCATGTGCATTACCACTGCTCAGTAAGCATTAAGGCTAGGCCCTTCCTTACCAGATGAGCCCTCCTGGGTGGATCCAACTTGAACTGCACCCAAGTATTTCTTGCTCCAGAGACACTGTGACATGCATCTTGGGACCCAACACTGTTCCTGGCTTGGTGTATTCTAAATCTAGTCCCACTGGCTCCAGTTTATTTCCTGGGTCCTGCTGATTAGCCTTTGGGGCCCCAATATACTTCCAATTTGGCCTATAAAGGTTATAATAGAATAGTCAAATTAGACCACGTGGTGGAAGGCAGGCAGAGAAGGATATCTTAAGTGAGAAAGTGACATGATGAAAGTGGTATTTTAGGATGATTAATCTCTTAGTGTTATGCAGGGTAGATCAGAAACTGGGGGCACTGACTAGCATGTGAATTCATTAATGGAGCTGTGTGGTGCTTAAGATCTGGCCTAGAGTGGTAGTAAATATAAGAAGTAATGAATCTAAAATATTTTATGCCATTTGCATAAAGATGTTCACTGCAGAATAATTTATAATAGCAAAAACTTGCAATGACCTAAATATCCAACAGCAGAGGGATGATTTAAATTAATTTTAGTTATAGCCCACTTAATGAAATATTATATAACTAGATAAACTTATGAAGATTATTACTCTAGATGGAAAAGTGCATATGATATAATATTGTTTTAAAAAGATATGAAATAATATGCACAGAATTATTACAAGTCTATAAATATGCATATAAAATATGTATATAAATTGTATCAAATGGTAACAGTGATTGTATAATAGAGTTGGAATTACATGTGATTTTATTTTCTCTATTTTCCAAATTTCTATAATATGGTTGTATTTGTTTTAAAGATACTGTAATTCTTACTTCCTATTTAGACTCTTTCTTTGATTTAAATGATTCTTTTGATTAATTTATTGCTGTCCCGATGTTTCCTAGGTCCTAGAATGAGCCTTGAGTGAGTATAAACATAGCCATTTTGAGAAAGTCATCATTTAACCATCAGAAGCAGGTTTGGCCCTTGATAAAAAGAAAAACAAACAAGCAACAACAGCGAAAACATCTTTTCTAGGCAGCCCAGCAAAGACTCACTGAAAACCTCCACATTGGATTTAGATGGATTCTAGCATAGCTGGGCTCCAGTGCCCTTCTGGAACACCAGGTGCCCATAATTTGTACTCACTTTGCCTTCCCTTTTGGCTGTGATGGGAACTAATGTTGAAATCAACAAGCCCTAACTGTCATCTGATTGACGTGGCCTTCAGCTGTGCTTTTTTGTCCCCCAGTACTGTCCTCTACCTTGAGGCAGTGCTAACTTAGTTGGTAAGATCATGGACTTTGAAACAAGGCCAACCTGGCTTCAAGTTCTGGGTCCTCTGCTCAGAGCTATGTGACTGGGCAAGTCACTTGATCACGCCGTGTCTCTGTTTGCCCAGGTGGTGATGTTATTCACCTTATGGGATTGGAGGATGGTTGTAACAAGGCCAAGGAAGAGCTACCGATAGAGCTGTCACTTACTGTCACCAAGTTATGCTGAGGGTAGAGGACCCCCAAGTGGATCCTCTAACCCCCATTTGGGGGAGGTCAGGGCCGGACTGTGCTCAAGGACCCTATGTCTTGTGATTTAGTCTGAAACATTGTCTGCATTAATGACTCTCCTGGGACAGTTTGGAACTCACCATCATCAGCACCCAGATATTCTTATGCAGCTACAGAATTTATTGTGGACAACAATTTTCAGAGGAGGCTTGGAAAGTGGCACTCTCTGTGCACATTAATGATGGCAAAGATGAACAAGATAAGCAAGTAGTCCAGAAACAACAGCTCTCTGAACTCATGTCCCCTGAATACTCCCTTTTGTGGTATTTATGGTTTTACTACCACCTCTTCCTGGTATCATCCAGAACCTCTGTGAGCCCAGCTCCTGGTCAATTCTGTACAGGAGCTCAAGCTGCCCAGAAACACCAGTAGGGCTCCCTCAGCATTACAAGAGACATTACAATCCAAGGCCATGGTCAATAAGCACCAGATAGCAAGGGGAATGATTCAGATGGGAGATCTCTTGGCTCTCCTTCCACCATCCTCCCCATCTGTACTTGCCAGGGAGTCTATTACAAAGTTCGGAATTACAAAGTTCATAGCTCTGATTGCCTTCCGTTTTCAGTTCCCCCTGTACATGCTATTCCATATGTTTTAGCACCTGTCCTCTATTACACACTCTAAAGACTCACCCCAGCAACCTTACATGAGGCCCAGATAAATGATTAGTGAGGTTGATGTAGCCACAGGCTTCAAGACCTGTTCCAACTCTGGTCTGGTGGGAGGGGCACAGACTGAAGGATGGCCACGGGCTACTCATACACACCAAAGAGAGCAGCTCCATCCTGCATTAAGAAAACCCAGATGGGCAGCTCTGGGCCTATCCTGCCTGGTAGGATGGACCTATTGGAGGAAATTAATCTGACCCTGTGTCCTTAAACTGGCTAGCTACCCCTAGCACACGAGTCCAATCCTCATGAATGCCTGCTCTGATAAATTGTGCACAGGCTGGGACGATTAATGTTTACTTCATGATTGCACTCTGCTTCATGAAAATATTTCTGATCCCTTTGGCTCTTGATCCCTTGCCCCTCCTCCTATTTATGGCTTTATACTTGTCCCTCCCATCTCATGCTTGATGCTGTCCTTTCAGCTGGACTTTCGATTTCTCTTCACAACAGTAACTTGCATTTACCCCTAAGATTACCTCTGCTTCCACCTCTCTGGGTCAGCACTTCTGCCTGGTCCAGCCCAGCCCCCATAATTCCTGACATTACCTCCTTATTCCCCCTGTTAATAGGAACCACATATAAGAATAATTTATCTGTCTACCGTCTAAGGACTATAGCTTCATAGCAATTTTCACCTCTTATGCCCCCAAGTCCCAATGTGGTAACACTCAGGAGAAAGGTCTATAAGGAGCAGAGTGAGAAAGCATCTAAGTGCTATAAGACTGACAGGGTGCAGCAAAAAGAGGTGTGGAGTGCTGTTCAAAGTCGAAGCTGTAAATAGTCCATTCATTAACTGGCTCACGGACTCTGATCTCTGCACTTTGTTACCTATGTTTCCTCTCTATCTGTCCCTGACTCTAACCTATCTCCTCTTGGCTGGATCCATGAACTTGCTGGCTATTCTTCTTGGCTTACCTCTTCCACTTGGCATTTCAACAACGGCCCATACCCTCACCCACTGCTTGTCCCCCACCTTGCCTATCCAGTACGGATGAATGGATGATCTGGTTTTACCCACTGCTACCCTTTCTTTTGTTTCAAGGTCTAGCTCTCATGGAATACCTCGCCAACACTGGCCAGAAGTGATGCTCCCGAACACCCCAGCTCTGTCCCTCAGGCAACTAATACTTTTGAATAGGGCTAATACCCCTTGTGGGGAACTTAGAAGAAAGGCGGTTAAGCGATAGGGAGAGGGAATGACGCAAAGAGTTAGCAAGAAGTGGAAAAGGGTGAAACTGTAAGGGAAGAACCATGGAGGGAGAGGAAGAATTGTAAAGCCATTCTGGTGATTTTGGGGTGGGGGGAAACATTTGGAAGAATGAGTATGAATGGTGAATGGAATTCTATGAAAACAAAATTAAGTGTGTGGATGTGAAAGCTGAAAATAGGAAAAGAAAATAGGTGTATTAGTCAGAGGGGAAGTGCAAGGTGGGAGTGAAAGCTGGGGAAATGGGATACAGGGCCATTCTACAGTGAAATTATAAGGTGGGCAACTAAAACAATTAGTGAAGTTCTGCCATTAAAGGGCACTGTCATAGTTCTTGTCTTCAAGAAAGGTATATTCTAAAAGATGGCTTAAATACGTACACAAATATCTACACAATAAGGTGGACTATTAACCACAACAAGAAAAGTATAAGTAAAGGGTGATGGGGATACAAAAAAAGGGTGATGGGGATGCCATGACAGTCAACACTCAGTGCTATGACTTGTGTGCAGGTCGTGCTCAACAAAACCACGTCAGGTGAGAAGTTGGCATCAGAAAGTGTATTGTCGCACGTGTGTGATTTTTAAATTGCATAACTGATACTTAATTCACTACTAGTGATTCTCAACATTGGATCACATTAGAATCACCTGGGAAGCTTTTAGAATGACAAATGTCCAGACTCCGCACTCAGATATTCTGATGTAATTGGTTTGGGATAAGGCCTGGGCATTAGTATTTTTCAAAAGCTCCCAGATGATTCTACTGAGCAGCCAGGGTTGAGAAACCTCTGGTCTAAAAGTATGTTTTTCCTTTTGAAAGGCTAAGGGGCTTAGAATCAAGGGCAGAAATGCAAATTTGGGAAGTAGGAAGTACAAATTATAGATCTAGCCCTAGTGCCCATTAATAAATCTTGGATAATTTCCTTTCTTCAATACAATAAAAAATGGTATATAAAATCAGAGTAACATATTAATTTCTGTCTCTTAGCTCTCTTAGGAATTCTGAGAACTAAATTCATGAATTCTTCAGTAGGAAATTACTATATAAATATATTTATTGCTAAAAATATTTATCAATCAAAAGAAAATAATTTTTAATTTTAAAAAATTGAGGTGTAATTGACATATATTAGTTTTGGAGTAGTATGTTATTTTTGATAACAAAACCTGTTGTGATTAGGGTCTACTCATAATAATAAATTTATGCATTTTCACATATAAAATTTCATTTGTTTCTTTTTTTTTAAAGCAGATTTATCACAATTTATTGTAAGTCCAGAAACTTTGCATATATATATATATTTTTTTTTTTTTGGCTGCGTTGGGTCTTCGTTGCTGTGTGTGGACTTTAGCTGTGGAGAGCGGGGGCTACCCTTCCTTGCCGTGCACGGGCTTTTCATTGCGGTGGCTTCTCTTGTTGAGGAGCACGGGCTCTAGGCGCACGGGCTTCAGTAGTTGCAGCACGTGGGTTCAGTAGTTGCGGCACACCAGCTCTAGAGCACAGGCTCAGTAGTTGTGGCATACGGGCTTAGTTGTTCTGCGGCATGTGGGATCTTCCTGGACCAGGGATCAAACCCGTGTCCCCTGCATTGGCAGGCGGATTCTTAACCACTGCACCACCAGGGAAGTCCCTTTATATGTCTTTTTAATCAATGTACTCATTCTATTAGGTTGGTACTATTATTACCCCTCATTTTACAGCTGAAGAAACTGACGTTCAGAAAGATAAGTCATTACAGTGGAGAGGTCCCGTCTTCTAGTCCACTAGTAGCACTGTGGCCCCTTCCTTAGTCACCTAATTTCACAGTGCGGTTGGCCAACCATGCTCTAACTCCAGCAAGCCAGGCCCAGACCCATCTATTTGTCTTCTCTGTGGCGCCATCTGCTGGAGATGGGGGCTGCTCTTGTTACCTTTCCCTAGCACTATCTCTTCCAGCAATTTCTCTTAGGGACTTCTTGCTCCAGAGTCTGTTGGCACCACTTGCCAGGGTACCTCCTCAGCTTTAACAAGGGACAGGAATAGGTGGGGACAGGGCTGTTAATTTCAAACATAACAGGGAGACTCTGGCCCGGGGCATGGGTTCCAGTCCTCTAGATTCAGACTTTGCTTCCATCTCTGCTGTCTTACCCCGGTAAGCCACAGCAATAGCCTGTGTATCCTCTCTCCAGCCATCCTGCAGTTTATTGACTCCGGGGATGCCGTCAGTTCTAAGGTGCACCATGTATCGCTAAGGAAAGGAAACATAGCCAATTACAATTGCATGATGTCATCAACTGAAGATGCATCCCTGTTTCAGAGAAGTTAAAATGTGAAAAAAAAAAGAGCATCTCAAGATGGATGAAATAGAGCATATAATCGTGTTCTGATAGATTTTTCTAACACTTGGGGGCTGTTCATAGCCAGCTTTCTCATGATCATTGCTACTGCCAACTTGCAACGTTTTGTCCCTCCTTTTGGGCGCTATGAACTGTAGCAGCTGCGGTCACAAATGGTGCCCTCCCCCCGAAACTAGTGGAGTGTGCATATTTTGGGTGTGGTGGTTAGCACGAAGAAGAGAGTGGTAGGGGTGATAAGGAATGGATACAGTTGGAGGACTATGGAATATATGAGACGATAGGAAGTTTAGGGAGTGTCTAGAAGTGTCTCTTTTTTTTTTGTAACCACTTCATGATATATTGAACCACTTCATAATATAGAAATAGTTCCATTCCCTCCCCCCCAACAAAAGCTCCTTCCTGCCCCTTTGGAGTCAATTGCCAGCCCAACCTCTGCTCCTGGCAATCACTAATCTGCCTTCGATCACTATAGTTTTAATTTTTAAAGAATTCATAAAAATGGAATCATGCAGTATATGGTATTTTGTGTTTGGAATATTTCACTTAGCACAACGTTTTGAGACTTTTTCATGTTGTTGCATGTCTCAGCTGTTCATCCTTTTTTATTGCAGAATAGTTATTATTCTTTTGAAAAGATTATACCACAATTTGTTTATTCATTTATTAGTTGATACACATTTGGGTTGTTTATCCAAGCCAATGGGGAACCATTCATTCTTTCACCATTCAATATGATATTAGCTGTAGGTTTTCTGTAAATGCTCTTTCCTAGTTTGTTGTCTTGCTGTGAGTGTTGGATTTTGTCAAATGTTTTTTCTCTGTCAGTTAAGGTAGCCATATGCTTTTTCTTCTTTAGCCTATTAATATGGTAGATTGCATTCATTGATTTTTAGATGTTGAAGGATCCTTGCATTCCACTTTATTATGGTATATAATTCTTTTTATACATTGTTGGATTCAATTTGCTAAATATTTTGCTAAATATTAAGGAATTTTGTGTCTAAGTTCATAAGAGGTATTGGTTAGTAGCTTTGTTTTTCTGTATTGTCTTTGTCTGGTTTTGGTATCAGGGGAACGCTGGCCTCATAAAATAAGTTGGGAAGTATTCCCTCCTTTTCCATTTTCTGGAAGAAATTGTCCAAAAGATGTGTTAATGCTACTTTAAATATTTGGTAATTTCTTCAATGACTCTATCAGGGCCTGGACAGTTCTGTTTCCATCCCACAAATTTTTATACCCTGCATTTTCATTTTCATTCACTTCAAAATACTTTCTAATTTCCCTTGTGATTTATTCTTTGGTCCTATGGGTTATTTTTAAGTGTGTTGTTTAGTTTCCAATATTGGAGGATTTTTCTAGATATTTTTCTGTTATGGATTTTTAATTTAATTTATTTGTTTTTGGAGAATATACATTGTATGGTTTTAATTCTTTTAAATTTACTGGGACTTGTTTAATGTCCCAGAATGTGATCTGTCTTAGTGCATGTTCCAAATGCACTTTAAAACAGTGTGTGTGCCTTCTGAAGTTTGGGTGGCGTGTTATATACATTTTAATTAAGTCAGGTTAGATGATAGTGATCTATCCTTATTGATTTTCTGTCTACTTATTCCATCAATTTACTGATAGTGGTGTGTGGAAATCTCTGCCTATAATTGTGACTTGTTTTCTTCTCCTTTCAGTTCTAATAGTTTTTGCTTCATATATTTTGACACTGTGTTATTAGGTCCATACACATTTAGGACTGTTATGTCTCTTGATACATTGACAACTTTATCATTTTGAAATATGCCTCTTTTTCCCTAGTAATATTCCTTATTCTGAAATTGACTTTCTTTGATATTAATATAGCTGCTCCCAATTTCTTTTTATTAATGGCTGCATGCATATATCATTTCCCATCCTTTTACTTTTAACTTATTTGTGTTTTTTTTAATTTAAAGTGGGATTCTTGTAGACATATGCAGTTTTTTAAAAAATCTAGTCTGATAATCTCTGCTTTTCAATTGTGCTATTTAGGCAATTTACATTTAATGCAATTATTAATTAAATAGTAAATTACCTTTCTTAAAAACATAATTAATTACTTTTCTTTTAAGAGACTAAAAAGTAGAAAAAATCTTTTATATATTATATACATGTTTAGCATGTCTACACTCTTCTTTTTCCTTTTGTATCATTTTTCTTCCATCTGAAGAACTTCCTTTAACATTTCTTATAGTGCAGTTTGCTGATTTACCCTCTCAATTTTATTTGCATAAAAAAAAATCTTTAGTTAGCCTTCATTTTTAGTATATCAATTTATTGAGTGTAGAATTCTAGATTGACGGTTTTTTCTTTCAGTACTTAAAAAAAGTCTCCTGGCTTGCATCATTTCTAATAGGAAGTCTGTAGTCAATCTTTTCTTTGTTCCTCTTTACATAATGACTTTTCTTCCATTTCTCTCTCCATTATGTTTGTCTTCCTCTACATTTTTGAGCATCTGGGGCATATTTATAATAGCTGGTTTAGAAGCTTTCCTATTTCATCATCTCTGTCATTTCTAGGTTTATTTGTATTGATGGATTTTCCTCTTGGTTGTGGATTATATTTACTGCATGCCTGAAAATTTTGTTTGCATTTCAGGACACTGGATTTTTATATTGTTAGGTGCTGGATTTTGTTGTACTCCTTCAGAAATATTGGCCTTTGACCTGACACACAGTTCAGTTAGTTGGAATCAGACTGACCCTCTTGAGGCTGGCTTTTCTGCTTTATAGGGTGAGTCAGAGCAGCCTGAAGTCTAAGATCATTTAGATCATCACTACGTAGGTGATTCCCTTCTGAAGACTCTATGCTATGCCTTGTGTATGCCTATCCCTGTGTGAGTTCTGCACATAGTGTGGCCTCTGCTTTATGGTGGTTCTTCAGCAGCCTTGGGAGTTTCATCTAAACATATGCAGATCAGGATTCAGCCAATGATTTGAAGGGCCTCCTCTGCAGATCTCTTGAGATCTCCCCCTCAGTGCTTCTCTTCTCCCTGGGATTCTGCCCTGCAAATGTAGCTTCCTTAGTCTCCCAGAACTCTTTTCGTCAAGTCAGTGAGACGACTGGGTTCTGCTTGCCTTTGTGCTGTATCCTGGAAACTACCTCCAGGTAGTAGCTCACCTCATTGGTTTCCCCGGTCTTAGAATCACAGCGCTGTGCTGCCTGTTGTCCAATGTCTGAAAAATTGTGGTTTCATCTATTTTGCCCACTTTTATAATTGTTTATGGTAGGACAGCAGTACCTTAGCTGTTAGTCCTTCAGGTTAGAAGTAACAACCCACTACACTTTTTCACCATTTTTGTGGCTATTATTGGAAAGGTATACTTCCATATGATCTTTAAGATAATTTTCTCCTCTTACAAAACCCCACTCCATAAAAAGTGTAAGTGAAACACGGAATTTATATATTACTTTTTGGAAAGCTGACATTTGCATTGAAGGTAGAAAAGCAATAGTAAGTACACTGATGCAGTGGCATGAATCAAAGTGGTGGCTCTAAACTATACCGTTAGACAGATTCTTCATTTTCATGCACTTACATACACAAAAGCCAGCTTCACTTAAAAAGTTCTTAATAAAGCAGTAAAAATGATTGATTTTATCAACTCTTGCCACATGGGTAGGCATCTTTTTAATATTCTGTGTGATGAAACAGGAAGTACTCATAAAGCACTTCTGCTGCATACTGAAGCCTGATGGTCAGCTTTAGGAAAAGCATGTGTGATGTTTGAACTGCAAGCTGAACTAGCTTCTTTTTTTTTTTTTTTTTTGTGGGATACTACTTTTACTTAAAAGAATAACCAATAGACAGAATATGGTTATTCAGACTTGGGTATTGGGAGACATTTTCTTGCAAAAGAACAAAGTGAGCCTGCCACTTAAAGGAAGCAACTGACAATATTTGTTGCTAATGATAAAATATGAGATTTCAGTAAAAACTAGCATTTTACAATTAGCAAATTGTATCTGACAACATGAGCTTAATATCTCCCCTATAATTAAAAGGCTTTTAAAAATTTTTTATTACAGTGTAGTTGATTTACAATGTTGTGTTAATTTTTGCTGTACAGCAAAGTGACTCAGTTATACATATATGTATTCTTTTTCGTATTCTTTTCCATTGTGGTTTATCACAGGGTATTGAATAGCGTTCCCTGTGCTATACAGTAGGACCTTGTTGTTTATCCATCCTATATATAATAGTTTGCATCTACTAATCCCAAACTCCCAATCCTTCCCTCCCCCAGCCCTTGGCAATCACAAGTCTGTTTTCTATGTCTGTGAGTCTGTTTCTGTTTCATGGATACGTTCATCTGTGTCGTATTTTAGATTCCACATATAAGTGATATCATATTGTATTTGTCTTTCTTTTACTGACTTACCTCCCTTAGTATGATAATCTCTAGATTATCTAGGTCCATCCATGGTGCTGCAAATGGCATTATTTCATTCTTTTTAATGGCTGAGTAGTATTCCATTGTGTGTGTGTGTATATAAATATATATATATCAATCTATGTCTATGTCTATGTCTACATCTATACCACATCTTCTTTATCCATTCATCTGTTGATGGAAATTTAGGTTTTTTCTATGTCTTGGCTATTGTGCGTAGTGCCACTATGAACACTGGGGTGCATGTATCTTTTTGAATTATAGTTTTGTCTGGATATATGCCCAGGAGTGGGATTGCTGGATCATATGGCAACTCTATTTTTAGTTTTTTGAGGAACCTCCATTCTGTTCCATAGTGGCTGCACCAATTTACATTCCTACCAACAATAAAAGGCTTTTCTAAGGAGATGGAAGGGGTGATATTAATAAATGTGATTTAAAAAATATTATGTGATATAGTATGTCAATGTTTGGAAGACCTTCATAAATCAGTGAACTAATATTTTCCAAATGACCAATGCATGATGTTACAAAATCATGCACAAGTAAAAGATACATTTAAAGTTCAAGATACACCTGAAACTAACACAACATTGTAAATCAACTATACTCCAATAAAAAATTTTAAAAAATAATAAATAAAGTTCAAGATAGACTGATGGATTTTAATGTAACAGAGTAGGAAAAGTTTATCGATATGATTTCAGATTCCACACTGCAACTAACTTTTACAAAACTACCATTTGTCATGTTTGGGTATAGTATCAAAGAAGAAAGCCCACAATTATCTGATTAAGATATTCCTCTTTTCCAGCTACATAGCTGTGTGAAGCTAGATTTTTTTCACATACTTTAAACTTTATTTTTTTTTGGCCACGCCGTGAGGCTTGTGGGATCTTAGTTCCCCGACTAGGGATCGAACCCGTGCCCCCTGCAGTAGAAGTGTGGAATCCTAACCACTGGACCGCCAGGGAATTCCCTTTTTCACATACTTTAAACAAAATAACATATTACAGCAGATTGAATTCAGAAGCAGATGTGAGAATCTGGATTTCTTTTATTTAGGCTAGACATTAAATAGATTTGCAATAATGTAAATGAGTACCACTCTTCTCCCTAAATTTTTTGAAAAAGTCATGTTTCCACAAAAATATGTTATTTCTATTAAGTTGTAATGTGTTTGCTATTGTTATTTTAAAATGAATTAATAATTTAAGATATTTTGTTTTAATTTTTAGTATGATAAATATTGATGGTTATAATTCACATAAACAAAGCCTTTCTGAAATCTCTAAGAATTTTTATGAATAGAAAGAGGTTCTGAGCCCAGAAAGTTTGGGTTATCTGTTCTTTAAAGATTACGTGGATCTCAGCAGTGAAAACATCTGAATCTGGTGCCTTTTAAAATGGGAGATCTACAATCACCTTTTCTTTCTTGCTGCTGTTATTGCTTATTTCAGTTTTCTACCTTTTGTTGAACAATTTTGGTACCTTAAATTTCTGTTAGGAAATCATTCATATGTTTTGGGTTTTCAAATTTATTTCCATTGAGTTGCAGGTAGGATTTCTCATATTTCCTTAAATGCTTTTTGTATCCTTGGTTATTTTTCCACTCTTATTCCTAACCTTGATTTTTTTTCTCCTGACTCACTCTTTTTTTTTTTTTTCACACACACTGTATTTTATTTTTACAAGAGATAAATAGACTGACACCAAGCATTGTACATGGATGACCACAACAAAAGCAACAATGATTGCAATTACCAAACATGAAACACACTCATACTATGTCATAATATTGACATTCAGTCCAGTAATCCTCCACTGCAACAGCTCCTTTACTTTGCAGTGAAAATTGATTTGTATATTCTTTGCCTCTGAGTTCTTGTGGGATTTTTTCTTTTTTTAAATTCAACCAGAAAGTCACAAAAATTATACGCATCCTCATCAGTTCACTCAGTCCCATGTAATTAATTTTTTTTTTTTCATCTTGATCTTTTGTTAGCACTTTTATGAGCTCATCAGTTTTTCATTAGAGTTCTGAAAATGCTTATTCATTCAGTTCAGCAGTACAGTCAGGTACCAGAAACATGTACTTGTCAGAGTCTTTTCCATGAATTTCCTGAAGATGAAACCCTTTTATAGGAACATATTTACAAAAGCATCAGAGTACACCCAGAACTGTCTGTAAATGACAAAAGACTTAAAAATGACCACGGTTAAAGATTTGATGAAAGTTCATAATAATGCAGTTGACAAGAAAATTAGTTATTTCTGAGATATACATTTTAAAGGAATAACTAGGATTATGACTTATAACATTATACCAGAACATATAAGATTTTTAGAAATTTCATGTAATGTCTGAAACATTTATATTAACATATTTCCATACAAATAACCCAATGAAAGTTTAGTATTAGTTGTCTTGTTTGTTTGTTTATACTGCAGGTTCTTATTAGTCATCAATTTTATACACATCAGTGTATACATGTCAATCCCAATCGCCCAATTCAGCACACCACTATCCCCACCCCACCGCAGTTTTCCCCCCTTGGTGTCCATATGTCTGTTCTCTACATCTGTGTCTCAACTTCTGCCCTGCAAACCGGCTCATCTGTACCATTTTTCTAGGTTCCACATACACGCGTTAATATACAATATTTGTTTTTTTCTTTCTGACTTACTTCACTCTGTATGACAGTCTCTAGATTCATCCACGTCTCAACAAATGACTCAATTTCGTTCCTTTTTATGGCTGAGTAATATTCCATTGTATATATGTACCACAACTTCTTTATCCATTCGTCTGTTGATGGGCATTTAGGTTGCTTCCATGACCTGGCTATTGTAAATAGTGCTGCAATGAACATTCGGGTGCATGTGTCTTTTTGAATTACAGTTTTCTCTGGGTATATGCCCAGTAGTGGGATTGCTGGGTCATATGGTAATTCTATTTTTAGTTTTTTAAGGAACCTCCATATTGTTCTCCATAGTGGCTGTATCAATTTACATTCCCACCAACAGTGCAAGAGGGTTCCCTTTTCTCCACACCCTCTCCAGCATTTGTTGTTTGTAGATTTTCTGATGATGCCCATTCTAATTGGTGTGAGGTGATACCTCATTGTAGTTTTGATTTGCATTTCTCTAATAATTAGTGATGTTGAGCATCTTTTCATGTGCTTCTTGGCCGTCTGTATGTCTTCTTTGGAGAAATGTCTATTTAGGTCTTCTGCCCATTTTTGGATTGGGGTGTTTGTTTCTTTAATATTGAGCTGAATGAGCTGTTTATATATTTTGGAGATTAATCCTTTGTCCGTTGATTCGTTTGCAAATATTTTCTCCCATTCTGAGGGTTGTCTTTGCGTCTTGTTTATGGTTTCCTTTGCTGTGCAAAAGCTTTGAAGTTTCATTAGGTCCCATTTGTTTATTTTTGTTTTTATTTCCATTACTCTAGGAGGTGGATCAAAAAAGATCTTGCTGTGATTTATGTCAAAGAGTGTTCTTCCTATGTTTTCCTCTAAGAGTTTTATAGTGTCCAGTCTTACATTTAGGTCTGTAATCCATTTTGAGTTTATTTTTGTGTATGGTGTTAGGGAGTATTCTAATTTCATTCTTTTACATGTAGCTGTCCAGTTTTCCCAGCACCACTTATTGAAGAGACTGTCTTTTCTCCATCGTATATCTTTGCCTCCTTTGTCATAGATTAGTTGACCATAGGTGCGTGGGTTTATCTCTGGGCTTTCTATCTTGTTCCATTGATCTATGTTTCTGTTTTTGTGCCAGTACCATATTGTCTTGATTACTGTAGCTTTGTAGTATAGTTTGAAGTCAGGGAGTCTGATTCCTCCAGCTCCGTTTTTTTCCCTCAAGACTGCTTTGGCTATTCGGGGTCTTTTGTGTCTCCATACAAATTTTAAGATGATTTTTTCTAGCTCCGTAAAAAATGCCATTGGTAATTTGATAGGGATTGCATTGAATCTGTAGATTGCTTTGGGTAGTATAGTCATTTTCACAATGTTGATTCTTCCAATCCAAGAACATGGTATATCTCTCCATCTGTTGGTATCATCTTTAATTTCTTTCATCAGTGTCTTATAGTTTTCTGCATACAGGTCTTTTGTCTCCTTAGGTAGGTTTATTCCTAGGTATTTTATTCTTTTTGTTGCAATGGTAAATGGGAGTGTTTCCATAATTTCTCTTTCAGATTTTTCATCATTAGTGTATAGGAATGCAAGAGATTTCTGTGCATTAATTTTGTATCCTGCAACTTTACCATATTCATTAATTAGCTCTAGCAGTTTTCTGGTGGCAGTTTTAGGATTCTCTATGTATAGTATCATGTCATCTGCAAACAGTGACAGTTTTACTTCTTCTTTTCCAATTTGTATTCCTTTTATTTCTTTTTCTTCTCTGATTGCTGTGGCTAGGACTTCCAGAACTATGTTGAATAATAGTGGTGAGAGTGGACATCCTTGTCTCGTTCCTGATCTTCGAGGAAATGCTTTCAGTTTTTCACTGTTGAGAATGATGTTTGCTGTGGGTTTGTCATATATGGCCTTTATTATGTTGAGGTAGGTTCCCTCTATGCCTACTTTCTGGAGAGTTTTTATCATAAATGGGTGTTGAATTTTGTTAAAAGCTTTTTCTGCATCTATTGAGATGATCATATGGTTTTTATTCTTCAATTTGTTAATATGGTGTATCACATTGATTGATTTGCATATATTGAAGAATCCTTGCATCCCTGGGATAAATCCCACTTGATCGTGGTGTATGATCCTTTTAATGTGTTGTTGGATTCTGTTTGCTAGTATTTTGTTGAGGATTTTTGCATCTATATTCATCAGTGATATTGGTCTGTAATTTTCTTTTTTTGTAGTGTCTTTGTCTGGTTTTGGTATCAGGGTGATGGTGGCCTCATAGAATGAGTTTGGGAGTGTTCCTTCCTCTGCAATTTTTTGGAAGAGTTTGAGAAGGATAGGTGTTAGCTCTTCTCTAAATGTTTGATAGAATTCACCTGTGAAGCCATCTGGTCCTGGACTTTTGTTTGTTGGAAGATTTTTAATCACAGTTTCAATTTCATTACTTGTGATTGGTCTGTTCATATTTTCTGCTTCTTCCTGGTTCAGTCTTGGAAGGTTATACCTTTCTGAGAATTTGTCCATTTCTTCCAGGTTGTCCATTTTATTGGCATAAAGTTGCTTGTAGTAGTCTCTTAGGATGCTTTGTATTTCTGTGGTGTCTGTTGTAACTTCTCCTTTTTCATTTCTGATTTTATTGATTTGAGTCCTCTCCCTCTTTTTCTTGATGAGTCTGGCTAATGGCTTATCAATTTTGTTTATCTTCTCAAAGAACCAGCTTTTAGTTTTATTGATCTTTGCTATTGTTTTCTTTGTTTCTATTTCATTTATTTCTGCTCTGATCTTTATGATTTCTTTCCTTCTGCTAACTTTGGGTTTTGTTTGTTCTTCTTTCTCTAGTTTCTTTAGGTGTAAGGTTAGATTGTTTACTTGAGATTTTTCTTGTTTCTTTAGGTAGGCTTGTATAGCTATAAACTTCCCTCTTAGAACTGCTTTTGCAGCATCCCATAGGTTTTGGGTTGTCGTGTTTTCATTGTCATTTGTCTCTAGGTATTTTTTGATTTCCTCTTTGATTTCTTCAGTAATCTCTTGGTTATTTAGTAACGTATTGTTTAGCCTCCATGTGTTTGTGTTTTTTATGCTTTTTCCCCTGTAATTCATTTCTAATCTCATAGCGTTGTGGTCAGAAAAGATGCTTGATATGATTTCAATTTTCTTAAATTTACTGAGGCTTGATTTGTGACCCAAGATGTGATCTATCCTGGAGAATGTTCCGTGCGCACTTGAGAAGAACGTGTAATCTGCTGTTTTTGGATGGAATGTCCTATAAATATCAATTAAATCTATCTGGTCTATTGTGTCATTTAAAGCTTCTGTTTCCTTATTTATTTTCATTTTGGATGATCTGTCCATTGGTGTAAGTGAGGTGTTAAAGTCCCCCACTATTATTGTGTTACTATCAATTTCCTCTTTTATAGCTGTTAGCAATTGCCTTATGTAATGAGGTGCTCCTATGTTGGGTGCATATATATTTATAATTGTTATATCTTCTTCTTGGATTGATCCCTTGATCATTATGTAGTGTCCTTCCTTGTCTCTTGTAACATTCTTTATTTTAAAGTCTATTTTATCTGATATGAGTATAGCTACTCCAGCTTTCTTTTGATTTCCATTTGCATGGAATATCTTTTTCCATCCCCTCACTTTCAGTCTGTATGTGTCCCTAGGTCTAAAGTGGGTCTCTTGTAGACAGCATATATATGGGTCTTGTTTTTGTATCCATTCAGCAAGCCTGTGTCTTTTGGCTGGAGCATTTAATCCATTCACGTTTAAGGTAATTATCGATATGTATGTTCCTATGACCATTTTCTTAATTGTTTTGGGTTTGTTTCTGTAGGTCCTTTTCTTCTCTTGTGTTTCCCACTTAGAGAAGTTCCTTTAACATTTGTTGTAGAGCTGGTTTGGTGGTGCTGAATTCTCTTAGCTTTTGCTTGTCTGTAAAGCTTTTGATTTCTCCATCAAATCTAAATGAGATCCTTGCCGGGTAGAGTAATCTTGGTTGTAGGTTCTTCCCTTTCATCACTTGAAGTATATCATGCCACTCCCTTCTGGCTTGTAGAGTTTCTGCTGACAAATCAGCTGTTAACCTTATGGGAGTTCCCTTGTATGTTATTTGTCGTTTTTCCCTTGCTGCTTTCAATAATTTTTCTTTGTCTTTAATTTTTGCCACTTTGATTACTATGTGTCTCGGCGTGCTTCTCCTTGGGTTTATCCTGTATGGGACTCTCTGCGCTTCCTGGACTTGGGTGGCTATTTCCTTTCCCATGTTAGGGAAGTTTTCGACTATAATCTCTTCAAATATTTTCTCTGGTCCTTTCTCTCTCTCTTCTCCTTCTGGGACCCCTATAATGCGAATGTTGTTGCGTTTAATGTTGTCCCAGAGGTCTCTTAGGCTGTCTTCATTTCTTTTCATTCTTTTTTCTTTAGTCTGTTCCGCAGCAGTGAATTCCACCATTCTGTCTTCCAGGTCACTTATCTGTTCTTCTGCCTCAGTTATTCCACTATTGATTCCTTCTAGTGTAGTTTTCATTTCAGTTATTGTATTGGTCATCTCTGTTTGTTTGTTCTTTAATTCTTCTAGGTCTTTGTTAATCATTTCTTGCATCTTCTCAATCTTTGCCTCCATTCTTATTCCAAGGTCCTGGATCATCTTCACTATCATTATTCTGAATTCTTTTTCTGGAAGGTTGCCTATCTCCACTTCATTTAGTTGTTTTTCTGGGGTTTTTTCTTGTTCCTTCATCTGGTATATAGCCCTCTGCCTTTTCATCTTGTCTATCTTTCTGTAAATGTGGTTTCTGTTCCACAGGCTGCAGGACTGTAGTTTTTCTTGCTTCTGCTGTCTGCCCTCTGGTGGTTGAGGCTATCTAAGAGGCTTGATGGGAGGCTCTGGAGGTGGGTAGAGCTGACTGTTGCTGTGGCGGTCAGAGCTCTGTCTCTCCTGACTCACTCTTTTAATTAATTAATTATTTAAAAAATTTTAATCAATTTATTATTTATTTAAAAACATTGAAGTATAATTGATTTACAATACTATGTTAGTTTCAGGCATACAACATAGTGATTCAATATTTTTATAGATTATACTCCATTTAAAGTTACTATAAAATATCGGCTATATTCCCTATGCTGTACAATATATCCTTGTAACTTTTTTATTTTATACCTTTTAGTTTGTACCTCTTAATCCCCTTCCCCATCTTGGCCCTCCCCCTTTCCCTCTCTCCACTGGTTTGTTCTCTGTGTCTGTGAGTCTATTCCTGCTTTGTTATATTCATTTGTTTGTTTTATTTTTCAGATTCCGCATATAAGTGAAAACATACAGTGTTTGTCTTTCTCTGTCTTATTTCATTAAGCACAATACCCTTTACGTCCATCCATGCTGTTGCAAATGGCACTGGACTCACTCTTTATTTCATTCATTTTACATACCCCACTAATAAAACAGTATGAAAGCTTTGGGACAAAGAGGATAGAAGGGATGACCAGAGTAGACAACAAGTGTCAAGGAAGAAGGAAAGGGGACTGATGTGGTATATGGTCTGTCCCTCTCATCTGATCACTGGGAAAGTCCAAGAGAAAAAGATGTCAGTGGGGATTGTCCGCTGGTCTCTCAACCAGGGTCACTGCTGTTTACAAACCTACCAGGATCAAGCTCTGCTTCTCAACTTTGAGCATCCTTAAATTCAGTTTCGCTAGTGTCACCAGCTCTGGAGTAACTGGCTAACGTTATTCACAAAAATGACTGATGTAAAAACTAGCATGCCAACTTAATAGTCTCCTGACAACTGAACCACGGTACCTGTGTCTACCGGCCAAAGCATTTCTTCTCTTTGCAGGCGCGTGTTTGTGGTTTCCTAGAGACTGCTCTTGGAGATGCATTTGTAAGGAAGTGAGGAAGGCAGGATTTGGCAGAGGGAGAAGCGTCCAGCTTTGACACTGCAAGGAAGTGTCAGCTGAGATCTGCTGTGGTCCTTGGGGAGCTGGGAGCTAAAATGACCCTTTAGGGTTGCCCTAAGTTGAGGCAATGGGGCTGGGCCTTGAAATCTCCAGTTGGTCCCTGGTAGTGGGCGCCCCCTGGGAGGGGCTGTAACCTTGGCTGAGGCAGGTCCCTGCACCCTGGGTCTGTACCCGTGAGGGAGGCAGCTGTGTGTCCCCAGCTCCTGGCAGATGGGGGATGGGTGCCTTGGCCCTGAACAGAGTGTCTGTGCAGAGTCCCACAGCACTCACTACAAACATGTTTGTTGTGAAATGCATCCTGAATTCAGAAACAGTAAAATGTGAAAGAAGTATACCTTAAAAAGGTAAATTCAGTAGTGTTTTTGGTATGGAGGTGGAAGCTAGACTCCTGGAAGACCAAAGTAGAGAATTGGAAATCCAGAGGCTTTGTCTCCATTGTCTGTCTGTCATGAGTCTTCTTGCAAACCTGTTTTACTTTTTTTCCTTGATATTCAAACTTTCTCTGCTGAATAGTTTAGCAAAGCCCACATGGCAAGTGGGTAATCACCAGTGCTGTGCTGGTAAATGTTTAAAAACTGGCCCCTGAAGGAAAAGAAGTGTGCACAGATATTCATATAATTTTTACTGATGTAAAGGATATGGAAGACAATTTATAGGCAGTAATGAATGATACTATACTCTTTATTGTAAATTCCATATAGCCAATTGATTCTCACAGAATGCTTTCATTGATTTTTGTAGAACTCTTGTGTTCCCAGCCAACCTATAGTAATAATTGATGAATGCGTCCAGCTTTGTCATGAACCCTTACTTAAATTAATGAAGAAAACAAAAGTGAAACAACAAAGATGCACCTCAGAACTTCACATGTTTGTCAGTGATGTAAGAGACTTTGTTGAATCACATAATAGTTTTCAAATCGTGGAAGAATATCTCCTCAAATCTTTGTCCTCTTTACTATGTAATGGCTATAGACGCGATGCTTTAAATTTCATTTGCATCAGTGGTTCTCAACTGGAGAGAGATTTTGCCTGTCAGGGGACATTTGGCAGTGTCCAGAGACATTTTTGGTTGTCACAACTATAGAAGGGGTGTTACCGGCATCTACTGGGTAGGGTTAGCAACATTTCTCCTCCAGGAAAGAATTATCTGGCCCAAGGTTGAGAAACATTTATTAACATTTTTAACGTTTTCCCCATAACTTTTTAAAGCTTAGACAATCAAAAAAACAATAAATCAAGTCCAGATTGGTAGCATTTGCCAATTTCTGTGGTGTAAATATTCCCATTATGGCTAATTTCAAGCTACCAACATGAGGTCCTCAACTGTGGCATCAGGGAAAGACAGGCAGTTAGTTCAACGTTATATTATATTTCTACCACAACGGTGCAACAGTCATAACTAACTCCAAGAGCATAAATAATAGTAAAATGGCGGTAATATAATTAGTAAGTAATAGGCTCTTTGTATTTATTACCATTGTTTATAACATAATATATTTAATTGTTAATAAACATTTAACTTTTAACCATGGCTATGCTTAACAGCTGACTCCAAAATTCGTAAAAATTGAGCAGGGAGCTCTTGCAGGTCCGAATGGCCTGGTCTGGCTCAAGCATATGCCACTGGAACGGTTTCCACCACCCTCCAGGTCACAACTTCTGCACTCGCAAAGACTGACTCAATTCCAATGTCAATTTTCTAGGGCACAGACTCTGGCCCAGATGAGGTCAGCTACCAGCCCACGGTGTGACCACACAAAAGCAGGCCTGTGAATATGGCTGGATCCAAATGCAGCCTGCATCTTCTATTTAGGAAATTTGTAGAAGCACCACTGTGAGTGGGCAGGCAGCCTGAGAGGCCCCATAACAGTACCGCAGACACTGACACAGCTTCCTCCCCCGTCCTGTTTATCAGGACTTCGTGCAAACCGACGTTCTGACTCATCTGCCCCCCGAGATTCCAACATAATATATTAGATCAGCGGTTCTCAAAGTGTGGTCCCTGGATCCACAGCAAACGCCTCACTTGGGAACTTGTTCAAAAAGCAAATTCTTGGGCTCCTCCACAGACCTTTTCTGGGGGATGGAGACCCCCAGACCGGGTTTCAAAAACTCCTCTGGGTTATTCGGAGGCATGTTGAAGATGGAGGGCTACTGTATGAGATTTAAAAAAAAAAATTTTTTTCTTTTCGTTTGTTTGTGGCCACACCGCTTGGCTTGCAGGATCTTAGTTCCATGACCAGGGGTTGAACCCTGGCCCTGGCAGTGAAAGTGCCGAGTCCTAACCACTGGACCACCAGGGTACTCCCTATATGTGATTGTATAGCTTTCAAAAAAGAAGTTACATTCTATCCTTTAGGACAGCAACAAAACAAACCCAGATGGTCCTGAGTAAATTTGGTATTTCCTCCATTCTCCAGAAATGACAGATACTCTCTTAGGATGGGTTACTTCAACAGAAGAATAATCTCATCCATCATATATATATTGATTTTTACTATTTCTTCTTTTAATTCCTGTGAATACTTTAAATAGCCCCATACATGCTACTAAATTGTATTTATCTTATATGATTTAACTTTTAGCTGGTAACATCCTCAAGGGTAGGGATTATGTATTGTATTTGGTTTAAGCCACAGAACTTAATATACTACAGAGCTCACAGAAGACATTTAAGTATTGATTGAATAAGTATGATGGTTAAAAAAAATTCTCTTTTTTTGGTCTGAGCCTTTGTTTTCTTTTTACTGGCATTATTTAAAATTTATCATACATAATTTCTAAAGTAGTAGTGCTGAAATTTTATAAAGAATTTCAATAATAATTAAATAAAACAGAAAATGACTGCTCTCTGGATTTCTTTTTCCAAGTTATGGAATTTGTACAATTATAGTATAAAGAAGAAGAATCACCAGGGGTTCCATTGACAGGTAACAATCTGATATTTGGATATGTTTCCTTCCAATCATTTTTCTAGGTTTATATGTTTTTCTTACCAAATAGAGACTATATGCTATTTTTCTAGTTTCGTTATCCTACTTTTTTATTAAACATTATGTCATGAGCATTCTCATATCACTGAATTTTTTTGGAACATATTATTCAATTGTACGTTTGAACTATGACTTATCTAACCATTCCCCCATTTACGATATTTGGATTGTTTCCAACATTTCCCTTTTTACATAACTGTTGTGATGGAAGGGGATGCATATTTGAAAAACAAATAGGAGTCCTTAGAATCAGGATTGAGTGTTTCTAAGCTCACCTGGTCATCTTTTTTCCCCTTTTATATTGAAAAGCTTCCTTATCAGTTTGCTTGTTCAAGCACACATCTCTCCTATTCTTCCATTTCAGGCCCTTATCAGGATTTAATGCGCATGTTTACATAAACATCAAAATCAATGAACGTCTGAAATTTAAAGGGAGTCTTTTTACAGAAGCACTATCTTCCCTGGTTTACACGAATTATCTCCCATCCGGCCAGGTGTTCCTTCTTCTCTGTAAACTTCCATTACTGTTACAATCACCTGCATCAACTCTTCAGGTTTTTTCGTCATAATTTCTAAACCCTAAATCAGGAAAAAGCTAATAAATTATTATTTGCTTATTGAATTATAGGTGACTCATGAAACAGAAATCCATGTAAGAATGTTACCGTGTTTATTATTTCAAGGAGTTTTTTTTTTTTTTTGGTAAAAGCTTTCAAAAGCCCTAAAAATTAGCAAAGCATCTTAGCTCAGAGTGAATTAACTTCCTATATCAATTTATTTCTGGCAAAAGTCAGATATCTTTCAGATGAAATATAACCCAACACACACGTATACAATAAAAATACTTTGTAAATCGAAACAAACAATTCTCTATCTTTTATTTTGCTAAACCATCTCACCCATTACGAACCGACTGAACTGAATAATATTTCTTTCCTTTTTGGGTGGGGAAAAGTAATGTCAAATAATGTTCAGTAATGACTTAACTAGAAATTTTAAAACAGCTTCAATGGCATAGAACCAAAAATAAATGCATTGTAAACAGTTTTTAGGTCTTTTTTAAAAATAAATTTATTTATTTATTTGTTTGTTTATTTTTGGGTGCGTTGGGTCTTCGCTGCTGCGCACGGGCTTTCTCTAGTTGCAGCGAGCGGGGGCTACTCTTCTTTTTGCTGCGCCGGCTTCTCATTGCGGTGGCTTCTCTTGTTGCGGAGCACGGGCTGTAGGCGCGCGGGCTTCAGTAGTTGTGGCTCACAGGCTCTAGAGCGCAGGCTCAGTAGTTGTGGCGCACAGGGTTTGTTGTTCCGCAGCATGTGTGATCTTCCCCGACTAGGGCTTGAACTGCTGTCCGCTGCATTGGCAGGCGGATTCTTAACCACTGCACCACTCGGGAAGCCCTAGTTTTTAGGTCTTTTAAAAATTAAAATCTCTGATATAATTTTTTCACCAATTTAATTTTTCTTCTTGGGTTGGACTTAAAAATGAAAATCTCTGATTACATCTCCAATCATCTCACTGAAAATCTTGATTGCTGAACACGTGACCAAAGAGATTATCTCAGATTCCTGGGGTAAATTATCACCAAGATATGTAAGCAATCTAGAACTCAGGGAGGAGAGACAACTCTACCTCTGAAATGACTTAAGTGGATGTAATTGCCTAAGTTTACTGGAAGTTTCACAGGCTAGCAATGAACACTATACTTTTGAGCTAGTATTATTGTCCAGGGTTTTCTCACTCCAGCACATTGATTTTGGCAAGCAGGTAACTTCAGGAACTCCGACGTGAACTTCTCATATAATAAGTAAAGATCTGGCGTTAATGAACATAATTGAGGTGTTTTGCTAAGGAGCTTTTGCACCTGAACTAGCAGGTACAAGCAGGTATAATAACTTTTTCTCCTTTTAAAATTGAAGTATAGTTGACATAGGTATATAACTTATTAAACAATGCAGCATCGATTTAGAAGACTCGTGTTTCAGCCCACGTTTGTTCATGCATCCATGGATGGGAAACTACAAGCGCACTGCCGGAGGTTGCCGCCAGGGGCGCTAACCCTCAGCGGCTTCGTCAACAACAGGCGCCCTGGAGCGCTCTTTCCTCTCGCTCACCTCAGCTTCCGCCGGAAGCGGCTCTGTCAGTTGTTGCCCTTAGGTTTTTGGGCTCGGTATGTGTGGTGCGTTCGCGGCTGCTGGCTGGATGAAAAGGCTTGGTCCAGGGAGCCGGAGAGAGAAGAAGAAAACTCGAGCTCCAACCCGGGCAGCGAGATGGACGTTCTGAAATCGGAGATCCTCCGGAAGCGGCAGCTGGTGGAGGACAGGAACCTGTTGGTGGTGAGGATCCTTGGGGTCGTGGGGCGTTGGCGACGGAGGAGCTGAGCGTTTGCGTGGGGGAGGGGAGTCTGGGGCAGGGGAACGGTACTGAAAGGGTCCTTGCCGGATGGGGTTTAGCCAGAGCCCCGCCGCTACCCCGGAGCGGCTCCCTCTAGACCGCTGTGCCTTTGGCAGTCACTTGGGAGCCTTTGGGATGGAGGTGTGGGAATTGCAGGAAACCCCGAGATTTTGGCGATTTCTCCTACCCGCCGCCCCACCTGTTCCTTATCCCTGTTCCCATCTGCCGGTATTCTTCGGACGTGCCCCAGTTTTTCTGGCCGTTCACTTCTGTCGTTTTAGGAAGGGTTTGTGCTTTATGTATACTTCCTGTTTTGTCACGCAGGATATTACAAAGATGTGGTCCAGGACCAAGACTTAATAAAGTTAATAATTTTACTACTTCATCAAGGAGATAGTTAAGTGAAACTGCCCCCCCTCCCCCATTAGTGCTGAGCATTGAAGAATCAGTGACAGCTGGTAGTTTAGTGCCATTGTCTTGATTCTTGTGAAGGCTTCAGGAGACTTACCATTGCTTTTCACCCTTCGTATAAATGGGAACAGAGTGAACAGGCAAATAATACCTTAGTACTGAAAATAGTTCTGACCTCACGGACCCTCTCAGAGAGTCTCAAGGACTCCAGGGGTCTTGTGGACCACACTTGGAGAACAGTCTGACTTAGGTCTTTGGATGTAGTGTATGATTGATGTTTATGATGTAGTGCAAGTAAGTTGGGATTGTTAGCTTGGCAGATGGCAGCTTTCATAATCATTGAAACTTTAAAAACAATTAACAAAGTGGAGTTAATTAAATAGAATGTTATTTAGCAAATGCGCGGGGAGCGGGGAGAGAGCTTGTCTGTAGTTGTAACTTTATATTTTCATCTGTAACTCAGGGGCCTTTTTCTTTTGATGAGTGGTTTCGGAGTATTTGAAAAAGCTAATTTAGATGCTGAAATGCATAGTGGGTGTTAGAGCCAGGTGTTGAAATTTAAAGTGCTTTTGAGGGAAAATTGAATCACGAAAAGCTCAGCTCACTCTCAGGGCTTACAGTGTTGTGTTTGCATAATCAGGTTCTTTGTCATGGAAATAGACCAGCCTTTAAAAATGATCAGTTACAAAAACACTGATTCTACATAATTGTTCTTAATTTATCATCACATATAAACTTTTTCTGGGATGGCTTTCATTTTGTAATTTGATAGTTGATTTAATTACTCAGATAACCCTGGCCAGAAGGTAAGATTGATTTCCCAATTAATACCAGCAAAGGAAATACATGAAATGGGGATTAAAATACTGAAAGTCATAGTTCTGCTAATATTAATAGTAATCTGCAAAGCATTATGCAGAATGCTTCATATCTCATACCTCATATAATTTGTACAGCAGTCCCATAAAATTACTGCTACTCCCATTTATAGATGAGGAAATTGAAGCTAAAAGAAGTTAGATTGATTTACAGAATCGCACAGCTAGCAAGAGACAGAGCCTGAATTTGAATCCATCTCTCCCACTCTAAAGCTTGCTCTCTTCACCACTACAGACAGGCTGTTTATTTATCTCCACCCTGTGAACATAGAACTAGTTTTGATAGGGCTGATCTAAGAATTAAATTACTTAAAATTAAATTAACATATGTGAAAAACACCCTAGTATGCTTTCTCATTTGAGCTTTACAACAGCTCTGCTTGGTGCATAGGGCAGTTAGGATGCTCTTTCCACAGATGACGAAGCCGAGACTTCATCGTGCCCATGAGGGTTGCATCATTTTCTCCTAGCCCTGTGGCAGGGCGGGGTGGATCTCAGGTCCCCACCTGTGGGTGAGTGCGCCTGCATAACATAGGGCCGCACGTGTAACTGGACAACTTTTCTTTTTTAGGCCTGGGGAGACTCATTTGCTTTGCAGCTGTATAATTTTACACAGAATCATTTGCTTTATAGCCTTTATCTTTCTGTATCATAGTGTCTGTCAGTAACTTTCAAACATTTTTTCACTGCCCTAGCCACAGTAAGAAATAAATCTGTATTTTCATCAGATACGTATGAAAAAAGTTTCATGCAACATTTCTTGTCTTAACTACATGTGATTCTATCATATGTTTCACTGTTTTAATCCATCCTGTTTCATTTTTAAAAACAATTCTGGTTGGGGGTCAGTGAATCCTTTTCATTACCCTTTCTGTAGCTGGGAAACGCCTGTTTCTGTTGTATTGTTTTTCCAGAAGCGCCACCTCCTCTTTGGTCATTTTGAGTGATGTCCCAGCTTTTTTTTTTTTTTTTTTTAAAGCTTTATTGAACTATAGTTGATTTGCAATGTAGTGTTTAATTTCTGCTGTGATTTCTACAGCAAAGTGATTCAGTTACACATATATATTCTTTTTCATTATGGTTTATCACAGGGTGTTGAATATAGTTCCCTGTGCTATACAGTAGGACCTTGTTGTTTATCCATCCTATAGATAGCATGGTGTCCCAGCTTTTTATTGTTAGTCTGAGAGTTGGATAGTAAACACTCAGCTTGTGAGAGCCCCTTTGTTAAAACTGGAGGAGCTCCTCAAGTAGCCTCCTGTCACCTGTGCTAAATGCTCTACCTGGTGTAACTACTTGGAGGTAAATGTGGTATCTGTATTGCTAGAATGCCAGTGCTTTGGAGCCCCGGTGTTGGTGAGTCTTCATTTAACGCAAAGCCTCATTTATGTGGAAAGCCAGGCTACTGCAGGACTCAGCGGGGCTTAATTAGCAGTTTTATTAGTTGCAGTTTTGAGCATGGACTTTGTGTAGAATTTTAGCTTTGTTTTTTTCTCCAATAGTTTTTGAATATTTCCTATATTCAAGATACTACACTGTGTGCCACAGAGGATTTTTTTTAAAAGTAATGCTTGATCCTTTTCTTTAAGGAACCTACTTTCAGTTTTACAGAGAAAAGAGAAGCCATCAGGCAAGAAATTCCTCACCTTTCCCCTGTTAAAGTGGATGAGGTATTGGCTGTATGTTGGGTCAAACCTTCCACTTACATGTTGGAGCCCAGCTCTCATCTTTTGTAGCATCATCAGAATCTGAATAGCACTTGTCTCCTTTCTTTCTGTGTCTTCAGTCTCTACTGGCTTATCTCCAGCAGCACTGAAACATACCCATCTCTCCCATCTTTTTTTTTTTTTTAAAAACACAGCCGTCCTTTTTCTTTACAGCCAAGCTTCTTATTATTTCCTACTCACTCCTTAACCTGATTTCTGCCCTGACAGTTACACTGAATCCATCCTAATCAGGGGCCGCACTGACCTCCATGCTTTCTTAACCTCAGCATCATTTGCACTTGGCTGGTCCACTTTCTTCAGTCTTCCCTTGACGTCTCTTACCCCACAGCGTCCTGTTTTTCCTTCTTCTCAGGCTGCTTATTCCTGATCTCCTTTACAGGCTTCTTCTTTCTTTGTTTCTTTATTGTTTAGTTTTTATCCCTTAAATGTTGGTTTTCCTTAAAGTTCAGGCCTAGGCTACTTTCTCTTCACAATGAAAATTCTCTTATATTAATTTCATATTCACCTCTAGATTTCAGTTGCCACCTGTAACAGGTTCTTAAGTGGAGCCTTTGGATGGACTTCAGAGTATCCATCTGTTCCTTGAAATATTATAAAAAATTTTGCATGTATGTATACATGTGACCCCTCTTCCCCTCCTCCTGTTGATGATATTATTAAAGGAACCTTTGGGGCTTCCCTGGTGGCACAGTGGTTAAGAATCCGCCTGCCAATGCAGGGGACACGGGTTCGAGCCCTGGTCCAGGAAGATCCCACATGCCGCGGAGCAACTAAGCCCGTGCGCCACAGCTGCTGAGCCTGCGCTCTAGAGCCCGTGAGCCACAACTACTGAGCTGCGTGCCACAACTAAAGCCCGCGTGTCTAGAGCTCATGCTCCGCAACAAGAGAAGCCACTGCAACAAGAAGCCCGCGCACCGCAACAAAGAGTACCCCCCGCTCGCTGCAACTAGAGAAAGCTCGCGTGCAGCAACGAAGACCCAACGCAGCCAAAAATAAATAAATAAATTTATTTTAAAAAAATAAAGGGATCTTTGACAAAAAGGTCAAGAACCAGTCATTTCTGGGCTGGTGAAAATCTCTGTGCCCATTTATCCCTACCACCAGTCAGCTGTTCCAGTTCTAAACCTGCTTCATTTATTCAGGTCTTTGAACTTGCCTTTCTTCACACTTGTTCCTCGCTTTGCCTGCACGGTCTTCTATAATCCTCTCCAACGCCTCTTTCTTTAGTGGTCATTTAGGAGCCTTTCATGGTTTTTTTGGTATAGTCAGAAAACAGTGTGGTAGGGAGTTTGTCATGTTGATACCATGTTTTGATATCTGCAAAGAAGATTTATTTTCCTCAGCATTTCACTGGAAAATTTTAAATGTACCGAAAACTCAAAAGAATTGTACAGTGAACGCCCATACGCCTACCATCTAGATATTGCGATTTAACCTGCGATTAATATTTTAATATATTTGTTTTATCATGTAACTGTCCATCTCTCCATCATTGTATATCCATTCATCAATCCATCTAGCAATGCAGAAACTACTTTTACCTCAGAATAGTAAAACAGGCAGAACATTTTAGGATAGTGGAAGGCTGCTTCTCCACAATTTGACAAGAGGCACTCACAGGCTAAGTCATTACTGTTTTACCTATCACAGATGAACCGTAAAAGGCTGGGAAACCACTTGAAATGATCAAAGGTGAGGCGGCTCTTGTGGAACAGCAAATCCATAGACAAGTGTTTTCCAGCTGCAGACAGGGTCATGAAGACAATGTACTGATCTTTATGCATTTCAGATTAATTTACAGACATTGATACACTTTACCCCTAAAATGTAATGTAACATAATTGCCAAAATATAATTTGGCATGTATGTCATTGACTAGTGTTCAGTATTTGTTTATACTTTTTTTGGTATGTCAGCAAAATTTTATGTATGAAGAAATACACAAATCATAAGTGTACCATTCAGTGAATTTTGACAAATGCATATGCCTGTGTATCACAGTCTGTATCAAGATACAGAATATTACCCTCTTTCCACCTTCCAGTCAGCCCCTCCCCCCCCAGAAGAAACTGCTGTACTGATTTCTTTCCACTGTGCGTTGGTTTTGCCAGCCCTATAACTTCACATAAATGGGATCATACTATGTACTCTTATATGACCCCCTTTGTTTAATCAGATTAATGTTTTGAATTTTATTCATGTTGTTGCATGTATCAGTTGTTTACTCCTTTTATTGCTGAGAAGTATTCCGTTACACAAATAGACCCAGTTCGTTAATCTGTTCTTCTGATAAAGGGCAGCTGGGCTGTTTCCAGGATTTAGCAATTATGAATAAATCTGCTGTGGACCCTCTTGTGCAAGTCTCATGTTTTCATTGCTCTTAGGAAAATGGCTACGGAGTGGAATTGCTATGTCATGGTGTACGTTATGGGTTTAGTTTTATAGAAATCCACCAGACCTTTTTCCAAAGTAGTTGGACCGTGTCACACCTCCACTAGCAAAGTAAAAGGGTTCAGATCTTTACATTGTGTCAACAGTTTGTGTTGTCAGTCTTTAATTTCAGCCATTCTGGTGTATGTAATAAGCCAACTTACCAATTTTTCATGGTGATTGTTGACTGTATCCTATCTAGGAATATAAAATAGTATAACCTGTTGGAAAACAGTTTGGTAATGTCTTAAAAAGAAAACATAGGCCTGCTACGTGATCGAGCTATTCCACTCCTAGACATTTACTCAGGAGAGTAAGATATGCTTTTTTTTTTTTTTAATTAATTAATTAATTCTTGGCTGCGTTGGGTCTTAGTTGCCGTGCGCAGGCTTTTCTCTAGTTGTGGCGAGCGGGGGCTACTCTTCGTTGCGGTGCTTGGGCTTCTCATTGTGGTGGCTTCTCATTGCGGAGTACGGGCTCTAGGTGTACGGGCTTCAGTAGTTGTGGCATGCGAGCTCAGTAGTTGTGGCATGCGAGCTCAGTAGTTGTGGCTTGTGGGCTCTAGAGCGCAGGCTCAGTAGTTGTGGCACACGGGCTTAGTTGCTCCGCAGTACATGGGATCTTCCCGGACCAGGGATCGAACCCATGTCTCCTGCATTGGCAGGCGGATTCTTAAACACTGCACCACCATAGAAGCCCAAGATACTCTTATTATAAGAACTAAAAGCTTTATGGTTTCATCTTTTGTAAAAAACAGTTAAAAAATTTTTTGAATCAGTTTCTTTGTATGATGGGAGGTAGGGGTGTGGTTTATTGTTTTCCATGTGATTATCCATTTGTTCCAGCACCATTTATTGAAAATATTTTTCTTTTCCCTTTGGTTGCTTTTGGCATCATCAAAAATCAGTAATAGTTTAACTGTGGCTCCGTTCTGGGTGCTCTGCTCCCTTGTCCTAATCTGTTTGTTGATCCTTGCGCCCGTGCCACACTGTCTTGATTGCTGACGCATTCTGGTGAGTTGTAATGTCAGGCAGTGTAAATGCTACCACTCTATTTAATTTAATTTTATTTTTATTGAAGTATAGTTGCTGTACAATTACAGTGATTCACAATTTTTAAAGGCTGTATTCCATTTATAGTTATTATAAAGTAATGGCTCTATTCCCTGTGTTGTACAATACATCCTTGTAGCTTATTTTACCTAATAATTTGTACCTCTTACTCCCCTCCCACTATATTGTCCTCCCCCTTCTCCTCTCTCCACTGGTAACCACTAGTTTGTTCTCTATTATATCTGTGAGTCTGTTTTTTTAAAATATTCACTAGTTTGTTGTACTTTTTAGATTCCACATACAAGTGATATCATACAGTAGTTGTCTTTCTCTGTCTGTTTCACTTAGCAAATGCCCTCCAAGTCCATCTATGTTGCTGCAAATGGCAAAATTTTATTCTTTTTTATGGCTGAGTAGTATTTCATTGTGTATATATACCACATCTTCTTTATCCATTCATTTGTTGATGGACACTTAGGTTGCTTCCATATTGTGCTATTTATTTTTTAAGCAGCTTTATTGAGGTATAATTGACACACAGTAAACCGCACATATTTAAAGTGTACAGTTTGGTGAGTTTTGCCATGTTTACACCTGGATGCTGTCACCACAGTGAAGCGAGTGAACGTGTTCATCTCACCCCAGAGTTTCCTTGTGCGCCTTTGTGATCCTGCTTTCCCACCCCGCCTGTGCCCTACCCACCCTGCCCACAGGCTACCACCGGTCTGCCTTCTGTTACTTTGCATTAGTTTGCATTTTGTAGAGTTTTATGTAAACAGAATTGTTCAATATGTTCCTCTCTTATCTGCTTTCTTTCAATCAGCCTAATAATTTTGAGATTCATTTATGCCTTTGTCTGTATCAAGACTTCATTATTTTTGTTACTGAGCAGTATTCCACCACTGTATGGATATACCTCAATTTGTTTATTCATTAGCCTGTTGATGGGCATTCAGATTGTTTCCATTTTTTTGGCTCTTATGATAAAGCTGCTGTGAACATTGGTGTACAGGTTTCTGTATGGACGTACACTTTCATTCTCTTGAGTAAATGCCTAGGAGTGGAGTGGTTGGATCATACAGTAAGTGTTTAACTTTATTTTCTTAAAGACTTTGTAAGATTGATGTTATTTCTTGCATACATTTTTACATAATTTTATATGTAATGATATATATAATTATGAAGTACATAGAATTCACCTGTGCAGGGTAGATTTTGGTATAGTTTCCTATTTTGTATGGCATCACTGAGAAAACATACTGCCTGGCTAACAGGATCCCTTGACAGTTGACAGTTCTTTCACTTTGAAAATCACTGTGTCTCTTTAAATTGTGTTTGAGTGCCCAACCATTAGGTTTATTACCTGAGACTCTTTAAGGCTTATTTCCATTCTTCAGCCAGAAACTGACCCTGCCACGTGGTTCGTGATCTCACACATACTGCTCTGCTTTGGATGTCCGGGCTGTGTATGTGTTAGCTCTCCAGTGTCTTTTTGTAGCACTCTTGATGATGTTTGTGTTTCATTTATATAAACACTAAAAACCTTAATCTGATTGAAGGAGTGATGCTTCTAGTTAATGAAATGGTGACAGTCGTGTTGCCTGTGGTTTTTACATTTTGACTCTCCCTCGTTAGCGTGGGCCGACGTTTCCGGTGATGTGGTAGAAAGACTTGTTCTCTTTAGACCCGCGAATCTCAGGTTTATAATCCAGACAGTACAGCTTGGACAAAGTCCAAGAATAACATGTATGAAGCACCACCAGGAATTAGGTTCTGTCTTTAAAAGGAGAAGTGCTCTTTATGTATACCCTTTTCAACTCATTTCTAAAATCTGCAGGAGTGAGAGCCCCAGTGGAAAGGTCAGGTGCTTTAGGAGAGAACCCAAGTAAATTTACTGTCAGTTCACATGCTGTCTTAAAATCCTTACCAGCCACTTTCAGACTTGTGTTTGTAGGGTTCTGTTGTATATTCTGTCATTAATTCAGCAAACTTAGAGTTCAAAATCTTTGAATATAGCCAGAAAGGAAACTAAATTTGTGAAATGAGTAAACAAGTCCTAAAGTCTCATTGGGGCTCCATTACTAGAGAGCTCTTTAACTTTGGGCAAGTTCTCTACCCTGCCTGACTTACCTATAAAGGGGGGTGTATTATTAATGCTTACATCCTACAATTTCAATTCTGTCATAAATGTATCCACCATACTTTGTATTTCAAAGTATGTTTTTAGTGTGCTTTATAAAATAATGTTTTATAATTAGAGATCACTGCTTAACTTGCTTTTCTTATATAAACTGCTCTTGTTTCTAAACAAAAAGTGTGCAGAGTGACATCTGAAACATGGTAGGGAACCTTTTGTTTTTGACAACCTTTTGTTGCCCTGAAGTGAGGGGTCACATAGTATGAAGCAAAATGTTTATATTTTTCTCACTAGGACTCTTTAAAATGAAAAGCAAATTAATTTTCAAAAATTAAATTTATTGTTAATAGGTAATGCATTCAAATGATTCAAAATTCAAAACATACTAAAGGGTGTACAATAAAAAGTTTCCTTTTTACCCATGTCCTGCAGCTGTACAGTTCACCTCCTCCAAAGCAGCTAACATTATCAATTTTGGGGTCTCCTAGAGTTACTTCATGCATATAAAAGCAAATGTGAAGAAGCAAATGTCTTTTCTCCTTTTTGAATACAAATGGTAGCATACTAGATTCACTCTTCTGCACTTGCTTTTTTCATTTATAAAAATATAGAAACCACTTAATTAAAAAAAAAAACTCCTTTAACAGAAACCGAGGAAACCCTGAAATTGAAACAGTAAAGGAAAGAACTATAGTAACCAATATTAAAGTTACTGGAAAACGGTAAATAATAAAACAATAATTAGGGCAAATAACGTATTAATATGTTCTAATAAATTGGAAAATCAAAGTGAAATAAGTGACAAAAAAACAAGAAATAGAAAATCGGAACAAACCAGTAGGTAAGGAAGAAACAAAGTTGTCTGACAGCCAAGAGAAGAAAGCAATTGAAGAAGGAGGGAGTTAGCAGTTGACTTGAAGATCCTCTAGTTTTGCACCTTGGAAGTTAGTTATGACCTCAGGGGGTTTTTCAGTAGAGCATTAATAATGGACTCCCAGTTGTTGGGCAGCTGCAAAGAGAACTGGAGGTGAGGAAATGGAGACCGAATAGAGAAATGTTTTATTGTCCTTCTGCTGTAATTGGTACTTAGCATGATACCCAGCACAGAGCAACGAATTTTTCCTTTAAGTTTGCAGAGTCTTGAACATATGTAAGTGATGATCATTTGTGCCAATAGAGAAGGAAAAGGTGAAGATGCAGAAAATAGGTAGCTGACTATGAGAAAGGCAGGAGAAATTGAGATCTGGAAGACAGCTGGAAGGGGTTGGCCTTAGACAGGGCGAGGGTTTCCTCTTCCATTCTGAGATGAAGAAGGGATTGGTGCTGGGAGGAATTCGGAGTTCTTGTTTGCTGGCTTCCCTTTTCTCTGTAGAGTGGCTTAGTCATTTGCTGGAAATAAGGGGAGAAATAAAGGGCTTAGAGGTTTGAGAGAATGGAGAATGAATAATGATCAATGTAGACAATAGGAGAGAAAGCTGGGTAAATAAATACACCAGGATCAGTGGGCAGCATTGGGACGCAAGTGGTTTCCCAGCATTTACGAGCTAGGTACAGGCGTGGAGAGTGCCAGCAAGTGGACTCTTGTAGGACAGAACACTTGTCGGTCTCAGGACCCCTTTGCATTCTTAATTACTGATAGCTCCAGAGAGCTTTGTTTATGTAGAATGTCTTTATTGATAATTACTCTATTAGAAATTAAAACTGGGATATTAAAAATGTATATTTATATTCTCTGTAGAAGTACAGTAAAAAATCCATCATGTTAGCGTAAATAAGACATTTTTACGAAAACTATGTTTTCCAAAACAAAAGAAATTTAGTGAGAAGAATGGCATGTTTTACATTTTGCAAATCTCTTTAATCTCTGGTATATTAGAAGACAGTTGGATTCTCCTGTTTCTTTTTTCAACCTGTTGCAATATGTTGTTTTTGTCCAAGTATGTGAAGAAAATTTATCCTGAAACAGAGAGGTAGTTGGAAAAGGGAGTATTTTAATAGCCTTTTCAGTAATTGTGGACGTTTTTCTTTGATACTACACCAAAACTGGGTAAGTGGTAAGTTTCTTAAAGATTAGCTAAGAGCTTAGATTCTGACGCATATCAATAGGCTTTTCGTGTATTAAAGTCCATTGACCTGTTCTGCTCTAGATCTATTCTGATTTATCCTGGTCATAGATCTTTTGCCTGTGCATGATTTTGTAAACTCTTGCCTTTGTTAACATCATGAGTTTTTCAACTTTGCTGAGTTATGCAGATCTTCTAAATGTTGATGTGTTTCATTAGACAATATTTTAAAAATTACATTTGTTAATGTCACCACTGATTTCATCAGAAAAGCCTGTAAGTATTGGGAAGCCATCAAGTTCACAGTGAGGGATACCACTTTTCTACCCTTCTGATTTTCGCTTGACAAGTGGAATTTTATCATAGGCAGCAAATACTATCATTGTTTTCCTTTAGGTGACAGGTTTGCTTTGTTCAGTTTTGAGAAAATGTTTGCCAGATATGCAGGTCTGAATAATCAACCAGTTTGCTTTTCTTTGAGAGGACTATCCTACTCCATTATGTAGTGGAAGTGCTTCATATATTTCATTTCATTTCGTCATACCATATATTAAAAGGCCATGTACTCAAGGGGTGAGATTTAGTAAAATTGTACTTTATCAAGATATTCTTAAGAGAAACTGGCTTTTTTATTTTCCTGCAAGTGCATGGTGGTGAAGAATACAGTGACCACTGGTACATAAACTTAGCCTTCATTTATGCTAAGGTTCCAGTAGTTTTCGTCACCATTGCTTTTGTAACATCAGTGCAGGTCTGAGCACAGTGAAAAAGGGGAGGGCACATATATCTTAGTATTATCATGAAAATAAATTTTACCTTGCGGAACCTCTGAAAAGGTCTTAGGGACCCCCCAGAAGTCCACATTTTGAGAATTGATGTTCAAGGCTTAAGGTTTTGTTAGGTGTGTTCAATGGAGTTGAGAGACGGTAGTAAAAGATACCATAGTTAAAGATGGGACCATGGCCTCTGTCCTGGAGAGTCCTTTTACTTTCTTCCTACGTATCAGCTCGTTCTGAGAGGCTGCCAGTACATGTTTGTCAACAATGCACTTATTTGAAATATGACCAGTACATGCTACATAGTCAAAAGGAACAATTTATGATGCTGAAGTGAGTTTTGGGAGTGAAGAACTGTAACTTGAATACTAGATCAGCACAAAGGATTTAAGGACCAGCGTTCTTAGTCCTGCTTCTGTTAACTCATGAGGCTCACTGAGTTCTGGGAAAGTCACCTGACCTTTCTAATTCTCAGGTTTCTCACCTCCACAATGGGATTAGTATTAATTGCATCCACCTTTCTTAGAGTAGTTTTGATGTTCAGGTGATACCATCAGTTCCTTATGCCGGGTAACATCTTCATCTTTATACCTGTAAAGCTGTGCTTGGGGTACAGCAGATAAGTCAGTAAATATTTATTGAGTTAATGAATGAACTTAAAAAAACTGTTATGAGCTGTTAGTTTTAAACATACACACAAATGAACTTAAAAAAACTGTTATGAGCTGTTAGTTTTAAACATACACACAAATAGAGTTGTATCATGAATTCCTGTCTTTCCTCAACACATATAACTCTAGAAAATAAGACCATGTTTTTATAGAATTAAGATCACAACCAACAAAATTAAAATTGGGTCCTTAATACCATCAAATACTCCTCTCGCGTTCGAATATCCCCAATTGAATTAAAATAAATACATATATATGTTTTTACAGTTGGTTTATTCAAATCAAATCCACACAAAGTCCACTCATTACATTTGTTTATTATGTCTCTTGGTTTCTTTTCATTGCAAACATTTTCCAGGTCCCCCACTTTTTTTAATGCATCAACTTGTTGGAGAAACTGGGGCTGGTTTTGTAAAATGTGCTCGTGTTTGATTGCTTCCCAGTGGTGTTTTGAGCTTTTTCCTCTATTCCTTACATTTCTAGTAAACTGGAAGTTAATTGTTTGATTAGATTCCGATTTAGATTTTTAGGGAGAACACTTCTAAGTGGTCTGCTGTGTACTTCCTATGTGTTTCACATAGGACGTACGTGGTATTGATGCCAAACTTGAGCAGTGGGTTCAAGTGTGGCAGCCTTATCTTTCCATTGTTCACCATCACACTTTCTTGTCATGGTTTTAGCATCCATTGATGATCACTGCCTGAGTGAGTGAGCTTTGGAGCTATGAGGTGCTAACTACATGTGTGGAGGTATTATTGAGGTACTATTTTGGTTACTACTAATAAAGTAGGGCAGTATCTTTATTTGAGCTAAGTCATCAATGACATGATATCTAAGAAGCATATAGTAACAAGCCTCCAAATTAGGGACTGTATTTTTTACATTATAATTGACGTAGAATATTTCATTAGTTGAGGTGTTCAACATAGTGATTTGATAGTTTTATACATTTCAAAGTGATCAAGGGACTGTATTTTTAACAGGATAATTTTATGCATAACATGGAAAGAACTAACCTTTTTTTTTCCCCTGCCACACTAGATTTAGAGTTTGTCTCTTAACAGCATGTCATATTAAAACAAATACCTTTGAACCATCTTTTTACTAAAGAGACTCTCCACAACCATTCTGTGTCTCGATTATTATAAAAATTTGTTTAATACTAATACAGTTGATCATTACAATAAGATTCCAGATGACAAAGAAGAATTTGGACACACCCTTGGAGCTCTCTTCGTAATGAGATTTAACATGTCAGCTGAAACTACCATAATTTTGGTTTGATTGGTTCTGTTAGGAGAAAATAATTAAAGTACCTCATTTTACGTGGTTCATAATGAATCCATTTGTAGAAATTGAATTCAAACACTGGGAAACTAAAAAAAAAACAATGTGAACATTTGGAAAATGGGTGGTTTCTTCTTTGTGCTGTTGGATATGTCCGTCAAACTGATGCTGCAAGAGAAATACCTCATGTTTAGAACGGGCTGAGCACAGGTGGTGTGTTCAGGAAATCAGTATAATCTCTGTGAACCAAAAAACTTTACAATTCTTGAAAAACTTTAAAGGTTGTTGACTAAGGGACATGAAATTTTACCCAAAGACATTAACTTACTTCTTTCTTCAATAGGAAAATAAAAAATATTTCAAGCGTAGTGAACTTGCAAAAAAAGAAGAGGAAGCATATTTTGAAAGATGTGGCTACAAGGTATGAATGCCTGCTTTTATGTTAAATTTATATTTCTGAGTTTAAATTTATACAGCTGTTGTTAAAGTGTCAAAACGATTGATCTCTGTTCAATTTATTAATGTTATACATTAGCCTATAAATGAGAAGCCATCTGGAGAGGTATGAGTTTTTGTTTTTCTTTTTTCTTTCCTTTTTCTTTTTTTTAATCTTGAATTCAGGAAAATACATGCATGACTTTTGGCTTGGAATGGTTTGGCTTTTTGTGGACAGCATGAAGTGGCTTGAGATCAAAGCTTGAATTTTTTTCTTTTTAATTAAGTCCTGGATCTGATTCTGCCTCATTTTCATCACATCACCACCACTCCTCTCCTCACCTCTCCCAATAAAAGTCCAGTTTTAAAGGATTCAAAAGATTTTATTCATTCAACAACAGTGGCATTAGCAGTGGTATTTTCCCTGCTTTCTCCTGAATATTTTAAGCCATTGTTTTTATGTTTGCAGTGTTAATAATCCCTTTTGGCCCTAAGTACCTCTGCCTGAGATACAGTGTCATTTTTTGTAATACGGTATCACATTTCAAACACTGCTTAGTCTATTGGATAGAAAATGTGATATTGAAATATTTGTTAGAAATAAATGAGTTGTCTGGAAGACTTTGTATACTTTAGACGCATGACTAAAATTATCTTTGAGATTACCTAGTTAATAATGTATTGGGGTTTTTATTGGGAGGGGTTAAAGGTAACGAGGTGAAGTTGTGTTTAAATTATTTTATAAGAAGGCTAAATCTAGTTGAATAATTGTTTAAACAAAGTTCAGAGGTTCTATTGAAATAATTTTGACAAATCATAAATTTGAAATCGACTTTTTGCTTGTGAAACATCAATATAAAATAATACTCTTGTGCATGTAATGGAGAAAGTTCTGGAAATTAATTTTATCTGGCATAGCATTTCTAGAGAGAAGCATGAGGAATGCAAATGGTATGTATATGCGTTTACTTTCTTTTGGTACTTTTGGGAGAGGGCAAGTGTTAAAAAATGTAGTATTTCTGATAGGTTTCTAAAATATGAAAGTTTGTATTTTGATATTTTCCATAGGTACATTGATTTCATTTGCTTCTAGTTTAGGAAGTTAAGATACATTTTATGTAAATAGCCATTGAATAGATAGATATTCAGGAAGAAGAATTCTCATCTTTTGTTTGCCCAGCATTATCTAAACTCACACTTGAACTAGAATAAGAATCACTTAACCATGGGTTTTAGTCTGCTGACTTGTTGCTTTCCCAGATCCCTGAATTTGATTGTTTTCAACTTTTTGATAAGGTAGGAAAATAATTTAAACAGTGACGGTTTTGCTTTGTTTAGATTGCTTCCGTGATAATGGCAGTACTTTCTTGCTTATATAGAGGAAAGCACTGAAGCAAAATCATTACTGTAAAGGTACTGCTTGTAACGTTGAGTCCAGCTGACAGAATGTCTTAGATCTTTTCCTTAAAGCTATTCACTGCCATTCTATAATTGAAAATGCTTTTTATCCTGAGATTTTGGGAGCAATATCTGTTTTTATGCTTAAAAAGAAAGTACAGGGTTTTCTATCTAAAGCCTTTTTAATATTTCCTTCTTGGTAGTAATGAAAATACAGCATGTGTTACTTTTATTCCTTTATAAAAACCAGTTACCGTTTTTTTTTAGGGCTTGATGCTGATTTGGTCTGTGAAAATATGAAAGTTTAGTTTTTTTACCTAAATTTTCTGTTATCACTGTTAACACTGATTAACATAATCTTTATAGAATCATAAATTATATCATTTTAACCATATAGCCTTTCTTAATTGAATGTGAGTTTTTCCTTAATGTTGATCTTTTTTGTTTTTTGATCTTACTTCTTTTGGCATCTGAGATTTGTCTTATGGTTCAGATGGAAAACCATGTTTCAGTATCTTTTTTACAGACCACACAGTGGGGCTTATAAATTGCTGAACTCAGTTTTCGTAAACTGTGACTTGGGCAGCAGACTCAAGAAAATATATGAAGAAATTTTTTTCTCTGCAGGTTCATATGAGCAAGAATGTCCACTCTGTTCTTTGTGTACTATGAGTAGAGAGGTGCTGGTTTTCATTATTTTCCCACAAGGTTCGCAGCTCAGTTTGTGGGCAAGTTCTGTGTAGCGTCGGAAAGTTTTCTGCACGTCCAGCAGTGATTCCTGTGCACTTGGAAAAACACCTTTCAAAAATCAGGAGAGGAAGGAGCTGGAGCTTGAGGCTTCACAGGTTTTTGTTAGAGAGCAGTTCCTTTCTTTGGTCTTCATTTTAAACCCAGAGCAAGGATCAAATAACCCTGTAAGATGATTTTCTCAAAGAGGAGAAGAGCAAGCTGATTGTTTCTAAGAAGAAAGTAAAAATCTTGGAGTCTAGGGAGAAAATGAGTCTAAATTTCAGCCTTTTCAAGTTTTTGATTGTGGAAACCATTATACTTCTGTAGCAAGAATGCTGTATCCTGGGTGCATGCTCTCTGCTTGGGTGTCCCTGAGCTCTCACAAGCATGTACATCAATTATGAGCTCTTTGCTCAGAGGAACATTTAGAAAACCTTCCATATTTAAAACATGTTTAATTTCAGTGAATACCTAATGTATAGAATGATAAATGTTAAACCGTATTATATTTTAAAAGGAGAATTTCGTTTCTTTTGGCTATTAATGTAGATACAGCCAAAAGAGGAGGACCAGAAACCATTAACTTCATCGAATCCAGTATTAGAACTTGAACTGGCAGAAGAAAAATTACCCATGACTCTTTCTAGGCAAGAGGTAAGTTTTTATATGAATGTTTTGTGGGAAAAAAAGAAAAATCTCCACAGCAGTTGCATTTATCTCTGGTTCTTTCCAATAACTTCTGTCATTATTTCCCATATAAAATGACTTAACTGGCCAGCTGCACAGTATTCTAGTTCAATTTTCTTCATGAGGTTTTAAATTAATCTCTGCTTTTCTTGGTACTGTTGTCGAATATCTTATGTCTTAAGTTGTTTTTAAAGAATGTATCATTCTGAACTTTAAAAACTAAACACATTCTAAGTAAGTATAATTAAATGCATATACTCTAAATAACTATACTTGATAAGTTGTCTAAATTATTTAAAATAATATAAATTATGTATTAAGAGGAAGTAAGTTAGTGTTTTGTAACTTACTTCCTCTTAATACATCTAAGTCAAAATACAGAGATCTGTATGATTCTTTATGACTGCATAATTTCTCATATTTTAAAAACTATTATTTTTAAAATCAATTCTGTGCTAATGGTCATTTAGGTTGCCTCAGCATTTCCCTATTTTAGATCACACTAAGATGAACACCTTCATACAGATATCAGTGCATGTGTAATAATGTATGATTACTTTCCTTTGGAAAATTTTCTAGAAACATGATTTCTGGAGTCTGTTCTAAAGACTAAAGACTATAGACATGCCTGAGGCTCTGGATACATATTACCAGAGAGCCCTGCAGACTTGTTATAGCAGTTCATACTCTCAGCTGTAGTATTTGCCCATACCCTGGTCAGTATCAACTATTATATTCCTTCAGCAATAACACCAACAACAAAATTTTAAGATATTCCTGTGAAAAAAGAATTCAGACTGTACACAAGGTACACAACGAAATTAACTTTGAGCAAAAGGAAACTCTCAGAGGAAAGGAGGGCTGATTCCAGAAGCTGTGTGAGAAAATTAGATGAAGGAGTTTTGAATACTTGGCCTGAAACGAATATTTGAGATTTTTAAAAAGAGCCATTGACCACAGTTCTAATTTTGAAAAAGCATTGAATATTCTCTGTCGTTCATAAAGAAGAACTGAGATAACTGAGAGAGGTAGCTTTTCATTTATTTTGAGAAGCGTAACATATCTGTCCAAAAATGGGATGGGCTGTTTCATGAAGGGGTGTGACTTTTGTCATTTGTCAGACAGGGACCAGGAGAAGGTGTTTTTGAGGTCATTTCTGCATGGATTGGAGATAGCACTAGACGACCTCTTAAGTTTTTTTAATACCGAGTTTCAGTTAATCCAGTGGGAGCCCTGCCAGTGGTTTCTAAGTGTGATACTATTTATGTTCCCAGATAAAGTTCTTGGTATTTTTAAAATTACAACTTATTTTCTTAATTATAATTCTTGTTTGTCCTTTTTATGAAATACCACATGTATACAAAGTGTGTAAAACATGTGCGATATAGTGGATAATTACAAAACAAACACTTGTATGACGATGGCCGAAGTCAAGGAGGAGTATTATCAGCCCCTCAGAAGCCCTGCACGTCCCCCTCCCTCCATTTGTAACTCACTTTCTCTTCTGAGGGACTAGTTTTTGGTTTTAATGTAGTATTGCAGTGCCGACTCATGGCTATCTATGGTCATTGACTTATCGCTGACTCCAGGCTTGGTTTTATTTTATTTTTTTCTCTTTATAAATGTTATCACTCCCTCCCATCGTAATGTTTTTCTTATGTATTCTACTACACAGATTGGTCCTTTCTGAAACACTTGCCAAATGACCTAAACCATTAGGGTTATTTAAGGTGTGACAATAATTCAGTATATCTGTTAATGGAAACTAAAGAAAAAAGAAGTATAACTTACTTTTTGCATCTACTTTTCACTTACCAAAATAAGTGTTTGGTCTCCTAAAATAGGAATTACTATTACTAATGTCATAGGGAATTACTATTGTTGTTTGATGTATTTTTTTTAATAGGTTATCAGGAGGTTAAGAGAAAGAGGAGAGCCAATCAGACTCTTTGGAGAAACTGATTATGATGCTTTTCAACGTTTAAGAAAAATAGAGATCCTCACACCGGAAGTTAACAAGGTAAGAAGTCAGAACAAAGCTAGAAGAATGTCATTGTACCATATAAATGAGAATAGTATGGACTTCGACAGAGCTCGACTAATTGCATTACTATAGAGAAAAAAGGAAAAATAAAGTTGCCAGATTACTGCTGCTGAATGTAAATTTTCTTTTTTTTTTTTTAACTTTTGTGTGTGCGTGAGTTTATTTTTTTTACTTATTATTTTTCAGTATGTATTTATTTATTTATTTTTGGCTGCATCAGGTCTTACTTGCGGCACTCGAGGTCTAGTTGTGGTGCACGGGCTCAGTAGTTGCGCCGTGCGGGCTTAGTTGCCCCGCGACATGTGGGAATCTTAGTTCCCCTGCCAGGGATCGAACCTGTGTCCCCTGCATTGGAAGGAGGATTCTTAACCCCTGGATCACCAGGGAAGTCCCAGGTTTTCTTTAATTTTCTTTTAAAAAGCACACATCTTGGGCATGCAGTTAGTGCATTTTGACAAATACATGCAAGTGTGTAGCCACTACCCTTATGAAGATATAGAGTATTTTCATCACACACACATGAAAGTTCCCCAGCACTCCTTGGCCAGTCCCCGGGTTCTTCTTCCTCCACTCCTGGGCAACCACCTTGTTAAATTCTATCCCCATCAGTGAATTTAGAGGATGTGTCTGGCTTCTTTTGCTCAGTGTGATATTTTGTAGATTCATCCATGTTATTGTGGATGTTGGTAGTTCGTTCCTTTACATTGCTGATGATATTCAGCTGTATGAAATATATCAGAATATGTTTCTAGCTTTGGGCTGTTATGAATAAAACTGCTGTGAACATTCTTACACAGATCTTTTTTGGATCTGTGTTATTCCTCTTGGGTAAATATGTTTTTATCTCTCTGGTAAATACTTAGAAGTGGAATTGCTGTATAGTAAGAGTAAATGTACGCTCAACTTTTTAGGAAATGCCAAATATTTCCAGTGTCTCATCAGTGTTTGTTATTGTTAGTCTTTTAAATTTTAACCATTCTCTTGTATTGTGGTAGTATCTCGTTGTGGTTGTATTCACAATTCCCTGATAACTAAAGATTATGAGCATCTTTTCATAGACTTATTGGCCATTCTTTCTCTATGCAGTGTGTCTTTTGTTCATGTTTCAGTTGGGTTGTTTGTCTTTTTATTTTTGAGTTATAGGAGTTCTTTATGTGTATTCTGGATTCTTTGTCAGATATACAGATTCATGTTTTGTGTCTATTTTTTCCTAGTCTAGGCCTTACGTGTTCTCTTAATGGTGTCTTTTCATGGGCAGGACTTCCAAATTTTGATGAAGTTCGCTTTATGGTTATTGCTTTTGGTGTTTTGCTTCAGAAATCTTTGCTTACCCTAAGGTCTTAAAGAGATGGTATTTTTTTCTAAAACTTTAATAGTTTTAGCTTTACTTTTAGGACTCTAATCTTGTTTTATGGCCCAGCTTATGGTCTGTCTTGGTGAATATTCCATGGACTCTTGAAAAGAGTATGTTTTCTGCTTTGGATAAATGTCAATTACAGTGGTGGTGTTCAGATCTTCTGTGGCCTTATTAACTTATTTACTTGCTCTTTCAATGAGAGACAGGTGTGGTTATCTGTGGCTGTGTAACAAACCACCCCAAAACTTACAGCTTAAAACAATTCATTATTAAAAAATCTTTCTCAGTCATCTATGATGGTAACAAACCACCCTGAAACCTAGTAACCTAAGGTAATTTATCATTCTCTCTCACAGTTCTGTGGTTCGATTGGGCTAATTAAGCTGGGCAGTTTTTTGCTTGGGGTCTTGCATGTGATGCAGTCAGGTGAGGGCTGTGGCTGAGGTCATCTGAAGGCTCCCTGGACTGGCCTTCTAACTTAGAATGCTGCCTTAAAGGTGCAGCTGCTTTGTAGCAGGTGTCAGCATTTCCTGCCTTTTTAAGGCTGAGTAATACTCCATTGTATATATGGACCCCATTTTGTTTATCCATTCACCCTCGATGGACATGTAGGTTGCTTCTACCTTTTGGCTATTGTGAATAATCCTGCTGTGGACACAAGTATATAAATATCTGCTCGAGTCCCTGCTTTCACTTCTTTTGCATATATTCCCAGAAGTGGAATTGCTAGACTATATGGTGATTCTGTGTCTAACTTTTTTTTTTTTACTTTTTTTTAAAGCATAATGAATTTAAAATTTTTTCTTCATTTATATTATTAATGTGCACAGCAATTTTTCTTTATTTTCAGTCCTATCTAAACTTTCCTAACTTAAATTCTTGGAAAGAGTAAGTGGTTTTGTAACGCTTCATTTCACTGATATTTGTTTCTCTTCTATCTCCTGAGTCACTTTCCTTATCAAAAGGTAGTCTAAAATGCTAATGTGAACTATTCAGTTTTTGTTACCTGATTTAATATTTCTACTGCTCTTTTCATTACTTGAAAAATCTTCTAGCTTTTAATATTAATTTATTACAACCTGCTGAATTCTAATCTTATTCAAGCCTGTCCCAAATACTAGAGTTTCTTACGTACTTTTTAAAAACTGGGGTATAATTAACATATAACATTAATTTCAGGTGTACAGCATAATGATTTTATATGATCACAATAATCTAGTTAATATTCATCACCATACAGAGTTACAACAAAAATTTTTTTTCTTGTGATGAGGACTTTTTATTTAGAGATCTACTCTCTGAGTAACTTTGAAATATGCAATACAGTATTATTACCTTTAGTCACCATGCTGTACATTATATCCCTGTGATTTATTTATTTTATAAATAACTGTAGCAGTCTAAAAGTTCACAAATTTGAACACATTCTGAAGCTCTACATTTTTACTCCCCTCCCTCCACGTTTTATTTGTCTGATACCACATTTTACATCTTTTTGTCTTGTGTAGCCCTTAACTAATTATTGTAGTTAGAGTTGTTTTTACTACTTTTGTCTTTTAATCTTCATACTAGCTTTATGAGTGATTAATTCACTACTTTTACTATATATTTACCTTTACCAGTGAGATACATACTTTCATATGTTTTCTTGTTATTAATTAGTGCCGTTTCTTGCCAGCTTAAAGAAGTCCCTTTAACATTTCTTATAAGGCTGGTTTAGTGATGATGAACTCCTTTAGCTTTTGCTTCTCTGGACACTGTTGCTCCTTCAATTCTGAATGATAACTCTTCCGGGTAGAGTGTTCTTGGAAGTTGGTTCTTTTAGCACTTTGAATATATTGTGCCATTCCCTCCTGGTCTGCAAAGTTTCTGCTGAAAAAATCTCCTGATAATCTTATGGGGGAGCGGGGTTCCCTTGTACAAAACAAGCTGCTTTTCTCTTGCTGCTTTTAAGATGCTCTTCTTCTTTAACTTTGGTTTTTTTTTTTTTTTAATTGAAGTATAGTTGTTTTACAGTATTGTGTTAATTTCAGGTATAGAGCATAGTGATTCAGGTTTTTGCAGATTATATTCCATTATAGGTTATTACAAGATATTGGGTATAATTCCCTGTGCTATACAGTATATCCTTCTTGCTTATCTATTTTAAATATAATAGTTTGTATCTGTTACTCCTATACCCCTAATTTGTCCCTCTCTCCTTTCCTTCCCCCCTTGGTAACCACAAGTTTGTTTTCGATATCTGTCTCTTTCTGTTTTGCATATACTTTCATTTGTATTATTTTTTAGTTTCCACATATGGGTGATATCATACAGTATTTGTCTTTCTCTGTCTGACTTATTTCACTAAGCATAATACTCTCCAGGTCCATCCATGTTGTTGCAAATGGCAGAATTTCATTCTTTTTTTATGGCTGAGTAATATTCCTCTGTGTGTGTGTGTGTGTGTGTGTATGTGTATGTGTATGTGTGTCACGTCTTCTTAATCCAGTCGCCTGTTGGGCACTTGGGTTGCTTCCATGTCTTGGCTATCATAAATAGTGCTGGTGTGACCATTGGGGTGCATGTATCTTTTTGAATTTAGTATTTTCATTTTTTCTGGGTATATACCCAGGAGTGGGATTGCTGGATCATGTGGTAGTTCTGTTTTTAGTTTAAGGAACCTGAATACTGTTTTCCGTAGTGGCTATCTCAATTTTCATTCCTACCAACAGTGTATGAGGGTTCCCTTTTCTCCACATCCTCTGCAACTTTTGTAGACTTTTCGATGATTGCCATTCTGACAGGTGTGAGGTGATACCTCATTGTGGTTTTGATTTGCATTTCTCTAATAATTAGTGATGTGGAGCAGCTTTTCATGTGCCTGTTAGCTATCTGCATGTCTTCTTTGGAGAAATGTCTGTTCAGGTCTTCTGACCATTTTTGGATTGGGTTGTTTTTTGATATTGAGTTGTATGAGCTGTTTGTATATTTTGGAGATTAACCCCTTGTGGGTCACATCATTTATAAATATTTTCTCCCATTCAGTAGGTTGTCTTTTTGTTTCTTTGATGGTTTCCTTGCTGTGCAAAAGCTTTCAAGTTTAATCACGTCCCATTTGTTTGGTTTTGCTTTTATTTCTTTTGCCTTAAAGACTGATTAAAGAGAGTATTGCTAAGATTTATGTCAGAGTGCTCCGCCTGTGTTGTATTGTAGGAGTTGTCTTTAACTTTTGACATTTAATTATAATGTGTCTTGGTGTGGGTATGTTTAACTTTTTCAGATACTGCCATACCATTTTCCACAGCAGCTGTACCATTTTACATTTCCAGCAGTGCACTAGGGTTCTGTTTCTCCATATCCTAGCCAAGTTGTTATTTTCTGTTTTCTGTTGATACTATTCATCCTAATGGTTGTGAAGTGGTATCTCTTTGTGGTTTGATTTGCATTTCCTTAATGACTAGTGATGTTGAGCATCTTTTCATTTACGTACTGGCCGTTCGTATGTCATCTGTTAAAGTCCTTTGCCCATTTTAAATCAGGTTGTTTTCTGTTTTGTTAGTTAACTCTAAGAGTTTTATAGTTTTAGCTCTTACATTTAGGTCTTTGATCCATTTTGAGTTAATTTTTGTATGTGGTATATGCCAAGGGTCTAGCTTTAAGGCTTCCATTTTTACCAAGTGGTCACAAACTGGAAGTGAATAGAATATGGAATTTGCTGGTTTGTTAGAAACATAGTGAAATCCTAGGATATGGTTGAGACCCTGGTTTTATACTGTTGACATTTCCAAATGTTTTGGGAGTTCAAAGTATCAATAGTTGCAGTTGTTAGACATTTTCAGTGAACCAGGAAAATGGGTTGGGGACCAGTGGAGACCTGGTCACTTTCACTAGGGCCTCATTAGAAAATTACAGCGTTAATGCCCATTCTTATTTGGATTTGTCACTGGTATGTTTTATTTTTCTGACCATCAGATTACCTATTGTGTGTACATTCTTTTAAATTTAAATATGTTCGTAAGAATTGACTTTGCATGGACAGTGGTGATAGCTGTATAATAAATTGAAATATTATTTGAGCTTCTTTGTGGAGAAAAAAGTGGATTATACTCATTATTAGAGAAGAAATCAGAAGTGAAACATCAGTGAAACTGCACACCAGATGTAACTTTTTACCTTTCCTCAGGGATTGAGGAATGATCTGAAAGCGGCTTTGGATAAGATTGATCAGCAGTACCTGAATGAACTTGTGGGTGGCCAGGAACCTGGAGAGGAGGACACCCAGAATGATTTGAAAGTTCATGAAGAAAACACCACAATTGAAGAGTTAGAGGTGATCCCTCCCGCACCTTCCCTGATTCCCCGTCACGCCTTTCGTTCCCTGCGGCCGATGGCTGAGCTCCTCAGACGGCTCAGTGTGCAGCGCGCTGGCGTCTTGGGTCACCACAAAGGCCCCTCTTCTATTTTGTGCCTTTTGTTCATTCACTCCCTTTTTTCTCATTTCCTATACACATTCCCCTACTTCCTGCCTTCAAAAGTATTCATTCTGATATGTTTGATGTGTATCCTTTGATTTGTTGATGGTCTTGTAGAACCAGTAGTGTTTTGTCTGCATGTGTTTTGGTATATACATACATGATATTTTACTGTGAAATTCTTCATTCTGTTCACTTTTTTTCCACTTAGAACTATGTTAAGTTCCATCCTTGATACCTTATGTACATCTAAACCTTTGATTTTAACTGTTAACATAGCATTTCATACACTGTGGCATTCACTGCCTTTTACTTTTTGTTCGCCATAATGACAGACAGTGAGATTGCTCCCAGCTCCCTGTTACCACAGACAGCTTTGTGGCAAACAATCTTGCACATGACCCCTCTGGAGCAGAAGCAGGATTGCTTCTGGTACATGTTTAACTTGTCTGAGTACTGCCAAATTGCTCTCTGTAATGGGTTTGCCAGTCTCCACCCTCCACCAGCAGTGTGTGAGTGTCTTGTATCCCTGCATCCCTGCCAACACTTGGCAGTATCTTGCTTTCTTATTTTTGCCAGTGTGTCGAATGTGGAGTGATATATGTAATCTTATTTAAAAGTTGTATTATCTAAATATCTAGCATGAGCAAAAATAATATGACTTAGTTTAAAGTTCTTAATGGTTAATAAAACATAGTTATTTTTTCTGTCACCTTTCGTTCCTGGCTCTTAACCCACATTGCATGCTGGAGTGAGATTGTAGTTAAGGAAGATGTCATTTTAATTATACCTCGACCCCCTAAATTTTACTGCAATAATTGGTGTGAGCAACCAGTTCTGGACATTTTTTTCCTTTTTCCTTCGTTTCAAACAACTTTGGAGATAGTCACATACTATACAATTTATCCATTTAATGTGTACAATTCAGTGGTTTTTAGTATATTCACAGGTTGCTACAACCATCATCACAATCTAATTTTAGAGCATTTTGTTCCCCTAAAGAGAAACCTCATGTTCATTAGCAGTCACTCCCTTTACTCCCTCTTTGAGTCATAAAAGATAACATGCTCTCTAAATTTAAATGGCAAATTGTCTTTTTTTTTTTTTTTAATCTATCTAGAAATTCCATCAGGGTTTTAAATCAAAATTGGACCATACGTATATGTAATACGGAGCCATGTTTAGTCTGGTGTTGATAATGTACGTATTCCACTGTTGCTCTTGACTAATGAACAGAAGCATTCTTTTTCTTCAGGCACTGGGAGAGTCTTTAGGAAAAGGTGATGATCATAAAGACATGGACATCATTACCAAATTCCTTAAGGTATGTACTTTTTGGCTAGGAAAGGAGGACACATTTTCTTTAGTTAAGAACTGGTCTTACTTTTTGTTTTTTGGGGTTTTGTTTTTGTTTTTGTTTTTTTTCATTTTCGAATTGTTTAAGAGTTAAAGACTGGAAAGGGAAATCCTCACTAAACATTTCTGCACGTACGGTGTTTATGATATTGCTATGTGCTTGGATATAGAGGTTAAACAAAGAAAATGTATATTTACTTTCTTCATAGCACTTGTAAAGCTGACTTATTAATGTAAATACACTGAAAAGAATCATAGCAGTGGAATGAACAAGAAGTTTTAAGGATTAAAAAAATTTTTTTAAACACTCTGGGAAGGAGTGCAATAAGGGGAAGCTTTTCTGAGAGATGATGACAGTAAGGAATGGAAGGAGGTGGGAAGACGTTGACAGGGAAAAAAGCAAACACTCGAGTAACCTTTCAGAGACTTGCGATTAGCTCATTCATTCTTCCCGGAATTCCTCTCTTCAGTGGTTTAGGTAGAGTATGTGCAAATCCCAGATTCCTTTTAACATTTATTCACAAATTATTTGTGTTCAGAACAAGAGATATAAATGCAAGAAATGCTTTTACTTGTATTTACAGTTTAAATACAACATAATTAGTCATCAAGATTCTCAATCCATTGAGGATTTGGCATGGAATTAGCTAGGGCTTGGTGGGATCTAGCATGAACTAGAATTTCCTCTTTGAGTGACAGCCTCTCCCCTATGTAGGACATGCATAGGTAACACCGCTAGGGGAGTATGGCCTCCTCAGCCTTCAGTGTTTACCTGCCTCTGGGAAGGATGCTCTTTGTGCAGTTTAACTCAGGGGGCACCTGGGTAGTTTTCTGGGGCAGGGTGGGGGCTGGTCATAGTTTCTTTTATTTTTGTTCGTTTTTTCCTTCCTTCTCCTTTGGTCAGGCACTTTAGAGGGAATTTTTAATTGAATTGTGGTCTCTACTGCAAAAATAGAAAGTCCAAATACTACAACATCATCCTTGGAAGATTGATTAAATATCACAGCACATATGGCATTATGGCTGATGAGTCTAGGTAGGTTGAATTTTATGTAATAGAAATACAAGTAAAAGTTTATTTCTGACCATAATTCAAAAAGAGTCATGTACCAAAATGTTCATTGCAGCTCTATTTACAATAGCCAGGACATGGAAGCAACCTAAGTGTCCATCATCAGATGAATGGATAAAGAAGATGTGGCACATATATACAATGGAATATTACTCAGCCATAAAAAGAAACGAAATTGAGTTATTTGTAGTGAGGTGGATGGAGTTAGAGTCTGTCATACTGAGTGAAGTAAGTCAGAAAGAGAAAAACAAATACAGTATGCTAACACATATATATGGAATCTAAGGAAAAAAAAAAGTCATGAAGAACCTAGTGGCAAGATGGGAATAAAGACACAGACCTACTAGAGAATGGACTTGAGGATATGGGGAGGGGGAAGGGTAAACTGTGACAAAGTGAGAGAGTGGCATGGACATATATACACTACCAAACGTAAAATAGATAGCTAGTGGGAAGCAACCGCATAGCACAGGGAGATCAGCTCGGTGCTTTGTGACCACCTAGAGGGGTGGGATAGGGAGGGTGGGAGGGAGGGAGATGCAAGAGGGAAGAGATATGGGAACATATGTATATGTATAACTGATTCACTTTGTTATAAAGCAGAAACTAACACACCATTGTAAAGCAATTATACTCCAATAAAGATGTTAAAAAAAAAAAAAGTTCTGTCAAGCAGTTGCCTGTGAAATTTGATAGCTCTTTCAGGGGAAATGGATCTCATCTGAGCTGGGAGAGGTGTAGAATAGGGAAGTCTGTGACTTGCCAAAGGTACTACATTAAAACATGTGACGCACTAAGCAGAGACAGTTCATTAGTTACGTATCGGTTGATGTTTTAATCAGTCAAGACATTTACTCTAAGGATGAGTGTATACCATTTTGTGCATCAGAGAACTTTTAGACTTACAGAACCACTGGGTGGCATTGTAGTCTAAATTTACCCTTTTTTCCACAGTTTCTTCTTGGTGTTTGGGCTAAGGAGCTGAATGCCAGAGAGGATTATGTGAAGCGCAGCGTACAGGGTAAACTGAACAGTGCTACTCAGAAACAGACCGAGTCCTATCTCAGACCCCTTTTCAGAAAGCTACGGAAAAGGGTGAGGTTTCGCGAAAAATGCTTTTGTTAACTGATTTTTAAAAAATAGAATATATAAAGTTAGAATAAATGCAGTCTGTAACTACACACTGTAGCTTCCAAAATTTAGTTATGCTTTTTTTTCTTTTCCAGAATCTTCCTGCCGATATTAAAGAATCCATAACAGATATCATTAAATTCATGTTGCAGAGGGAATATGTGAAGGTACATTACCATGCTGTGCATCAGAATTATGTTCATGAGCATACCTAGGTTGTGTACATAATATGTTCATCTCGTGTGGGAGTATTTTAATAGAAGATTTAAGAATAAATGTGAAATAGTAGTAAAAAAAAAAACAACTTTCATTTTCTAATATAGTGTCAGCTTTATTGTTAGGCATGAATAATAAAGTTTCAGACCACACTGTATTTTTTAGTCATTTTTAAGGAAGGTGTAAAGATTCTTCACAAACTGGATATAGGCAGCGTTCATTTCATGAATGGGATTGAATTTCAAAGTTTTTAGATTGTTGATGATGGCTTGGAACAAATTTTCCCGTAGAAGCAATGTTACGTAGATTAGTTTCCCAGGCCAGCTATAAAAACCTACTTAATCCATAATATAGCTGAACCATTGTACTAATGATACAGTGGAATTTAACCGCCCTTTATGCTGGTTTCTCTGAGAAAATGTTCTAAGTAAGGCTGCCAGAATTCCTCTCTCCCATTTCAGTACTGCAACAATAGCAAAGCCCAGGAGGGGAGACTCTTCCCTTGCTGCAGTGTCTTTATTCCTGAATGGACTCTGGGACCAGGTGGCAGAGGAGAGAGCTCTGGTGTACTTGTGCTCCTTGGGTAGAGTTTAGAAAGGAGGTGACAGGCCATCAGTCAGTGTGGCGAACAAGAAGAGAAGGGCCTCTTGCACCACTAATGGGATTGGAAGTGCACCCCTGCTCGTGGGCCATCAGCCGAGTTTGAGGGAGGCTTCCAGTGGCTGTGCCTCCCAAGAGAGGAGGAGTGGAGGGTTCCGTGCAGCATCTCCAGTGACAGTTCCAGAGCCTCGATGGGGCTCTGCCTGAAAAGTGGGGATGCGTTGCTTATTCCTGTACTCTGAGTGTCTGTCCTCAGAAGGGACTGTGGGTGATCCTGGGTGACTGGAGGTCTCCTTGATGAGAGCCTCATGCTAATGGGCTAAAATAGTGTTTTTAGTCCCTCTAGATGAGAGCCTGTTGGTTAGTCAAAGAAAGCGTTTCTGCTTTATAGCTATGAGTTTTATTTTTGGATAGTTTCTATGAGTTGCCTGGAGCTTACCAGGGATGATTGCATTGGGATGGATGGATAAGGTCACCATCAGTGCAGAAGGAATTCACGGTACTTGCCTACTAGAGGCGATGCCTTCCCTCTTGATACTTTTCTCATTCTTGTATATGAGAAGCTGGTGAAAGTTTATTTTATATAAAGTACAGAAAGAACTAAAACATAACATTAGGACAGTCTTCTTTGGAAATTTGGAGATCACAAGTATCAGTGATTTAAAAAAGTGTGTATATGCCGTTTTAAAATTCCGTGTATCAGTCTCATAGTTGTTTGATTTTTAAATGAAGATCTCTTTGAGGCCTGGCTGTGTAAGCCTCTCTGAAACCGTTGGGGTCTTTTAGAGTTTACTTGCTTTCTGTTTTGTCCCCCACCCCAGCCCAGGTAACCAGGCTTGGTTTAGAAAAAGAGCCAATTTTCTTCAGTGCTTTCTCTCTTCTCATTTTGTCGCTTTTAAGGTTCTTGGCAGGTGGGAGGTTTGGGGGGCCAAAGTGAAATGATCTCATCCTTCAGCTATTTGGCTCGAGGGCCAGTATTTAATCTCTGTTTACACATCTGCTATGGGCCCGATGTGATGGTCCCAGCACACAGAGCCCGCACTGCTTTCAGAGGTCTGCACTGCTGTGTGGGGAGTAGTTGTAGTTTCAGGTTGGTTTATGAAAAACTAGTTAGCCTCTGTCTTCTCTGTGACCACCTAGGGAGAAGACTAGGTCTAACGGAAACTCAGACTAGAGTTTTTGTCAGTGCATCAAATTACCTGCCTGGTAATTCCAGATCTGAAATGTATTAACTTCCAGTGCACCAGGGCTGCAAAGGAATGTTTTGTCTTTTTACTCACTGGGTTAGCGTTGGTTTCTGTTTTTCCACAGACATTTGTGGTCCTGGGTAAGCACGTCAGTCACCCCATATTTTAATTTCTTTTGTTCGAATAATGGGAATGGTAATATTTTCAACACGCCCAAGAGATGGATGAAAATTTCATCACGAAGGGCTGTGAAATACTAAATGAAAATTTGGACCAGCGGAATATTTCTGCTTTCCTGATCTCTTCTTCAACTCTCTTTTTAGGCTAATGATGCTTATCTTCAGATGGCCATTGGAAATGCCCCTTGGCCCATTGGTGTCACTATGGTGGGCATCCATGCCAGAACTGGTAGGGAAAAGATTTTTTCCAAGCACGTGGCACATGTTTTAAATGATGAGACGCAGCGGAAATATATTCAGGTAAGCAGTTTGGAGGGCAAAGTGCTCTGGAGGTTAACATTCCCCGGTTCTCAAACTAAGTTTTGAGAGGAGGAGAATTATAGTGATAGGATATAGCATAATAGGATGCAAGTCCACTCTTTATGTAAGTAGTACTTGTATTTAAGACACCTTCCACTGTACTATAAAATAGAAAACTTTTAGGTTTCGTATATGATGTAAGACAGGGTGAAGTGTTGTGCTTTAATTACATCAGTAGTGAAATAAAACTATTGCTGTTCGCTTTGGGAGTTTACTAAAGAATGACGAATTTAGAGTATTTTGCAATAATTCACATTTTGTTACTTTCAAGGTAGATTAGCATCTAGGCTAAAAAGGTATGAACGGTAAAAATTTGGCTAGTAAATATTTTTAAATAGTTTATAACAACACTTCGGTACACAAATAGATTTAAAGTATTTATAGTTTATTTTCTTAAAGGTATACCTGCCTCACATAAACCTGGTTACACTGCTATTGGGTTAAACTTTTCTTTTTAGTGGGAAAAAACCCTCAACTGTAATCTAGCATTTGCCAAGGTGTCAAAAATCCCAGGTTGTGTCTGTATAATGACTTTTGCTGGATGTTAACTCTAAAGCTTGAAGATGAAACTCTGAAAGTTTATTTAAAGTGCAAGATTCACTTAAAATGCCGAAAATGCTTTCAGAAATTGTGCCAGACAGCAGTCACTATCATGTTCATGGATTATCTTTTTATTTCATTTCAATTCCAAGTGCTAAAGGTTATTTTGTGTCATGCTTTGTACCTTATTCATACATATTAGCATTTTAAAATATGATTTCAACCTGACCCCCTAATGTGAACTGTAGAACTTATAGAGTTCAAATATACTTGTGGAAATTCAAAACATTTCCATTTTCTTAATAACCACCATTGACCGTATCGAAGGCAAAAAGCTTTTAGTTGGGAAAAAAAAAAGTGGTTTGGCTTTAACAATAGAAAACAGCTGCCAGTGATTAAATTTGCTAATTGTGTTCAGCTATACCATGGCCAAAGCTATAGTGTGTATAAGAGTTCATATAATTAGATAAATTGTCTTAAAGACAGCATCTTCTTTAGACAATGGTATGATTACCATCATCTTATAAACTGATTTTTCTGTTTAAAAATATGCCTAGTATTTTAAAGACTTCTGGTTTATTTTGGAAGCTATACAGGACCTATCCTCCCTCCAGTTTTCTTCCTTTTTAACTCTTCTCTTCCCATAAAAATGTTTTTCCCCCTTTTTCCCAAGGTGATTGGGGAAAATTGGCAAACGTACTGTATCTGAACTTTAGGAAGGTGTTTGACCTAAATCCAATAATATTCTTGTGTACAGATGTAAATATGATAAAATAATCAGGTGGACTCAGCTTGTTGAGTGAGAGAAGCCATGCATACTAAATAATGGATCCGTGTCTGTTTGGGTGCATGCTAGGGACATGCCATGGGGCTCTTAGTGACCTCAGTACTGTGCTATTCAACAATTTTTTTTTTTTTTAAATGAAAGCTTCTTTATTTATTTATTTATTCATTTTTGGCTGTGTTGGGTCTTCGTTTCTGTGCGTGGGCTTTCTCTAGCTGCGGCAAGCGGGGGCCACTCTTCATCGCGGTGCGCGGGCCTCTCAGTATCGCGGCCTCTCTTGTTGCGGAGCACAGGCTCCAGACGCGCAGGCTCAGTAGTTGCGGCGCACGGGCTTAGTTGCTCCGTGGCATGTGGGATCTTCCCAGACCAGGGCTCGAACCCGTGTCCCCTGCATTGGCAGGCAGATTCTCAACCACTGCGCCACCAGGGAAGCCCTATTTTTAGTTTTTTAAGGAACCTCCATACTGTTCTCCATAGTGGCTGTATCAATTTACATTCCCACCAACAGTGCAAGAGGGTTCCTTTTCTCCACACGCTCTCCAGCATTTATTGTTTGTAGATTTTTTGATGATGGCCGTTCTGACCGGTGTGAGGTGATATCTCATTGTGGTTTTGATTTGCATTTCTCTAATGATTAGTGATGTTGAGCATCCTTTCATGTGTTTGTTAGCAATCTGTATATCTTCTTTGGAGAAATGTCTATTTAGGTCTTCTGCCCATTTTTGGATTGGGTTGTTTGCTTTTTTGATATTGAGCTGCATGAGCTGCTTGTATATTTTGGAGATTAATCCTTTGTCAGTTGCTTCGTTTGCAAATATTTCCTCCCATTCTGAGGGTTGTCTTTTTGTCTGTTTATGGTTTCCTTTGCTGTGCAAAAGCTTTCAAGTTTCATTAGGTCCCATTTGTTTATTTTTGATTTTATTTCCATTTCTCTAGGAGGTCGGTCAAAAAGGATCTTGCTGTGATTTAGGTCATAGAGTGTTCTGCCTACGTTTTCCTCTAAGAGTTTTATAGTGTCTGGCCTTACATTTAGGTCTTTAATCCATTTTGAGTTTATTTTTGTGTATGTTGTTAGGGAGTGTTCTAATTTCATTCTTTTACATGTAGCTGTCCAGTTTTCCTAACACCACTTATTGAAGAGGCTGTCTTTTCTCCATTGTATATTCTTGCCTCCTTTATCAAAGATAAGGTGACCATATGTGCGTGGGTTTATCTCTGGGCTTTCTATCCTGTTCCATTGATCTATATTTCTGTTTTTGTGCCAGTACCATACTTTCTTGATTACTGTAGCTTTGTAATATAGTCTGAAGTCCGGGAGCCTGGTTCCTCCAGCTCTGTTTTTCGTTCTCAAAATTGCTTTGGCTATTCGGGGTCTTTTGTGTTTCCATACAAATTGTGAAATTTTTTGTTCTAGTTCTGTGAAAAATGCCCTTGGTAGTTTGATAGGGATTGCATTGAATCTGTAGATTGCTTTGGGTAGTATAGTCATTTTCACAAGGTTGATTCTTCCAATCCAGGAACATGGTATATCTCTCCATCTGTTTGTATCATCTTTAATTTCTTTCGTTAGTGTCTTATAGTTTTCTGCATACAGGTCTTTTGTCTCCTTAGGTAGTTTATTCCTAGGTATTTTATTCTTTTTGTTGCAATGATAAATGGGAGTGTTTCCCTAACTTCTCTTTCAGATTTTTCATCATTAGTGTATAGGAATGCAAGAGATTTCTGTGCTTAATTTTGTATCCTGCTACTTTACCAAATTCATTGATTAGCTCTAGTAGTTTTCTGGTAGCATCTTTAGGATTCTCTATGTATAGTATCATGTCATCTGCAAACAGTGACAGTTTTACTTCTTTTCCGGTTTGGATTCCTTTTATTTCTTTTTCTTCTCTGATTGCTGTGGCTAAAACTTCCAAAACTATGTTGAATAAATTTTTTCTTTTTAAATTGAGATATAATAAACCTTAGTAAACAGTGGAGCCTGTAAAGTGTACTAATCTTAATTGTACAGCTCAATGATTCTTCATATAGTTGTGATATTTATCAAGACATAAATTGAGGTCTGGATCATAGGAGATTTCAAGCAGCACCCCTGAAGTTTCCCTCATTCCTTTTCCCAGCTAATTCCTCCTCCCATCAGAAATAACCATGGTTTTGACATGTGTCATTATTGGTTAATTTTGCCAGTTCTTGGACATCATTTAAATGAAATCTTGCAATATATAATTATTTTTTTTATGTAGAAATATTGGTGAGAAGTAACTTTTCTGAAATATGGTAAAAAACAATTCAGGGGGCTCTTTACTGTAACATGATTTCATCTTTGGGTTTTATGCAAACCTCTATAGAATTTAAACTGTGAAAGTTGTTTGAAGTGTTTTCTTTCTCACAAAAATTAAACACACCACAGGGAGGGTTTGCTCACCATGTAGATCAAAGAGAAGTTGTATAGCTTATTGGCTAGCCTCAAATCTAGGGTGAGATGGAAATTGTTGGTAGGAACTTCAAGGACTTTGGTTGGTCTGCCAAATGCAGATGTAGCCTTTGGCCCAGATTTGGGTAAAGCTTCTTCTACACAGATTAAAGGAAGTTCTTGATTATTTAGAGTCTTTATAATTCAGTCATTTCAAGACATCTCTTGAAAAGGTTCATATCTTGGGTGTTCCTTACTTGTTGGTAAAGAAGAGCAGGAAGAAAAGCTGAAATTGACATCACACGGTGATTTGTCCTCCAGATCCCCTCCATCCTTCCTCACCTTGTTCTGTGCCCTGGAAACCTGGCTTTTATGAACAACATGGACAGGCTCCCTTGCCCTCTGACTTCTGAACGGGGCAGGCGATGAGAGGGACTGGAAGGCATTTTGTAGGTGGGAGAAGAACGAGTTTGGGGTGTTTATTTCCCTGGCTTCCTCCCTGTAGAGTCACTACACCCTTCCACCCAAGGCCACAGCCGTCTCCATACAGTTAGTTACCCTCTCTGGGTTTCTGGTAACCACTCTTCTCCCTTGCCCCCTTAGAAAACAGGCTAGCCACAGCTTTGCAGTGTTGCCAGCTCATGGGTCCCGGTCTTGCCCATGCCTTTGTAAAGTCCTTGGGACTACTACCGTCAGATCACCCAGTTTGAGTATGCCCTTTGTTTCCTGTGGATACCCTCCCTGATTCCTACAGATTAGTCTGTCTGCGTGCTGGGTTACAACACAGGTTTCTTTGGGGATTAGAAGATTAAGGAGTAATATTCATTCCAGATAATTTTTCTCAAGCTTTCACTGTTCCAAAAGGCAAAATGTCCCATAATCTTCTCTGGCAAGTTGTGTTCAATAACCTTAAGTTTGTAAATTCCCTGGTAAAAACATCATCCAGCATTTTATGTCAGATATTTATATCCGCATTTCAGATTTTGGCATATTTCACTGGTACTAGAATTTGTCAAATTTAGTTGTTCATGGAACATTTGTAAATTTATAATATGTTCGTGAATTGCCGAAAATGGTATAACAGAAACATTACTGCAGTGAGTGATCACAACTTGATCCATGTGTTGTATGCACATGTCATGGTTAGCTGGTAAACACTCCCTATGCATCAGATTATATGTCACACATTTGTGGGTCAAGTGGCCTTATGCTACCTCCTGGCATTCTTGGCTCTGATAAACCATTTCTTAAAGGCAAGTTGTTTTGGTAGCAAACTGTTTACCCATTTAGTAACTTCCTGGCATATTAAAACAAATTTTTAGAGGAAAATAGTGCTATCATTTCTCTTTCACATACATTACCTTTTAATATTACAGAACACCATTGTTGGGTAGAAGCACATTGTGGGGAATGCTGGTCTAAACTGTGCCACGTTTCTTTTTAGCTGGCAGCTAAGTAGACATTTAACTTGGGGTGTTAACTCTTATATTTCTCAACCACATGCTTAAAAAAAAAAAAAAGTCAGATCACCCTGCAGTGTGAAGGCCTTGTCGTCAAATAAATAAAATCTTCGCTCAAATTGGTCATTTGGCATACATTTTTACCTAACTTCATTAAGTACGTGAGTGCTGTTTTCAAAATGGAATTATCACTTGTAATTTGTTCCTTTCTGTGAAGTGATGAACCTTTGAACTGGAAATAATGTTCTTTTATATATCAAATATTCAGACAAGTAAAAATTGAGAGCAGCTCTCTATTTCTTACCATACACTCCAGAAGAAGATTTAGTCCCAAACTATTAGTTTTCTTTAATTTTCCACTAAGTCCTACAGATCCTGAATATTTTAATACATTTAATACTTGCATTGGGACTCTTCATTAGAAGCAGCATGAGATTGCTTTCATCTGCCATCATCCCAAGTAGCTAGATCCAGATCAGGTATTAAAAAGTCTAGAATGAGTAATTCACATCAACTCAATTTTAATCATATACTTGTAAGAAAAGAATTCCTGTGGACACTTCTTGAAGGCTTGGCCTTTTTATGCATGGCTATGAATGTTAGTTGATATTGTAGAAATTAACTTTTCATCATTAAGTACACATTTTTTGAAAATCACATTTCGAGTCAAATATGTATTCCTTTAGTCTGAAGTTAGGATTAATTAGTAACTCAAATATCTCATGGTAATTCCTTCCTTTATTAGAACCTTGGCAGTTTGTTGACAGAGTTTAAATAGCTGCATGGAAAATGTTCTCAACTTATCCCTGTTCTTCATGTTCCTAGGCTGCACCACTAAACGCATCTGTGCTTTCGTTTTCAAGACTTTGTTCTTACAGGGTACACTAGTGACAGGAACAGAAATAATTGATAAAATGTCTTCCTTATACTTCAGTAAGGAGATTACTTAAAAACAAAAAAAGTCTTCCTCAAGTCCTATTAACTAATGATAGTTTATAAAATAAAAGGCAAACCTAGCTAAAAGGGTATGATTGTAATTTGGTTTGGTTTTAAAAAGCATTTGTTTTCTGCAATCATAAAAAATTGCTGTTTTTTGAGTTGATGCAGGTTGATTGTTTTAATGGTTCATTGATTTATCTGGATATAAACAACTCTCTCCAGGATTTGTGTCCTGTATCACATACTGTGATACACCAAACTGTATATGTAATTGATATTTTTATGCCTTATCTAGAATATGCTGTAATGCTTGCAATTAGGTTGTTTAAAAATTGTGGTGAAATATTAACCATTTAAAGAAAATCTTTATTCAGCTCTACCATCTTAACCATTTTTAAGTGTACAGTTCATCAGTTAGACTTTTAAAAAAATTTATTTATTTATTTATTTATATATTTATTTTTGGCTGTGTTGGGTCTTCGTTTCTGTGTGAGGGCTTTCTCTAGTTGCGGCAAGCGGGGGCCACTCTTCATCGCGGTACGCGGGCCTCTCACTGTCGCGGCCTCTCTTGCTGCGGAGCACAGGCTCCAGTCGCGCAGGCTCAGTAATTGTGGCTCACGGGCCTAGTTGCTCCGCGGCCTGTGGGATCTTCCCAGACCAGGGCTCGAACCCGTGTCCCCTGCATTGGCAGGCAGATTCTCAACCACTGCACCACCAGGGAAGCCCCACATCAGTTAGACTTTTAAGTGCAGAATGTTTTCCTAGAAGCAATATTGATTTTAAAAAAAAATCAGTTTTAGTTAAGTATTGTATGGGGAGAAAGTCATTAAGGAGCCATTAATGAGGACTCTGTAGAATCTGGAAAGGCTCAAGACATGGGACTTTTAGGTACTTTTAAAAGACCGGACCAGGGACTTCCCTGGCGGTCCAGTAAGACTCCACCTTCCAATGCAGGGGGTGCAGATTTGATCCTTGGTTGGGGAGTTAAGATTCCACATGCCTCGTGGCCAAAAAAACCAAAACATAAAACAGAAGCAATATTGTAGCAAATTCAATAAAGACTTTAAAAACTGGTCCACATCAAAAAAATCTTTAAAAAAAAAAAAAAGACTGGACCATGGGATGGGATTGAAAATGAAGGAGTGGTTGAGTATTACGATAAGTAGTCCAGAGGTTCCTTCTACCCTGTGCAAGTGGGCCCTCCTGCCTTTCTCCCTTATAGCAGAAAACAGGTTAACTTTCTGAGGGATTTGTAGCCTCAGGCAGGGTGAGATGCCCTACTCAAAACAGGCAACTCAAGTGAGGGTCTGTGTGTTGACAGATGAGACCTCTGGTTCCTTTTCTCCACTGGTCCCTCTGATGCTGGCAGCCAGGCTGTTATCCCACCTCAGGAAACAGGAGGGTTCTTCTCTGTGAACTGACCCAACAGAAAAGATGTACAGTTACTAACAATTAGTATTCTGCTAATGAAAAAACTAACTTGCTGCCATATTGTTCTAAAATGAAGTTCCATTGATGAGCCCTGCCCATTCGGTGAGTTTCCTTTAGCTCCTTATTGCCTTACTCATAAATATGCATGTTCACCTAGGATCATCAGACATTCAGGGAAAGTTTCCAACATGAAAGACAGAGACCAAAACACATGGGAAAAACGGAGTTGAGAGAAACTGAATTATAGCATAGTGAACAGAAAAAACCCCTTTGATTAAAAAATTAATATCCTTAGATAAGGTTGTAACTATGAAATAACAATGGCTACAAAAAAAGTCAGAATTAAAACAAGCTTTCAGAAGTTAAACATTATAGCAGAAATTTATAAATTAGGTAAAAGGGTTATAAGATAAAGTTGAAGAAATCTCAGAACTATGAAAGATACGAGAACAAAAGAGTCAATTTATAAGGTCTGCAACTATTCAAATTCCAGAGAAATTGGAGGGTAGGAAATAAAGAATTAATGCAGGAAAAATTCCCAGAGCTGAAGGACATGCATTTCTAGAATGAAAAAAGAGCTCACTGAATTCATAGCAAATGAATAGGAAGGATCTCACATCAAGGCTCAATATAATGAAATATTGAAGGCCAAGGATAAAGAGATTTTCGGTGCTTCTGGAGAAAAGAAACAGGTCACTTAGAAGACTCAGGAATTAAAATACCCTCATACTTCTCATTAACGGTTCTGGAAGCTGGAAGACAGTGGAGCAATGCCTTTGCATTAGTAAGGGGAAAAGTCTCCAACTCAGAATTCTATTCCCACATGAGCAGTCAAGTGTGAGTATAGGTTAAAGATATTTTCAGACAGGAAAAGTCTCAAAAATGTGACCCATCTTGTGTCACATACCCATTCTCTGGAATCATTATCATTGTAGCTAACACTTATATGGTGTTTACTGTGTGCTCACTGCAGCAGTTTAGCACATATATATTCTCTCTCTCTCACATATGTAGTAAGAGGATGATACTATGATTTCTTTGTTTTACAAGTGGGGAAGCTTAGGCATGGAAAAGTTATTTCCCAAGGTCACACAGCTAGTAAGTGGTGGAATTGGGATTTGAACTTGGATAGTCTTAACTCCACTATGTTATATTGCTAATCCTTGAGGATGTGCTCCACCAAAATGAGGGAAGCAAACAAAGATGCAGGAAACAAGATCCAGCACAGGAGCAGGGCAAAAGGAATTCCCAGGTTGAAGGTGAAGGGATGCTCTAGGATTGTAACAGTACAAGGAGGTCTGGAATTCAGTTGATCTAGATTGGAACAGATAAGACAGAGGGCTCCAGGAAAAAAATGGAACAGATATACTACCTGATGTGTTTGGTCGTATTGAGAGTAGTCTCACTGTTGGAGAATGAATTGGTATCTACACAGAAAAGCAGAAAGATGGGGAAAAATACCTAAGAAAAAGGATATTGGCTCTGTTTTGGACAGTATTTGTGTAGACATTATAAGGTATATCCTGAACATCGTGTTCACTGAGAACTGTGACTTGGGGGAGGAGAGGGAGAGAAAGGCGCGTGTGTGCATATGCGGGGCCAGTGCATGTAGTGTAAGAGATGAAATCTTCACCGTTCATAGGAGATAGAAAAATAAAAACTGGGAAAAAATCAAGCACTGTCAGCGTGTAGTATTTAGAAATATGGCAGTAGATACCAGAAGAAACGCTTAAGAGATTTGGAGTGGTTGCCTTTGGGGTGCTAGAATTAGGGATTGGAAAGGGTGAGGCAGGGGCTGCTATTATTTGATAGAAGAACTATGTGATTTTAAAAATACATACAGTAACATGCACACAAAACATGGGATTACCCTTGGCTGTTCTCTCTCTGTCTCAGCCCATGTTCTGTCAGCAAACCATGATTGTCCCATGTTCAGATTACATCTGGGGTGATCCCTTCTTACCACCTATACTGCCACCGTCTGGGTCTGGCACCTGCCTGTCTTCTCTGGATGACTGCAGTGTCTCCTCTCTGCGCTTCTTTCCTTGCCCCTCTTCTGTTCAGTCTCTGTACGGCACCCAGAGGGATCCAGTTAAAATACAAACCAGACTGTGATGCTCTCTTGCTCAGAGCCCTACAGTCGCTCCCTAGTTCAGGGAGAGCCAGAGCCCTTCCGGTCACTTCCCACATCCACACACGCCTCTTGCCTGCCTGACCTTCTCCATAGCACTTGCCACCATCCAACACGTTAGATATTTACATATTCATTTTGTTTCTTGTCCATTTTACATATTTTGTTTCTCATCTGTCTTCCTTTATTAGAATATATTCTCAATGAGGGTGAGGATTTTTTCTCTTTTTTTCTCCTGCTCTATTCCCAGAGCCTAGAGCAGTGCTTGGCACGTAGTAGGCACTGAATAAGGATTTATTAAATAAATGTATTGCTTTTATAAAAGTGAAAATTATATTTAAAAATACTACTAGTTTTTAAAAAGCTATTTGCAATAAGCTAAGCTAAGCAGCTCCTTGTCTTACTGGTTTAAGCATCCCCAAGCAATTTGAAACTAAAATCCTGAGGGACCTAACTGAAAAGATTTGTTTCCATTTGGAAAATACTCATATGTTATCATCAGATTATGCCCCTTTAAAACTCTGTGCTGGGTGCTGTCAGTCCTTATGGCAAAAATTTACTGTAACGTTCCATGGTAACTGTTTATGATGGAGACTGTTGAGTTTCACAGCTGTTTGACAGCTAAGATTTCAGACAGAGTACTCTTAATATTTATTTTTTAAGCATAGAGTCTGTTCAGTGAGTGTAAATAAGCATCACAGATATCTTCAATAAGGCACAAACACCTAAAATTCTAATTCCTACAGTGTAAGGAAAATGACCCCCAGCCGTCTTTAGCATCTGTTTGCCTTTCATTGGTTCATAATAATTCTTGCTGTGTTTTGCTGCAGATTAAAGCTGTTTAGTCTTTCATTGGACTGTTCCCTTTCCTAGCTTTGCCTCTCTTCTCACCTGTTCCTTCAGGAGACTTAGGATCCTTTTAATGATATCACATACATTTCCATGGCTACAGATCCAGTTCTGCAGCCGCATGATTAGAATTCCCAGCAGGAGACGCTGGACTATGAGAGGGCAGGGCCTTTGTCCTAAAGCGAACACCCGATAGGCGCAACAGCGCCGGCAGAACGCAGAGCAGGCAGATTCCCTGGGCTTTCTTCGCACCGGCTGGCGGAAGTCTTCCTTCTTGGAAATCAGCTGGAAGGTAACCTCCCTCCACGCTCCCACTCCTTAAATAGCATAGTATGGACAATCTTTGAACCCACAAAGGGCTTGACGTAAAATGTCTGAAAACCATGTTTCTCTGATGTTGAACCTCTTAGATTATAGCTCACTTCATAGAATATTTGTGTTATCTGCTTACTGTGGGACCAAAGAGATTTGGCAGGCTTTTTACCTCATTGTTTTGTTTTGTTTTGTTTTGTTTTGTTTTTGGTCATTTCACTTAGCTTAAGTGTTCTTTGAATATGTAGGTAATTACAGAGTAAGAGTTCTAGATCTTTGGTGATGCTTTTGCTACCTGTTAACATTAGTATGTATTTTGAGGGGGTTTACCCTTCCTGCTCAGACTTCTAGATGCACTTTTCTGTTATTAGATTGTATAATTCCAGCAACATACTCTGCTTTTCCCACTGGGTCATGAAACTCTTTCTTCTTTTAAGAGCAGATGATATTTCATTGTATCATTTTTAGGAAAGAAAATGAATTTGGGGGGAATACTAGTTAAGTACCAGGCAGTGTGCTATATATTTTTTCATATCTAATATAGACCTGAACATAGTCAACCTTTGGCCTCTGATGGGATTTCATTGTTCTTCTTACTGTGATAGGAACTGGGTCGTTTCAGTTTTTGTGAATGCAAGGTGAGAAACCTTAAAATAGTTTGTGCCAAAAAGTACTTTGGAGATCATTAAAATTAAGTGCTGCTGTTCTTGGTTGTTGTTTTTAATAACTTATCAATATTGCTATAGATGTCTAGATTTCAGTAAGACATCTGACAAAGTCTCTCCTTGTAAACAAGGACATTTGTAGGCTGGTAGATAAAAGAGTAAATAGGATTCAATGCTAGTTGTAAAACTTGCAGAATTGTTCTGGAGAGATTTATAGTGGCACATCACAGGTTTCTGCCCTTGTCCCTGGCCTGTTTGTGAATTTGGATAATGACTTAGTGGCATGTTTGCTCGCTGGTGGATGAGAAAGCTAAGAAGAATAACTGAAAATAAAATGCCCACTAAGGATTTTAAAAGATCACAGACTGAAGGATGAGTTGAAAGGGACTGATTGAATCTTAATTGTGACAGTTCTTGTCATCAGTTAAAAATATCACTATGAAGTTATAGACTGGATGAGAACTGGCCAAACTGTAGAAGAGATAGAAAGCACCTGAAATTTGTGACATCATGGGAATTTGTGGTGTGTATTGCATTTGTCTAAAAAGAACTGAAGGCCATGGTAACAGATGCCAAAGGTACAGAACAAAGGCGGTGTAGTAGTACTAAGACTACATTCTGCAGAATTGGCCAGGTCATGTTTGGAATGTTGTGCTAGTTTTTATGATTATAGTACAATTTTTTTATTGTGTAATATTTGGTACGTAAAAAAGAATACATGTGATATGTAAGTTATGAAGCAAAGAATAAGATAAATGTGTAAAGGCCTTAATCCTAGCTTAAGAACTAGAACTTTCTGAAGATCTTAGAATCTGTATTTTCCTCCTGTACCCCAGAAGTAACCATTATCCACAATTTGTCATTTCCTTGCTTTTTCAAAAATAATTCCACCATGTTATGTGTGTATTTCTAAGCAATATATTATTTTTAAGTTGTTTTTGAGTTGTATTAAAATGGTATAATAGTAGAAGAATCAATATTGTTAAAATGACCATACTACCCAAGGCAATCTACAGATTCAATGCAATCCCTATCAAAATACCAATGGCATTTTTCACAGAACTAGAACAACTAATTTTAAAATCTGTATGGAAACACAAAAGACCCCGAATGGCCAAAACGATCTTGAGAAAGAAGAACAGAGCTGAAGGAATTATACTCCCTGACTTTCATCAAAACATTATGATACTGGCACAAAAACAGACACATAGATCAATGGAACAGGATAGAAAACCCAGAAATAAACCCATGGCTTATGGTCAGTTAATTTACGACAAAGGAAGCAAGAATATACAGTGCAGAAAAGACAGTCTCTTCGATAAGTGGTGCTGGGAAAACTGAACAGCTACATGTGAAAGAATGAAATTAGAACATTCTCTAACACCATATACAAAAATTAAATTCAAAATGGATTAAAGACCTAAGTGTAAGACCAGATACTGTAAAACTCCTAGAGGAAAACAGGCAAAACACTCTTTGACATAAATTGAAGCAATATTTTTTGAATCTGTCTTAGAGTAATGGAAACAAAACAAAAATAAACAAATGGGATCTAATTAAACTTATAAGCTGTTGTAGAGTAAAGGAAACCATTGTCAAAACTAAAAGACAACCTACTGAATGAGAGAGAATATTTGCAAATGATATGACCGATAAAGGATTCATACCCAACGTATATAAACAGCTCATACAGCTCGACAAATAGCCCACTTAAAAAATGGGCAGAAGAACTGAATTGGCATTTTTCCAAAGAGGAAATGCAGATGGCCAACAGGCACGTGAAAATATGCTCAGCGTTGCTAATCATCAGGGAAGTGCAAATCAAAACCACAATGAGATATCACCTCACACCTGTCAGAATGGCCATCATTAAAAAGTCTACAAATAACAGATGTTGGCAAGGATGAGGAGAAAAGGGAACTGTTGTACACTGTTGGTGGTAATGTGAATTGGTGCAGCCGCTGTGGAAAGCATTAAGGAGGTGTCTTAAAAAACTAAAAATAGAACTACCATGTGACCCCGCAATTCTACTCCTGAGTATATATCCAGAAAAACCCAAAAACAGGGCTTCCCTGGTGGCGCAGTGGTTGAGAATCTGCCTGCCAGTGCAGGGGACACGGGTTTGAGCCCTGGTCTGGGAAGATCCCACATGCCGCGGAGCGACTAGGCCTGTGAGCCGCAATTGCTGAGCCTGCGCGTCTGGAGCCTGTGCTCCGCAACAAGAGAGGCCGCGACAGTGAGAGGCACGCGCACTGCGATGAAGAGTGGCCCCCGCTTGCCGCAACTAGAGAAAGCCCTCGCACAGAAACGAAGACCCAACACAGCCATAAATAAATAAATAAATAAAATTTAAAAAAACCCCACAAAACCAAAAACACTAATTTAAAAAGATACATGTACCCTAATGTTCATAGCAGAACTATTTACAGTAGCCAAGACATGGAAACAGCCTAAGTGTCCATCAGCAGATGAATGGATAGAAGAGGTGGTACATATACACAATGGAGTCCTGCTCAGCCATGAAGAGTGAAACTTTGCCCTTTGCAGCCGCAGGGACGGACTTTGTGGGCGTTGTGCCCAAGTGAAACAAGTTAGAGAGAGACAGTGACGTCACTGACAAGTGGAGTCTAAAAGATGCAGCAGACTAGTGAACATAACAAAAAGAAGCAGACTCACAGACACAGGGAACAAACCAGTGGTTACCAGTTGGGGGGCGGGGGAGGTACAAACTGTTGGGTGTAAGACAGGCTCAGGGATGTACTGTGCAACACGGGGAAGACAGCCAATATTTTGTAAAACTGTAAATGGAAAGTAACCTGTAAAAATTATATATAATAAAAAAAAGTTTTAAATGGTATAATACTGTATATAGCATTTTGCCACTTGCTTTTTTTTTTTTGGCTGCGTTGGGTCTTCGTTGTTGCCCGCGGGCTTTCTCTAGTTGCTGCAAGCGGGGGCTACTCTTCGTTGGCGGTGCGCGGGCTTCTCACTGCGGTGGCCTCTCCTGTTGCGGAGCATGGGCTCTAGGCACGTGGGCTTCAGTAGTTGTGGCTCGCGGGCTCTAGAGCGCAGGCTCAGTAGTTGTGGCACACGGGCTTAGTTGCTCCGTGGCATGTGGGATCTTCCTGGACCAGGGCTCGAACCCGTGTCCCCTGCATTGGCAGGCGGGTTCTTAACCACTGCACCACCAGGGAAGCCCCTTGCCACTTGCTTTTTACATTTAACGTTCTAAGATTCATGTATATCCATTGTTCTCAACCAGAGTTCCTCATCTGGACCGTAGAACACAGAAGATGATTTGAGTGCCCGTTTTCTCATTCCTCCCAAGGCTGGGACACACGTAGCACCCTTTGAGGGTACGTCGGAGAGGGGCTGTCTCATTACATATAATGGATGCTTTAGGGTAGCCAGCAGGGCTTGATTCTCTACTGGAACCTGGTGGAGAAAGGCTGAATTGTAGCTCTAGGTAATTCTTTTTTACTGATGTAGTATGTTCCATTTGTGAGCATACCAAAGCTTATTCACATATTCTCCTGTGATGGACATTTGGGTTGTTTCTGGTACTTTTGATGTTATTGTTTTTGTGAACAAGCTGTGACCATCTTGTACCTTTCTCTGAGTGCACACGATTAAATCTTTCTCTCAGTGTACATCTGAGTGGTGTTGCAGGGGACTGCTGCATTTTAGCGGGGACGTTGGTAAACTGGAGTGAGTACAGAGGAGGGCGATTGAGAATAGTTTAACCATATCATAACCAACCGTTATTTATTTTTATTTTATAGGGATTGAAGAGGTTAATGACCATTTGCCAGAAGCACTTTCCTACAGATCCATCGAAATGTGTGGAGTACAATGCGCTGTGAGATCTGTGTGCGGCCCGTGAATATCACAAGAAACTTAAGCCTGGCGTGGACTTGTGGAATTGCCAACAGGCACGAGGGAAGAAGAAAAAGGAATTTCTGGTCTCTGAGTTCTGCCTAATGCAACTCTTGGTTTTAAGAACTCTGTTGGCTCTCATGTCACATCTGACTGCCAAGTGATTTTTGTGTCTTGCTTTTATTTTAAATAGTGGAAAAATTAAGTTCTAAAGACTTTTCCTCATAATTTAAATGTGTAGACAACAGTCACAGGACAGGGTTTAAAATAACGTTTCCCCTCTAGAGCTGGAAGTTGCAGTTAGAGGATTAAAAGGGAACATTTGAGGATGGACTTAATTATTTCTGTAAAATATGGTAATTTTCACATTGCCTCTTATGAAGTGTTTATAGAAAAATATTTTTATATTTTCAACAAAAACGTGGAACCATTTAATGAAACTTGATAGTCCTTAAATGTTGCTGAACTTTTGCCATCTTGCAATAGATTTGAATGTAAATGTTACTACTGTTACGTGTTATTTTTCTTACATTTCAAAGCTTGCTTTTATCTTTTAAAGTGTGTAAATTTTAGTATTGGTCATCTCTCGGGACAGATACAATTAACAGGAAATAGAAGTTTGGAACACAAAGATGGTATATTAAACCAACAGAAGTTCAAATTCAGTAACCCCAGTGCATCAAGGTTCAAGGTGGGGAGATGGATTGTCAAGCCAGGAACGGGGATGTTTTGCTGCCGCTGCTTCTTCTAGAATAGGACTGCCCGCGCGCGTCATCCTCCCGAGACCGGTGGTGGACAGCTGCCCCAGCTCCATCCCGCCCAGCAGAAGAGGACGATGCCAGGACTCTTGGCCTGCCCGAGACAGTAGGTCCTGGGTCTGATTTTGCACAAACGAGGACTTCTTTTTGCACAGTGTCACCCCCAGATAATTGTGACGAATCACGGCGCTTTAGAGGTTGAGAGGACTCAGTGGATAGAGGCAGGTGGGGATAGAAAGTGGCCTGAGCAGGTGGCTTGGCACTGCCGGCTAGAGGTGTGAGTGCGGCTCCGCAGTCAGAACTAACTCGCCTCAGACTGCGGCTCCACACCCGCGCACGGAAGGGTGTGAGCATGCACGCGCGACCATGAGCGAGTCACTTCATCTCTCCAAGCCTCAGCTTCCTTATCTGCAAATGGTGGGGATACTTGTACATACCTCATGGCATCACTGTTGTATTTAAGCAAAAGAAAACGCTTAGCACGCTGCCTGGCAAGTAAGAGCTCAGTAAATAACGGTTGTGTCCTTGTTGTTAGAGTGAAGACAAAGCAGCTTTCCCCAACCTGCCGTCAGGGTCAGTGTGGGCTCACGTGACGAGAACAACGCTGGTGGCAGCAGCGTGCTAGAGCGTCGGCAGTGCTAGTGGGAGCATCGATTAAGCATTTCTGTGTCCAGGCTCTATAGCTGCTCACACTTTGAGCCAGTTCTGAGTTTAGAAGGATCGAGAATGTGGTGGGGCTGGAGTCAGCTGCGCGGGTGCAGGTGGGCTCACAGTCACTTCTTCTGGCCCCTCTTGGGAAGCCTCGAAAGCCAGTTTTGGCCACTTGTGGGGTCTGTGGCTGTGCCTGGCTGATCGTGTCCGCTGGTCATGTGTGCGATGGTGGCTGAGGCCTGCTGTCCTAAATTGAATCAGGGTTCCTTGCCTACTTTAGAAACCGTTTCTTCTTACTAAATTACAACCAAAGAGAGCTTACTAGAGCAAATAAGAGACAGACTTTCATAAGATATGACAACAGTCTAGACTTCTCTTATGTAGTCTTGTTGTATAGGACTTGTTTATAAATATTGTTGAACGAACACTCCCCAGGTCACTTCTTTTTAATTCCCAGTCAGCATGGTAGTCAGCTAATTTCGTGTTGTCTTCCCATTTGCTGTTAGTTAATATTCCACCACAAAGAAGAAACTGCGTCATGTGACACCAGTATCTTCTAAAACTGATCAGTGTGGATAGATGGTTGGAAAAAAGAGTTGTACTGTATTCTACAGTGCTGTGAATGTTGGTCATTTTGGGCTTAGGTTGAAAGACGTAGATCTTGTGGAAAAGTCTTCCGTTTCCCTGAAGTGAAAGATCTTCAGAGGATTGCAGATATCATGGGGGTGTGTTAAAAAATGACCTCTCGCAGTCTCCAAATCATGAAAATTTTAGTTCACCAGATGCTACGTATTTCTATTTTTTAGCTATTTCTAAAACAATAAAGGCCTGTCTTTTAAAATCAGTCACAATCCTGAACTAAGTATATTTTTCCCTTTCTGTCTCCCACCTGCTCAGACTCCTTTCCAAAGGAGTCGTGTCTTTCTGGATTCAAATTTAGTAAAACACTGGTTTTCCCTCAGAAGTAAATACTGCTTTTCTTAGGAGTGTTCTTGCCAGCTGCAAAGACTGAGCAGTGTCTTTCAGCACTGCAGCGCGGGGCTGCGGCCGTCTGGAGGTCATGGCTGTGATTCTGGCCTTTGGGGAAAACTAGGAAAAGAAGGCTGAGGCCAAAGACAATTGACACACAGCGGGGAGAGAGAAAGGATGGTCCTGATCTTGTAGGAAGGAGGAGGAGTCCCGAGAGACCAGAGCTAGGAAGGCAGCTGTCACTGGCAACAGCATTTAGGATACGCTGTGACTCTGAACTCTCAGGAAGAATTTGGAGGAATAGAAAATAGGGTTGATAGCAGTGCGACTTCTTAAGTTTTTCCTTCTGGTGGTCTCCTGACCCACTCTAGCCCTTTAGATTGTCCCGGGATTTGACACCAGTAAATACTGTAGAAATACAATTGTCTTTTTATATGAAAGAAAGTAAGCGTTTGGTAGCTTTGAACTTGGGGGATTCCTATCACTGGCTCCTTTTCAGCCCTGCAATAACCCCCTTTATTGCTTCTGGACCTGGAAGGGTAGTAGAACTAAGTGGGGCAGATTCAGTGAAAGGGGAGCTTGGGTTGAGATGCGGCCGTTTCCTTTGTGCAAATATCTCAAAGAGCATAACTTAGTGGGTCATGCCTCCCTCCTCCCCGTCCTCGCCCATGAAGCCCCTGGAGCCCCTGGAAGAATGTTTATCCCATAGAAATTCATGGTATGGAGTCGCATTGGGAGGCTTGAACTGAAAGCACTTTCTCATGGCAGGTTTATGTAAGAGTTTCCAGCTGTTGAGAGTGTCGGGAGCCAGCTCCAGTTCCCGGAGGGAGGGTCGCTGTGGGAACACCATTACGGCAACTGGTCTCCATCACAGACTCTGCAGTTGGATTGGCTGAGTTACAACTACGCAGTAGTCCTGGGATGGTTAACAGTAACCTTAAAATCTTTTGAAATTTAAAAATAAGTTCTGGTGGTGTGGACCAACCGGGGGAATGCAGTGTGGGCGGCGGCAGCTGTGGTGTGAGCCGAGCCCATTGAAGATTCTGGAACCACGCTCATTTAAAACAAATGTTTTCTGCATTTACCAAAACAGTTTATTATGAAAGCATTGATTATTTACTTATTTTTCCACAGACTCTTACACAGCTTGTCCAAACTAATCCTTGTGTTGATGGTAATGGTTACTCTGTTTAACTAGGCCACTTCCTTTTGTTTAGTCTCTCCTCTATGTCCTTAAGCACCAGCTTTGAAATAATTGTCAGCCTTCTCACAGCATTCAAGGTGAACACATTACTTTGACCACGGAGGGCAGCTAAGAAGGTTCGAGCTGCTTTCTGAGCATCGTTGGTGATCACAGATGCAGTCACCGAGCTTCCTGCCACCACAATCCAGTCACTGGCGTAGACGGCTCTCCTTGCCCTCTGCACGCCCAGATTTTACAACTTGCCAAAACCAAATTGCCTTTGCTCTCCAACTGCCCTTCCCCTGAGGCTTAGGAGACATCATAAACCATGAGTGTTGTCGTCGGAGCCTGGTTTCGAGATTCTGCCATCCTGTGAAGTGGGAGGATTAAAGTTGTAGCTTTGAAACGTTTTGACCACAACTCAACAATAACAAGTGCGTGGAGACCCAGTATTCCTTGCGTATATGCATATGTGACAAAAGCACTGACCATACCATGTGCGGCGCGTTCTTATGTTTTCTCTTCTGTTGTGTTTCTTATTTTTAAAAAAAACCATGCTGGTTGTGACCCTCTAAAGTGGCTCACAGCTCATTAATATGTTGTGACCAGCAGTTTGAAAACCACGGATTAAAAGGAGTTATCAGAGTTATGGAAGGAAATGACCTGGTGGATAAATTCAGGGCAATAGGACTCTACTTCTTTTTTATTGTTTTAGTTCAAAGAGAGAGAACACTTAGCTCTCAAGGTTAATGTGAAATTTAGCAGATGATAAAACCTCGAGTACTTCAAATGTTAAATACTTTTGAAGTAATAATTCTTAGGTTTCAAATGGAGAGACTTGTCCATAGAAGAAGCACCAGGACAAGCCTCATATAATCCTTCTGTAAGAAATTTGGCAGTAAAGATAGGTGCAACCTTGGGCTGGCTGTACATTGTGTACAGCAAGAATAAATAAGATATTATAAAATAAATAAGAGGTTTTTTAAAAGCATGAGTTAGGATTGGGGCAGAGATACCAGGAGTCAGGTATTATTAATCAGTTACCTGTTGAGGGTTTGTTTAGCCCTTTGAAGATTATTTCCCAAGACTCAGGGCTAGATTACATTTCCTTTATTGTAAATGTTTTTTATTGAAATGTAACATATACAGAAAAGTGCACAAATCAGAAGAGTACCATATCATAACTTTTTTCAAAGTGAACATCTCCCAAAATAAGTAGCATCCAAGTCAGGAAAGATAATGTTATTAATGCCCCAGAAATCTCTTCATGCCTCATTATAGTCAGAGCCATGGTCCTGATTTTCATCAGGACATCTTCATCACCCCAAAGAGAAACCTGGTACCCATTAGTAGTCATTCCCTGAATGAGTCAGTTTGCTTGTTTTGTTTTGTTTTTTTGAATTTTATTTTATTTATTTTTTATACAGCAGGTTCTTATTAGTTATCTATTTTATACATATTAGTGTATACATGTCAATCCCAATCTCCCAATTCATCCCACCACCACCCCCCCGCCCCGCCCCGCCACTTTCCCCCCTTGGTGTCCATACGTTTGTTCTCCACGTCTGTGTCTCGATTTCTGCCCTGCAAACTGGTTCATCTGTACCTTTTTTCTAGATTCCACATATATGCATTAATATACGACATTTGTTTTTCTCTTTCTGACTTACTTCACTCTGTATGACAGTCTCTAGGTCCATCCACGTCTCTACAAAGATCAATGGAACAGGATAGAAAGCCCAGAGATAAACCCACGCACCTATGGTCAGCTAATCTATGACAAAGGAGGCAAGAATATACAATGGAAAAAAGACAGTCTCTTCAGTAAGTGGTGCTGGGAAAACTGGACAGCTACATGTAAAAGAATGAAATTAGAACATTCCCTAACACCATGCACAAAAATAAACTCAAAATGGATTAGAGACCTAAATGTAAGACTGGACACCATAAAACTCCTAGAGGAAAACATAGGAAGAACACTCTTTGACATAAATCACAGCAAGATCTTTTTTGATCCATCTCCTAGAGTAATGGAAATAAAAACAAAAGTAAACAAATGGGACCTAATGAAACTTCAAAGCTTTTGCACAGCAAAGGAAACCATAAACAAGACGCAAAGACAACCCTCAGAATGGGAGAAAGTATTTGCAAACGAAGCAACTGACAAAGGATTAATCTCCAAAATATATACAAGCAGCTCATGCAGCTCAATATCAAAAAAACAACCCAAGCAAAAAATGGGCAGAAGACCTAAATAGACATTTCTCCAAAGAAGACATACAGATGGCCAAGAAGCACATGAAAAGCTGCTCAACATCACTAATTATTAGAGAAATGCAAATCAAAACTACAATGAGGTATCACCTCACACCAGTTAGAATGGGCATCATCAGAAAATCTACAAACAATAAATGCTGGAGAAGGTGTGGAGAAAAGGGAACTGTCTTGCACTGTTGGTGGGAATGTAAATTGATAACAGCCACTATGGAGAACAGTATGGAGGTTCCTTAAGAAACTAAAAATAGAATTACCATATGACCCAGCTATCCCACTCCTGGGCATATACCCTGAGAAAACCAAAATTCGAAAAGACACATGCACCCCAGTGTTCACTGCAGCACTATTTACAATAGCCAGGTCATGGAAGTAACCTAAATGCCCATCAACAGACAAATGGATAAAGAGGTTGTGGTACGTAGATACAATGGAATATTACTCGGCCATAAAAAGGAGTTTGCTTGTTTTTTAATTTGCCCATTTATAGATGAGGTCAGTTATACGTGACTCCTTTTACATGTTATTTCCTTGTCTCAACTTACAGTTTCTGATATTCATCCTTGTGTGTCTGTGTGGTTCTTTCATTCTCACTGCCCTCTCCAGTTCTACTCTTGATAGACATTTGAGTTGTTTCCAGTTTGTGTATGAATGTTGTACATGCACTTTTTTGGTAAGTATAAATTTCTGTAGGGTATATACGAAGCTGAGAAATTTCTGGGGCACAGGATATGCATGTACTCAGAAGGTATCACTGAAGAGGTTTCCAAAGGGCTTGTGCCAGGTTACCATCCCACGTGCAGGATTTGAGGGGTCCAGGCGCCCCACATCCGAGCCTCCCCTGGTATGTGCTCTGTCATTTCCACTTCAGCTCTTCTGGGGGGTTAACATGGCATCACACTGTGGGTTTAATTTGCATTTCGCTGAGGACAAGCAAAGTCGAGCATTTTTCATACATACTGAATGGCCATTGGATTTTATCTTTTGTAAAGTTTCTGTTCAAGATTTTATTTTTGTCCACTTTTTTCTGTTGACTTCCCAGCCTCTTTCTTACTGACTTATAGTTCTTTGTATATTCTGGCTATGTTAGATATATATATATATTACAAATACTTCTCCCGCCCTGTGGCTTGCCTTTATGCAGGGTTTTCTATGCATAGGAGAAATAATCTTGTAACTAGCTCAGGCATAACCTTTGTCAGCTATCTTTGCCAGATAGATTTTATAAAAATCAAATCATGTGAATCTTAAATAACATAATCTTTTCATAGTGGCATGCCTGAGTGTGGGATTTGAGAGAAGAGGAAATCGTGTGGGTTTTTGTATTTTTGTCAAACTTTGTAGTTTTATTAGATTACTGTTTCATTAAGACTTGGTTTGTATTTTTCTTCTTTAGGTCTGCAAGTTTATGGGCCGTATATGTATGGTGTGGACACTGCCAGCTGCTTACCCTGTTTTCATTCTCCTCTCCTTTACCAACAGAGCCCTACTTTGTGCAGAGCTGCAGTGAGCACAGTAAAAGCTACTTGCTCTCCTGGGACCCTTTGAAGTTACAGTTGGTTTTGTGACAGGTTCTACCAATAAATATGGATAGAAGTCTTTTGGGTGGGACTTCCAGGAAACTTATTGTTTTTCTAAAAAAGAAGAAAAAAAAAAAAGAGAGATAGACTTAGTTAACAAAAATGTTGCCCTTTCTCTCTTCTTTCCTAAAAAGTGGTCATGATGCTTCAGTGCTTTGCAGCCATCCTGCAGTCTTAACGGTGGGAGACCCATGCTAAAGATGGTGGAGTCAGTTATTTAATGGCATCGTGGGGTTCATTGTTCAAACCTTGAACCACTGTATTAGTCAGGGTTCTCCAGAGAAACAGACCTACAAGGAGATTGTGTATATGGAATTGATTCCTTTGATTATGGAGGCTGAGAAGTCCCATGATCTGCTGTCTGCAAGCAGGAGAGCCAGTGGTGTAAATTCCAGTCTGAATCCAAAGGCTGGAGATCCAGGAGAGCCTATGGCAAGTCCCACTTTGAGGGAGGGAGAGGACCAGCGTTCTATCTCCACGGTCAGGCAGAGAGAGCAGCTTCTCCCTTACCCCACCTCTTGTTCTATTCAGGCCCTCGACAGATTGGATGAGGCCCATCCACACTGGAGAGCAATCTTTTACTCAGTTCACCGATTCAGATGTTCATCTCATCCAGAAACACCCTCACAGACACACCCAGAGTAACATTTAACCAGACATCTGGGCACCCAGGTCGCAGTCAAGTTGACCCATAAAATTAACCATCACAGCTGCCTGCCTTTGGGCCTCACGTTCTGTGAGGACAGTATTGGGTAAGCTCCTGCAGTTGTGTTTCCATATATTCTGCGGAATTCAGTCCCTAAGCAATATACACGTTACTCAGATTTCTCAGCTTTCAGAACCATTGAGGCGTGTAGCAAGTGTGTCCCGGTGCCCTGAGGTCCCGACTACCCCAACGGGAACAAGACCTGACTCTGCCACGTCCACGTCCTACTATGATACACGTAAGTGTAACAGTGTTCGCGGGAATGAGCTCGATATCGGCACCAGGTCATTTCAACTGCAGAAAAGCCATGAACCAAACGGACGTTAAAGGCAGTTCAGAGACAGCCAGGTTTCAGAGCAGACAGAGGTCTGGCCTGTGGTGGAGATTCTTGTCACTCGTTGGACAGAGGCATCTAGCTCTTGTTCTCTTGTGTTACTGCCAAATCTCTATTAGACTTAGAAATGACTTTGAGAGGAATAAACTCCTGAATACCTCTATGGATGTGAAAGGTGTTTGAGAAAATGCACGATTGTGCTTTCATCATTTGGGGGAAAAGTATCTTTTTTTTTTTTTTTAATTTATTTATTTATTTATATTTGGCTGAGTTGGGTCTTCGTTGCTGCGCACGGGCTTTCTCTAGTTGCAGCGAGCGGGGGCTTCTCTTCGTTGCGGTGCGTGGGCTTCTCATTGCGGTGGCTTCTCTTGTTGCAGAGCACGGGCTCTAGGTGCGCGGGCTTCAGTAGTTGTGGATCGTGGGCTCAGTAGTTGTGGCTCGCGGGCTTTAGAGCGCAGGCTCAGTAGTTGTGGTTCTTGGGCTCTAGAGCGCAGGCTCAGTAGTTGTGGTGCACGGGCTTAGTTGCTCCGCAGCATGTGGGATCTTCCCAGACCAGGGCTCGAACCCGTGTCCCCTGCATTGGCAGGCGGGTTCTTACCACTGCGCTACCAGGGAAGTCCCGGGGGAAAGTATCTTGGTATGCTTCCACCTGTTATTACCACGGTCCCTTCTAGAACAGTAACTCACATTACACTAACGTGGGCCAAAAGGGTATATGTGGTTTTTTCAAAATTATAAAAAATTGTGTTTGCCTCTCCCGCGGCACCTGCCACACCCTGCTTCGGGATGAGACCCTGCAAACCACGTTTCTCCTTTGCTGACTGGCTTTTTGTTGGGTTCTACCGATGGTGGGGCGCACGGGAGATGGGAACCCCGAGGAGGGAAGAAGGGGCCTGTTCCTCGATGTTTGCCTCCTGTCCCTGGCGGTGGTGGCCCAGCCGCGGGTCACAGCCCAGCAGTGACAGTTCATTCTTGGAGGAGGAGGTCCTGGCTCGCAGGATTGCCACACTTTCATAGAACCAGCTCTGCCTCTTGAAAATCGCTGCGCCGTCAGCCGGTGCCCCTTTCAGACATTTGAATCCCGGCTCCGTGAGGTCCTGCCACGTGCCGAGGCACCGGTACCAGCTGCACAGTGTCCACGCCTCAGAGGTCTGACTCCCAGCTCCGCGGGCGCCTCCTTCAGCTTCTAGGTCTTCAAAGTCCCTTGTCTCTGTTTCCCAGCCCTAAGGGTGCTGGCTGCTTCCCTTGGTTATCATCTCTGTCGCCTCTTCACTATCCTGTTAACAACCCTTGATATTCAACCCTTTCTGTTAAAATAAGTGGCGTGGTCTTGGCCTCCTGATGGAACAGGCAGCCGGATTTGCAGTTCCTGCGCGAGGGGGAATGAGGCCGGGTCCTCTTCCGGCACCCCCAGCTCAGGTTGGCTTCCCACTGGCACGCGTGGCCTTTGCTCCTAGATCCTGGGGTTCACCCCAAGCGTGGAGAACTGAGACGATGGAGAAGTGGGTATTTCACCTCCTGTCCGGGCGTGCAGCCCTGTCCTCGTGCCCTCTCTCCTCCATTCCCACCCTGCTCGTCCTCAGTCTCTTCAAGACCTTCTGTCCACTCACTCCTCCGCTCGCTGCTACTTCATCGTCACCTTCTTGGCTTTGCTTTTCTGTGTAGTCCATCTAGATCCCATTGTCACCGCTTCACTCAATCACCAGGACCGTCTACTCTCCTGCCCTGTTGCCCTCCGGCCACACTGCACTACACAGCCTGGCCCCGGCACGTTCCATCTGTCCCCTCCCGCGCCCACCAGCAGGTGCCACTGGAGGCAGTTCACACGCCAAGCGTCCGGTGTCAGCTGGGCCCCAAGTGATGCCTGGAGGGCATTCTCCACCTCCTCTCCTCTCGGGGCTGTTCTCACCTGTGACTGCTCCAGCCCGACCCTGCCCTCCTTTCCTGTCTCACCTGGAGGGTGGCCTCACCTATCTTTTCTCACACCGGGCTGAGTATGGAGGCAAAGCTTCAGGTCTGTTTCCCACACTCACCACCTGTTCTTACCTTACTTGGAGGAGAAGGGGTTGCTTCTCCTGTCATGGGCTAGATCTTCCACTGACCGACCTTGCTTACCCAATACTGTCCTCATGACACATCTCCTAATGTGCCATGTAATTTGCTTTCATTTTCCGCCCCCTCCTTCTACTCCCAGGAGAATATATATCTTCCAAGGGCAGGAATTTCACATCCATTTGGTTGACCATGAGGTGAGAAAGAAAGTCATCATGGTTGATTCCAAGGGTTTTGGCCTGAGCCCTGGAAGATTGGAGTTGCCTCTAACTCAGCTGAGGAAGGTCACTAATGGAGCAGGTTTGGAGGGAACATCAGAAATTCAGTTCTGGACGTGTTAGCATGTTAGACATCCATGTGGAGCTGTTGAGTGGGCTGGAGGATTGGACCAGTTTTAGAGCTGAGGTCCAGGGTACAGGGAGAGACACAGGTGTCCTCAGCATAAGACACTTAAAACCATGGACAAGATGAGAGCTACAGGAAGTGACTGTGGATGGTAAAGAGGAGGCCTTGAACTGAGCTCTGGGACACTCCAGCGCCCAGACCTCGGGCAGATGAAGAAAAACCATCAAGGAGGTTGGCAGGAGGAGCCCTGACTGTGATGAGGAGGAAAACCTGGAGGATGTGCTGTCCTGGATTCAAGTGGCAAGAGTGTTTCCATGAAGGACGCCAGAGGGATCAGCTGTGCCCATTGCTACGGGTAAGTCACATAGCACGCGAACAGAGAATCAACCATCGGATTTGGCCTTGTGGGGAGGCATCCTTGACCTTGACAAGAGTGGTTTTGGTAGAGTGGGAGGAATGGAAGCATGATTGGAGGGGGTTTGATAGAAAATGGATGAATGAGTGAAAAACAAAAGGAACCTACTCTTTTGTGGGGATAAAAATGTATGGAGAGAAAAATGGGGTTTTCTGATTTAAAAAAAAATCTTGGTGCAATTGCACACACACGGGCCCTATCAGCTAACCTGCTCGCTGTTTATACTCCTGAATTGCAACCCAGGTCCTTCAGCTGTTACCTGAACAGATACTGACGATGCTGGGGGTGTGATTTTGTGCAAGGCAGAGAGGTTATACCTCTGCACGTCCTTTCACCTTTTCTCTGCCATCTCTTTGACCAGGCAGCTCCTTGAATGAGAGATGAGCGAGAGGTCCCATTTACACACTTGCTGACCTCTTATCCATGGGGCTCATTTTACTCTCTTCCTTCTATCTGTTTAATGCTGGTGACCTCATTTCCCCTTATGTCGTGGTCGTGTGCCTGTTTGTTTAGTCCACGAGAATGTAAGGTTTTGAGGACCTGGACCCATCACACAATATGGAGTGAATGACTGGCTTCAACAGCGGGCCCCTGCCTGCTTGCTGGCCCACATCAGGGGTTCTCTGATGTTCCTCTTTTTAGAGAGAATTTCGTGTCTGAGCCTTTTTGAACTGGTATTCTGGGAGTAAGGAAGGAGAGGCCTGGCTATTTCTAGTGCTTTCTACGGCAATCAGGTATTTACTGTGTTCTCTAATAACCAAAATAATGACTGTTTGGAATTGCCTTGTTGACACAACGTAAGGGGAGTGCGTGTGTGTGCATGTGTGTGCTTGTGTGTGTGTGTATGGGTGGTGAGAGGTAGGAAGGAGTGGGAAAGAAACGGGAATGTCCCAGCATCCTGTGGGCCAGCTGCTTTCACGTGATAGAGCTTAATAGGAGATAGATTTCTTTCCTGAGGGGCGACATATTTACATGGAAAAGGCTTAACGGAAGATCCTATTTGTTTGCAAGCAGTGTTGATCACCTCGGTACAGAGGCCCTCATTGCTTTGCCAAGGACAGGCTCAGGAAGTATAAGATGCTGTCCTGATGGGCTTGCTTCCAGACGTGCTTCAAGTTCTCAATGGCTTGTTTCCATTTTTGGCAGGGGTTAACCCACACCAGTGGCAAATGCTTCAGCAAGGCTTTCCATCCCGGGATGCTCTTGGCTGCCAGATTTCTAGTTTCATGCAGTGTGGGTTAGGGGGCCAGGGATGTAGTTGCAGCAAAAGCTCCACTAAAGTAAGCCAGTCACCGATTTGACCATCAGTGTGGGCTTTTTGTACCTGCGGGCCCAGCGGGCTGTTGCTTTGGTGATAGGATGTAGAGGGTGGGTGACAGGAGTCTGAGCTGTGGTATGAACAGCGGTGGTGGTAAAGAGCCTGAGCTTCCTGCCTGGCTCCCCAGTTGGCCCTTTCTGTCCTACACAGAACCAGGGACCACAGGGGACAGAGACGAAGGACGACGACCTCCAGAGCCCAGACGCCCTCAGTGTTTCTTCCACGTGGCACTGCTCTGTGGGAACAGTACCCAGCCTAGCACTTACTGCACACAGGTAACTACTTGTCATGAGCAGTGATACAAATACTAAAATAGCATCCTAGCAAAGGCTGACCTCTCATCTCAAATCCTTTTTGTAGTAGGAGGAATACCTAACTAAGAATATATTATCTTTGTATAATTAAGAAAGGAAACTAGAATAAGAGAGAATTAGCCTCTACTAAACAAACCAAGCCTGTCTACATCATGGAGTAAGCCACTGAGACTATCATCTACATAGACTGACTTTAAAAAAGGAGCCCGATGGGGCACAGGCAACTGAATGACAGATCCCCGGAGTATGCGTATTTATCACTTAGAAACAAACAGAATGTCCAAGAGGCAACTGAGATCTTTTCATTTTGAAAATGCTTTAATAAGTGTTGACAACACTGTTTTGCAAAATGTAAAGGTACTATACAAATTCTTAATACAAAAAGAATAAATTAAAAGCAGATTTCTTTTTAATTCTGCAACTTTGTCTACAACATACATCTTTGTCATTGATTACAGTTGAACAGAATCCAGTAAAATCATTTTACATGCTCTACAAATCAGTTTCAGGAGCAACCTAATCCTTTCTTCCCCATTATTAAACTAGAGTCCATTTTACACGACTTGTAATAAACTATTGACATTAATGTATATGTAAAACTTTACACCTAGTTAATTAAGCAGTAACTGGTCATCTGATAGCACCTGGATGGGGTTTGCTATATGTAGAACTAAACTAATACCGAATGAAAACAAATTGGAATTTGAACGGTTTCAACACTCACCTGCATATGATCAAATTAGAAAAACCCACCTGTCTCACAACAAAGTCTGACGTAGGTGTTTTCATCAGCCTTCTGGCTAAACAGGCAGTTTCTTATACGTATCCAAAGAATCCAATAGGGGCTTTATATCAGACCAGGGGTTTCATATTTCATCTTAATTTGCTTTAAAGAAATAGGGATATATAAAGAGTTTGCCAGTGCTTGTGTACAGTAACTATATCATTTCCCACCACACTCATCATTAACCACGTCAGTCTCAAAGGACCAGCACTTTTATGTACATCCTGTAGGAACTGAACGCAGCTCAACAGTAAAACCTGTTTTACTTAATCTCCGTCTTTACTACCAGACCATCATACTGTTTGCCTGAACTGTAATTCTGCCCCTCTATCCTGCCTCCATTCCTTTCTGCCCCCCGAATCCCACACCCAAGTGTTTAGAAAGAATTTTCGTCTCTCAGTCTTTGTAACCCAACTGGGCTAAAAATTTGATCCGACTGACTTCAGACTTGATTTCAAACTACTATCCCTGTTGTATCATCCGCAGTATGTAACCTTGTCACCGCGTCTATTTCCCTTTTGACTTTTCCTCTGGGACAGAGTTCAGTTTGATTATTCATGCATCTGCTTTTGGGAGAAAGAATCTGGCCTAATACAGAATGTTTCCGAATGGGGAACGAAAATCCTGCTGTTTGTAGCTCTGAGCATCAAAATAAGAGCAACACCCCTCCCCGTGTCAATCCCCAGAATCGTTTAGTATCATCATAACCAATTTTATTTACCCTGCAGGGTTTACCCCTAAAGCGTTCTGTGAATATTAATCCCTTCCGCAAGCTGGTATCACCAACCCAGCTGTGCACAGAGCCAGGGAACCCCGGCCCTGAGCCGTCCAGCCTGGCCCCAGCTTGCTGTGCGCCCCCAGGGGCCCCACGGTGCTCTACAAGCTGCAGCAGGGGCAGCACCGTGGGTATTTACTGATAGTTCATTTTAACCAATGCTAAGTGTCCATTCTTACCCTCCTGGTCTGGTAGAGTCTATTGTTTATTCTTGGATTACCTATACATAAAAAACAAAGCTTTTTCTTGTTACGCTAAAGCTAACTTCAACTCTGCTTGCCCACAAATCTCCCCCACCCCAGCTCCTGTCTCTGGCTGTCCACTGCCTTTCCAGTAGGAAGTCATTACAAGTGAGAAAAGAAATGTCCCCCCCCCCACCCCGCCACTTGCGCCAATAAGCACAGCATCCCACCCCTGTGGAGACCGTGTTTGTGCCATTTGAAATAACCCAACTACGAGTGTGCACTTGTTAGTATTATAAAAGTATTTTTGAGGCCTTTGAAGATTGATGGCTTTCCAGTTGTGTATTAAGCATAGCTCAAAACACATGTAAACGTGCAGCTCCCACACACCTTTCTTCTCTCTTCCTTTTTTGGTACCTGCAGACCATCGTGACACGTCAAGGTCGCTGATGATGTCGTAGGCATATGGGCCCTCTGGGAGCTGATATAGTTTTTCAACCCTGCTTTGCCTGCCAGCTAGTAGACATGTGAGTACAGTCTTCCTACCTAAGGGCATAGTTGGGTTCCTGGGAGAAGTGACACATTGGTAACCGGGTGCCATCGGATCTGAGCTCTTTGTCACACAAGTGCTAACAAACAAAATGGGCTACGACAGTTAAACACTTGAATGGATCGCAATGTGCTTTTTCCCTTGGCTTCCCATAAAAAATCAAATGAAACACCTTGTGAGAAAAAAATAGGATACACTTTTACTGGTTGTTTTAATGAGAGAGAACCACTTTTGGCAACCATCACCTTACGTTTCCTACAAATCCGCAAAGGAAAGCAGCTTTGTGTCTTGGGCTGAACCCCCCATGCAGGCCGGGGCTAAGTGGACACTCCGCTACTCCCCGTGGGTCTGTTCTCCTTGGGGTCCAGACTCGTGGAGATCCAAGTCAGCAATGCCAGCCAGGGGTCCCCCGACGTGGCCATCACATGGGGTTAGTTTTCAGGCTCTCGATGGCGAGGGGTGAAGAGGGGCACACGTCACAGATGGTTGACTTGCACGTGTGGGATGCAGTGGCAGTGGAGAATTTAAAGGAGATCTCATTGCAGAAAGAACGTCTTCCTCTTGGCCCCTCTTAATTTTTTGTGTGTGTTTAGTTTTTAATTTTTTAAAATCTTTGGCAGCATAACTGACTGTGATCCTTGGATGCATCTCTGACGTGTTCAGCTTCTGTTTCCGTTCTCCCTGCTCCCGCAACAGTCACTCCTCCCAGGAAGTATTTCAGCTGTCCGCTGAATATTCCCACGAGGCGTCTTCGTCACCAAGTGCTTGGTGGGCCTTCAGGGGGGCCCCAGCTTTCACAGTCTTTCTGGATCGCCCTGTACTTAAGTCCCCTCTCCTGGTCTCCACCAATGCCACTAGCCCACAGGAATCCAGGCCAGCCAGCTTCCCTGATGGTTCCCGGCCAGGGGGGCTGTCGCGGCAGGGGGGAGCCACCAAGGTGCCGTTGAGGATTGGTGCCTGGCTCTCTGGGCAAGGGAGCCAGGGGACACACAGTGGGACCGGAACCTTCCAGAATGTCTCCTCAGTCAGGTTGTTGGAGGGTGAGGGGGACGCAGAGACAGGAGAAGAAAAGTGCTGAGGGCCGAAGCTGGTGCAGGGTGACACTGCGTCTGGGTAAGGCAAATGAGAGGCAGTGAGGTGATCTCAGAATGGCGTCGAGGCGGCCAGATTGAGGCCGGCTGGCTCACACGAGGGTCCCGGGCTTGGCTTTTTCTTGCCCGTACCACTGGACATCAGCTAGTTCCGGATAGAGGGAGGAATCCAGGAAACAGCTATCGTTGTAGCTCCTGCAGGGAATCCAAGGACGAGAGGAGACGGTTAGGGGGGAATGTCACTTAGCAGTCTGCGTTCAGAAGTACGTGTTCATAGGGGGCCGATAATGATCACTAGTCTTCCCTGTTCATAAGGAACCAGGCCTGTGACAAGGCTGAGTGTACAGCCGGCCCGCGCAGACGGGAAAACATTCACACAGAGGGGACCTAAACCTTGCACAGCTGTGGAGGGAAACGGAGCTAACACTTATGCGGTGGTCCTCAGGCTCGGCTGCATGTGGGAATCACCCAGGAACCCCCAAAACGCTCCTGTCCGGGCCCACCGTGGAGATGCTGGTTTAATTGGTCTGGGGTGTGCTTGAGTGTCAGGAGCTTTCACATCCCCCCAGGTGACTCTCCCATGCAGCCAAGGCCCAGAACCCCTCCGGCTGGAGTCCGCACGATTCTTTTTTTTCCTCAGAACAGTGGCTTGCTTTGTCCTCCCTGAGATCCTAGGTGTAACCAGCGTCCCCCAGATTTTTATTCTGTCCCGGAAGCACATGCGAAATGGCAGGTTTCCCTGTAGGGAAACTGAGGTGATATTTTGAATGGAGTCTTACTGCTGTTTATTTGAAATAACATGTATTGTTGTGTGATTATCAAAAAAAGTATTGAAATTATATAGAAAAGTGTATAGAAAAGACTTTGTAAAAAAAGACTTGCAGCTGTGCGTCACGACGCAGGTTGGGTACAGTTGTCCCTTGGTATCTGCAGGGAATTGGGTCCAAGAGCCCCCCCTGGATACCAAAGTCCGAGGATACTCAAGTCCCTGATATAAACTGGTGCAGTACAGTTGGCCTTTCGTATCTGTGGGTTCCTCATCATTGGATCGGAGGGCCAGCCGACTGTATTTGTTGGAAAAAACCTGAGTATAAGTGGACCTGTGCAGCTCCAATCTGTGTCGTTCAAGGGTCAGCTGTGGTTTTTACATATCAAGAAGCAATCACATGGATATGCTGATGCCCATGATCATTACTAGCCATCATTATTAAGGAAAACGGCCCCTCCCCACTGATCCTAAACTAGCTCTTTCAGGGCTAAAGATCACACTTCATCTCAGTGAATCTAGGAATGGGCTGGAATTTGCCCAGGAGGCGCCCAGACGCTGGTTAATCAGCAGCCATGCAGGCCCGAGGGGATGGGGTCCTACCTTCCTCTCCCCGCCCTGCTGGCCGCACACAGCCCCTGACGTGGGCATGGCTGACCTCGGTGCCCTGTGCAGGAACAGCTGCAGAGCGGCCTGGATTACCGCCTGTGCTCTTCCTTTGTTTTGAGCTTTTACTCCTAGTAACTTCTGAGTGTTCATTTGTGCTGATTCCTAAAGGGATGAAACCTGTAGGCCTTTAACCACAGCCTTCAGTTTTTGGAATAACATTCCTGGGAGGGACATGGGTCTGTGCCTCTGAGTTAGTAGGTGTGGGTTTGTTCAAGCTGGGTTTTCAAGTTTGACCTCCCCAGAGCACACGCCGTTTTGGGGGTAGAAATACCTATTTGGAAACAGCATCAGGACTTTCCATAAATGTCAGAAGATGATTTCCTCCCCTGCCGCTGATCTCCCCATGCCCTGCGCTACCGTTATGGTTGTGGACGGGTGGCAGGAAGAGACTCAAAGAAAAGCAGGTTTCAGGAGTGTCTTCAGCACAACCTCGTGAACCAGTTTATGACTGAGAATAAGCCATCATCGCCATTTTTCTATTTGATTTGCTGATTTCTCTAGGAACAAGTGGATGAAGGCATTCTGGATTTCGTGAAGGTTTCTCATCTGGCTTTTAAAAAACCCATCAACGTTGGAAAACCCAAGGCCTCTGTGAGCATACCATGGCCTTTAAAGAGAGTCCTGTGCCTGGAACCCCTGAAATATATACTGGGGTTAATACGCTTAAAGGTGGCTTCAGAAGCAAAGTAACATCAAGGCCCTAATTCCGGAACTGGCCCTGCCCATCTATCACTGTCTTCCGGTGGTAAGTAGCTGATTCCATCCTACCCACCCTGCAAACTCCCTCTCCACCCTGATAAAACTGACCTGTGCCATCGTGCCTGAGGGATTGAGAGACTTTTCGTGGCAAAAGGTGGTTGGACCCCATGGTGGACGTTCGCTGTTCATCGGGGGACAGTCGCTCCCTAACTCTGCGTCGTCCTGGTGGTGCGTTCCACCAGGGTGTCTGCCCTACCCTCACTGAGGGTGGCCAAGTGGCCCAGGGGGGCCAGAGTCCTCTAACCCCAGTCACTGGTCAGAGACGGGCAAATGCCCGAGCAAGGCCAAGCAGCTTTCACACCACAGGGCTGTGCGCTTCCTCCCGAGGATGTGACCACCAGGAGCAGGAAGTAGAGGCAGAGATGGAAAGAGCACGCAGGCTCTGTGTTTGCCCGCAGCCATGAGGCAGGTGCGACCATGCAAATCCCACTAGTTTATAAAAGAACAGTAGAATCCAGATCATGTTTCTGGAAGCTGCAATCAATTAAGGTTACCTGCTCAGTTGTGGAGAAGACACTTCAGGTTTTTCATTCACCTGAGCTCCAAAGAGCCTTGCTTTTCTTTTTTCCTTCTGATAAGAATTATCTCCCCGAAGTTTGCGTTTCTAAGAGCTGGCCTAGGTAAGAGTTCCTGGAGGAGACCAGGTGGAATATTCACAACTCAAAAGCACAGGAAAAGAATGGGAGTTCCTCCAAGAAGGACTTGACTTTCCTAAATCCAGTCTTTTACAATGTCTGCAAGCCTTTTGACATGAAGAAGGGATGTTTTGGGATTGATAAAAAAAGGATAGGTGGGCTTTGAATTGCTTCTAGAGCTGCATTTCTGTTCTTGTAAAGACTAGGTTTGTAAGACAAGGACAGTTTCTAATTCCATAAGGAACTGGGTTGCAACTTGAATGAATGAAGCCAACAAGATCTTTAAACTTTGAACTTGTTTTTTTAACAGTGGTGGCAGCCATGGGATCCAAAGGAGACTTCTGATTTCAAGCTCCCTCCTTTTGGTTGATCTGTCCGACTTTATTCAGGACTTAGGCAAGGACAGATTGTCCTTCTGGTGAGTACTCTTTTGGTTTCTGAATTAGAATGCACTTGGTTCACACTCAAACGTGTAGTTTTCCTGAGAGCAAAACTAAAACAAAAATTGGAGGGCATGGGTCAAACACCTAACGAGAGACAACTGTCTCCAAAGCACAAGGCTCCCGGGTAAGGATACGGTGGTCACAGCCAAGCAAGGTTCACAATAGGTCACTGGCCACCTGCAGGAAAATTCCATGTAATGAGACCCCCTGGTCATGGGCAAAGGCCGTCCACCAGGACAAAGAAGTATCCTGTGAAAGGCAAACTGTCAAACAATACCCAAGTCCCAGCCCTAAGCTCACGCCTTAGGCTATCGAGGATTTTTTCTTTGTTCTAGGAAAAACTCTGAAAATGGGATCCCAGTCATCTAAATGCTTTAAGGGTGCCCCCCCCACCCCGGCCTTAGGAACCACGCCCAGCAGTTTTGTGTTAAAAAAATTTTTGGTCTGTCTGCATGCACATGGACCAATCTTACTGAAGACAAACTAAAATGGCAGTGGTCACCATGAGGAATGTTCCAATTAGCCAAGACTGTTCACTTCAGAAGTGCACCCGAAAGCAAGGGCTCCCAAATCAAACAAGTGGAATGGGATACCTACTTTAATTGGCGTGAGGAAGCCTCCAAAAGGCTTCAAAATTCCCAAATAGCTTCACTGAAAGATTCATTGCAAAAGGATAATAAAACAATTATAGATACAAGAGATACCCAAAATAAAAGACTGTAAGACTGATGTTAACTCCTACTCTCCCCTCTCTCCACCTTGCCTCATTATACTCGTCCTCTGTCTGCACTGTCTCCCCACTTTGAAGAGACTGCATGACTGTAAACAAAAGCCCATCAAGTTGGTGGCCTTATGGACACTCCCATATCTACCCTCAAAGAAGGACCCCCATTTGGGCTCTCCCAGGGTTGATGGGACTCCATGGATTCTCCTGTAACTGCTACCAGTTATTCCTTTCAACAGCCAAGGGGAAACTAAAATTAATGGAAAACCTTGCCAAATTCTGGTAGATTAGTGGAGCTATACTCTCTAAACCCCAGTTGTTCCAGAGCCTGCAGATGGGATCCTGGTAAATCTGGCAGAAGCTGGAAGGGGTGAGAATTCTGACCAGAGTCAGCTCTCCTGAATCTCTGTTTGCAGTGCCCAGTTGAGAGAGAAAGGTAAATGTTCATGTCCCTTCCTTTCCAAATCCAGACCCCATTGGTTGATCTTTCCTCTTCCAGGGACAGCTGTTGCCTTCTTGTTTGTCTCGTTTTATGTCCTGAGAACTTGGCTTGGCACCGTCAGGTTGGGCAGCTATAACAGAAATGTAAGTTGCACCTTACATTTGTGGCTGAGGTCCTATCGATTAGTGCCAGCCCTCAGGGGAACTAAGTCTTTCCTTCTTTTGGTTATCTTTGGGAGTGGCTCTGGAGCTTGGGAGAGTGGTGTCCTTTGCACCCTCATTGGGAATGCCTCTTGCATCCATGGGGTCTTTCAATATGGCCAGGAATATTTACTGTTTGTCCCCCTGACAAGATATTTAAAAGGATTGTTTAAATAGCTCTATGGTCAGAAGTTGGCCAAACTGGAAGCTGATATACAGAGCCCGTTAGGAACTTTTTAAAGTCTTTGTCCCCTAAGTCAAAATGAAGCTATGTACCCAGAGGGAAAGAAAAACATTCCAAAGACAAAGCTCTAAATCTAGAGCATAGGAATCTCTTGAATTCCATCTTAGTTGAAGATCTTCTCCCTGATCTAAAGAAGCAAATAGAAGATAATGCAGTTGGATGGGCTATGATGTCATTCACGTTGCAACCCAACTCCCCGACTGTCCTTGTCTTACAGACCTAGTCTTTACAAGAACAGAGATGCAGCTCTAGAGGCAGTTCAAAGCCCACCTATCCTTTGTGTCAATCCCCAGACATCCCTTCTTCATCTCAAAAGGCTTGCAGACATTGTAAAATACCTGGATTTAAGAAAGAAAAGTCCTTCCTGGACGAACTTCCATTTTTTCCCTGTGCCTTTGAGTTGTGAATGTTCTACCTGGTCTCCTCCAAGAATTCCTACCTAGGCCAGCTCTTAGAAACACAAACTTCAGGCAGGTAATTCTCACCAGAAGGAAAAAAAGATGGGGAAGGCTATTTGGAGCTTAGGTGAATGAAAAAATCTTAAGTGTCTTCTCCACAAATAGTAATGAAAAGCGTTAGCCATCTGAGCAGGTAACCCTACCTTACTCCAACTTCCAGAAACAGGATAGGATTTGGATAAAACTGTTCTTCTATAAACTAGTAAGTTTTGCATTATTGTACCTGTCTCATGGCTAAAATTTTAAAACAAAAGCTTTACGATCTCTGCATCTGTCTGTATGTTTATCTATGTACAATTGTATATTTGTAATGTTTTTCTACCTCTGAGTGGTATTGCCAAAATTAATTTGCAAAAGAGCATATTTAATTGGCTTAAAGAAAAATAAGCGATTATCAAATTAAGTATTCTAAAACTCTGAAATACAGAAACTTAACCCAAATGTTTTTCAAGTTCGCATGATCTAGGAAAAATCTTTAGTAAATAAAAGCTAACTTAAGTTTGTTGGTTTAATTAAAGTAGGTATGTTAAATATAATGCATATGTACAACTTTTATTCTACCTGGGTTTATTAGTCAAATAAGTTCACGTTAATCTCTATTACAAAATTTGTCACCAAGGACGAGAACTTAAGATGTTGGCTAGCTGTTTAATGCCTCGAGAAATTTTCATGACTAATCTAAACAGAATTGTTAAGAACAAATGATCTGTATGTTTCTCACTGGGTAGAAGCTTTCTCCTGTTGATAAGCAACTGCCTCTTTTGTAGCAAAGAAATTACTTCAAAACATCATCCCTAAAGGGGGCACCCCCATCATTTTTGCATGGTGACTGAGGAACTCATTTTACTGGCCAGGTAATCCGAGAACTCTGGAGAGTCCTTCTTATGCTATACAAGCTGCATTCAGGACTAGGAGAAAAGACTAATGACATCATTAAAACCCAATTAGGAAAATTTCCTGAGACTTTGACCAAGGTGCTGTCACTGGTCCTTTTGCATCTAAGGTCCTTGCCTTTTGAAAAACCTAAGCTCACTCCCGATGAAACAGTATCTGGCAGACCCATGCATCTGCTTCAGTCTCCATACTGTGACCCTCAAATTGCCCAACAGGACCTATTAAAAAATTGCTAGTCATCTATTCTCTATTCCTCCTACAGGTTAAAAAGCTTATGCTGAACAAGATTACAGCCTGACACTGACACCCCTCATGACCTACTTCCTGGAGAATACATCTGCTTGGAAAAAACCCCAACTAAAGGACTCTTGTGTCCCTCCTTGGAAAGGATCTTTTCTGGTACTGCTCGCCAGTTCCTGCACAGCTAAACTTGAAGGCATCTGGCCCACCTGAAAGGAGTAACAGGACCAGGATGAACCAGCAAAGCCACTGGTGATCTCACACTTAAGATCTCCCAGCACCAGAAGGAGGCGACATAGGACAGCTATCCCAAGACAGCGGGCCAGGCCTGTATAACTGAACTTGATTTCCGCCACTTTCCTCTTTACTGTGGAAATCACGATGGGGGAAGTTAACCAGACTCCTCCACTGATCTGTTTTCTCTCCAGGTTGCCCGTGTCTCCCAGGCAATTGCCAAGGGAGGTAACCTTTCAGACTCTGTATTTGTCATTTAAAACTCTGATCTGTCTGTAAGGTTGGAGACTCCCTGGTCCTTCCTGTAACCCGATTTTTCTTCTATCAATCAATCATCCTTAGTGCCATCATAAGCAACAGCTGAAGTCCCTTCGATGTCAGCTACAGAGTTAAACTTTTGCAGCCCGGTTTCCCAGGGCCTTACTTTTACCTTTCTCTGATCATAACTCTCCTTGCCCAATTTGACACAAATATCTTGTAAACCGTAGTACATTTGTGTCCCCATGTTCTTATGGTTATCTAAATCAGATTTCAAAGGATTCGTCTCTTACCTTATGAGAGATGTTAAACTACTTAGGGTTTATTGTTCAGTTACATGGGAAGCATTGCCAACTAAGTGATGATAAATCTTCTTGGGTTATTTGTATTTTAATAACAATTATTAATATAATTAAGTGTTCTAGAAATTGTGTGAAATTCCTAGAAATCTGATATGTCTTGGTATAAGGTTATCAGTCATAATTCTGGTTATCTTAAAATATTGTCTATCAATCAGAGAGATAACCAAATTTCCTTGTCAATTCCATTATAATGAACTCTCATCAGATCTTTAGCAATGGGCATTTTTAAGTTCTTTTGTCATTTACAGTTATTGTTTTACTCTGATGCTTTTGCAAAGGTGAGATTCATGGCAAGGAACCCACCAAGAACTCTTGACCACCACATGGCTGCCAAAATCACAAGGGGTCAAACCTTGGGTACATATTTCACAACTGATGAAGGCTCCACCTGACTTCTGGTCCCGTGCAAAAAAGCTGGAGATCTCAAATCAATCAAACCGACTAGCAAGAGAAGTAGCCACCATCGAGATAGACTGCCTCCTCCCAAGATGTCAGATCAAGAACATGTCTTTCCATTCTTCCTTCCCTCTCTGACCATCCTTTTCCTAATTCTCACACTGTGAAGGTTTTTTTGATTCTTGCTGTCCCATCTTTTTTGCTTTGCTCTGGCTTGGAAAGATAATGCCATTGTTCACATACCTAAGGCCGTTGCAAAGGGGGGAAATCTAACCTCAAAGACTGTTTGTTTGTTTGAATTATCACGATGCCGGTGATTACACTGTTCTGTCCATCGCAAACTGCTCCCTGATTTCCAATGCCTCCGTTTCTCTGGACCAAACTCAGCCAGCCCAGCTTTCTGTTGTGTCCCACTCCCTAACCCTGGGGATCTGCTTCCTTGTCTCTGGTTAACACCCCGGGGAACCCTGCATCCAGGCTCTGTACAAAGAAAGGGACACAAGGCAAGGGAAACGAGAATAAAACCACCTGTGCTGTCTACAGACCCTTCAGGTGTACTGGCCTCCACGGCTGTCACCTTTTGGGGCCCGAGCCACAGACGGAAACAGGAATTACCGGGAAGCATTCAGTGGTTCAAAATCTGCTTCCTTTGGTGCAGCCCTACTCCGCCGGCCAGGAGCTGATGCAAATGAGGCCACGACCAGGAATCTCTCCTTACCTCTTGAAGATTCCAGAATCTGCTGGTAAAGCAACAGCTGCCCAATGAAAATCCCTAGACTCTCTGGCCAAAGTTGTTCTTGATAATAAGAGAAGCCTCTGGTTGATTATCCTTTAGCTGAACAAGGAGATGTCTGTGCTGTGACCAACACCACTTGCTGCACCTGGATCAACACTTCTGGGGAAGGTGAGACTCAGCCACATAAGATTACTGAACAAACCAGTCACTTTCTTAGGCCAACAAACCAGCCAACGGGATCGATCTTTGGGGATTATTCTGCTTATAACAGTCACAGCAGTCGCCGTAGTGTGCTGTATTCTCGCAAAAGCTTTAAATGCAGCTTTGCAGCCACTAGCTACCAAGCAGATGATCTCCCTCAGAACAGAACGTCAGAAAAGGAACAAAGAGAATGACCGACTGAAAGACCGTGAACCCAATGCCGTGACCTGTGAAGACCACACAGAGATTCAGCAAAAAAAAAACGTTAAGAACTCCAAAGCCATAGCTGGGAGTAGCGCTAATGCCTTAAATTTTGATCACTTCTCTTAATTAGCCTCAGAGTCTGATGAAAAGGGGGGAATTGTTAAAAACAAGACAGCAGACCCAAAGTGAAGTCGCTTAGGCTAGGTTCCGTATCACCAAACCAAGACTTGACTTTATAGTTTCAGCTCCCCCAGAAAGGAATCTTTAACCAGTCAAATCGGGACTCGCCGATCAGCACGAGGGAGGGCGTCCGCCCAACAGACCCCTGCCGTCCCCTAACGGAGAGTGACTGGGCTACAGCCAACCCGCTTTTTCACTGGTGTAACTCCCTCGTTCCTGCTCCTTTCTGCCTGCATGTCTTTCGTTTTGTACAGCTCCCCAGAGCTCCTTTCTATCTGCTGGACTGGATGCTGCCTGATTCATGAATCACTGAAATGAAGCCAGTAAGCTCTTTCAAATATACTCAGTTGAATTTTTTTAACACCATCTTCCTCTCAAAGGCTCAGCCCCTGTTTTCCGAATCCCCCATCTGCCAGCTCAGGGCACTTGCAGTAAAAATTGTTCCACGTCTCCCCGCTTTGGTTCAGGATCTTGTCCTACCCTACTTTTCAGGCTGAAGTCTCTCTCACTCTTTCTCTACAGCAAAATGACACTCTGCTGTTCTCCAGACACCCCTGCTTGTTTCTGCATCTGTGCTGCTTTTGCCCTTGAACTGGCCTCCACCCTTCGAGCCCCCTCCTCGCACCCCGGGCCTTGGAAGGGATCCCTCTCCCCTTGGAAACCTTTTAGCATTTTGTTTAAAGTCTCAGGGCATTTAATACGTAAGTGCTGCAAGAGTCATTTTTTGATTGAATAAACTTACCACTTTTTGTTTTTTTTTTAAGCCACTTCTGAATGGTATCCTTTTTAGTTAACGCTTGAAATGCTCTTAATGTCAATACCTTGTCTCCCCCTGAGGAGAGGAACCAGACCAGGTGTTCATGTTTTTATGCCCACTGTAGCAGGGCTTTGCAAATTCCAGCGTGCATTTGATTCACCCAGGGATCCTGTTAAAATGCAGATTCGAATTCAGTATGTCCAAGAGTCTGCCTCCTAACAAGCTCCTGGGTGATGGTGAGGACGGTGCTCGTCTGTGGATCACGTTTTGGAAAGCAGGGCCCTACGGCACTTGGTAGAGTGCACGGCCGTCACTCACACTGGGATGAAATCGTGGGTGATCAGGTGGCTCTGGACCAACTCAGTCTGCCCTTGGCGCCTGGAGATATAAACTGCACGATGCTGTTCTTTTCAACAAACACTGAGTACTAAAACCCGTAAAAGCTTCTACAAGTTCTGCATGTACGAAGAGCCTGGGAAAGTCTAAACATATTTTGTGGTCTTTTCTGGGAAGTAGCACTGGGGATATCTAACAAACACACACCTGATGTAAAAACATACATATAAACATCGACTTCCACATGTATCTAGAAATAAGACATGAAAATAACGGCTTCCACACCACTCAGATGTTTCCTTCTGGAAATTATGATACATACGGGCAAAGGCAACACAGATGCAGCACATCTGAGATCACAGACTCACGAGCAGTGAAGGGGGAAGGCTGTAAGAACGAAACATGCCCTTACGATACCTCTATTCATCAGTACTTTGGTGAGTTGGAGACTCAGACCCATCCATAATGGGCGAGTTTTCTGTTGCTTCTCTGAACAAAGGAAAGCAGAAGGAAGAGAGGTCAGGTTAAAGAGAGGGGCTGACACAGACACGATTAGTGGCTTATTAATGCATTGGAAAGCCCAGCTGATCTATGCACCCAAGCACTGGTGACACATAACACAGGCCTCGCCCAACTTTCAGCCCCCTCGTGGGCGTCAAAGACCTCTTTTGTTAGGAAGGCAACCAGGCTTTGGCACTTTTGACCCATTTCTTATTTTCTTATCACATCACAGAGAACAGTTATTGTTCGTTAATGATAATTCAACTCAATCTGATAAAAGAGTTTAAGGACCAGAATTCCTTTTTGTTTCAAATTGGTCTCAAATCCTCACTAGCTGTGTGTGATCAAACATAGGCATGTTCCCAGATCCACTCCAGGGGAAAGGCAGGTGAGGGGTGCTCGTAAGTTCCAAAGCCTGCTGTCAGTCAAGTAACAATCATGTATTTAGATCAAGTGAGACTGGGTGTGATCCAGAAAATTTGGAGGAGCCAGAAAGACAGCCTGAAAGCTGAAGGTCCTTATTCGGGGTGAGATGGGTTAGCCAGTGGAGGTACCATATACACAGAAGATCCGTCATTCTTTTATGAATCTATCTTCTTGAAACTCTTGGGCCCTAAGCCCTGCAGCAGCTGCCTGACCACACGAGCTAGAGCTGGGGTGTGGATGGCACGTAAAGTAGTGTTATAAGGGTGTGTAATAAGGACGGGGGTAGCTGCTGCCCAACAGACAGACCAGGCAGTGGGAGTGGACACAGAGTACTGGCAGTTGGGACCACAGGGTCTGTTAATTCAAGAGAGTAAGGGGCAGCGTGGGGTGGGTCGGTGATGGATCGTCACACCTGAGTGCGTCAGAATCCCCTGGAGGGCTTGTTAACACACAGACCGCCGGGCGACACCCCGAGTTTCTGATTCAGTGGGTCACGGATGGGCCCGACAAGTGCATTTCTAACAAGACCGCAGGCGATGCTTATGCTGCTGGTCTGGGGTACCACATTTTAAGAACCACTGGCTTGGTGGAAAAAGACGAGGCTTTGGTATGGGCTCACAGAGTGCAGGGCTGAAATTCCAGCACCATCCAGCTGTGCGACATTGGGAAGACACTGATTTTCTCTGAGCCTCCTCTATAAAACTAAAAAAATCTGGGTACTTCCCTTGCAAGATTGCAGTGAGGATTATACGAGCTCAGATATGTTAGAAGCTTCCAGCCTTTGAGTACACAGCAAGCACTCAATAAATGTGAGCTCCCCTTCTGTCAAATACTAAGGCTGAATAAAACCTGGTTTAAAATCGCTAGAGATAAATTTGCAGCAACAAAAAATGTCTGCCAAGAACACAGCCTGAAAGGTGGAGCCAGTTTGGGTCCTGTAGTTTCCCTCTGGTGTAACTCACAGCTGTCAGATTTTCCCAGACATCCCCACGGATGCCCCAGCAAACGAGAACCTGAATAAAGCTGGATAAAGGGACCTCTTATTCCTTTAGCCAATGGATAATGACAGAATGGAGCATCCACTTAGAGGCCACGTCTTAGGAGCAACGGAAGAGGCAGGGATGGTGAGGGGAGCAGGAAGCAGGTCACCTGTATCTGCCGGACTCTTCTGTACATGAAAACATCCTAAGTGTCCATGAGATTTACTGTTCTATGTGGTGTTCTCTGCCTACATTTAAAGCTGAAAAAGGAGCTGAGTTTTGGTTTCATCATTTTACCGTGGGCCACCTCTTCGGGTCTCAAGGTACCCGACCCCCTGTTTGTTGGTTCTGAACAAGGGCTTGGCCGGGACTGAGAGAGAATCTGAGCCTTCTGCTTTTTTTTCCTTAAGAAGCATCCTGACACCAAGACAGTGGACACACTGCCAAGCATGCAAAGCAGCAGGCTGGGGCTCAGGCCGGGGCTCAGGCCGGGGGTGGGTGTGGGTGGGTTCTTGAATCTCTCCTTGGCTGGCCTGGGGTGATCGCAACCCAAGTCCAGTACTGTCTGGAATTCTGGCCAAAGAAGCGCACTCGGCTCCCTCCACATTTTCTGGACCATCACCAACTTTGAAGGAGAGTAGAGAGAATTCACCCGAATAAAGGGACAGCGCCGGAAAGGAGGGGGTGGAAGGTAACAGCAGTGCCTGGGGCTTCTCCGGAGAGGAAGAAGTTTCCAGCGCTGTACATCATTCCCGGTCTCCCAGTACCTCACCCTTCTGCCGATAAGCCCTCTGTCACTAGGATCTTATACCTGCTATGCTCTAACTGACGAAGAACGCGGAGGATCACTGCAAACCAGGAAGGGAGGGTCGGAGGTCTGAAAGGGGAACTCACCCAGTCCGCCAGGTTAGGATGTGGTGAGGGCTGCCGGGGGGCGTCGCTCCAACTTCACTGGACGGCGTTGAGCTTCTCTGGCTTTGAGGTAAGGCAGCTGCGTGTAGGTGGCGCAGAAGAGACACGGGTCAGACACGGGGCAGTGAAGGAGCTTCTTTCCAGAGATGCTGCCTGTGACCCCGTGGCAGGGTCCCCGTGGGAAAACGTCCACCCCTCTCCTCTCCCCACGTTTGGCCAATGACGTTTTCTCCCCCCAGCCGTGCAGCTCCATTCTGAGTCAAGCTCGCTTGGGGCCCTAGGTCCCCGCTTTGCCACTGGGAAGTGGCCACAGGGATGGCGACAGCCCCCACTGTCCTCAGAGGGGACCTGGGCTGGCCTGGCGCAGGGAGGACCTGTTTCTCTGGACACGGCGTTTCCAGATACGGCCCCAATGTTAAAGCTGTTCTTTATTACGAACAGAAAACCTCCAGAAAGTTTCTCTGAGCTTGTGGTCTCTGCCGTTTCAGGCTTATAATTTACCACGTTAGGACCCTCCAAATGGGGCAGGGCTTTTCAAAGCTCATCCAGATCTGACTACTCGGGGCTTACTGATGGGGGCAGGATTTTTTAGTTGGGAAAACCCAGTAGGAAGTAAATCCTACTTAAATGCATCCCTCTGCTTCCTTGGGAATGCAGTCTTTTTCATTAGTCTCAAATATGTTCCAAAAGATTTACCGAATCGCTTTAGGTAAAGCAAATCTACTAGGCGAGCGCTACAGTGTCGACAGAACATAAATACTCCCGACCTGTCCACCCTCAGCGTCTCCTAACAGGGTTACAGGCGGCCATGGTCTTTAAATGGTATACATAATACATTCATTATTCTCAAAATCCTCCTAGGAAGTTGATGGCATAATTCACTGGGCTGATTTTACAGATGACAGAGGAATCTGGAGAAGGTTCTCGGACCTTGAAGTCCACGGTTCTCTCACGCTTGCCTGAACCATATTTATTCCTGTCTCTGCAACTTGTCATTCGGCAATGACATAATAAACGCCATAATAAACGAGTCACCGGGAATCTGGGGAGAGGATGCAGAATCCCTGTGAGCTGGCACACCCGGGCAGCCGGCCGGTCCTTCCTTCTCGCCCGGTTCTCCCCAGGCCCCAAGAATCTCCTTCAGTCCCCCAAAAAGGAACCCCACCCCCCCCACCCCCCCAGTTTCTGTCTATAAGATCACTCTCCCTTCCCTGGATTTTTGCCCGCCCTTAACCTTCTTTCCAGTCACAAGTCAAATCCTGACTTGGACTTCCTTTCATTTGCTGCTCTCATTTTATTCTGATACTTTAAAAATCATTTTTCATTATGTCTCAAAATCCTCTCCCACTTTCTTTCCTACAGTCAGTGTGATGCAGTCTTTTTAAAATTGGCTTTTATCAGGCGATTCATGATCGGGCAGCATCCCATCTACCAACTAGAAAGGCGCTCCGATCAAGTCTCTCATCACCGCAAAATCTCCCCTCTTTGTGGGCGCTAAGATATATAAATGAGTTAGCGTCTGCTGGAGCTGAAAACCCCGCAGGGACGTGGAGACTGCTGGACAAACACTGTTTTTTTTAAAATCATCGTTATTCTTTCTTGGAGACGGAGTGGGAAGGGGATTAACTTAAGGGAGAGAACGGTTTCTTCCATTTTTCACTTGATTCGGTACTGCTCAATGCCCTGAGTACAAGCATATGCGGTAACCCTTCCTCTGATGATGAAAACTTTAAGATGTAACAACGGGGCATCAGAAGCACTTTACAAAAATTACTTTGGTCAGGACATAGCATCATTGAAACGGGATCTCGAGGAGCAGTCTCGAGTTTTCCGTGAAGTCACCAGGGCAAGTCACAGGCAGAGCTCGCCACTTCATTCTGCAGCCGGTCTGCGCCACCTGGGGGAGACACTGGCCAAATCTCAGGGCTTCAAGTGTTCCTCTCCCCTGCAAGGGTACCGCTCAGGTCTCTAACCCACTGCTGTCTCTCACCTACTACTGTCGCCCCCTTCACCAGGGTAAAGGCGCACCTTTGACTGGATAAACCCTGAAAGACACGGACTTCACCACTGCTTGGATCTCCGTCCTTACAAGGACAAGTGGCTGCAGGGATGGTTTGCACCCCGCTGGGCTGGGGTTTAGGATGCGCTGCCCCACCCCTGCCCAGGTCTTCCTCACTCAGCAAAACCTAGGCTAGAGTGGGAGGGGTGAGGAAGGAGGGGAAGCAAGGTCTCACACATCTGACAGCTAGGTTTCTAGAATTAACCGTCTCTCCTTCCTGCCTGCTCTGAGAAAACCTTCAATCCCCACCAGTTCACCTCCAGACCGACCAGGTGCGCGCCGCGCCGACCGCCCCCCCCCTCACCTGACGTGGCCTTGCACATCTGGGGCATCCTGGTGACCCGGCTGTGCGCCACGAAGGTGCTCTGGGAGGAGGCGCTGTACTGGGAGCCGCTGTCCGAGGAGGCGGAGCTGGCGTGCGACAGGCGGCTGTGCTCCTTGTGCGAGGCGCTCGAGCGCTGGTACCACTGGCGCAGCTCGTCCGAGACGGCGGCGCGGCCCGCGCCCTTGTCGTGGGCGCCGCCGTCGCGGCCCAGCGACGGAGTCCGCAGGATCTGCGAGCGCGAGGGCGTCAGGCGGCCCGCGTCGCCCTCGTCGCCGCCGCGCCAGCTCTCCCGGAACAGGCCGCCGGCCGTGTACGAGTTGGAGGTCTTGAACTGCGCCTTGACGCTGTAGTGGCCCTCCTGGTCGCTCTCCAGGCTGCGCACCACCACGGGCGTGGCGCCGCCCTCCACGTACAGCGGGTACTCCTTGATGCGGTACTGCGAGCTGGGCTGGCTCTGGCTGTGCAGGTAGACGCCGTGGCCGTGGCCGTGGCCGCCGCCGCCGCCGCCGCCGCCACGCGCCGCCAGGTTGGGCATGCTGCCCGAGTTCGCAGCGCCCAGCGCGCCCGCCGCCCGCTGCCGCTGCCGCTGCCGCGCGCGCGCCTTGGACGGCGAGTCCTCGGCCAGCGTGGAGTAGTTGGCGTTCATCTGCGCCGGGTAGTAATGCTCCGAGCTCGAGTGGCTGGTGCACGACGAGCAGTCGTCCATGGGGTCCGAGCCGTTGCTGCTGCGCGTGCGCGGCGTGTAGAAGTCGGGGCTCCCCGTGTCGTTCTCCGAGCCCAGGAGCTTGCCCTGGGACTCCAAGCTGGAGCTCCGGTGCCGGAAGTGCAGGGCGAGGCTGTGCAGCCGCGTGGGGCTGAGGTCCACCGACCTGCGGGGAGACCACGGCGCACTGGGTCGGGGGCGCCCGGGGGAGGGGCTGGCGCCTCGGCGATGCTCCGGTCGTCGGACTCGGAAAGAGCGCGAGGCCGCAGGGCCCAGAGCCTCCCGCAAACGCGCATCTAGGAGAGCGCGTCTAAGGGGGGGGACCCTGGGGATCTAGGTGCTTCCCATTCCTCCCAGGTGAAGACGGGCCGGGAGGGGACGCTGATCCCCGGAGGAGAGCCGGGCCTCCGCCGTGATTTTCGATTCCGAATGGGCGATGGGGACAAAGTGCCCAAGTAAGGGCTTCTGAGAAAAGTATGCCAATAGCCAGGTCTCTCTTTTTTTTTTTTTTTTAAAAGGTGGAAAGAGATTCTATAGACACAGCGAACCAAGATCATCCCCGTTCTGGTATTACGTTAAGCCAGATGAAATGCCCATTTTTGTAGGTCAAGAAACAGCCCAGCAGAAGCAATCATATGGTTCCACCCAGTACTATTATGAGTAGTGGACAGATTTCCATTCCCCCATGAACACTTGTCTAAAACGGAAGGTTGGTGGCACATGGAGCCCTTAAAAATGACGGATGCAAATACTTACCATTCCACTTCTTTGTTTACAATCCATTCTGCTTATTGCAGCCACAGGATAAATATCCATCAATATGGGGGGGGGCAGAGTACAAGGACTGCACAGAAATTCACCATGGCTGGGTTGACCAAGTACCGGAAGAGGCGATTCCCAGGGCTGACTGTCACTCAGGGTAGACTGCGAAGTCCCCACTGTGTGGCCCTCCTTGACTCGGGCCTCAGTTTCCCCTCTGGTCCCACCCCGCTCCATCACTTTGTTCTGGCCACACCGGCCTCCTGGAACATGCTGAGTGCAGGCCTGTGTCTGGGGCCTTGACCCTGCTGTTCCCTGAATATCCTTAGAGCTTGCTACCCTCCTCCATCCAGGTCTCTACTCAAATGTCACCCTATTAGTGAAGCCTTCTCCGATGCTCTCCTATAAATGGTCTCTCCCTTCACTCACTTGCCCTGTTCATTTTTCTTCTCAGTACTTGTCACCACTGACTTATTTCTTTACTGTGACTCTCTTCCTACTAAAACGTCAGTCTGATGAGGGCACAGCATGGTCTGTTTTGTCCACGGCTCTATGCCCAAGAATAGTACCTGGTACACATAGGCACTTGATAAATATCTGTTGCATGAATGAGTGAATGAGAATGAATGGACAAGAGACTCTTGCCTGGAGAGCTCAATCGTACCCTACATAAATGGTTCACCACTTACAGAAGATCACACCATCTGTCCTTCGAGCTGCGGTCCCTATGGACTTAGTTTTAGAGAAAATGGAGTGATGGCTTTGGTTTTGCCTCTTTTTAGGAAAGGAAGGTGTGATTCACCGAAGCCTCACGTTTGCCTGTTCCTTTTGCTCTTGAATGAATTTACACCTTGGGGCATTAAAGGAAGTCCAGGATACATGAGGACTATCCAGTAGAAAGATACATGAGGACTGTCCAGTAAGGACCACCCCACCAGGGCAAGGTTGTCTGGTCCCGGGGCTCTTCCCTGCTAACCTGGGTAGCCGTTCCAGCCTCCACTTCTGTGGCTTAGGAAAGCTCCTTCCATGCCCACTGTCTCCAGGGGATTATCCAACCAACTCCCAGTACCCGCTGGGCGTGGACAGTGGGATATAACGTGTCTCTTGGCTCCCACGGGCTTCCGGCTGCCAGCTCAGTTCTTGATTCTGCTTCCCTTAAAGAAGAACCTACCTTGCTGGTTCAGTCCTGACTCCAGCTCATGGCTTATCTGGGCCAGCGTGGGTCCAGCAATGCCGAATTCTACAAAGGCAGGTCTGGTCTAGGGAGGGAGACGGGTGGACTCACCTCGTGGAATGCACGTAGTGGGGACTCCGGACTCGGAGGTCGGGTGTGGACGGCATGCTGCACTGAGAGTTCCAGGGCGGGAGGCTGCGGATGGGGCTGGTCTGCAGGGAGCTGCCTCCCCCGCCCGCTTCAGCGCAGCTCCCCGTGCTGGGGAAGCGCTTGTGGCTACTGCAAAGCAGAGGAGGCCACGCTGGTCACTGCCAGACAGAGCTGCACCTTCTCCCAGGTCGCTGACTATGTATGGCCTTGGGCCTTCAATCTCGGTGTCGGGGAAGCTTGCCCGGGACTCCCCCAGAAGTGGGTGAGCCCTTATCCCTGACGCCCAGGGCAATGTGCGATGAAGAGCCTCACCAGCCTTCTCCGGGACAGGCAGTGTGACTGTTCTGCGAAGCCCCTGCCCTGAACCACAGTTTCTAAGAGACAGATATTTACCTGTCTGGGTACCCACTGGGAGCTTTATAGGACATAATGAAAGGAAAGGAGAAAAACAGAGCAGCAGTCCAAAAACGCCTTCCCAAACCCCTCTCTCCCACATCAGCTGAGTAACGGAGCTGCTGATACACAGCTAAGATTACAGCTCTTCGGCTCCAGAATTCTCTCGGCTGATAGTTCAGGGTTCTGAGCCACTCTGGGATTCTTAACGAGTGGGCTCTCTCATTTGCCATTTCGGAGTACTGCTGCCTAAGATATCCTAATTAATTAATTCCCAGGGAATTTAACGACATTCAAGCCAGCGGCCAACACGTGGATTGGGAGCCCAGACCCCCGTTTCCCTGGGAAGGACGAATCTGCACCTCGAGCAGGTCAGCAGCAGAGGGCGCTGTGGCGCAGCCCTGCTGAAAGGCAGCCCCCGGGAGGCGCACCCAGGGCCGTGGGGATCGGTGACTTGCGGATGCTACTTAGGACAGCCCTGGGAGTCTGCCCAAGCGTGGAAAGTGACCTCGTGTGGCCTTCCCGGCCCAGCTCACCTGGAGTGACCGTGGGAGGAACGCTTCTTGACCTTCTCGTAAGGCTCATCTAAGGAGGACTCGCTCCACATTTTGGGCTTTATGGGCGACTTGTCATAGTCGTTGCGGTGATAGTGCATCTGCCTGAGTCCCTCCAGGGACTGGGGAGGGGGCGGCCGGTTGTGCGACGGTGGCCGAGGAGGGAGCCCTTTGTGAGGGGACTGTAAGGGGGACAGTGTGCTGGTGACCTGAGAGTCTTCTGCACAAAGAGGAAAGAGAGAAAGTGAGCAAGGGTCATCCTTCCCGCCCACCCCCCGGACGATGCCGCCCTACCCCACCTCCGCCCAGACATCAGCCGTCAGCGGGCATGTGCTACAATTTCACTCTTTTACCCTCAGATCAGTAAGGAAAGAGCCCCTGGCAGGAGCAAGCCTGAGATGGGACTGGGGGCCCACGTGAAGCAATAATGCCCCTTGGGAGGTCCGGGGTCTGACACATGGGGAGGAAACTGATCACAGGCGATGCATCAACATCAGCTAATGACAATCTATACCTGCCCCGTCACAGAGGAGTCTCCCTCAAACGTTCCCGTTTCCTCCCCTGCAGAGACTGGAGTGCACAGAGGCCACAGGCTGGATCTCTGATATTCAAATCACGCCCCCTGCTCCCCTGCAGGCCTGTCCTTTCCTCCCACCAGTGTAATGAATTAAAATATGACAATCTGATGGCAAAGAGCAGGGCCAAGACAACTGGGTAAATAACCCGCCAGCCTTCGCCCACATCAATGTCAGTGATTATTATCCTTGCGGTTATCATTATGGCTAGGAGCCACGCAGATCTTTCATGTTTTCTGTCTGAATCGCCACTTACCACTGCCCGCCTGAGGTTTCCCTAAAGGGCAAAAAAAGTAACTGCCACAGGACTTCCCTGGTGGCACAGTGATTAAGAATCCGCCTGCCAATGCAGGGGACACGGGTTCGAGCCCTGGTCCGGGAAGATCCCACATGCCGCAGAGCAATTAAGCCTGTGCGCCACAACTACTGAGCCTGCGCTCTAGAGCCTGCGAGCCACAACTACTGAGCCTGCATGCCGCAACTACCAAAGCCCGCGTGCCTAGATCCCGTGCTCCGCAACAAGAGAAGCCACCGCAATGAGAAGTCCGCGCACCGAAACAAAGAGTAGCCGCGGCTCGCCACAACTAGAGAAAGCCTGTGCAGCAACGAAGACCCAACGCAGCCAAAAATAAATAAAATTAATTAATTACTTAATTTAAAAAAAGAAAAAAAAAAGTAACTGCCACTTAATAGACTTCCACGTCATTAATGCCTTGACCTCCCCAGGTTGGGTTTAAATCCATGGGAACCTTCTCAGAGATGCTTCTGGGTTTGGAATCCCTTCTTCCCCGATGTGTGGTGGTGGTGATGGGCTCGGGGGAGGGGACAGGTCACTTCTGTTTTTGTAAGAATTTCCCAGGAAAAGATTCTGAGAATCACTAGGTTTTTAGAGGTCAATGGGAAAGAAGAAGACAGTTTCCTAGGCCTGACCAGGAGTCTAAAGGGACATCTCCCCTTCACTTTCATTATTTCTTAGAAAGGTGCAGAGGCTTGTTTGCTTCTGGCTACCCCCAGGCTCTGCTAGCAGGTTTCAATCTTTGTGACCCAAACCAATGGCCACCTCTTTCCTCCAGAAATTATAAATACTCCAAAGGAAACTATGCGTGGTGTTTAAATTGTCTGTTCAGGTAAAAATGTGGTTTTGGCAACTAAAAAAGTAGAACACCATTCACGATCACCTTAAATCTTACCTCTGGGCCACAGGACATAATAAAATCCCAATAGACGTGTGTTTTTGTAGCTCCCACCCACTCTCAAACAGATGACCAATGGGAAATGAAAGAATCACAGGGAACCCGGCACCATGTTGGTCTGGCTCCTGGCTTTCCACTGCGCTGTCCCAGACTACACACAGCTTAATCCCAGTTCCGAGTTCTCAAGCAGGAAACAGACAACCTACCATCTTCTAGAACAAGGGCATCTGACAGGGAACTGTCTTCACTGGCAATATTTCCATCTGAGAAGACAAAAAGCAAAAGTCTATGAAGTGAGCACATCCCTTAGACAAAGCCCTATCTGTGAAAAAAAGTGGGTTTCCCATCATCCCATACCCTCCTCTATCAGAAAAAAACCCATGAAACACAATCAAAATGCTGTTGGGCATTTCTTTTGACAGTCCCCGTGGTAGGTCATGACTCACCCACCATCCCTGACACTGCAATGTGCCCGGTCTTTGTTTCATTGGCGACAACAACGCTCAGCAGTTTAATATCCAATATAAAGGCCACCTGGCCTGGCCAAGCCACATCATCGTCCCAGCTCAGGGCGTGTTCTGACTCAACCCAAGGAAGTGAACTGCCATTTGTTCTACACAAGCGAAACTAGGGCGAGGAGCTTGGTTTGGTTCATATGGCAGTAAATGGCTTCTCAATAAACTTCTTGAGTCATTAGCAGACAAAACAAGCTTCTAAATAAATACAGCTTCTCTCTCCAAAGCTTATTTTCATAGACACTATTCAATTAACCATGAGAACACACCCAGAGGGAGACAGAAGGATGATCCTCCCCCTTTAACAGCTGGGGAAACTGAGGGACGTCTGGGGGGAGTGGTTTGTCTGAGGCTACGCTGCTCTCCTGGCTAAGTTAGCAAAAGGTGCCAGGTCTTTAGATTCCAAGCTTAATGTTTTCTCTCTTCAAATAACAAACCAGGCTAAGGCGAGGAAGAAGAACATGAATCACTCCTCTAGTTGAAGTGGGCTCGTCGTGTGATGAAACGTTATTTCAAGGAGGCAGCAAAATGGAGAAGGTACATCCTTGAGCGGTTAAAAACGAATGGCTACGGGCATAGATGGGACCAAGCTGGTCAGATAGCGATTCACAAACAGACTCTGCTGGCCGTCCTCACCGAATGGCCCTCACTGGGCAGGCCGGCAAACCACGCTCTTCCATGGTCGACCAGCAGGACGTCCGTCCCTCCGGTGCCCTTCCCAGGCTCTGTCAGCCTTGCTGACGTTTCCACAGTGCTGGGACCCCCCAAGTCCCTTCAAGGGGGCAGAAGGAGGTCCCAAGAGGCATTAGACAGAGGAGGGCTGGCTGAATGCAGTTCTGTTAGGGAAAGTGACAAAGTCTTGGCCAGTGACAAAGGGGCGAGGTGGGGAAGGACAGTTATTCCAAATTACCTAGAGCAAAAGGATTTTTTTTTTATGATCTCTCTCACTTTTAACTAGGAATTCGCTTTATTCATATCGCTTGATGAACTATGAACAACTAGGAGACACAGCCTTGACTAGCATCTTGGAGTCACCAGTAAATCATCCCTCCCCCAGGATGCCCATATTTTTAGGTTGCAGCAAAATATATCAATATATGTAATGGTGGTAAAATACACATAATGTAAAATTGACCATTTTAGCCATTTTTACTGTACAGTTCAGGGGCATTAAGTACATTCACATCGTTGTGCAGCCATCCCCACCATCCACCTCCAGAACTTCTGTCATCTTCCCAAACTGAAACTCTGTCCCCATAAAGCAGTAACTTCCTGTTCCCCTCTCCCAGTGCCTTCTCGTAACCTCTCTTCTACTTTCTGTCTTCCTGGAGCAAAAATATTTTAAATGTGTATAAACTATGAAAGAAGACTTGATATATATTTTAAAGAATTTGGTAAACAATAAGCTGTATTCAGGGAACTATATTAAATTATCCTGTAATAACCTATAAGCATCTGAAAAAGAATACACATATCTATTCTTTTGTGAATCACTTTACTGTACACCTGAAACTAACACAGCGTGATACAACACAACTACACTTCTATTAAAAGAAAAAGCAATACAAGCCTACATCAAGAAACAGGAAACATCTCGAATAAACAACCTAACCTTGCACCTAAAGCAATTAGAGAAAGAAGAACAAAAAAACCCCAGCTAGCAGAAGGAAAGAAATCATAAAGATCAGATCAGAAATAAATGAAAAAGAAATGAAGGAAACAATAGCAAAAATCAATGAAACTAAAAGCTGGTTCTTTGAGAAGATAAACAAAATTGATAAACCATTAGCCAGACTCATCAAGAGAAAAAGGGAGAAGACTCAAATTAATAGAATTAGAAATGAAAAAGGAGAAGTAACCACTGACACTGCAGAAATACAAACGATCATGAGAGATTATTACAAGCAAATCTATGCCAATAAAATGGACAACCTGGAAGAAATGGACAGATTCTTAGAAATGCACAACCTGCCGAGACTGAACCAGGAAGAAATAGAAAATATGAACAGACCAATCACAAGCACTGAAATTGAAACTGTGATTAAAAATCTTCCAACACACAAAAGCCCAGGACCAGATGGCTTCACAGGCGAATTCTATCAAACATTTAGAGAAGAGCTAACACCTATCCTTCTCAAACTCTTCCAAAATATTGCAGAGGGAGGAACACTCCCCAACTCATTCTACGAGGCCACCATCACCCAGATACCAAAACCAGACAAAGATGTCACAAAGAAAGAAAACTACAGGCCAATATCACTGATGAACATAGATGCAAAAATCCTCAACAAAATACTAGCAAACAGAGGATTAACCAAGATGGCGGAGTAGAAGGATGTGCTCTCACTCCCTCTTGCGAGAGCACCAGAATCACAACTGGCTGCTGGACAATCATCGACAGGAAGACACTGGAACTCACCAAGGAGGATACCCCACGTCCAAGGACAGAGGAGAAGCCACAGTGAGACGGTAGGAGGGGCGCAATCAGAGTAAAATCAAATCCCATAACTGCTGGGTGGGTGACTCACAGACTGGCGAGCACTTATACCACAGAAGTCCACCCACTGGAGTGAACGTTCTGAGCCCTACGTCAGGCTTCCCAACCTGGGGGTCCGGCAACGGGAGGAGGAATTCATAGAGAATCAGACTTTGAAGCCTAGTGGGAATTGATTGCAGGACTTCGACAGGACTGGGGGAAACAGAGAACCCACTCTTGGAGGGCGTACACAAAATAGTGTGTGCATCGGGACCCAGGGGAAGGAGCAGTGACCCTGGGGGAGACTGAACCAGACATAACTGCTGGTGTTGGGGGGTCTCCTGCAGAGGCGGGGGCTGGCTCTGTTTCACCGTGGGGATAAGGACACTGGCAGCGGAGGTTCTGGGAAGTATTCCTTGGCGTGAGCCCTCCCAGAGTCTGCCATTAGCCCCACCAAAGAGCCCGGGTAGGCTCCAGTGTTGGGTTGCCTCAGGCAAAACAACCAACAGGGAGGGAACCCAGCCCCACCCAGCAACAGTCAAGTGGATTAAAGTTTTACAGAGCTCTGACCGCCACAGCAACAGTCAGCTCTACCCACCTCCAGAGCCTCCCATCAAGCCTCTTAGATAGCCTCAACCACCAGAGGGCAGACAGCAGAAGCAAGAAAAACTACAGTCCTGCAGCCTGTGGAACAGAAACCACATTTACAGAAAGATAGACAAGATGAAAAGGCAGAGGGCTATATACCAGATGAAGGAACAAGAAAAAACCCCAGAAAAACAACTAAATGAAGTGGAGATAGGCAACCTTCCAGAAAAAGAATTCAGAATAATGATAGTGAAGATGATCCAGGACCTTGGAATAAGAATGGAGGCAAAGATTGAGAAGATGCAAGAAATGATTAACAAAGACCTAGAAGAATTAAAGAACAAACAAACAGAGATGACCAATACAATAACTGAAATGAAAACTACACTAGAAGGAATCAATAGTAGAATAACTGAGGCAGAAGAACGGATAAGTGACCTGGAAGACAGAATGGTGGAATTCACTGCTGCAGAACAGACTAAAGAAAAAAGAATGAAAAGAAATGAAGACAGCCTAAGAGACCTCTGGGACAACATTAAATGCAACAACATTCGCATTATAGGGGTCCCAGAAGGAGAAGAGAGAGAGAAAGGACCAGAGAAAATATTTGAAGAGATTATAGTCGAAAACTTCCCTAACATGGGAAAGGAAATAGCCACCCAAGTCCAGGAAGCACAGAGAGTCCCATACAGGATAAACCCAAGGAGAAGCACGCCGAGACACATAGTAATCAAAGTGCCAAAAATTAAAGACAAAGAAAAATTATTGAAAGCAGCAAGGGAAAAACGACAAATAACATACAAGGGAACTCCCATAAGGTTAACAGCTGATTTGTCAGCAGAAACTCTACAAGCCAGAAGGGAGTGGCATGATATACTTCAAGTGATGAAAGGGAAGAACCTACAACCAAGATTACTCTACCCGGCAAGGATCTCATTTAGATTTGATGGAGAAATCAAAAGCTTTACAGACAAGCAAAAGCTAAGAGAATTCAGCACCACCAAACCAGCTCTACAACAAATGTTAAAGGAACTTCTCTAAGTGGGAAACACAAGAGAAGAAAAGGACCTACAAAAACAAACCCAAAACAATTAAGAAAATGGTCATAGGAACATACATATCGATAATTACCTTAAACGTGAATGGATTAAATGCTCCAGCCAAAAGACACAGGCTTGCTGAATGGATACAAAAACAAGACCCATATATATGCTGTCTACAAGAGACCCACTTTAGACCTAGGGACACATACAGACTGAAAGTGAGGGGATGGGAAAAGATATTCCATGCAAATGGAAATCAAAAGAAAGCTGGAGTAGCTATACTCATATCAGATAAAATAGACTTTAAAATAAAGAATGTTACAAGAGACAAGGAAGGACACTACATAATGATCAAGGGATCAATCCAAGAAGAAGATATAACAATTATAAATATATATGCACCCAACATAGGAGCACCTCATTACATAAGGCAATTGCTAACAGCTATAAAAGAGGAAATTGATAGTAACACAATAATAGTGGGGGACTTTAACACCTCACTTACACCAATGGACAGATCATCCAAAATGAAAATAAATAAGGAAACAGAAGCTTTAAATGACACAATAGACCAGATAGATTTAATTGATATTTATAGGACATTCCATCCAAAAACAGCAGATTACACGTTCTTCTCAAGTGCGCACGGAACATTCTCCAGGATAGATCACATCTTGGGTCACAAATCAAGCCTCAGTAAATTTAAGAAAATTGAAATCATATCAAGCATCTTTTCTGACCACAACGCTATGAGATTAGAAATGAATTACAGGGGAAAAAGCATAAAAAACACAAACACATGGAGGCTAAACAATACGTTACTAAATAACCAAGAGATTACTGAAGAAATCAAAGAGGAAATCAAAAAATACCTAGAGACAAATGACAATGAAAACACGACAACCCAAAACCTATGGGATGCTGCAAAAGCAGTTTTAAGAGGGAAGTTTATAGCTATACAGGCCTACCTAAAGAAACAAGAAAAATCTCAAGTAAACAATCTAACCTTACACCTAAAGAAACTAGAGAAAGAAGAACAAACAAAACCCAAAGTTAGCAGAAGGAAAGAAATCATAAAGATCAGAGCAGAAATAAATGAAATAGAAACAAAGAAAACAATAGCAATGATCAATAAAACTAAAAGCTGGTTCTTTGAGAAGATAAACAAAATTGATAAGCCATTAGCCAGACTCATCAAGAAAAAGAGGGAGAGGACTCAAATCAATAAAATCAGAAATGAAAAAGGAGAAGTTACAACAGACACCACAGAAATACAAAGCATCCTAAGAGACTACTACAAGCAACTTTATGCCAATAAAATGGACAACCTGGAAGAAATGGAAAAATTCTTAGAAAGGTATAACCTTCCAAGACTGAACCAGGAAGAAATAGAAAATATGAACAGACCAATCACAAGTAATGAAATTGAAACTGTGATTAAAGATCTTCCAACAAACAAAAGTCCAGGACCAGATGGCTTCACAGGTGAATTCTATCAAACATTTAGAGAAGAGCTAACACCTATCCTTCTCAAACTCTTCCAAAAAATTGCAGAGGAAGGAACACTCCCAAACTCATTCTATGAGGCCACCATCACCCTGATACCAAAACCAGACAAAGACACTACAAAAAAAGAAAATTACAGACCAATATCACTGATGAATATAGATGCAAAAATCCTCAACAAAATACTAGCAAACAGAATCCAACAACACATTAAAAGGATCATACACCACGATCAAGTGGGATTTATCCCAGGGATGCAAGGATTCTTCAATATACGCAAATCAATCAATGTGATACACCATATTAACAAATTGAAGAATAAAAACCATATGATCATCTCAATAGATGCAGAAAAAGCTTTTGACAAAATTCAACACCCATTTATGATAAAAACTCTCCAGAAAGTGGGCATAGAGGGAACCTACCTCAACATAATAAAGGCCATATATGACAAACCCACAGCAAACATCATTCTCAACGGTGAAAAACTGAAAGCATTTCCTCTAAGATCAGGAACGAGACAAGGATGTCCACTCTCACCACTATTATTCAACATAGTTCTGGAAGTCCTAGCCACGGCAATCAGAGAAGAAAAAGAAATAAAAGGAATACAAATTGGAAAAGAAGAAGTAAAACTGTCACTGTTTGCAGATGACATGATACTATACATAGAGAATCCTAAAACTGCCACCAGAAAACTGCTAGAGCTAATTAATGAATATGGTAAAGTTGCAGGATACAAAATTAATGCACAGAAATCTCTTGCATTCCTATACACTAATGATGAAAAATCTGAAAGAGAAATTATGGAAACACTCCCATTTACCATTGCAACAAAAAGAATAAAATACCTAGGAATAAACCTACCTAGGGAGACAAAAGACCTGTATGCAGAAAACTATAAGACACTGATGAAAGAAATTAAAGATGATACCAACAGATGGAGAGATATACCATGTTCTTGGATTGGAAGAATCAACATTGTGAAAATGACTATACTACCCAAAGCAATCTACAGATTCAATGCAATCCCTATCAAATTACCAATGGCATTTTTTACGGAGCTAGAAAAAATCATCTTAAAATTTGTATGGAGACACAAAAGACCCCGAATAGCCAAAGCAGTCTTGAGGGAAAAAAACGGAGCTGGAGGAATCAGACTCCCTGACTTCAGACTATACTACAAAGCTACAGTAATCAAGACAATATGGTACTGGCACAAAAACAGAAACATAGATCAATGGAACAAGATAGAAAGCCCAGAGATAAACCCACGCACCTATGGTCAACTAATCTATGACAAAGGAGGCAAAGATATACGATGGAGAAAAGACAGTCTCTTCAATAAGTGGTGCTGGGAAAACTGGACAGCTACATGTAAAAGAATGAAATTAGAATACTCCCTAACACCATACACAAAAATAAACTCAAAATGGATTACAGACCTAAATGTAAGACTGGACACTATAAAACTCTTAGAGGAAAACATAGGAAGAACACTCTTTGACATAAATCACAGCAAGATCTTTTTTGATCCACCTCCTAGAGTAATGGAAATAAAAACAAAAATAAACAAATGGGACCTAATGAAACTTCAAAGCTTTTGCACAGCAAAGGAAACCATAAACAAGACGAAAAGACAACCCTCAGAATGGGAGAAAATATTTGCAAACGAATCAACGGACAAAGGATTAATCTCCAAAATATATAAACAGCTCATGCAGCTCAATATTAAAGAAACAAACACCCCAATCCAAAAATGGGCAGAAGACCTAAATAGACATTTCTCCAAAGAAGACATACAGACGGCCAAGAAGCACATGAAAAGCTGCTCAACATCACTAATTATTAGAGAAATGCAAATCAAAACTACAATGAGGTATCACCTCACACCAATTAGAATGGGCATCATCAGAAAATCTACAAACAACAAATGCTGGAGAGGGTGTGGAGAAAAGGGAACCCTCTTGCACTGTTGGTGGGAATGTAAATTGATACAGCCACTATGGAGAACAATATGGAGGTTCCTTAAAAAACTAAAAATAGAATTACCATATGACCCAGCAATCCCACTACTGGGCATACACCCAGAGAAAACCGTAATTCAAAAAGACACATGCACCCGAATGTTCATTGCAGCACTATTTACAATAGCCAGGTCATGGAAGCAACCTAAATGCCCATCAACAGATGAATGGATAAAGAAGTTGTGGTACATATATACAATGGAATATTACTCAGCCATAAAAAGGAACGAAATTGAGTCATTTGTTGAGACGTGGATGGATCTAGAGACTGTCATACAGAGTGAAGTAAGTCAGAAAGAGAAAAACAAATATTGTATATTAACGCATGTATGTGGAACCTAGAAAAATGGTACAGATGAGCCGGTTTGCAGGGCAGAAGTTGAGACACAGATGTAGAGAACAGACATATGGACACCAAGGGGGGAAAACTGCGGTGGGGTGGGGATAGTGGTGTGCTGAATTGGGCGATTGGGATTGACATGTATACACTGATGTGTATAAAATTGATGACTAATAAGAACCTGCAGTATAAACAAACAAACAAAACAACTAATACTAAACTTTCATTGGGTTATTTGTATGGAAATATGTTAATATAAATGTTTCAGACATTACATGAAATTTCTAAAAATCTTATATGTTCTGGTATAATGTTATAAGTCATAATCCTAGTTATTACTTTAAAATGTATATCTCAGAAATAACTAATTTTCTTGTCAACTGCATTATTATGAATTTTCATCAAATCTTTAACCGTGGTCATTTTTAAGTCTTTTGTCATTTACAGACAGTTCTGGGTGTACGCTGATGCTTTTGTAAATATGTTCCTATAAAAGGGTTTCATCTTCAGGAAATTCATGGAGAAGACTCTGACAAGTACATGTTTCTGGTACCTGACTGTACTGCTGAACTGAATGAATAAGCATTTTCAGAACTCTAATGAAAAACTGATGAGCTCATAAAAGTGCTAACAAAAGATCAAGATGAAAAAAAAATTAATTACATAGGACTGAGTGAACTGATGAGGATGAGTATAATTTTTGTGACTTTCTGGTTGAATTTAAAAAAAGAAAAAATCCCACAAGAACTCAGAGGCAAAGAATATACAAATCAATTTTCACTGCAAAGTAAAGGAGCTGTTGCAGTGGAGGATTACTGGACTGAATGTCAATATTATGACATAGTATGAGTGTTTCATGTTTGGTAATTGCAATCATTGTTGCTTTTGTTGTGGTCATCCATGTACAATGCTTGGTGTCAGTCTATTTATCTCTTGTAAAAATAAAATACAGTGTGTGTGGAAAAAAAAAAAAAGAGTGAGTAATTAAACAGGTATTTTAAAAAAAAAAAAAAATACTAGCAAACAGAATCCAACAGCACATTAAAAGGATTATACACCATGATCAAGTGGGGTTTATTCCAGGAATGCAAGGATTCTTCAATATACGCAAATCAATCAACGTGATACATCATATTAACAAATTGAAGGAGAAAAACCATATGATCATCTCAATAGATGCAGAGAAAGCTTTCGACAAAATTCAACACCCATTTATGATAAAAGTCCTGCAGAAAGTAGGCATAGAGGGAACTTTCCTCAACATAATAAAGGCCGTATATGACAAACCCACAGCCAACATTGTCCTCAATGGTGAAAAACTGAAACCATTTCCACTAAGATCAGGAACAAGACAAGGTTGCCCACTCTCACCACTATTATTCAACATAGTTTTGGAAGTGTTAGCCACGGCAATCAGAGAAGAAAAAGAAATAAAAGGAATCCAAATCGGAAAAGAAGAAGTAAAGCTGTCACTGTTTGCAGATGACATGATACTATACACAGAGAATCCAAAAGATGCTACCAGAAAACTACTAGAGCTAATCAATGAATTTGGTAAAGTAGCAGGATACAAAATTAATGCACAGAAATCTCTTGCATTCCTGTATACTAATGATGAAAAATCTGAAAGTGAAATTAAGAAAACACTCCCGTTTACCATTGCAACAAAAAGAATAAAATATCTAGGAATAAACCTACCTAAGGAGACAAAAGACCTGTATGCAGAAAATTATAGGACACTGATGAAAGAAATTAAAGATGATACAAATAGATGGAGAGATATACCATGTTCTTGGATTGGAAGAATCAACATTGTGAAAATGACTCTGCTACCCAAAGCAATCTACAGATTCAATGCAATCCCTGTCAAACTACCACTGGCATTTTTCACAGAACTAGAACAAAGAATTTCACAATTTGTATGGAAACACAAAAGACCCCGAATAGCTAAAGCAATCTTGAGAACGAAAAATGGAGCTAGAGGAATCAGGCTCCCTGACTTCAGACTATATTACAAAGCTACAGTAATCAAGACAGTTTGGTACTGGCACAAAAACAGAAATATAGATCAATGGAACAGGATAGAAAGCCCAGAGATAAGCCCACGCACATATGGTCACCTTATCTTTGATAAAGGAGGCAAGCATATACAGTGGAGAAAAGACAGCCTCTTCAATAAGTGGTGCTGGGAAAATTGGACAGGTACATGTAAAAGTATGAAATTAGAACACTCCCTGACACCATACACAAAAATAAACTCAAAATGGATTAAAGACCTAAGTGTAAGGCCAGACACTATCAAACTCTTAGAGGAAAACATAGGCAGAACACTGTATGACATAAATCACAGCAAGATCCTTTTTGACCCAGCTCCTAGAGAAATGGAAATAAAAACACAAATAAACAAATGGGACCTAATGAAACTTAAAAGCTTTTGCACAGCAAAGGAAACCATAAACAAGACCAAAAGACAACCCTCAGAATGGGAGAAAATATTTGCAAATGAAGCAACTGACAAAGGATTAATCTCCAAGATTTACAAGCAGCTCATGCAGCTCAGTAACAAAAAAACGAACAACCCAATCCAAAAATGGGCAGAAGACCTAAATAGACATTTCTCCAAAGAAGATATACAGATTGCCAACAGACACATGAAAGAATGCTCAACATCATTAATCATTAGAGAAATGCAAATCAAAACTACAATGAGGTATCACCTCACACCAGTCAGAATGGCCATCATCAAAAAATCTAGAAACAATAAATGCTGGAGAGGGTGTGGAGAAAAGGGAACCCTCTTGCACTGTTGGTGGGAATGTAAATTGATACAGCCACTATGGAGAACAGTATGGAGGTTCCTTAAAAAACTAAAAATAGAACTACCATACGACCCAGCAATCCCACTACTGGGCATATACCCTGAGAAAACCATAATTCAGAAAGAGTCATGTACCAAAATATTCATTGCAGCTCTGTTTACAATAGCCAGGACATGGAAGCAACCTAGGTGTCCATCATCGGATGAATGGATAAAGAAGATGTGGCACATATATACAATGGAATATTACTCAGCCATAAAAAGAAATGAAATGGAGGTATTTATAATGACGTGGATGGAGTTAGAGTCTGTCATACAGAGTGAAGTAAGTCAGAAAGAGAAAAACAAATACAGTATGCTAACACATATATATGGAATCTAAGGGAAAAAAAGGTCATGAAGAACCTAGTGGCAAGACGGGAATAAAGACACAGACCTACTAGAGAATGGACTTGAGGATATGGGGAGGGGGAGGGGTGAGATGTGACAGGGTGAGAGAGTGTCATGGACATATATACACTACCAAATGTAAAATAGATAGCTAGTGGGAAGCAGCCGCATAGCACAGGGAGATCAGCTCGGTGCTTTGTGACCACCTAGAGGGGTGGGATAGGGAGGGTGGGAGGGAGGGAGATGCAAGAGGGAAGAGATATGGGAACATATGTATATGTATAACTGATTCACTTTGTTATAAAGCAGAAGCTAACAAAAAAAAAAAAAAAAAAAAAAGAACAGAGGAGTGATTCCCTTTGGGAAGGAAGAGAGGGGAAGAATATCCCATCTACTTTTTGCTCAAGGACTCCTTCTAGATAATAAATCATCAATAGATAGTTCTTTGACCCTTCTTTCATTCCTTGACCTCTTTTAAAATTTCTCCTAACCTGTTGTTTTCTTTGCTTATTTGAGTCCCTTACAATGGGTAATTTCAGTAATTCTGAGTTTTTCCAGCACATTGTAACTTATTTAAACCTGCTAAAATATCCAAGGCTCAGTTTCCTAAGTTTTTCACAAAAGTCCTTAACTTAGATAAGATAATGCTAATTTCTATAACAGAAGATTCCCTAGAATCATAGCAGCTGAACAAAATAAGAAGTTTACTTCATGTTCACTTAACCATTTATTAAAGTATTTGGTGGATACAAAAAAAAAAAAAAAAGAAAAAAAGAAAAAGAATTTGCTGACTTAAAAAAAAAAAAAGGATCATAATAGTTGGAGAGACTTGAAGGTTGGTGGTGAATTCTGGGGTATTTCCTACTCGTGTTCACCAAATATAATCCCCACCCACTCCTAACCCCTCCTGATCAGAGTTTGGGGCTCTAGACCACCAGAGGGGGGCAGTCCAGTCCTCCGTAGCTTAAGCACTGGGACAGGAGCCCCTGGAGACAGAGGAGGGCTGCGGGGATGCCGGCCTCAGGGTGCCTGAGCCACCCGGCTTTCCTTCCAGACCTGGGTAGGGTGACCAGGTCTCTGAGGACCTTGGAGCCTGGGCTGGCCGCGGGCTCAGCTCCCGGTGAGGGCTGAGAGGAGCGTTCTCCCAAGAGGCCATCAGGAGGAACAATGACCATTTGACTGGTGTAAATCCCTTTCATCTCTGGCTCTGACTGCATGTCACTGCGCTCGTTGCTCTCAGGTCTCTCTAGTTTCATTTTATGGATGGAAAGGTTAAGGCACAATGTAGTTAAGCAGCTTGCCAGGTCGCTCAGGGGGCTGGGCTTTCGGTTCATGCCTTGGACGAAGACCCAGTCCTCTGAGGGTCGGTGGGGGAGGGCGGCGCCCACAGTGGGGAGTGGCCTTGGCACTGACCTTCGATGATCAGCGAGGCCCGCTGGGTGGGTTTCTTCCCAGACTTGACGCGGTTCTCGTTGATTGCGCTTTCAATCTCCTGCAGCTTCTTCAGTGCATTCAGGTAAGAGGTCTTCCTCTGCTTCTTCAGTTTCTTGCTGACGTTAGGGTCACTGGCCAGGCGGCGGGCAGCCTCCGTAATCTGGGACTGAATGGCAAACTCCCGCTCCAGGCGTTCCAGCTCGGCCTCCTGTGAGAAGGAGACCACACGTAGGGGGATGCCGAGCGGGGCGACACCCGTCCTCCTGCGCCCGCGCCAGGCCAGCGAGCCTCCGTCCCTGGAGACACGCGTACAGGAAGCAGCAGCCTCGGGCACCCACGCCAACCCGGCCCGGCCCGGCCCCGCGGCGCCCCCTCCTCCGGTCCGCAGCAGCCAGGGCCCTGGACACGCCCACTTTTGAGACTCTCGGCCCCTGTTCCATCCTGGAGACACGCACCGTCCCTGAGAAGCTTCCTTGTTGCAGGCCTGGGGGTCACTAGGGTTCATTTCCAAGGTCTCCAGCAAGGCTCTCAAAGACCCAGCCTTCCTGGAGATCCAGAGCCCACTGGGTTGGTGTTTCCTTCCCATTTGGGGCAGAGGGGGCACTGCTATTTTCAGAGTGGCCTCTGTCGTGCTTTGCTGGGGGTTTGCTACCAGGGGGCTCCCATGGGTGCCCCCCCTGCACACACGCCCTCTGCCTCTCGCATTTTGAGCCCTGCATGCTGGGCTTTACCCGCACTCACTCACGCCTCCTCTGGAAGCTCTTTCCGCAAGCTCCGGCCGTCCGCTCACACCTGCCTCTACGTAAAACTTCCGCTGGGTGACCAGCGGCCGCACCCCAAGTGTGGACGGCCGGTGGTGGAGCCGGGTCCCCTGCCTCCTGGACCACTCTTGGGCACTCCTTCCTCTCCTGTGTGCCTCCCTCCCTCCCTCCTCTACCCCTCACTTTGGCCGCAAGGACCAGATGGATGAATGTTCCCTCAAAGGGAGTTTTGGACTCGGCAGAAATGCGGCTGTGGCTGCCAGGAGATGCCTGGTGGACCCAAAGGATGAAAGCAGGGCCAGAGTACTAGCTGTGGCTTCTCTGCGGCTCAGCTGGTGCCTTTTTCAAACGCCGACCAGCGAGGCCAGGGGAGCCCAAGCACGCATCTTGCTCTGGGGGGATCCCCGGTCTGGCTAAAGCCCGAAAAGAACGGATTTAACCGTGGAGGAGCAGGTCACCAAGTTTGCTGGAGCCAAGCGACCTTCCGAATTAAAGGCCGATACAAGAGCCTCGCCTCTCAGCCCCACGTGCCAGGCTGGGTGCCTCCATCAGGCACAAAACTCTGAGCTGGACTTCACCTCCTCTTGAGCACCGAAGGGAGGGGGCCCAGGGGTGAGAGTGGAAGGTGAGGATTAAAGGAACTATTATTAACATTAAGGGTCTAATAAACTCCCCCAGTCCCTGCAAATGCCCGCTGCGTTTCTTCCCTGGAGAAGAGTGACGAGGTGCACTCCTGCCTGTGGCCTTGAGACAAACAAGTCACCAAGGACAAAGCCTCGCAGCTGCTCGCGGACTGTCAGGGCAGCCCTGGCCCAAGACACCGACCTGGAGTTTTGTAGGAGCCCAGGACAAACTCTTGCTACTTAAACTGAGCCAAGGACGAGGCCGGCAGCCCATCTGCGCAGATGGCTGCCTGCCGTGTGAACAAGGACGCCAAGGGCATTCCCAGGAGAAACAGGCATTTCCCAGCGATGTCTGCAGAGGCAGGTGAGGAAGCAGGGATGCAGTGGGATTCTCAGGGAGCCTAAGTCATCTTTTACTGGAAAGTGTTAAGGAGGCACCACGAGTAGGTGTGATGGGACCTTGGGAAGAACAACGGGGTGCAGGTGGGTGGCACTCATTCATGGGGGGGTCTCCCCCGGATCCTTTAGTGCAGGTGTCTGCCCAGCACAAGAGGACTGGAAGTTTCCAGGCAATTCGGATGACAGCTGGGTTTGAAAAATACTCCACCAGAGGGTTTCCTAAGTCCCACCGGCCCGCACCCCAGTTCTGACCCCGGTAAAGTCCCAGGCCCAGCCCCAGCCCAGCACACCTTCTCCGACACCTCCTCATGTTTACTGAGCATCCAGCAGGTGTCAGCGCCGAGTTGAGTATTTTCCGTGCACTGGGTCTCTTAATCCCAGCGACAGCCAGAGAAATGAGGGTTCCGAACTTCATTTTACAGAAGAGGAAAAGCGCCTCCAGAGCTGGGTGAGGCATTCTGGCGCATCCAACAGTGCTCCCAGCACCCGGGGACGGGGCCCTGCTACCACAGATCTCAGGAGACCGAGTCACCCCTCCCACTGTCTCCAGGGCGCGTGAGTTCCCCTCTCAACTCAGCCCCATGCTCGCCCACTGCACGTGTCACGTGAGAACGTCGGTTCCCCTCACTTTGTAAAAAGACTAAATACACACAGAACGCCTGTCTCCACTGGCTTCGATTCCTGCCCTTTTAGGCCCTCTGCTCAATAGCATTGTAATGAGTAACTGTATTCGGAATAAATTTGGAAAGACATTTCCTGGACGTGCCCCTGGGGCCTGAGGTGTGCCTGGCCTTGAATTTCTCTTGGTTTGAGACTGGATCACTTATTAACCAGCTGGAGACCCAAGGCTCCCCTGCCCCCAGATCTGAACTCTCCAGCCCCAGCCCCCGCCGAGGTTTAGTCCAAAGAGGGTCAAGTGAGGGGTGCTTTGGGAAGGCGCAGTGTCTTGCTCACGCTCGGGCAGTGATTTGAGCAGCCGGGTGCAGTTAGGACCACCAAGGGCAGGCCCGACTGTCTTTCCCCAGCCAGCGGCATCGCTGCACCTGCTGGCGTGCCCTCAGTGTTCTTTCTTCTTTGGTCGTTTTCTGTCATAGATCAGACAGTACAGCTTGGCTCTCAGTGACAAAGAGCTGGGAGAAGAACACGTGAGTGTTATGGACTATTCTCCCATTAACTTTGCTGCTTGCGACAGGCCTGTTGACTTAGACACACAGCCTCCACAGAAATCAAAATGCTTACAAATTAACGCAAGGTGGCCAATCCAACCAATGGGAGCCACATACTGACCAAGCAGCTAACTTAAGAAAAGGTAAAAGGAGAGCAACTCAGGAGGAAAGAGGAAATGGCATCCGGTAGAATGGAAACATCCTTATAGAATACCGAGGCGCCCTCACAAACGGGAAAGTGAGGCGGGTGTAAGAGAATCCGGCCACAGAGAGAAGCACGTACCTCTCCTTTGGGCAGGATTTTCTGCTCGTCCAGTTTGAAGGCTGTCCCGATTCTTCTTCGAACAATGGGTGGTTCCTCTCCTGGATCCAGGGGATACTCCACGGGCAGTTTTCCCGTCAGCTCCTGCAGGAGTGTGACAGCACGAGGGGAGAAGGAATCAGAGTGGGGTACACGACTGGCCTCTAGGACATACACACACACTTCACAGCACAGATTCAAAGCACAGATTCGAAACCATAATCTTACGCAATACAATTTCATTCCTCCAAGAACGTAGGAGAATATAGTCCTTCCTTTCCAGAACAGAGGCACTTGGAAAAGATTTTCCCCAAAGTAAGTTCCTGTCGGGTAAATAAAATCGCTACTGATTTTCGTCATAAAAACCCGAATTTCATTCACTTGTTAATTTCACACGTGTCTGGCGTGTCTACTACGAACCTGTCGAGGCCACACAGCCAGTAAGAGCAGAGACAACATGAGATCTCTGGTCTTTCCGGTTCCAAACTCTGTGCTTATTTCACTGCACCAAATATCTGAGTTTAAAAATGGGTGTTTCAAATGAGTTTTCTTAGGAAGCGTGGTATCTATATGGCAAATTCCAGAAAAGGGCATTATTATATAATTTAGAAACTGAGTATGAGTAATAATTATTCTACTCTGGCCAGATGCTCAAGGAACAGGCTGAGTTGAAAAGACATTAAATGTGTACAAATACGAGTTTCAGTCGAAACTGAAAATATAATCCATATTACCGACAAGGCCACTTAAAAAAAATCTGGTGTATGTGCGTTTGGGGCTCTGGAAATCTAACTGCTGTGAGTATAACGACAGTGAATTTAGTTGACAGACCACCGTGGTGACAATGGTCCCGGGCAATCGCTGAAAGGTCTGTGGGATGATTCAGGGTTAGAATTAGGCTTTATATGAGCAGCTTATGTCTGGGCTCAATAGAGATCAAATCTGAGTCAGCAGCTAACCCACGTGGTAGGGTCCAGGCGTCCACTCCAAGGAGTCACTTCCAGGGACCAGAAAACCCTGGGAGACCCACTGCCTGCCTCCAAGGGACTGGTGGCCCTTCCAGGCAGAGCCCAGCCCTGGTCTCTAGTCCCAAATCAACACAGAGGTTGCACAAAGACCCAAGGCAGGCTCTTCTCGGGAACTCCATCACCCATGCAGAAAGCTTCTGTGCCGGGCAGCCTCGTAAGGGCAGGAAAGCCCTGATCATCAGATTCCACGGGCAGTCTGACCTTCTAACAGGAGGAGCGACATGGCTTCTCTGTGCCACTGCTGTGTGTACACATTGGGGTGTGTGTCTGTACACACTGGGGTATGTGTGTGTTGGGGGGGGGTACACCCGGCATGTACAAGCACACCCACACTCCCTGCGATCCTGGGCCTCTTTCCTCCTGGGTTCAGGCCACTGGGAAATGACCTCTTGGACTTTTTATTCCTCACTGTAAGCATTTCAGAGCATAGTGGCCAACTCTTTGAGTGTGAAATGCTCTGCAATTTTCTTCCCTGTTTTTTTTCTTCTTTTTCTAAACGTGGTTCAAATGTCTCCCAAGTAGTTGTGTGTTTATTCTGCAACATTTTATTTGCTTCCCTAAAAGTCTGCCTATAAATAACATATTGAAGATTTTATACTATTAGGACTTTCTTTTTTACTTTGAAACTTATAAAAAGGAGGGAAAAGTTGTTAAAATGGCCATTGATTTATAACTCTAAAGAGCCTGTGGTTTTCTAACACAACATTGCAAATCAACTATAGTCTAATATAAAATAAAAATTTTTTAAAATCTATGAAAAATTTAAATGCTGTCTCTAAGTTTGTGAATTTAAGCTACTACAACGTAAAAGAAATATTGAACAGCTGTATTAGTCATTACTGCAAATTGAGAATCTGTATTGTCCCAGCGAGAGTAGCAGGCCTCCCTAGAATAATGAAATAAAACTTTAAAGAAGAAGAAGAACAAAAAAAAGAGTCTTTGGTTTTAAAACAAAATATCTTTTTTAAAAATGAAGCTACTGATTTTCCACCATCTGCTTGGAGGTATTTGAGTCCAGGCCTTGATTCTCCGTATTTAATCTGACATCACGTGTAACGAGAGAGCTGCCTGGGGAAGGAGGAATTTAACACACTCTTGTGGAGGGCTCGGCCTGGTTCCCTTTCTCTTCTTATGTTGGTTATATTTTGCCAGACGCTCCCACAGCACCTCATTCTGGCTGCCCCACACCCCAGGGGACAAAAAGTACTTCTGGATACCCTGAGCTGAGGGGATGTGTGTGACACAGAAAGAGCAGGACAGAGTCAGGACAGAAGTTCTCCTGTCCCCTAACCTCAGAGGAGTCAGGACAATGTGGCCGGCTTCTCGTGAATTTTCTTCTGCTGCTCAAGTTCTGTTTTCTGGTGTCCACATAGTAAGAAGCAGGAGCTCTGTTTTCCTTATTTTGCTTTTATTTTTACGAGAGGCACAGAGACCTTCACTGGACATGTTAACCTTGCCCGGACATGTTTCGCCAGTTTTCTGATGCTGATTCCCTGCTGGGTTTAGGGATGCTGCCTTTATTAAAAACACAACAAGGCTTTACAAATTATTAAATGCAGACACCCACACCCATGTTTTCTCAATCCTTCCAGCGTATTCTTTACAAAAAGATTGCTGATATTATTAACAGTATCTCAGAGCACATCCCCCAGCCGGGACAATTGCTTTCCCAAGATTTGCAAAGGATTTGCGCTAATGTGGGTCTGCTTTGAGCCAGCTCCGGTTTGAATCAATCCAGAGCCTAATTAAGCCAAATTGAACTGTAATATGATCTCATTCTGTGGCTCCTTGTTTCATTCTTCCTGGGGCAAGGCATTAGGATTGGGGGGAGGGGAGTAGGGCTCTTCAACTTAGTTTGGGAGCCTCTTTCCACTTCCCTTTCTGAACTGTTGACCAACAGAGCTCCTTGTAATGTTATATACAGAACACGCTCTCTCCTGAGGGCTCCCACCCCATGGTGTCTGTGTGCAAGCACATGCACACGTGTGTGCACACACACACACGCACAATAACGCGAGAGGCATTAAAAAAGCAAGTCTTCAAACATGATAACAAGGAGTTGTGGAATAAGTAGAAGGTGGTGGAAATAGATGTTCAAATAAATAGAGACAGTGACCTGCCACAGTCTCTAAATCCCAATGAGACATGAGCCTTGTGTATATACACACTTGAGGAAGCATTGCTTTGCCTAAAATTAAAAGATTTTTTTAGATGACTAGGCTAGGATTTCATTAACAAATAACTCATGTGGCCCAATATCCAAAAAACAAACAACCCAATCAAAAAATGGGCAGAAGACCTAAACAGACATTTCTCCAAAGAAGACATACAGATGGCCAAAAAGCACACGAAAAGACACTCGACATCACAGAGAGAAATGCAAATCAAAACTACCACGAGAGGGGCTTCCCTGGTGGTGCAGTGGTTACGAATCCGCCTGCCAATGCAGGGGACACGCGCTCGATCCCTGATCCGGGACGATCCCACATGCCGCGGAGCAACTAAGCCCGTACGCCACAACTACTGCAGCCTGCGAGCTCTAGGGCCCGTGAGCCACAACTACTGGGCCCACACGCCACAACTACTGAAGCCCACACGCCTAGAGCCTGTGCTCCACAACAAAAGAAACCACTGCAATGAGAAGCACAAGCACTGCAACAAAGAGTAGCCCCCGCTCGCTGCAACTAGAGAAAGCCCACGTGCAGCAATGAAGACCCAACACAGCCAAAAGTAAATAAATAAATTTATATTAAAAAAAAAAACTACAATGAGATATCACCTCACACCAGTCAGAATGGCCATCATCAAAAAATCTACAAACAGGGCTTCCCTGGTGGCGCAGTGGTTGAGAGTCTGCCTGCCAATGCAGGGGACGCGGGTTCGAGCCCTGGTCTGGGAAGATCCCACATGCCGCGGAGCAGCTGGGCCCATGAGCCACAATTACTGAGCCTGCGCGACTGGAGCCTGTGCTCCACAACAAGAAAGGCCGCGATAGTGAGAGGCCCGCGCACCACGATGAAGAGTGGCCCCCGCTTGCCGCAACTGGGGAAAGCCCTCGCACAGAAACAAAGACCCAACACAGCCAAAAATAAATAAATAAATAAATTAAAAAAAAAAATCTACAAACAATAAATGCTGGAGAGGGTGTGAAGAATGTAATTCCTACTGTTGGTGGGAATGTAAATTGGTACAGCTACTATGGAGAACAGTATGGAGGTTCCTTAAAAAAATAAAAATAGAATTACCATACAATCTAGCAATCCCACTCCTGGGCATATATCCAGAGAAAAACTTGGTTCAAAAGTATACATGCACCCCAATGTTCACTGCAGCACTATTTACAATAGCCAGGACATGGAAGCAACCTAAATGTCCATGAACAGATGAACGGATAAAGAAAATGTGGTACATATATACAATGGACTATTACTCAGCCATTAAAAAGAATGAAATAATGCCATTTGCAGCCACATGGATGGACCTGGAGATTGTCATACTGAGTGAGATAAGTCAGACAGAGAAAGACAAGTATCATATATTGCTTATATGAGGAATCTAGAAAAAATAATACAAATGAACTTATTTACAAAACAGAAACAGACTCACAGACTTAGAGAATGGACTTATGGTTACCGGGGGGAAAGGCGTGGGAGACAGATTGGGAGTTTGGATTGACATGCACACACTGCTATATTTAAACAGAAAAGCAAGAAGGACCTACTGTAAAAACAAAACAAACAAACAAACAACAACTAAAGGAAAAAAAATGCATCATCTACCAAAAAAAAAAAAAAAGTGAAAGATTCACCAGATCATGAGTTTTGAAGGGGATTTTATATCAACTGAAATCCTGATTTCCTTGTTGATCCCCAAAGGTGCTCCTCACTATGATTTCCAAAGATAAATCTGAAATACACTCAAGAGAAACAAAAGCCACCACAAGGATAAACTCAGGCACAAGATCTTAAGAAGCTGGCAAACCATTCCATCCAGCGTGGGAACTATCATATGAGGAAATGCTTTATAAACTATGGGGCACCATGCAAATGTTGTTGTTTACAATTGTTATTATGACTGTTATTACTACTTGGCATTTGGGCCCTAGTGGGGTCCCTTTTGGGATTCTGCCAGGACCCACTTTCACTGCTGTCAAGAGTGTTTTCATTATGGTCCAAGACTCCTGTTTCTGATGGGGCTCATCCCGGGGGCTGGGGGTCATCAACAGAAGAGGGCTGGCTTCCCTCTTATGCCCTTTATGATGCCGACCCTTGCCTTTTATAAATATGTGAAGACAGATGAGGGCACAGACAACACAGAGTCCCACAGGACGAACCAGCGATGCTTACCGCTTCTCGGAGGCAGAGTCTCTTCAGCTCTTCCAGCCGCTGGCGAAGCGTTTCCTCCAGAGCTTCCTGCCTGGATTTCAAGGCTGCCAGCATGTCTTTCTTGGCCGACTGCGAGCTATCTGATTCCTGAGAACCTGTCAATTAACAGTGGGGTTACTAGGCCAGCTGACGAGGGGACGCACATCTGGACCACAAAGGAACTGAACCGGAGCCCACGCTGTGACTGTGGGATTTACCCCAGGAATCAAGAGAGTGTGAAATAAAACAGGTGCTCAGAGCTCCAAGGGTGAGGGGCGGATTCTCAGCACTTCGGGCAATTTACAGCTGGTCAGAAGGACCGGCGGGAAAATTTACACGCCTCTTCTTTGATTATCTTAAGATACGTCACACACCCATTTCAATTTCACTAGCAAATTTTAATAGACTTTTTATGCCGTGAAGGGGAAAGTAAAGTTTAAGCCAGCCATTTTAATACAAAGTTTTAATTTTTTCTATTTAAAAACGCTTATTTTTGCTTAGTACAAAGATAACGCATGTTTATCATAAAAATTTTGAAAATGTCGACATGTATAAAAATAATCCATAAGCTAGTCACCCAGAGATAACCACTGTCTTGCATTTTCTTTTAGCCCTTTTACCTAAGCACATATATTTAAAAAATAAAATTAGATTTGTATTGTATTTTTTGAACTCGAGACTGTAACATGAGCAAATTCCCTCCTAATAAAAGTTATACATATTTTTATATGCAGCACAGAACTATCTGCTTGATGATTCAAATAGCAGACTGCTAGATAGGAAACCTTTGTGGAAGGCAAAAACTGTAAACCAAACAAAAGGAAAATATGCTGAAATGCCAACTGGAGAGATTTAGGGTAGGCCAGAGAATCATTTCTGGGCTGCAATGTTTGGATTCTGAAATAGGTTTCCTGCAGTGAAGCTATTATACCTTTTCTACCTGGATGGCTAGACAAGGCGCCTTGACTCCCTGAGAAGGGAAAAGCTGATTATTGCTTGCTTCTCGTGTCCATGGACAGCGGAAGTCTTAGAAATGGATGGGCATTACTGGGTGTGCCTTCAAGGGGCTCACATCATGCCATCTGCAACAGCATCAAACGACATCGAATACCTAGGTATCCATCTAATGGAAGATGGACAAGATCTCTACAATGAAAAGTATAATACTCTGCTGAGAAAAACGAAAGACCTCAAACAAGAGAGAGATGTAGTCTGGTCATGGATTGGAAGCCAGACGTTGTAATGATGTCAATTCTTCAGGAACTAAATCAGAGAATCATTGCAATACCAGTAAAAATTCTAGCGGGATTTGTTGGAGGGAGGGGTAGGAATTGTATTTCCTTAGGCAACATTTCGGGACAATTCAGTGAATGAATGACAGATTTGACAATGATCCAATCAGAATTCCCAGAGTCGATTGTTCTGTTTCTTCCAGTGGTTAAAGAAGGCGTCTCAGAATCACAAGACTAGAAGGGACTTCTATGCTTTTGTATCAAAAACTCTGTGATGGGGACTTCCCTGGTGGTCCAGTGGTTAAGACTCCGCGCTCCCAACGTAAGGGGCCGGGGTTCGATCCCTGGTCAGGGAACTAGATCCCGCATGCCGCGACTAAGAGCCTGCATGCCACAACTAAAGAGCCCGCATGCTGCAACGAAGATCCCCCAGGTGGCAACAAAGTTCCCGCATGCCGCAACTAAGACCTGGTGCAGCCAAATAAATAAATAAATAATAATAAAAAAAACAACAACAACCCTGTGATGCTCACATCATCCCCATAAATATAAGATTTGACTCTTATTTAGGCTCTGAGCAGGAATCCCCATATTCCCTCAATTACCAGGCACCTAAGTTCTTATAACCCTAATCTTCAAGAATTCTCAGTGTTTAGGTACAATACATTTTGACTCATTCTAGCTTGAAATAGAGAATCTCCATCACTGCGGGAATGTACCATCTTTATGCCTCCACAGTAGCTAATAAATATTAGCTTGAATAAACAAACGAATAAATGTTGTCAATCGTATGGTTGGATGCTATAATTAAGTTGTATCTCATCTCCGTAAAGAAATCTAGTACCTGTAGGTTGTTTCTTTATAGAATCGACCTTCCAAACTTTTAATCATTTTTGTAGCTCTTTCCTGGATTTCGTCCTGCTTCAATCGCATGTTTCCAAATTCAATAGCAAACTCAAGCGAAAGCTTGACCCTCACAAAGGCTCCATTACCTCATGGTTCTCAGATACTAAATCCACATGGTGTCATACTCATGTGACACATGGCTGGACATTATTGCAGGCTCCCCTTTTTGAAATGCTTCAGGTTTTCTACCCCCATAAGTCAATTGCCCTGAGCTTATTAGTCCTGAACTATCTCCAGTCTACATTCATCTAATGTAACACAGCTAAATCATTTTGAATCTTAATCTTGTTCCCTGAGTCACAGTCACCAATCACAGGTGAAGACGCAGGAAAATTTAATGAGCTACGCTCTATTATTCCATCATCTAAAGAATTAATAAGAAGGTAAAATAATACTGGAAGGAAGTCAGACTTTAGATTTAAAAAACAGACCTGGGGAAACTTGGGTCCAAGAAGATGAAAGGATTTCTAGCACAAATGAAAAATTCATTGTTTTCCCTCTCACTCCTGCCTAACCTCTCAACAGGAGATGATGATTTATGAAGTCAAATCTAAGAATGAACTATATTCAGGAATGGCAAAAATCACAACATTAAACTCCTGGTGGTAAAGCCCAGAATTTTTGGATGATCTGATCTCTAGTTATGGATTAGTTAAGCTTTGGTCTTGAGCTCATTAGCAGTACCTAAATTATGATTACTTATAATAATTAGCCTAAATACCAAACCCATATAAGACAGAGTGATGGCTCAAGAGGCCTTCTCCGTATCTGGCACCACTAATGCTGGCTGGCTCTGCTTCACACCTTTATTCTTGAAGTTGCTTCACGAGGAATATGGTACCATGTCAAGTCTTTGCAAAGTAAGTGAGTTGGCCTGGCCTAGACATGCAGAGTTCCATTTTCATCTAACCTGGATGGTGGGTAAAGGGTAAAATGATCTGGTTTTGATGCACTCTAAACCACTCACTAGACGGGTGACCTTGGACAAGTGACCTGCCCTCCTCAATCTGCTGTAAAGACTAATGAGGTCACACACATTCGGCATTTAGCTTGTGCCTGGGACAGGTAAACCCCCCCGTATCTAAGGTGGACTTAACTTGAGTGCACACACCCACACAGGGACATACCGGCTAGAATTAGAAAGAGGGAAATGATTGAAATGACTTCCTCACCATTACTCAAGGAGCCATTTGCCAAAGCAGAGAAGCTCTGTGCAATGCAGCTACCACTCGGGCTCCAAAGCTCACCTTTAGAAGGAGCAACAGAGGTCTAGGCACCGTTTTCAAATTTCGTTTCTTGAGCCCCTGGGTTTGCATTTATGCCTTTGGTGCGCCTGTGGATGAGGCTGGGACGGAGTCAAGGGGTTTGGCAGGTTCTGGGGCCCCCCACTCCACCCTCAAGCTAGGGCAGCTCTGCAGTGGGGTTCTTGTCACAGTGCATTTGAAAAAGAGGTTCCCGGCGCCTCTGTTTCTGTAAAGGAAATGCACTGTCTGGGCAAGCGTGCTGAGTGCTGAGAGCTGCTCTCTTTTGGAGCTTGTCGGATCTGAAGCTGTCGGGCGCTTACCTGCAACCAGGCCAATGTGGCAACCCTGGGGGGAGGGCAGCCGAGTGCCCAGGGATGAGATGACAACACCAACAGCACAGAGCACTGACAGAGACTCAAGGGTATCAGAAGAAGGAGCCCCAAGTGCTCTGAGATGTTGACGCTGTCACCCTCTAGACATCCCCTGAACGGCACGCGTGACATCTGAAAGGAAGGCCAGCCAGAGAGGCAGAAATCGGGAGGCAGAGAGTCACTCTTCACCCTCTCAAGTGACAGAACAGAACGAATCCAGGGAGAAATGCAGTCAGAAGAGCCTCAGGGGCGCAGGGCAACGAGAGTCTTGCAAACGAAAGGTTTGTGAGCACATCTAATATGATTCTAGACACAGAAATAACTTCCAGTCGGCAGCTGCACTTGATGGACAGTACAGACGCTCTCGGTTACTATGATTTGTCCACTTCCGGTTACGTGAACACACACGTGCCTTTTCACAGGCAACCCCGCTCCAAGGTTATACGTTCAGCCCCTTAGAAATTAACAAGATGGAAATCCGCTATCTTTGAGAGGAGCAGTGAAGGATAAAAGACACCTGGATTTCCAAGACGTGTCAGCTGTTAATTGGTGTCAGATCTCGGGTTGTTAACCTCTCAGAGCCATGATGTCCCCAACTAGAAAATGACCAGTTAACTAACCCCCAAGATTCCTCCAAACTCGAAGAATCTAGTACTGAAATAAACAGCTTACTGAGGCAGTTCCCTCTCAACCTCTAGCAGTCATTTTTGCAATTTTTACAAAAGGACCCTTACATACGGCGCCATCTTTCTCCTCTTTTCTTTCCCATCTCCGCCTCCAGAACAGACAAGCATCCCTCCAACTCTGGTCCTTCTCCCAGCTATTGCTATAGTTTGCTTCAACTCAAAAGGAAATGTCTAATTATCAACCAGCACCTAAAGGACTGACCTCTGCATCTTATCAACAGGCCAAAGCAAATTATCTGTAAACCTGAATACTAAGTAAGAGTTTAATCTGAGCTTTGTTTGGGATTAATGAAGTACGAAGATGGATGGATGCTCTCTACTGGAGCCAGAAGAGTGAGATTTCAAAATGTAGAGAGTGACAGAGCAGTAGCCAGGTGCTAGTTGGAAAGGACTGTCCAAGCATCATCAATTGGTGCACGAACCCAAGGAAAAACAGGAGTGACCGGAATGCTTTTGAAAGATCTAAGTAGCGAATAAATACTTCGTTGGTGGTGGTGGTCAAACTTTCAAGTAGCACCAAGTTTGTAGGAAAGAGTGATGTGAATACACCTCGGGAAACGTCAACTGGTCTGGTAGCTTCCGGAGACTTCTGGTAGTAGTTTAGAGCTAACAAGTCAGGGCTTGTGTCCCAGCTCTGTGCCATACTAGTTGTGAGGACTCGGCAATGTCACCTGACTGCTCTAAATCTGTTACCTCCCTTCTCATATGGGAATGAAAACAGGACTTCTGGGCTTCCTTGGTGGTTCAGTGGTTAAGAATCCACCTGCCAATGCAGGGGACACGGGTTCGAGCCCTGGTCCAGGAAGAGCCCACATGCTGCAGAGCAACTAAGCCCGTGCGCCACAACTACTGAGCCTGTGCTCTAGAGCCCATGAGCCACAACTACTGAGCCCACGTGCTGCAACTACTGAAGCCCGCGCGCCTAGAGCCCGTGCTCCGCAACAAGAGAAGCCACTGCAATGAGAAGCCCGCACACCGCAACGAAGAGTAGCCCCCGCTCGCCACAACTAGAGAAAGCCCGCGCGCAGCAATGAAGACCCAACGCAGCCAAAAATAAATAAATAAATAATAAATTTAAAAAACAGGACTTCTTCAAAAGTTGGGAGAATCAAAAGAGATTGATTCGCATTGGCTTGCAAGATGCTTAGAACAAAACGTTATAGGCACTACATGAGTATTTGTAGTTATTTGTATTCAGGAGTGTCCCCTGGCCTTTGTTAGGAGTTGGCACCCCAATTCTGGGGAGCCTCATAATGTAAAAAGGAAGAACAGTGAATAGGCAAGAAGCTGGAAGGCTGTTGGAAGGTGCACATGCAGGAAACTCGGGAGAAGAAGGGAAGGGAGGGGATTTTTACAGAACTCCTGATAGGAGCTTCCCACATGTTCTACTTCATTTCATCCTCACAGAAACATTATCCCCATTTTCATAGAAGAGGTCACTGGGATGTTAGGAGGCAGAGCTGGGATTCCAACTTGGCGGTTTGGTCTGCTGCATCCCCAGGATGGAAGCACCATGAGGGAAGGAACTGGGTCTGGTTGTAATAAACACAGTTAGTGTGCCAGCCTATCTGCCTCTCCAGCCCAGACCCTTTCTGCGGGACCACACGGAGGAACACGTAGGCAGAGAGGAGGAGCCCACGGGTCCTTCAGGTGCGCCAAGGAAGCCACAGAAGTCTCTGAAGCACCTTCTGTGTGCAAGGTGGGGTGGGGGAGACAGGTAACTGGACGTGGGTCCAGCCCTCAGAGAGCCTGGGGTCCGGCCATGAAAAGCTGTCCAGTGGGAGGAAGGAGGAGATGAGCCATGCACTTGAAGGGGAGAGATGGCAGCTGCCACAACCCGAGGCCAATTAGGCAATTAACCTGCAGGGCTGACGAGGTCTGAGGAGGCTGAGTCTCCCTGTGGTCCGCTGCCAGGATGATCAGCATCAGATTAGTTCTCTGGAAAACCTTTCATCCTGCTTACTGCTCAGTCAATATCTCTTTAAATGAGCCCAGACTGAAAATGTCTTTTGTTTTTGGCTATCTGATGATCATTTTTCAATCCACATCCTTTATATAAATAGGTCACTCCTCAGCTGGCTGGAGAGGAGGAGAAAAAGATCTGACCCCAAAGAAGACAATTCCAATCCAAACACAGCCAGGAGTGTTTGAATGATGATGCACTGAAGATCAGAAAGTCACTTTCAGTGGGTCTTTGGAAATCTCCCGAGTGAACTCCCGGATGCTAGGGATGTTGTTGGTGGAGATATTTCTGCCACCTCTGGAGACTTTCTCGTGCTCCAGCTAGGGAACTCCAGATGTCGCCCAGTGGGCAGCTGGTGCCCTGGGGCAGGATGCGTGGGGAGGGCCAGCTCACACAAACGGCAGCTCCCCTCCCAGCCGGCAAACATGGGGAAGGATGTCCTCATCGGGCTGAGATGGAGAACGTGCTCCAATCTTTCAAAAGACTCTGGGCTACTCTGCACCGGATATGAGAACGCATCCTCTTAAACAGAATGTTGTCAGGAACCGGGGCTCATCTGTTTTTACACAGATGGAATTCTGATGACCAGCCCCGCTGATCTCAGGAGACAGAAGGGGTTCTTTCCTCTCTGAAAGCAGGGGAAATTTGAAACAAACAGTACCCCAAAGAAGAAAGAAATCTGTTGTCCTAAAAGTAAGGGAAGGAAATGACAATCTGTCTGTTTAGACTTTTACGGAAAAAAAAAAAAAGAAAGTAGGCATATTCCCAGCAAATCTACAAAAGCTGTTAAGGAAGAGTTTTGGCAGACACCCCAGAAATAAATACAAGGAAAAGGTCTGAACCTTTTATGATGAAGAGATATTTATTTGCCTTACAAATCCTCAATTATGAATTCCTTATAGAAAAGATGTCCTAAGAGAACATGGGAAATAAAGCCACCTGGCAGATTTCAGGATAACTGTGTGTGATCTCTGGAGAGCGTCTCAGGGAATGAAATGTGATTTTTTCACATGAAAAGTGCACGCCTGGAGAACTTTTCATTAGGGTCGGATATTTTAAAAATAAAACAGTGCATGTAAAAGAGCAGTGAAATGGAAGTGCTTTGAAAATAAACACCATTTGGTGGCAGCGAAGAGTCTCTGGGACTCAGAAAAAAAAAAAAGTACTCAGTGGCACTTTTACCAAAGGGTGAAGGGTACAAAGATGATTAAAAAGAGAAAGGTTCGGGGTTGGGGGAGAGGGAGGGAGGGAGAGAAGTGAACCACTGATTTAAAAAATTAGCAGCATCTGGTAAAGTACCTAGTTGAAGCTACTGTTATGAGTTAATTTATACGGTTTCCATTTCTTACATTGTGAAATAAGGGGGCTTATCCTTCTGGCTCCAAGATTCTGTGATTCGACTGTAATATTGAGAAGGCTGGTCTCAATAAATGGGAAGAGAGAGCAAAGGCTATGGGAGGGGACGGCGATATTTCTTTTTCAGTTTTTAAAATTCCATCAAAGTCGTTCACTTAGGTTACAGATTATCATTCTTCCCTGGTTTTCTTTAGCAGGCAAATATTCCTTTACACGGGAGGGTGTAACTATATCAGTATAAATGGCTTTATTAGTTTTTTTTTTACCCCCAGTGAGAGAGCAGAAAGGGACAACCATTCTGTCTTCTCACAATTTTGACTCAGGCCTGTCCTGCTCAAGCCACGGCCAGAAACATCCATTCCACAGAAAGAGATTTCGCAGCCCTCACCGGTTACACAGTCTCATATAAACACACCCTGGCAGAGGGCAAGCCCTCTGGCAGTGCTGCCGGCTAAGCCCATCTGCAGGGCACTGAGCCCGGGACCAACACTAAAGGCCCCTGGAATCCTGGGCATCATTAGACTTAAGAAGAGACAGGCAGCCGATAACAGAACCTTTAAAAGGCTGGAGAGAAACAGAGGGAAGAGATAGAATGAGAGCCAAAAAGAAAGGATGAAAATGGCACTTCCCTGGCGGTCCAGTGGTTAAGACTCCATGCCTCTAATGCAGGGGACGTGGGTTCGATCCCTGCTTGGGGAACTAGGATCCCACATGCTGCGCAGCAAAAAAACTGACAAAGTTCCATCGACAGATGAATGGATAAAGAAGATGTGGTACATATATACAATGGAATATTACTCAGCCATAAAAAGGAACGGAATTGGGTCATTTGTAGAGACGTGGATGGATCTAGAGACTGTCATACAGAGTGAAGTAAGTCAGAAAGAGAAAAACAAATATCATATATTAACGCATATATGTGGAACCTAGAAAAATGGTACAGATGAACCGGTTTGCAAGGCAGAAGTGGAGACACAGATGTAGAGAACAAACATATGGTCACCAAGGAGGGAAAGCGGGGGGTGGTGGTGGGATGAATTGGGAGATTGGGATTGACATACATACACTAATATGTATAAAACAGGTAACTAATGAGAACCTGCTGTATAGCACAGGGAACCCCACGTCGCTGTACAGTAGAAACTAACACAACACTGTAAAACAACTATACCCCAATTTAAAAAAATTGACATAAAATAATTGCAAAACATAAAGGAAATAAATTTGAACTGTAGGAATAAAATCTATATTTAAAAAAAAAAGGAGGAAGATGAAAAGAAGAAGAAAAAAGCCCCCAAACATCATGTGATTGATACCAACTTCAGGCCGTGTATTTTAAGCTGAATACAGCCCTGACCACAAAGCTGGCAGACCCCTATCAGATCAGTTCTCTGGAAGGAGAGACGGCAGACAGCTGGCACCCTCGTTATTATGTTAGTTATTAATAAACTGCCCAACAATGGCAGGAAGTGCTGGCATTCAGAGAGGGCGAACGTGTGAAGAGTTGAGTCATGGACGTGGATGGGTCCCAGGCAGAGCAGGCCCTACACTCAGTACAACATGTTTTTCTCCAGAGCGGAAAGGGTCAGACAGAGCCGGGGGATCCCAGCAGACTGCAGGGTTTTGTTATATTTCGTTTTTTTTTTTTTTTTAACCAAATATCCATCACCACATTCTTTGCAATCCTGCCCTTGACAATGAAGATGACTCAACTGCTGTATCATTAATCCCACAGCCCAATTCCTATTTATAGACACAACATGCCATTTTGTTTTTGGAGACAGTGGGTGGCTTCTGGCCCTGTATTTCCATTCAAAAAGCCAGCATCAGTCTCATTGTTCTATTCCTCTAAGAAAGGATGTGCAGTAACATTTTTTTGTTTGGGGGCAGTTAATGCACAACCCACATGGGCCTGCAGAACACAGGGTGTCTCCTAAGCAAGTCTGTGCCATTTTCTTTAAATTGGCTGAGAGCAAAAACACATCTCCCTGAGCCCCTCCCCTCCTACTGAAACCAGAACTGTTCTGGGATGGCAAATTCCAGAAGCAACGCTGGGACAATCCTACACTTTTTCTCGCTTTCAGAGGAGCTATGGAAAGGCCATGCGTGTTCAGCATGCAGTTGTTTTGTTTTTTCTTTTGTCATCCCATTTTTTTCCCTTTCCCATCTGTTTTTGAGATTTCAAGAAATGGGGGTAAGGAAGACAGGAATAAACCCTTTAAAGTTCCCACAGGAAGGATTTCGGATGCTTTTTCTGAATTCTGAAACCATCATCATCACCAAATGTTTTGAATTCACAGTTGTCTTCTCAAACTCTATCTGAACCCTGGAAAATCTGGAGGCTCTCCTAGGGCACAGTGACTACATCGTCCCCTGCTTGTCACCACCCCGTCTCTCCCACCCCGCAGTGGTCAGGCAACAGGCTGGCTGGTTACCCAGAGGTGCAGAGCTTGTGAGGAGACCAAGATGGGGGCGGGGGTGGGGCTCTGCCGGCCTGGAACGGGGGCTGCGCCCTGAGCTGCCTCAACGTCCCTTCCTCCAGGGGATGCTCTGGGACATGGGTCCTCACCTCCTTTCAAAGCTTGCCCGCGGGAGCCCCTTCACGAATGGATTTGGGACGCGGGTTCCATAACCTTCCTAGGGTCTGAATCTCATCCAGTGCAATTTTGGGAGGTGAGGGCTTGATCCCTTTTAATCCGACACAGCTCAGAAGGCTCAGCACCTCTAAGGGTCTCTACTAGGACTACAGGTCTCCCACGGGACAGCCCTGGGTGTTACCACTGAAGAACTCAGAGGGTCTTGGCCCCGAGCCTTAGTAAATCATTTCAACTCTGCAGACCTTTTCTTTTTGAGATGTTAGCCCCTGGCTCAGGTCATTAATAAGTGTGGACTTCTGACTTCTTTAATGATATCAATAACATTTCTTCATTTCCTTAGCATCTGAGACCTCAGATAGCTTTAAAGTGACTGAAGTCCAGTACTTCGTAATGATGTACCCTTGTTAAATAGGAAAATCACCTTCAAAGTTACTAAGAGTTGGAAATATTTTATCTCTGTTTTACATCAATAAATAGTACGCAAACTCTTTGAGGAGAGAAGCTGTAACTTTTAAAATGCTATGCATAGCCCCTAGCAAAGTTCGGGAGCTAGAAAAAATGTTTATACAGTAGCAATATCACAGTGTGGTTACACGGCTCAGTTACCGCACAATTTGGGTACAGACAAGGGTGGAAGGATAAATGAAAGATAATGAGGAAGGATGGTATTTGCAGGAGAAGCCTGATCTGACAAGATTAACCTTTGAAGGTCTGATACCATCATGACAAAAGCGATACAGTACAATTTGAGGGAAAATGTTAGTGGCAGGTTTATGAGCGATCTTGGCAAGGACCGAGGATCTTACCACACACTCTGGGAATGTAGAAGGTTCTTAAAATGCAGCACATGCAGGATTCTTACTAGTATCCTTCAAAATTTAATTTTACTAATCGTGTATCATTGACATCAGTCTTGGTGATGATTTTTTAAAATTTGACACCAAAAGTAAAAATAAGCAAATGGGACTACATCAAACTAAAAAGCTTCTGCACAACAAAGGAAACCATCAACAAAAAGAAAAGGCAACCTACTGAATGGGAGAAAATATTTGCAAATCATATATCTGATAAAGGACTGATATCCAAAAAATATAAAGAACTTATACAACTCAACAACAGAAAACAAATCCAATTAAAAAATGGGCAGAGGATCTGAACAGACATTTTCCAAAGAAGACATACAAATGGCCAACAGGTACACGAAAAGATACCCAACATCAGTAGTCATCAGGGAAATGCAAATCAAAACCACAATGGGAAATCACCTCACATCTGTTAGAATGGCTATCATCAAAAAGAACACAACAAATGTTGGCAAGGATGTGGAAAAAAGGGAACCCTCATACCCTGTTGGTGGGAATGTGAGTTGGTGCAGTCACCATGTCAAACACTGTGGAGGTTCCTCAAAAAACTAATAATAGAGCTACCATATGACCCAGCAATTTCACTTCTGGGTATTTATCTGAAGAAATGAAACAGTAACTGGAAAAGATATCTGCACCCTCATGTTCATAGCAGCATTATTCACAATAGCCATGACATGGAAACAATCTAAGTGTCCACCAGTGGATGAATGCATAAAGAAATTGTAACTATAACACACACACAACGGAATATTATTCAGCCATAACAAAAAAAATGAAATCTTGCCATTTGCGATATAAATGGACCCCAAGGGCATTATGCTAAGTGAAGTATATCAGAGAAAGACAAATACCATTTGATCTCACTGATACATAGACTTTAAAAACAAACGAACTAAAACCAAAAAACCCTGAGCTCATAGATAAAAAGAACAGACTGGCGGGTGTCAGAGACAGGGGGTGAGGGTAGGTGAAATGGGTAAAGCGAGTCAAAAGGTACAAATTTCCAGTCAGTAAATAAATGAGTCATGGGGAAATCATGCAAAAAATTTTAAAAGTCGTGTATGGAACATCTACTGAGTGTTAGGCACAGGGTTAGAGGTAGCAGAAAGAATTCTCAAGTGATGATCAGTTTCTCAAAATGCTTTTCAGGGCTATTTATCAGACACCATCTTTTTTTTAAGCATGAGGCAGTAGGTGAAGGAGAGACAATAATTGATCCAATAGGATACTAGGTTATTTGTATCCTATTTCCTGAGTGAGAGGTAGATCATAGGGTCTGGAAAGTGTCATAAAAAGAGTGCTTAGGGCTTCCCTGGTGGCGCAGTGGTTGAGAATCTGCCTGCCGACGCAGGGGACATGGGTTCGAGCCCTGGTCTGGGAGGATCCCGCATGCCGCAGAGCGGCTGGGCCCGTGAGCCACAACTACTGAGCCTGCGCGTCTGGAGCCTGGGCTCCGCAACAAGAGAGGCCGCGATAGTGAGAGGCCTGTGCACCGCAATGAAGAGTGGCCCCCGCTTGCCACAACTGGAGAAAGCCCTCGCACAGAAACGAAGACCCAACACAGCCAATCAATCAATCAATCAATCAATCAATTTAAAAACCACCACAGTTACTTCCTCTATTTAAAAAAAAAAAAAAAAAAAAAAAAGAGTGCTTAAACCAAGGCCATCCCGAAAGAGCGACGCCCTCTCCTTCTGTGGGAGCCCATCACTAAAAGGTGTTCTCCACACGCAGTCAGGCAGGACGCACTAAAGGATGGAATGCACGGGTGGGAGGCTAGCCTAGATTTCCATCTGGTGGGGGATGGGAAACCGTCCCGTCCAGGTGGGACTGCAAGGCCTCAGGTGAAGGCATCTTCTCCTGCACATGAAAAGTCAGAGGGGCAGCAATCACAGACCTGGTGGCAGTGATGGCCAGATCGACAGGTCCTAGAAGTTCCCCGAGTTGACTGATGGAACACTTCCCGTGCAAGGTCTCTTCTTCCACTGACCCGTGGCCTTTCCTAAGTCAGAGGGGGGAAAACCTCCCCACGGAGCCTCAGCAGTTAAGGACCATTCTTCAGGATCTAACTTGCAGGACTGGGCTGAGTTTGAAGTGCTCCCTGGCCTGGTCATGGGGCACGGCTCACACCTCTCCACCTCCTCCCCCGTCTGCCCAGCTTTCCTCTTGCTTGGCTGAGCAGCAGAAGGTCGGCAGGGAAAAGGCTGAGGGTCTCGGTCCTAAGGATGGAGCCACCGCAGAAGTGGGGCAGGCAGGGGGCCTCGGCTACCTCTATCGATGCCCAAACAGCTTTGCCCGGGGTCCTCGTCACTAAGTTATCAGACATGAAAAAATTGCTCTAATATCCTGAGATAAAGATGCTTATAATAGGTGTGGGAGTGGACTCAGCAGGAAAGGTTTCTTTTGATTCATCTCCTAGCCCACGGGATTGATTATTAATGTCAAGCTGTTGGCGGTAACAGAGAGGAATTGCTTTCCAGTCTTGAAGATGCCTGGATCTCGGTATCTCATTTCTTTTCCTTTTTTTTTTTTTTGGCTATGCTGCCAAAAAACTGGGGATCCCAGTTCCCGCACCAGGGATCGAACCCGCACTCCCTGCAGTGGAAGCGCAGAGTCTTAACCACTGGACCGCCAGGGAAGTCCCTGGATCTCATTTCTGATGGTTGAATGGTGTCAGTTCCATGTTAGATGCTTTGGGGCTCCTGTTCACCACCTCCTCTCTACCTGCTATCATGTTTGTACCCTTGGCGGCTGCCAGAGACAAAGGGCCCAAGCAGGTGGGCCAGGACACAGGTGTAAAAGTGGGCAGACCTAGGTTCCTTGATCTTGAGCTGCACACCCACCTCAGGCTTTTATCTCTTCTTCAGCAAGAAGAGTGGCTCTCAAAGTGTGGTCCCCAGACCAGCATCAACATCACCGGGGAACTTGTCAGAACTTGCTAGAAATGCTAATTCCCAGGCTCACCCCAGACCTACAGATCAGACACTCTGGGGCCGGAGCCCAGCTATCTGATTTGGAACAAACCCCCCAAGGGGTTCCGATGCACTTGGAGGGCAGGGAACCCCTGAGCTGGAAGAATCTATTCTCCTGGGTATAACACGCCACATTCAGAAAGAATGTAGATTTCCAAGGGGATATGAAACCACAGCAGGGATGCACCCCTCACTGAGGCTGAAGGAAGAGGCGGGCTCATCTGTGGCTGGATTAGGAGGACACTGGACAGATTAAATCCAGGCTCAGATCTGAGACTCTGGGCTTTAACGGGGGATAGGGATGCCTAGAGGACCATCACAGGGCTGACTCTGGTCCCGCCCTTCATCATTCTGCAGGGGATAGGAAGAGGCTGGAAATCGAGGCAGGGGTCTTGGACTTTGAACGGCATTCTCTTTGCTACAGCACTGTCCACGGTCTTCACTGTAAACCTCTAAGCCTCAGAAACAATGATTACTTGGCCCATTGTATTGATGAAAACTTTTTAAGAATCCAGGACAGCGAGAGGTTTACTTTACGGTGAACCTTAATGGTGATCTGGCAGAGGCAGAAACAACTTTGTAGAGCCTGAAACCTACATATAATTTTGGTGGCTCTATTTAAGAAAAAGAATGCAAAATGTGTTACATTCACAGATTTTATAAAACGCCTGGCCCCGTGGACACATGACCTGGGTCCTCCCAGGACCTTAGAAAGGCCTGTCCATCTTCACCCTCGCCCTTCAGGTCTGAAGGTTTTCCCTGGCTCTGATTGGACTCCACCAGCCCAGAAGCTAACTAGGCAGCTTTCGGCTTTCCCCACCCCCTCCTGTCTTTTTCTTTTTTTATTTTATTTTGTTACCGCCTGCAGTCACCACGTGTACAGAGATGACCCTGGAAGATGAGGTAGGGCAAAGACTGCTTGCTTTACTCTCTGGCTCAGAGGCAAGGAAGTGTGTACTGGCTCCCAGAATAATCAGGCCTTGACCACGTGGCCTGGGGAGTGAACTGCATTATACTTTTCTAACATTTCCAGACAATTTTTGCCTCCCTCTCACTCCCTGCCCAACTCAAAACCGCTCCCCTTCCTGTCACTCCAGCCAATGGCATCCCTCCTCCTGAAGTCCAGCCCCATCTCAAACCTCGGGGCATTTCTGCCCCTCCCGACACCTCAAGACAAACGACCCAGGGCCCCCGCAGAAACAGACGGCAATCAGATCCCCTGACCCTCCCTTTCAAAGCGCACCAGACCACACTCTGCGACAGGTCTCTCCCTTCCAAACGATCAAGGGTTTTCTGTACTTTGGAAAGCCTCGAGAAGTCCCCCGGGAACAGACTGTAGGTCACTCAGCAAGCACCACGACCCTGACCTTCAGCCCCTCCTCGTCTAATTCTCCTTGAGTGACACACAGGCAGCCTGCGCCTTCCGTCCTTGGAGCCGGCATTCCTGCCGCTCAGCCATCAGCACTGGGGGCTACTCGAAGGCACTTAGGTGGCCTTCCCACACCGTGAGGCTCTACTGCCGCTTCTCCCCCTCCCCTGCTTCCACGCGATCATACTCTTGGCCGTTTCCTCGGATCCGCGTTGGGCCGCAAACCTTGCTCAGGACGTGAGAGCCAGCGGCTCAGCCCCGCCTCCTCGGAGCACGCCCCCCCCCCCCCCCCCCGAGGGCCCCTCTCGGGGGTCCGCGGGGGACGCCGCTCACCTGAGGACAGCAGGCTGCCGCTGCTGCCGCTGATGATCTTGCCCTTGCTGCCCATGTTGGCCAGCTTGGACGTCTTCAGCGTCCCCGTCTCCGTCAGGTCGATGGCGATCTCGCTCAGGCTGCGGGCGGCATGGATCTTCGACTAGAAAGACCACCGGGTTGGACAGGTTAGACGGGGGACGCTCCCCTCCCAGCCAGGACACGCTCGCCCGCCTGTCTTCCCGAGATCTAGCAAACGGCCTCACGGCCTGCGAACTGCCGCATTTTTCTGTCTGTGTCCCCAGGGCCCATGGCTCATCCCCTGAAGCTTCCCGGTGGGAGCAGATAAGCCTCCAGAGGTGACACGGCGAGGAATTTCGAAGCCTGTTATCCCACAGGCTGTATATACAGGGCTTACAAGTGTGGACTTCGGAGTCAGATAGACCTCGGTGGAGTCCTGATTTGGGGAAGGACTTAACCTCACGGAGCCTCATTACTCCCAAGTATAAAACAGGGAAAGCACCACCTACCACTCAAGGTTCTGTTAGGGTCAAAAGAAGTACGGCAAGTGAAGGCCTCCCTCCACCCCTCCCCTCCCCCTCTCCTTCCCTCCCTTCCGCCTCCACATAGCTCTCAACGAACAGTAGCAATTTTACGTGATTTTGTGCTTAAAAGGAGGAAAAAAATAATTTTCAGCTTTGTGAATGATTTAAGAGATGTCTGAAGCAAATCTATGAAGTTCCAGTAAATTCTAAGGTGGTTTAAACTCTTAAATTATTAGCCACGGAGCCATGAAAACTTAGAGGGTTGGGAAGTGACCACACTGTCAGCCTGCAAGCGTGGTGTGTAAGCGTGGTGTGTAAGGGCTTCTGGAACAAATGCTCATCTGGATGCTCGGTTCCCACCAAGGGGGCACCTGACACGGTGCTTTGCTTCTATTTTGGTACCTAAACATATGAGCCAAAGTCTTCAGATTATGCTTAAAAGTCCACTCCATTTATTCTACAAATTAACTGGCCCACTTTGTCGAACAGTAACAGCAAGTTAGAGCAATTTGAAAAGGACTCTGCATTCACGATTACGTTCCTAAAATCAACTGTTTGCAGCGAAGCTTTCTGCTCTAGTTCCCACCTTGGGAGGCAGAGGTGGGTTTGCGTGTGCCCCGCATGTGTTGGACGTTTTTTTTTTTTTTTCCTTCTTCAAGAAATCAATTTGTGACAATGCTTCAGGAAGCGGCTTTCGCTGCACTGCGGACTTTTGGAAAACAACTATAAATCCTAGTATAACCTGTACATGTGCTGATCTTTCTGTGGCCACTGGTGATTAGGCAGGGATGCATGGATGGAGCCAGCTGAGGGTCCCAACTGAGGTTTTGATGTGTGTTCACTGGTGTGAGACTAGGTCTGTCCGCCACACAGGAGAAGCCACGGAGGATGGGCAGACCAGTGCCCGGCTCCCTCTTATTCACATCCTGAGCCCAGGTGCCCACAGTGGTCCAGCAGGGTCTGTCTGAACCCTGAGGACCTGCCCTTCCTCTGGCCTCCGTGTTGATGCCAAAATTGGTGAAAGACAATGACTTCTGACCACCAAGTACTTTGTTCACGTGAATGAGATGAGAGTCTGAGGGGCAGAGGAAATGCTGAGACTTTCTGCTTGTTTTGTTCACCGGGTGTGACCCATTTTCCTCCTTACCCTCTTCTATCTCACTGGTCCTTCCTTGACTGATGTCTCCTCTCTGACCTCAACTTTTGTCCCTGCCTTCAGAACCAGGCTGCCTTCCTGGGGTGAGGGCTTCCTTGCTCATAATATAATCCCAGCTGCCAGCCCCTCGCAGGGTTTTCTGGCTTGTAGCAGAAAGCAGGAGCGCCTCTGCTTCATTTTGACACAGTATATCAGTTGCATCCACCTGGCTGAGTTTTATCCTCTGAGCAAAGCACAGAAAGCACAATCCATCACTTTCTTTCTTTCAGCACTACTCCTTTACCAAGGCCCAGGCTTTACCAAGAGAAGCCCACGCTTGCCGTTATGCAAGAATAACTCATGAAGACACAGACCACTTCAGCCTGCTGAAGGACCTGGGCTCTGAAGTAAGAAAGATCTGGACTGAAATCTTGGCTCTTCCCAGTGAATCACAGTTTGACCTTGATTTTCAACCTCTCTGATACTGAGATCCCTGTTTGTAAAATGGAGCTGTTAAAACCCACACCACGGAGGTGTGATATCAGGACAAAATTAGATGCTAGACATCAAGGCCAGTGACACTGGAATAGGAATAGGATATAAATCAGGGCCTGGCAGGAATTTGCTAAGTGAGGTTCAATGAATGACTCAACTGGAGATTTTGGGGGATCTCATTAATCTCAAGGAAGACCTGTCCCCACCCCACCTCCAGCCCTGCCACACCAATCTCGGAGGCAGGAAACAAAATACAGAAAAGGGACAACAGATACGCTTCCCAAGGGAGACTAGAGTCTTAGGAAATTACTGGCTTCTCTCTAGAATGGAAATATCACAATGACTGAATAGACCAGGTGGAGAGAGACCACTAAGAGGAGATGAATTGATGGGGAGATTCTCTCCTTATAAAGTCAAGTCTTTGTGCCCAAGCAAAAGAGTCTCCAAAGTTTTGGATGTTTTGCTCGGAGGGTCTTGCTGTACTAAATATTATGGGTATTCTGTAAGCAAGGTTTAATTGGCTCCTGACATGCTTTCACTTGGCTTTTGATCTAGATGTAATGAAGAATAGCAGACTGGATCAGGAAAAAAAAAAAAAAGATTAAGAAGAAGGAAAGATGTTTGGACTGGGGGCCAACTCAACAAGTTCTCAATCTGAATTCAGAGGAACAGTGACTAAACAATTTAAGCTTTCAAGTATTTTCCTCCGAACTCCACAAGACATTCCTTGGCTCTGGGGTACGTATGTTGGCAGGATCTAGCTGACAACATTTCTGATCTTTGGGGTCAGCGGATATAATTTACCAAATGTGACTGATGCCAGCACAGCCTCTCATTCCGAATGAGCTGCCAGAAAGGAACCAATACGGCCTCTTTCTGCCCTGTCTTTGGTGATGGAGGGTGGGTGGGAGGGCGGGCGTGTGTGTGTGTCATGTGTGTGTGTGTGTGTGTCGTGTGTGTGTGTGTGTGAGAGAGAGAGAGAGAGAGAGAGAGAGAGAGAGAGAGAGAGAGAGAGAGGTACAAGGAGAGAGAGATTTTCTTAAGTGATTTACACTAGGACCCTGAAAGAAGAAAATAACCAAGTGCCAGGGGAAGGACACTAGACTTCTCAGCTACCCACCCCTGCTGGCTCCAACCACTAGATTGCACTTGTTTCTGGGGTTCATGAGCATCCCTCGGGAGGCCTGGGCTTTGCTGAAGCACTTCAGAGAAAGGAATGGTTGGCATGGCCTGATACAGTAGAGTGTGAAGCAATGGCCAGTATGCCAGCCAACACTGGCTGTTCAGAAATATTTGAAAACACTTCATTCCAGGCCTGCCAGCCATCACTCACCCCGAACCATCCAGCCCACTGGAGATGGGTCACATCACTGTTGTCTGAAGAACATTCCAGAAATTAAAGGTGTTGTAACACAATTCCTAAGGTGAATTTTATCATCTCTGATTTAATTTGGGGGAACTTTTAGAGAATTTAAACTTTACACACACGTGTCGGCCAGGGAACAGTATGTTGGATTAGTAACGATAATAGTGACAGATGGCACACATCTCCTAAAGCAACTTCACCAACACCGTGTCACTGGACTGATCAGTGATTCTGGTCAGGAATTTCCTTTGCTGTTCTCTAACTGTGGAAAGCAAGCAGGAGCGAGGAAAGACTTGCCCGGGGTCAGAGAACTGGAAGGCAGAGTCCTTGGACTTCCCTATGGGGGACCTTGTTCCTCACCAGTCACGACAGGCTGAGCAACCAGTTCCAACAAGAAATACATGGGCTCCGGAGCACTATGAACATTCAGAGTTTATTTGGGGAAAATTCTCCTGCGGCTGGGAGTAGGTGCATTTCCTTCAGTCCCCCAGGGGTGGCCGAGCTGAAAGTTCCCTATTGCTGTGAGCATTTGGTTTGGTCTCTTGAAAGACACTTCTTGTTAATAAGTGATCTTTGATAGTTACTTTTTGAGGTTTACTTGTTACATCAATGGGTTGATCTGTAAGCCTGCTGAATAACGCTTCTCCAGCTGCAGAGTAAGACCATCTTTGAGAGCAGGGTTGCCGAGCCCTAAGGATGGGCCTCCTGCGTTACCCCATAGATCCTCTAATGTAAAAAGCCAGCACAGGGAGGAGGAGTTCTAACAGCTAATATACCATCCTTAGAGTGAGATAGGCTTTTTCTTTTCCCCATTCAAAATCAGTGCGTGTAGGGTCTGCCCGCAAGAGGAATTGGCAGTGGGGTTCAGGTGGGTTGCCAGACTCTCTACTCCTCATGACGCACTGCCAAACAATACGGAGGATGGAATCAATGTTCTCAGGTTTTGACCTCCAGCTCCTGCCACTGGAGGGCAAAACACTGCCACCCAACCACTGTCTCAATCTAAAGGATGAGTCAAAAGATTCTGGCCCCGTTTCTTTGGATCTAATCGGGCCTCAAATTCCTGTGCCAATGCCCACCATCACCAGGAGTGATGCAGAATACTCTCATTATTCCTGGCAACAAAAATATTCTGCCCTGTGCCCATTCACCCCCCGAAAATGACCAAAACAGGGAGGGGGGGAGGAAGAAGACTTAGGAGAAGAGAAAATGTGTTACAAAGGAGAACGTGACTCCTACATGGGAAAGGCTGTGATTGAAACTGAATTATGACTTGAGGGATTGTTTGCTTTCTTCCTATCCTGTTTTCTTACTATCTTTCTCTTACCTCCCACTCAATCCCAACTCTCTCCTTCCAATCCTCCCCGCAAGCCAGGGAAAGAACAACTCCCCTCAGAAGGAAAATAAGGCAAAAGAGGAAGCCACAAGCATCCAAAAGGGCACCAATCCAGTAAATCTTGGGCCCAGTAAGCCCAGGGTCCTGCCACTTCCTCCCCTCTCTAGGACGCACGGGATGGGATAAAACCTCCCACAGGTGGTGGTACTGACTAGACCAGGGGCCAAGGTCGATCTCCCTCTTGAAGCTCTGTATTCCACTCCCCACCTGGCCCAAGCCAGCAGGATCCTGAGAAAGATGCAGAGCCCATCTTGATATGGCTCTTCACCTGAGGGGTAATGAATGGGAGTGGCTTGTGCGGGGAAGGCAAGGGAAGCACGCAGACAAGGCTGGGGGAAGAGGGGGCAGAGGGTTGATATAAGCTGTGTGTGAACCAAGGAGACGTCATTTTCCCACCGCGCCCATGTGTGTGTCTGAACTGGGGCTGGGTCAAACCTCCCTTGGAGGATGACTGTTTCCTACGGCCTGAGGCTCCAGGTCTACCTTAGGGAAACAGACTTGTTGCCTTTTTTAAAAAATTATTATTATAATGTATCCGGTTTTGCATTTTTAAGAAATGGAGTTGGCAGTTGGAAAAGCCTGGAGGGTTTTCACAGCAATTATCCTCAACAGTTAGGTGGTGTCTATTAGTTGCGAATGGTTCCTTTTTTTTTTTCCCTCAAAAGGAAAACGATATGCCACTGTTTACACACCCAAAAGGACTTGACTGCTGACTTCCACGAGAGGCTCCTGAGGTTCAAAAGCACGGGGGGAATTCCTCAAAAGGGCCCTACTTGGCTGCAGCAAATGGTCTGAGTGGCTCTGACCGTGGTTGACCAAGTCGCTGAGGACATGTTGTTCTCTTCAAGAGCTGATCTCAGGAGCTGCCTCCTATGGTCCTAAAAGGCCAGTCTCACCTGTGCACATCTCAGAGCAAGGGATGCAGGGCCTCCTCAGCCACCCAACTCCTAACCCCCCAGCTACAAGATCCAGACAAGGGCCCTCGTCCGCTCACAGCTCAGGGAAAGGTCTGGTCTGGTCAGACGCCCTCCCAGCCCCAGGAAAGGGACTTACCTTACTCTGCTTTCTGTCCAGATAGAACTGGTGTTGGCTAATGGCCATGGCCCAGATGGACTTGATCAGTGCCGGACACGCGTACCACGTGTGCACTGCGATGCCGCTGTGTCCAAACGTCCTCCTCGTCACTGAAGCCCTGGGAGAGCAAGAATCAGAAGGGTCGAACACGCGTACAATGAGGCGCTATGATCCTCCGTCAACAGCTTCTACCGAGAACCCACTGGGTCCTAAAAGCTCCGGCATAAAGGTAACAGATTAGCACGTGTGCACGCACACACGGAACTGGCTGGTGGAGCCCATCTTTTCATTCTATTCTTTAAATAAAAGTTGATTCTATTTAAGGTACAAAACATGATGATTTGATGTACTGATACATATACACAGTGAAGTGATCACTGCAGTCAAGCTAAAGAACATTTCCTCTCCTCACACAGTTACCATCGTGTGTGCGTGTGTGTGTGTGTGATGAAAGCACCTGAAGTCCACTCTTAGCCAATTTCCAGTATATAATACAGTGTTATTCACTACAGTCACCAGGCTGTACATTAAATCTCTAGGCTTATTCATCCTACATAACTAGCACTTTGTATACCCTTGGACCAGCATCTCTCTCCATTTCCCCTACTTCCGCGTCCCTGGTAACTCTTGTTCTACTCTCTGCCTCTGTGACTCTTTTAGATTCCACCTGTAAGTAAGATCATGCAGTTCTTGTCTTTCTGTGTCTGCTTTATTTCACTTCATAATACCCTCCAGGTCCATCCATGTTGTTGTAAATGGCAGGATCTTCTTTTTTTTTTTTTTTTAAGGTTGAATGATATTCTGTTGTGAATATACACCACAATTTCTTTATCTGTTCATCCATCAATGGACACTTAGGTTGTTTCCATATCTTGGCTACCGTGAATCATGCTAATCTTTTGATTTACTGGCTCCTTAGGGTTCAGAATTTGGCTAAGCCTCTGCCTTGTCTGGAATCAGACGGGTCATTCTAGGTCACGGGACAGTCTTTTCTGATCTTCAGCTCCTGGCACTGGGCCAAGACAAACTTCAGAGACAGGAAAAGCCTTTGACAATGTCCTTTATTAACCAGGCAAAGCTGCCTATGGTGAAGGATGAGTAAATTCTCTTCTAATTGCCACAGCATCTAAGGCAATCAGGGCTCCTTACATTACTCTCACGCCATCTTCCTCGAAAGTTGGTTATCAATTTCAAATATATTCAGAGGGCAGGTCGGGTATAAAGAATCAGGAGAGGAAAGGCAGAAAGAAATGAGCCCGGCCAATGCCGACCCACCACCCATGTCCACATACACATCTGTGTAGGAGATGTGGAGGACATATGCACGGAGCAGAGAGGCAGTCCGACTTTAAATTGAAGGTGGGAAAGAACGGTCCCAACATAATTCATCACATTAATGGAATCAAGGGGAAAAAGAGTTATATGATTATGTTCTCAGTGAAGTATACTTTATAGGATGGGTACGATTTTGCAAGAGAAATCTGAGAATGTGTTTCCATACATGTGTGTGTGTGTGCGTGTGTGTGTGTGTATGTAGGGCAAGGTGATGGGACAGTGGGGTGAGGTTTGGGGTATCTTATGTGCACATCAGAAGAACAATGTGTGTTCAAGATTGAGCTATCTCATTTGGATGAACCTTGGGATAGTCAGGACTTGTGAATAATCACATTATTTTCAGGGCAAGTTTCCCCTTGAAGGAGATTAGAAGCTGCTCTGATCACCTTCCCCTGGGGGCTCAAGATTTAACAGTAGGTGTTCTCCAGACCCACTTTTAAGGAAGAATTCAAGTCTGGTGGTTCGTTAATGCTACTGATTCTAAGCAGAGTATTATTCTTCCCTTTGGTTATAACTAAAGTTAAGAGAAAATGCCAGCTCACAAAGGAACACACAATTAAAAATAATGGCAAAGGAGCCAGCAAGAGAGTGAGGAGGAAACCCCCATGGTCTCTGCACGCGTAAAACAAACTGATCTGAATACTCACTCTGGCTTCCATGGCAATGGCTGATCCTGGGAGTAAATTCTTTTTTTTTTCTCCCAGAAAAGGTGAATTGGAAAGGAAAAGTAACTTGAAATGTATTTCAGGGGCGGTAGTGAGAGCAGTGCCAGGCTAGGTGTGTTTTTCAGGTAAGGCAGCGGAGGGGAGGGAAGAGGCTGGCTGGTCTGGGAGTTCCCAGGAGCACCTAAATCAGATGCTCTCAGAGTGTTTCTCCTGCTTGATTATGAATTTATCTCTTCTCTACACTGCTTGCTTCAGGCTCTTCCCACCCCACCGACTCTTCTGCTTTGCCAAAACCTTAGAAACGGAATATGTGCCAAGCCCAGAGAACCGCAGAAACAACGCTGGGCATCGATTAGGACACCGGTGCAGGAGAGCAAATCTGGAAGCATCTTCTGGGACAGCCGAGCCATGCCCTGTCCTCGCAGTGTCCCAGGACATCCATCTTCAGGACACGATTCTGCACCACACTTGCCATCCTATAACTTGGGTCCTGGCTTCCTTCCTGGTTTGGGGGAGGGGATGACCCCTGAACCATCCCAACACAGTACAGTTGATTAGACGGCTCTTCTGTGTTCAAATAAACAAGGCAACAGCAGCAGGATGACATGTTTAACTGGAGCAGGGCCAGGAGGCCGCAGAGGGGTGCTTACTGCAGCGCCAGGTGGGGCTCCAACCCCCCAGAAGACGGGGTTGGAGCTTTGGTTTGGCCACTAAACTAAGTAGCTAACCTGGAACAATCCCCTTTGCCTGACCTGGTGAGCATTTGGAAAAGGTGCCTTTAAAGGCATTGTCAACCTGGGTTTCCACCGCTGCCGTCAAGGAAGCCACGTCCCTGGCCTCTCCTCGTCTCCCCTCGCCTCTCCCTGCGTGTCTCTAGGCCGACAAAGGACTGCTTTCCTTGAGGGGACGTGCTCACGTTCTGTGCTCGGCCTGCCTCTGGCTCCTGCACTTCTCTCTTAGGCCCACCTGCCCGACATCTTTATCCCCCTGAGGGCCCACCTTGAGCTTTACATCCTTAGCTAAGATTTCTCCTTCACAAGAAGCCTCCCCAGACCAGCCTGGCCACCTTCAGCATTTATAGGCTGTGCCATCTGGCACTTGGTACCCGCTGTCTGTGTATAGCATGGCGGTAAGTCACATAAGCTTTGGAGCCAGACTCCCTGGGTTCATATCCTGCCTTTACCCCTTAACTAGCTTTTTGTAACCTGGAGCCGGTCACTCTGCTTCTTCTGTGCCTGTTTCCCAAGTAGAACAGGAATACTAGTACCTATTTTCTGGGGGTATAGCGAGGACCCAATGAGATAACTATCCAAGTGTTTAGAACAGTGACTGTGCATAGTAAACACTTAATAAACATCAAGTTCCTTCTTCTGTCTCTCCAACTGTGCTAGAAGTTCTTTCAGGGCTTCCTTCTATACCCCAGGACACGTAACTGTGCCTGGACATAGGAGCTACTCAACAAATGTGAGATTGATCACTTTCATTTAATAGGCTAAAAGCCCACATGATAGTAACATGAGGTTTGGACTGTTTCCAATATCCCTGGGTCTTGGGAAAGGGAAGGGAATTTAGTATTACATCACGAATAGGACAATAGACCCAGACACAGAAAGAACACGACGAGTACACACACACACACACACACACACACACACACACACACACACACCCGCCGCCCACTCACTCCAGGATGCGTCCAAGGTGCCTCTGCATTAGCAGAATTCCCAACAGAGCACAGGCCTGGAGAGTCTGTCTAGTCCTACGCTCAGCTTCTTAGACCATCCAATCTCCAGGCTTTATTTTGTCAATCATTTGCTTTCTGCATCTGACCCACTGTGGCAACATTCATTCTGGGACATTACTTTCAGCATCTCTTGCCCCCCTGCCTGGCCTGAATCAATGCATTCCTGCTCTGCAGAGACAGGGTCTCTGGATCCTGAGACCCTTCATCACAGGACCCTGAAAAACGCTGCACAGGCTGTTATACTGCCAACGCTCTCTATCATCACCTGACAACGAGACACGAATCTCTAAGATGTTCTCCGCTTGCCTGTTGCATGGTAACCATGGGGTGTTGGGGGGAGTTCTGTTTCACGCAGATTACGTGGCCAGGCAAACGGCACAGCAGTCCTCCTGGGTTATCACTGGCTGCAGGAACGGACATCACCCCACAAGCCTCATCCTCTGATGGGGCAAAATCTTATTCTCATGCTCAGAACTTTCTGGGAGGCACCTCGGCTTGTCTGAGTGCCCAGAAGCCATGTGTGTGAGGGACTGATGCCAACAGCCCCTCTTTCCCGAACCAGGGCTGCTGGGGTACGGACAGCACCTAACATCTACACCTTCTCCTCCACAGGGCCTGATCTTTCCACTGTCTTCCCAGGGCTACCTTCTTGTTCTAAGTCTGCTTTTGGACCTATCGAAAGCGATTTATCCTTGAGCGTTAGGTCTGTTTTTAGGGAATTTTGCTGCCACTTCTGGGCTGCCTATAACTCTAGGACTAGCAGACAAAGAGAGGAAAAGCCACGGTACATGCTGCCCCGAGAACCTTCCACGCCAGGCTTGCTGCATTCCAAAATGGGACCCTATTGTTTGGCATTGGACTTGGAGAGCATTGACTTTGACCCGAGTGCCCCCTGGGATACAATGTGAGGTGGAGAGAAAAAGACTTGTATTTCTTTCACATCTACCCACCACGGCAAACACCCTAAAATCACAGCTCACGGAATGAAACAATTTAGCACAACTCTTTCCGCCGTAGGTTCGTTCTGCTGTTGACTCTTCAACCTGACACGTTCTCAGAAGCTCTGACAAGCCATCCTTCAGACTCTCCTCTGGCAGAAACTTCCTAGAAGGACTCAGACCACCGCTTCCTTTAATTTGGTGATTGTTCCGAAGTGCTACAAGTCTTTCCTAAAATGCCCCGGCTTGTAAAGACAACTCCACGCGTATGAGCAAATAATACGTGTAGCCAGATGAGATGACCGTGGAACTGCTAATTTCACACACACGCGCGCGCACACACACACACGAACCCACTGTATTTCTCAACACATAGAACAAAACAAAGCTCTGCTGTCTTATTTGAACTCTATTCTTCCGATCAACCATCCTCTTCCCCCCCCAAATTAACATGAACAGTGACAGCAGAAATAGTAATATAAGTAATATGCCGGCGAGGCCACATGCCCCCAGAAGAAAAGGACTTGTCTAGCTTACCTGCGTGGGTCATGAACTTCCACAGAAAACTTCTTCTCTCTGAAATACAGGTTTTCCAACTGCCTCCATTGGAATATCTGGACAGAAAACAATGCAGTTGAAGTTCAAGAGTGGGCGGTTCACGGCTGTAGTCCTCCCTCTGCGGCTGAACTTACAGCTGGCAGTTTCCTTATCAAAGCTGAAACAGTACAGTTGTTTGCACCTCCTGTGCCTCTTGCTTGACACACACACGCACACACACACACACGCACACACGCGCGCTGCTCTTCAGTTCAAAATCCCAGCAATGTGGCTGTGGATTTTCCTGCAGGCTTCTCAACGGGAACAAAACAAGTTCTTTTCAAGTGGTTCCCCGGCTCTGCTTGGCCTTTGTTGAATTCTCCAAGACAGTTCCCAGCTCTGCAGACTTTTCCCTCCAAGGAGAGGGGGAGGTGGGGGGAGAGGAGGGCGGGCTGGCGGAGGGAGGGAGCAGTAGCCATCTGCCTGCATGCGGAACCGAGCTTCCTCCCTCCAGGGCCGAACTGGGAAGGCGGTCACATTCCCAGCCTCCCCTCGGGACTCTACTTCCTGCCCATGAATGTGTAAGAGCCCAGCTCGCCCTGGTGATCTGGGGCGCCTGGGGAAGCTTCCCCGACAAGGGCGGGGGGCTGCTAGGACTCTATTTGGGGGCGGGCAACTCAAGATAACAATATGAGCCTGTCAAGCCCGGCTTCTTTCTGCAGCACAAAGAATATCAGGAGTCCTGGGGCTGGCAGGACACTGCAGCCAGGAGCTTGCTGCGCTCAGGGAGGCAGAGAGCGAAATTAAGGCAGTTCTGAACAGTGGGCGCTAAACAGAGTTCCTGGCACTGCCTGATGGGCCCCTCTGGCCCTGGTGGACATTCCTCCTGGGACGAGTGCCCCTGTTAACTAAGATGTTTGGGAGTAATCAAGGCTGCAGCATTACTCGGGAAGGGGGTTCTTTCACTGGATGAAAAAGAAAGTTACTTAAACTCTCTGAGAAATGTCAAAAGAGGTTCAAGTTATGCCCGTAACATTCATAGTTATATTTGATGCATACTGTAGCCCCTTGTAGAGACTGAGAATCTGAGTTTATTGAGCCCAAAGAAGGGTCAGAGTTTCATCCTGGGAGAGGCTGATTCCTCCCCTGATCCTCCCTTTCTTCACTCACTCGGTTAAGGCAAATGCTTTTTAGGGTCTCATCCTAGACCCAGCATCCTCTCAACGGGGGCCCCTGACCCTCTCTGATCTGCTCACATTTTCTCCTTAAAGATGACAATTTCTGTGTCCCAGCCACCTGACCCTGCTCTACCCAGGACACGGCTCCTCGCGGCTTGGCCAGAGGACTTCGCCCCTTTGTCAAACTGGGCTGGAATAAAAACTGTTTCTAGAATGGCTGCATGCTTCTCACAACCTGCTCTGCAGAATTTTACAATTATTTTGTCTGACTAATAGGGAGGAGGACATGTCTTTTTTCTGATTCCAGAGCTACCTCTTTTGTTCCCAGCTCAGAGTACATTTTGCTCTGAAGTCCAAGGAAAACTGTACTTCTTTTTCTCCTTTCAGGTCAGTTCCAAGGAAAGCAAGTCCTACATGAGCTCAGATAGCCTTGTGTCAGATCACAGATGAAATGCCACCTGTGTAGTCCATTACTTGAGTCCCAGGTCTGAGTCTTATGCTCTTATCTGATGCTCTGCTCTGCTAAATCCCTCAGTGAAATGTGAAAATTTCCTCTCTGACCCCCCCATTGTTAGATATATGCAGATGGTCCACCTGAACTTAGCTACAGACACAAAAGCACCGGAACTTACAGCTCCTTAACCTTATAACCTGGAGGTAGTACACAGAACAACGTGGCCAGACACATGCTTTGGACTCCGACTGCATCCGTTTGAATCCTGACTCCCCTATATCCAAACTGTGTGACCTTAGGCAAGTGACTGCATTTCCTTCAGCCTCAGTTTTCCCGTCTGTAAAATGGCAATAACGCTCCTCTAAGGTAGAGGCAACAGATCCTCGGCACGGTACCGGTACAAAGTAAATGCTCAATGAACTCGGATCTCAGTGCAATTCCTAGTTGTTCTTACTTCTCCCAAATCCTGGCGAATAAAGGAGATTAACTCCAGAACGACCGAAATAATTCTTAAGTTTTTTTTTTTAAACTCAAGCCCTGTTGTCAGGGTTTAAGACAATAAAGGTTGATGATCTGCATCCTGGAAATCTTCAAGGAAGTGTACAGATTTAGTGCCCTGTCCTCCCCCTTTCCTCTGAAGAGAGGGGTGAGTGGTAGATGGCTCGTCCCTGAGGGGGACCCGCAGCCCCTGTGCTGCATCCACCTGCCCAGGTAAGGCAGAGCCCTGGCCAGGACCCGCTTCACAGGTGTGTGACCTGAGGGCCCCGTGCTTGGTTTTAACGTTCTACTGTCTCCATCTTGAAATTCTCAATAAGACTTATCAATGGGCCCTGCATTTTCATTCTGTCCCGGGCCTGCAGATTATGTCACTGGTCCTGACCGGTGCTAATGCCACAGGCGCTGTCCTGGGCTGGGCAGCACTTGGGGGAAGGTGCATCTGATGGGCAGACCTCCACAAGCTTTCTCTTTGTGGGTGTGCTTGCGAGCACCTCTCTTGGGCCTTGGGTCGGAAGCCCCCCCACCTGGTGAAAAACCCCAAAGCCCAACACTCAGGGAGCGGGGCATTCCCTGGCAACTCCTCCCTCCCCGACTTTTTGCAAAACAGAATACACGCCGGGCCTTCCCCGGAAGTGCTCCCCGATGCTGCTGGTGTGGAGAGCCTCATGTCTGCCAAGGACCGAAACAAAACCACCCGGGCTCTGTTGTGGCCCTTCCACCTGCTGCCCCTGCCCAGATTCCTGCTCTCTCGGCACTGAACCCTGACAGCCTGGCTCCTGGCATCTCCCCAGGAGGATGTACTGTCTGTAGACATTTCCAACAGGGGGTAGAGCAGTGGCTTTGCCTCATGTTTGCTCTAGGCAGGGATTTTTTTTTTTTTTCAAATGAAATATTGGGAAGGGAGGGAGGGAAAGAGGGCAGTTTTCCAGGACAGGAAGGTCCCAGGAACCCAAGAGGAGGTGCTCACGAGGTAACAATGGCCTTGTCCTTTTCCCCCCACTTTGGGGAGACAGGAGGTGTTGGGGAACAGGCGGATGAAGGCAGCTGAATGCCCCCATGCACCAAGGTGGGCTGATGGTGGGCACAGGGACCCTACGTACCAAACCCTCCCCTCTGACGCTGGCAGAGTTGAACAGCAAGCAGATAAAGAGCAGACGCTTGACCGGGCCTCCCTTTATGAACAGGGTACACTGGGCTCCGATGTGCTGGTTTGGGGACGGCCCCTGATCGTCTGTGTCACTTCAGGGGAGCCTCCCGGGCTCAGTGCAGCCATCATAACCCATCATCACCAGCTAAAGACACCCCATAAAGACTCGCCGGACACACAATGATGGTTACAACTGGGCTAGAGCCCTTAGGATTTTGCCTAATTTCTATGGCCAATTCTGCCCAAGGAGGTACCTAAAAGCTCAAACACACGGTCTATCCGTAATCAAAGGGCTTATTAATACCTATGAAAAAGGCCTTTCTAATGCACTTCATCTGGGCATCTTTAAAAAGCAGATGTCTCTTCTTTGATCTTTTAGCATCCCCCCAAGAAGACCAAGTGGGAAATTTTCTTCTTGGGGAAAACGAGGCCCAGAGAAATTAGAGGAAAATGCCGAGGGCCACACAGCAAGTCAGTGAAGGAACCAGAAATAGGAATCAAGGGCACCTGGCCCATTACTCTAACCTCTAACTTGTTCCTTTCCCCATAGGTCCCCCAATTAGTGGGAACAGTTCTTACTCACTAATGGATGGTTAACTTTATGAGTGGAATGATTTTTACAAACAAGCAGCAATGTGACTCTAGGTAGGAAGTATAAAGCCACATCTTTTCCATCCTACACACTGGATTTTCTTTCCTTTACAGGCTGTAAACGATAATACATATCACTCCTTTCTTGTCTCAGAGACCTGGGTTCTTCTGGTTTTCCACACAGAGATGCCTCAGTATCCGTAGCTTTCCATCAGGGACTAACAAACAACAAGAATCATGATTAAGAACAGCCTTAATAATTTGGCCTTGCCTGGAAAACAAAAACATAGAGAAACCACCCAGAAGCGGTTTCATCGAGAGCGTGCCTGTCGCCATGGCTGGGACCGTGGCTGGTCCTGGATGTGGATTCGTGGCTTCTGACCCAGATGTGTGATTCCCAAGTGATCATAGCCCCTCCACTTCCCCTTTCCGGGCCCCAATGTCATAATGTATAAAAGAGGAGATGGGAAACGTTTATCCACGGAAAGCAGACAAGAGTGGCTAATAAATAGAGCCTTTGAGCCCTGAGCACAGCAGGATGCACTAAAAACACTTAACGAGCAGGACCAGGTTACTGGATCCTATTAGCTGCTCTGCCAGATTCCCACATCCTGTGCACGCTGAAGGTCAGGGCCAATAAGGACTCATGTCCTGTTCTTTCTCAGTGGGTGAAGGCACAGCGGGGACAGGCAGAGGGGCCTTGGATCCCTGAGACTTCCTCCACAGCCAGTGTTTACTGGGCGCTAGCACAGCACGTGGGGTGGTGGGTGAGCTCTCGGAATGAGGCGGAAATAAAGGCTTGAGAGGAAGCCCGCTCTAGTGGCTCTGATTCTTGACCAGGACTTGGGGGAGCCTCGTCTTCCTCCTGTCTCTGAGGCTGAGTCACCAAGCCTCTTAATGACCTCTCTCTGAGTAACTTCCTGCTGCTTCTAGAGGGACCATTATACTGAATCCCGGCGGCCATCTGGCCAGTCCCCATCTCCCACAGATAAAGCAAGCCCGGGGTGGGGGGCAGAGGTTAAATAAGTAATTGATGCCGGGCCCACTCTTGGGACTTCTGTCCTGGGCTCTTTCTAACACACCAGGAGGACGCGACGATGAGCAAGAACAGAGTTGTTTCGAGCCGATCTTGAAGTGATCACTTCTCCAAAGGCTCTTGGCTGCCTGCCTTCCAAACACCAGCAAGTTCTCTCGTAAGAAGAATCAGACTCACAGCCAGGAATAACCTCCGAACTCAGGATGAAACATACCAACTAAAAAAACCCACTTCCTGATTTCATTTCTGCTCTGTTCACCCTCTAGAAGTAGGGCTGTCACTCACTCATCTCCAGGTGTATTTATGCACTTCAGCGAATAAAAATGAGCTGCCACACATCGTGAGGGATACAGGACAAAAGGAATCACTCAACCCCAACAGGATGGACTTGAATTAAAATGGGAGCACAACACAGAAACCCCAAGCCTGCACGTTCAGAGAATTTTATCAGGTGTCCCCTGATGAGGCTTTACTGTCACGCAAGAACTAATTCTAGGGAACAACAGAAGCAGCGCTGTTTTTAGCGTGTTAACACCATATGTCAGAGGTTTTTATATCGGTTGCATGGGTATTCAATACATTTTACCTTATGCTCAAAAAAGAGAGAAACAAGGCGCTGGGGGTTTAGGTAACAACCAATCCCCATTCCTCTTCCAAATATTCAAGTTGTGACGTCTACTTTGCATGAACCTATGCTAATAGGACAGAGAAAGGAGATGACGCCTCACATATGTTTATATGTGTAAGGCGCCTACAACCTAGTTGGGAGGATGCGACATACACAAAGCAGACTGTATCCATGATATAGGAACTAACTTCATGATGGAGTTTAAAACCATCTATAGTTTCTGTACCAGGCTTTTAAAACTCTAGGGAGGCACCCCACCAGCTTATGAAGATAGGTCTCGTGCTTCTGTTTCAGAATCAATATTCATGACCATCGCTGAGAGTCTCCTGGGTTTCGGTTCATCGTTTTTAGCGATGAGAACTCTGACTTGGAAATCAGGAGGCCTCAGTGACAGTCCTGACTTTGTAAGTCGCTCTTTATCTTGGCTTCCTTTTCCGCATAAGGAGGGGCATGTGTGTGGGCATTCCTGCCTCCTAAGCACGGGTTGAAGGTCAGCATTGTAAATCCTTGGAATGCCACCCTGCTACTCTTTATTTTTAAATTCCAAAGTAGCTTGTTTTAAACATTTCCTACTTATGGGAGACAGTACAGAATACCGTTGTCCCTCGGCATCCTCAGGAGCTTGGTTCCAGGACCTTCCTCGAATACTAAAATCTGAGGATGCTCAAGTCCCTTATATAAAATGGAGTGGTGTTTGCATATACCCCACACGCATCCTCCCGTACACTTTAAATCATCCCTAGGTTACTTACAATACCGAATACAATGTAAATGCTATGTAAATAGTTGCTGGCACGCAGCAAATTCAAGTTTTGCTTTTTGGAACTTTCTGGAATTTAAAAATTATTTCTGAATATTTTCGATTTGCAGTTGGTTGAATCCACAGATGTGGAACCTGCAGATAAAGGAGCAGATTGTTCTCCTGATTAAAAGCACGGTTTTCCAAGTCACACTGTCTGCCACTTGCTGGCTGTGTATCCTTGGCAATGAAATTTCTTTGTGTCTTTTTCTCGTCTTTGAAATACAACTCCAAACAACACCAGTTTTACTTTCACAGGGCTGCTGTATTAATGAACTAATACATACAAAGTGCTTCAAGTGGAGCCCAGTATGCAGTTAGCACTCAAATAGCAGCCATTATGCTCTCTTCCTGCCACCATTCACACGCCACTCTTCATGTAAAAAAAAGTTCTGATTACTTTGAACACGTAGCCCAAAGCACAGGTTTGTGCTTTTTTTTTTTTAAAAAAAAAGATGGCTAATATGGTGCCATGGGCATTTTAAAAAATGTTTTTTGTTCCTTGGATTTTTCACGATGCAAGCGTAAGCCTAACCCAGCTTCTCCTTCATCCACTGGAGTTGGTGTTCGACGTATTCTCTTCGGATTCTTTGCTTCCAATCCTTCTCCAGTCAATTCCTGGGTCCACCACAATTTTGACCAGAGTCAGTTTGGACCACTTTCCTGCTATGACGTTTTTTGGCCACTCGCCTTGCGGGAACTTAGTGCCCTGACAAGGGATCAAACCGGTGCCCCCTGCAGTGGAAGCACGGAGTCCTAACCACTGGACCACCAGGGAAGTCTCCCTGCTATGACTTCTAATCTCACAATATTCACCCTGAGAGGAAAGTACCCTCCTGTGATACAGCTCAGCAGTACCCTGAATGGGCCAGACTGGGATGCAAATCAGAGCCTCCAAGACAGGCAATCTATGTCCAAAGACTATTAGCTCACAAAGTGAGCCTACCAGTGTCCTCAGGACCTGCGTTGAAGGAGGGCTCCCTGGCTTCCACTTTCTTCCAAGAGGACCACATAACCCGGCAAAGAAAACAACAGCTAATTTTTCTGCACAGCCAGACCTAATGGAATCAAGATGTTCTTCCGGCCGGCTGCCTACTCCTCAGTGTCAGACCACAGGAGCTCTCAATTGATTGGTTAACTCAGTGACAGATGCCCAGAGCGCTGGGCCTTGACCCTTTAATGGATGGCCTCTTTTTAACCCATCAAAAACCTTTTAGCTTCCTTTGGCTTCAGAGTCGTTACTAAGGGAAGACAGAGGGAAAGAAGATCCACAGATATTTAACAGGCCTCCGGAGAAAACAGGCCATTTTATTTGTCCCCACTGGACGCAATTTCCTTTTAATTTTCTCCCTAGGGGGTATCTCTCTGTATCATTTTCTTGTGTGTATTTTGGCTTTTCTTGGGGAAGAACCTGACCATAAAGCTTTGGCAAACGTAAAATCTTTCAAGAGAAGCTGAAAGTGTTTTTCCTTTCTTATCCTTGGCCTCCTGATGGAATTTTCTTCCCTCCTCCGTGTGCCTCTGGGGGATGGATGCGAGTTAGTATCCAAAGGGAGAAGCTGGCCAGGGATTCACGTTACCTGAGTCCAGCTTTGGTTTTTCTAGCAATGAGCATGGTGGCCCAGTTTGGTGTGGCTTCACTTCTCTGGGCTCCAGCCTTTCCTTTAAAAAAAAAAACTTCAAGGCTAATCACACCCGTGAAGACTTCAGTGAATGGGATGCTTCAAAGAGGGAATTAGTCTGAGAAGTAGTTGGTCCATCTCGGGCAGGGAATTATGATGGGCCATTCCACTTGCAATGGCAAACATCTCTTCTTGGATTGCTGTAAGGGTCTTTGTTTTGACTACTTTGGAGGACAGACTTTGGGGAAACCTGTATTTTTCTATATTTTTTTTGCGGGGGGAGAGGAGTTGGCAGTTATCAGTTGTCTTACACCTGGTGGCCCTGCCCAGAGGTGTGGCATCACAGTGAGACCCTGATGGGGGCTGGCTGAATCCGTGAGAGATGGGGTAGAATGCAGAAGAATGGATTGGCAACGAGCTCTACATAAATAAAGGTAAACAATCATAACTAAACCCCTGCTTAATCAAGCTTAAAAAAAAAAAAAAGAAATGACAATACTCTGTTACACTGTGTTATCTGGGAAACAAAAGTTAAAAAAAAAAATTAGTCAACTAGCAAGGGCTCTATGGGGATAATTATTTAAGAGCAGCTTGTGTGCACTTTAAACTACCCAGTGCTTCAAGGGTTGGCTCATCCTCCTAGGGAGGGGAAGGTCTTGCAGATCCTGGTTGCTGTGGGTACCAGGAGAGGGGCAGACCACTGCTGCGGAGACGGCAGGTGTGAACTCCAGGCTCTCCTGGTTGGAAAGTGTCTCAGGCGGTGTGGAGGACGGAGAGGCACGGGGCCAGGGCTGGGAGGCTTGCTCGGCGAGTCACACTACTGCCGAGACCACGTGCGCTCTAGCCGGCTGCTCTGTGATGGTGGCCGCAGCCAGCAGGAGCAGGGAGGCTGGCGGTAAGCCGCCATCTCTGCAGCTGGCACCCTGGTTGACTTTGGTCATCTCTCTCTCTCTCGGGTTCCTCTTACTAAGCAGTTCTGTATCTGCTCCACCTTTTAGCCTTCCCAGAAAGAAGAAACATGAGGGGATGTTTTCTTAGAGGTAAGGACAGAAATTCTAGAATTTCTGTCTTCCCAGGAGGACTGCTCCTATTTCAAGCTCTGCCCTTGTTCCATCTTCCTAGAGGAATCCTGAAGTGGGCAGGTCAATGTGGGGAAGTGTGAATTTGGGGGAGAAGGGGTGAGGGCAGAGGAGGAAATGGATACTTCTCAGCAGCCTGCCCTAAACCACTTTCTTTCCATGACTGCTGTCCCCAACCCCCCCCACCCCGACTTAACAGCCCTAACCTGGGCTAGTTCTCCCAGAGATTCATGTACTACCCTCTGCCAAGCAATTCGCATCCTGTGTCACAAACATCTTTTTTACTCAGTTATCTTTCCTACCCGACTCCAGGCTTGTTGAGGGTATTTTCCTGGCACCTAACACAATGCCTGGGGCATATTAGACATTCAGTAATTCTTGAGTGACTAAGTGAATGAATGAAAAGCTCTATGAGGTAGGTATTATGGAAACCAAAGTTCAGAGAGGTTAAGTTACTTTCTCCAAGTCACACAGATGATAAATGGTGGGAGATGGTATTTGAACCCCTAAGTGCTCAAAATTCAGGTAACTTCCATGCCATGAGGAACCACCAGCCCTTGAACCTGCACATCTTGTTAATACATTTCTAAACTGCACAGGATATGGCAACAGGGAAGTGGCAGTGAGGGCCAGCCCGAGAGCTGCAACCCAGGAACCACAGCCCTTCCTTCTTCTGGTAGTTCTGTCTGAATTCAACTCTCCTCCGAAGTGAATGGGGGAAGTTACGGTCTCCAGGAGCTCAAGGGCTCGAGCTGGCATCCTAGTACAGACCTGGAGTGACTCTTCATGCCATTCTGCTTAGAAACTGCCTCGATTGGCTTAGGGCTCTTTGACAGGCATGATCCAGAGCAGGACCCTCCTGGTAAGAGTACCCCAGCCCTACCTGCAGGCGCTGGGAGTGAGAGCTTGACACCGTTCTGGCTGTGCTAGGGTTTAGTATTAAATAGGTTCACACTTCAGGAAGATCAGTTCAGCCCGGGTTTCCCCTCTGAATCATGCTCATTAAAAAAAAAAAAAAAAATCTCACAGAGCTCCTTAAGTATCGTATGGCTCAGCAGAAACAAGCTAAGATTCCCTGAGACAAAGCAAAGGTGACTGGATTCAACAAGCAGGGTTTCTCAGCCTAACATTTCCTGCTTCTAAGCAGGAAAAGGCATCCAGATGAACTGGAATAGTTCAGTGGTCTGTGTCCTCCTGCAATTCACTTTCGACATATAGTTACTAGTAGCAATTTGGGTACTTTCGCTCCAAGAGACAAAAAATAAAATCAAGAGACAGTCTAGATGGACTGCGGGGGAAATTTTATGCTTTTTTTCCCCCAATCAACAAATCTAAGCTGTAAAAAGCTCTCATGCCTCCCTCCTCCCTCCCTTTCTTTACAGACGTCTGGCCTTTCACGTGGCGCTTTCTCCAACCCTTCCTTATAGGAGCTACACTATCCTATCTCTGAGGCCACTACACACATATACATGGAGATGACCTCAAAATTAGTGGTAGCTTCCAACAAGCTAGTAGATATTCTGCTCTGGCTGCTTTTGTTCATTTAACCAGTATTTATCATCTATCATGGGTCAGGCACTGCGCTACCAGCAGGCATGCAATAGAGAAAAAACAGACAAAAGCCTCTGCATATTTTTGTGAGGGGCCAGGTAGGCAAATAAGAGAACTATACAGTGAGGAAGTTAGAGGGTAGCAGGTTCTGAGGAGGCTAGGACAGGGGTTGTCACTGTTTATAAAGCGGTCGGGGAAGCCTTCACCGAAGTGACAGCTGAGTGGATACCAGAAGGAAACTGGGGCAAAGCCGTACACCCATGTGAGGGAACACAGGAAGTGCAAAAACCCAAGGCACCGTGTGTGTGTGTGTGTGTGTGTGTGTGTGTTTGCTATGTTAGTGCAGAAAATGCTGAAGTTAACAGGGAATGATGGAATCTTATTTAGCCATAAAGAGGAATGAAGTTCTGATTCATGCTACAACATGGATGAACCTTGAATACATTATTCTAAATCAAAGAAGCCAAGCACAAAAGGCCACAAATTCTATGATTCCATTTATACTAAATGTCTGGAATAGGCAAGACCAGAGAGAAAAGTAGGTTCGTGGGGCTTGGGGAGAAATGGGGAGTAGTCAAGAGCTCCCTTGAGGCCTTTCCACTGTTTTGACTGGTAAATCCTACTCTGCATTAACCATAAATCAGAAGATGCTCTTTGGTTAAAACTCAGTAAAACTAATTACTTAAAAGGAGCCAGCAGTCCAGGCTAAAGCCCCCTAATCCCAGGGCTGCCCCTTCTCCATAAGCAGCCCCCCACTCCCCCTGGTCGGATGGTCCTCCTATAGAGCTCTCCTCTCGGGTCCCCTGGGGTGGGCTCTGTTGGAGCCAACTGACCTCCAGCCTGACTGCTTTGGGCTGTCATGGCTGAGGCACCTCTGGGGGGTGTTATCCACCACTGCCATGTGAGCAATCTGGCCAGGGACCGGGTTTCAGATGGTTTTTCAACCCTCACAGCTCCAAGCATCAGCTCAATATGTATCAGTAAAGATATATACATGTGCACGCCCGTGCACAGGCCATTCACTCAGCTGTGACTCCTGATCCTTGTTACAGGTAGGGCTGGGGGCTGGTTTACGGTCTGGGAGGCCTGGAGAGACGGGCATCTGGAGCTCCCCTGGCTCTTCGACCTCCTAATAAAAGGCCAGAACAGGGGCACCCATCACAAGGAGGCTGGGTCTGCTCTGGGTCTGCCCACGGACCACACTCAATGCTCGTGTACACTTTCCAGAAAGATTCTCAGGATTGACGAGGAATCTTTCAAATCCCCATGAAGCATCAGAAACACCTGTTGCGAATGCCAGAAAGACCGGGGTGCCAGGATGGTCTACAGGTTCACTGGCCGGGGCTCTCTGGGGCTGCCCCAGTTCTTAACTCAGCACAGTTGGCCAGGAGTTATGCCATCGGTGCGTGATGCCACCACTGCACAGCCAGAGCCACAGGATATGATAGTGATGTACTGGCCGAGGCTTTACGATGATCGATCTCATTAAAGTGAGTAGTGAGCAGACCACCCAGTAAGACAGGCAAAAACCAAACAAACAAAAGGGCCAAGAGCCCGTTTCATGGGTCACCACCCTGGTTCGAGAGGCCACCATGTGCCCTGGTTTGCTTGGGGCAGCCCGGGTTTGCCTGACGCTGGGGTGTCATCATTAACCAGTGCCCTCTTCCATTCTCAAAAGTGTCCTGGTTTGGATATTAAAACCCTATGGTCACAAAAATAAATATACTCTATGATTCCAGTTATATGAGATCTCTAGAGGAATCAAATCCATAGAGAGGGAAGTAGAATGCTGGTTGCCGGGCGCTAGGGCTGGGGAATCATTGTTTCACGGAGACAGCTTCAGTTTTGCACAAAGAAAACGTTCTGGAGATGGGTTGCACAACAGTGGGAATATACCTAATACTTAACCACTAACCAGTGGTTCCAATGGTAAATTTTGTGTTATGCATACTTTATCACAATTAAACTTTTTTTTTTCTTTTTACATTTAAAAAACATTACTGTTTATGTGACTCTGAAACCTCTCACCCTCCATTGCAGTATGAAGTGTTTAGGAAGGTGGAAACTGAGGGAGGATTTGAGAGGGAGAGAGGTGTGCTGTCAGTTTCCCTGACCCAGAGAGGGGGACGTGGAGGATGCCTTCTGCAAACCTAGTGAGAAAAGGTTCGCTAGGGTGGCCTGGAGAGCTTGACAGGTGTCTCCTGAAGTTAAGGGCCACCTAAGACTGCCCCTGGCTCCTGCTGACATCTAAGTCACGAGAAGTGGGCTGCTAGCTGCCCTCAGAGGAGCTGACGGGGAGATTGAGGCAGTCCAGCTGGGAGAGGGGGCAGGATTTAACTTTAGACCAAGTTTGGAACTTTGGTTCTTATCAAGGACCGGACGCTCTCATTTCTTAATAAAATTAACTTTGCTGCTTAAAGCGACTGCATGACTCTGTATTACCTGGGAGTGATCAGAGAAGTCACGGGCTGCCTGCGTTTCCCTCTAGGGAAGAACGCTTTTAAAAGAACGGTGGGAGATAGAAGAAATGTGCCTTTTTGAGTCCCAGGTGGTCGATGTTCTTGTTAACCTGGCCAAGTCTTTGGTTTTTAAGCCAGAGAAAACCCATCAACTCTTAAGCTACGACTGGCTCAGGGCTCACTGGAGTGGGCGGGGATTCTGGAGGTGCCTCTACTCAGGACGGAGATCCAACAACAGCACTGGGTTTTGATTTGCATCTGCAGATTGCACCCAAGGTCAATGGGGCGCCCCGAGTAGTGGGAGTCTGTTTCTGTGAGTTATTTAGAAGCTCGTCAGTCTCAAGGGGGCCGCTGGCCTGGCTGCGCGGGTGTTTATTTGCATGTGATAAATACAGACTGTTGAGTTTGACCCCCTACTCTCCCCCCAATCCACGTGGCTGTTTATGGCCATCCTAGTGCGGTCACACGAGGACGAGCCCCGGGAGACCTCACACCCCACACAAGGGACAGAGGCCCCAGCTGGTGGTGGTGGGTGGGAGCTGGGAGACTATTTTTGGTTGTCTGCTCAGATCTAGCTGGCACTTTGGCTAACGCGAACAACAGTCAAAGACAGGGATTTACCCACTTAGAAACTGGCATTTTCTCCCTCTACCATTTTCTTCTGGGAAAATGTTGCTTTTCCTTTTATGAAGGACTCCCTTCTGGCTTTACAATGAGCTTGCCCCTTGCTTCATTCCTCTCCCCTGTTTCTCCTTTCCTGTTTCTCTCAACCTCAAGATTCCCCAATCACCTGTATCATTGCCTTGTTGACGAAGAAACAGGCCCAGGGACGCGACTCAGCTTGCAGACCTGGAGCTAAAACTGAGGGGTCTTGACCACCAGGCCAGATATCTTCCCACCAGATATAACAGTAGGAGGTGGGCGCAGGAACAGAGCACCCAAAGGGTGATGCCAGGTCTGGAGATTAACCCTTGCAACCAGAGAACATTTGGGTGAATTCTTCAGAGTAGAGTGTACCCCCTCTAAGAGCTACCTCCAAGCATGTCAGCCCAGGAGAGAGTTGGACCTGCCTCTCTTAAAGGGAGAATTGCATTTCTCTCCTCCCGTACCTCCACAGAGAAATGACTCTCACGTTACAGCTTCTAAGGATTATCCACCTGGATGGAGGCATGCTTTTATTTTCTGCTCACGGGCATCATTTTCAAAAGGGACAGTCTGATACCAGCATGAGTATTATGGAGACAGTTTCAACAAAGATATAAGTAGGTGTCCTTGGAGGGGTGGCTTACTCAGGACCAGGCTTGGAAACGGCCTCCAGAAGAACCTGTGGGAACCAAGGGACCCTGGGTTCCCAGATCCAATAACCAAGGGAAAAAAAATCCATCCTCTTAACAAAGGGATGCTGTTTGCTCTTCGTGGTGATCCTGCCTCTTGTGTTCAGCGTAAAAGAGACTGTAACGATATTTGCTATGTCAAGGGCAACAGCGCTTTTATCTTGGGGAACAGGCAACTCTTTGAGATGTAAACATATTCAAGATGAAGATAATTAGACTATTTCTCGTGTTTTAGAGTCCCCATTTCACAGACGTAAAAACAGAGGCACAGAGAGGTTAAATAAGTTGTTTATCACAACTCTGAATACCCTGGGAGTGAGTGAATAGCCCTCAAATTCCTCCTTGGTTGAGATTTTGAGATTTATTTTAGGCCTTTAAGTGGATATGGAGGCCACTGGCTTATAAAACATCTTTTTTTAAAGGCATAACTGTTACAAGAAGGAATTTGATTTTAACTCAGACTACAATATCTTAACAACAAAACAGCAAAGTAGGATCACAAAGAAAGTTCCCGTTACCTGTGTGTGGAGCAATGATCCTCAAACTCTGTAGCCTGTCTTCAAATTGCCTGAAGGGCTTGTGAGAACACACACTGCCGAGTCCCAGCCTCTGACTTTCTGAGTCTGGAAGTCTCAGGTGGGGACCTGGACTTTGCAGTTCTAACGTGCTCCCAGATCATGTAGCGGCTGCTGGTCCGAGGGCCACACTGGGGGAACCACTGCAGGAAAAGCTACTGCATCGACCAGCCTCTCCTTCAGGACTGAAGGATTTATCTTCTCTCCGGGAATTGCCCTCAGCTGTAGAGAGCCGTCTTGCCCAAGGTCACAGCCCCACGCCTGTGGCTCACCTGTATCTAATGATTGGTTGATGCTGGGCTAAGGCGATGGGTCTGATGATTGACGGCCCATTGTTGCAGCTTCACAGCTTTCCCTAAGGTTGTATCCCAGCTCAGCTTCTCCCTCTGCCGGGTCCTGTCTCCTTCCCTTTGCTCATTGCTGTTAATTCCAGACCACTTCCCAATACACTTCCTGTGCGAGAATCCCTAACTCTGCTTCCCAGGGGATGCAACACTCGGAGCAGAGTCCCTTAAAGTCACCTCCTTGGCAAGACCACCCCTGACCATCCCCCTCTTCCTGACTGATTGGTTGTCTCTTCGTAGAATTCAATACTCTGACACTCTACGTTATAGATGTACCTAATGCTATCGTTTGACCGTCTTTCCCACTAGACTCTAAGCTCTTTGAGGGCAGGGACCCGTCTCTTTTGTTCACTGTAACACCTGCAGGGCCTCAAGCAGGGCCTGGCTTACGATAGGCACTTGGTAATTCTCCTACGGGGTCCATTTTATTGGAGAGGATTTCACATTCAACACCTTCTACTGGAGTTCTAAAGCTCTAGCTCAGCGCTTTCAGGGGACGGCAATTCTTGGATGGGAGGAGAAACTGGGGTTCTCGTTCCAAAGGGAGAGAACTCAGCCATGCCTAATACATGTGCTTTGAGGAGAGGATGTCTATCGTCTTCTGATGCTTTCAGAAGAGCGTCTCAGTCTTCCTAGAATACAACTGCTTTTTTCTTTCTTGGGGAGTTATTTTAAGATGGCAGACGCTGGTGACTCTCTCTGCCCCCCTCCCCTGCCCTGCATCCTAGCGTCCCTCCGGCAGGCCTGCCCCTCAGCTTTGAGGCTGGCTCCCCTTGATGACCCATGGCCAGGGCCTGTCACCCACAGGCATGGAACCCTTCCTGGTCCGCTCAGCGCCGAGTGAGGTCTGAAGCAGGCAACAGAGAAGCCCTTCGATCTGACGATGAAAAAGCAAAGGCTGCAAAATGCTAGGAATGCTAAAAGTAGTCCGTGGAGCTCTTCCTCCCCGGAGAGCCTAGGGTGCGGTTTCCCAGGGGAATACAGATAACGGAATGAGGGAGGCACCCGCCCAGGGCCTGCCGAGGCAGAGGGCCCAGCAGCCCGACGATGAGTCAAGTGCATCCAAACAGAAGCTGAAAAATAAGTTGGCAAAGCACTTAATGGCGTGCTTATCACGCTGAATAATTCAGCAGGCTGACTGCGCTGGGAGTCGGTTCACAGTTAATGGAGTATTTCCTGTAAATATTATTTTCTCTTCCTGTTTCATCATCTCATCCAGTTCAAAAATCTTTACTAATCTGGGGAAGTGACAGCAATGCATCAATTCTCTGAGCTAATGCCCCCAATTCTGAAATACTCTTAGGAAGCATAGGAAGCTACATTGGCTGCTCTGGGGAAAGGGGAGACCATTTACTCTGGTTCCTTCTCCTAATGTCTCAGAGGGGAGCCCTCTGTGCACCTAACTGTGCACCTAAGTGAACATAAAAGCGCTCCTAATTGCACATCAAATAAATAAGTAAATGCTGTCTGCTGAATACGTAACAAGGACCAGCACTGCCATCCTTCCCCCCATGGAGAGATTTCATTAAATATAGGCTGGTGAATGGGCTGCAGCTGTAGATGATGATTTACAGATATTGAATACGCCTTCTAGGGAGGTTTTTTTGGAGTTACGTGTTTCACACTGTTCGTTCTTTAATGCGTTTATTCTCTGACACAGCCTGCAGGACGGATCTTCATCCTAACTCTTCCTGGCACCGCATTCGGGAAGCGTTTTCTGTTGTAAATGATAATGTTTTCTCATGATTCGATGGCTGGTCTGGCCACAGGTTTGGAAAGTGCAAATTCCAGCGGGCGGACGGAGAAGGCAGCTCAGCTCGGCACTGCTGGGGGTTGAGTCTTGAGTGTGGGAGAGGCTAATCGCCCAAAGCCTTTGGTCCTGGTGCTACAAAGAAGAGGCAGATTGTCCCAGAGATCAGAGCTTTCGGACTTTTCCAGGCTCTGATCTAAGGAATGCAAGGTCCTCCTCTAAAAGAGGGAGCCCTTTGTGATCGATTACGTCCAGCTTTATTTATCTCTGCCTCATCTGATCCCGGTTCTGCAGGAGTTAATAAGCAATGCCTTTCCAGTACATATCATTTGATTTTCACTCAAATGTTCTCAGGGAAGAAGAAACACTCTTGCTTGTACTAACACAACTATCTGAGACTGACGGGCCAGCGGATCTGCGGCGTGTCCCCACTGATGGTCACTTTACGTAGCTGGCATTTGCTCTTTTTTGATGCTTGGGTGTCTTTCCTTGGCCATAAATGCAACCTAAGACGAAGCTTGGGATTTACTTCAAGTTCCCAAATGCTGGTCTGACAATGTTTCATGATTCCCTGAAGCCAACAGGACAGTACCTGGTGGAATAAAGGACCTCTCACCTGCGAAGAGCTCCGTTCCTACACACGCAAACACACGCTAAAAGGGAATGTGGTACATAGGAGAAAACAGGGTAAGATCATCTATGTAGCTGCAAGGTTTTTCTTTCTTTTTTTCACCACTGTGACCCTCTTTGCACGTTTCTCACCATTGTTAAACCCAGACAGTTAGACATGTAAATACTGCCATTCCTGTACTCTTGATACCTCACTCACAAACGGTGCCTAAAATTATCACCCCAGAATCATGGGGAAGAAGAGAGGCATGTTTTGCAGTGTTATCAGTATTTTAGTAGGAACAAGAGTGCAGAAATGGGGAGGCAGGCAGAGTGAGAGGGAAAACATCACTGGGTGAAGGAGGGAAATAGGAGGATTTAGTGAGAGTTGATAGGGGGATAGTTAATAACTTATAAAAATTCTGCAATCTGTCCTTGGATACTGTTTGGGATTCTGTCTGATCTTTTAAAAGAGCTCATCTACACAAGCAAGGGCCACTATCCTGGTGTATGTGGATGTACTGTATATTTTAACTGTTTTTAGTCCTATGTGTGGGTTTTTTAGGGATTTGGGGGGCTATTCTTGCACACATCATTCTGAAATACTTCTGAAATTGGCCTTGAGCTTCTGAACATACACAAAAGCCAAAACGCCCTCTTTGGGTGTCCACACGTGTCTCGCTGTTCCTGACACATGTGCCCTGAGGGCAAAGAAGCTGTCTTTTTTTTTTTCTCTAACATCAGCAGCTTGCATTTTCGGCTGTGCTTCTGCAAGGCCAGGCATCTGTTTAGAAGATCCAGGTAGCAGATAGGGGTGAGTGATTGGGAGGGGCCTAGAATGTTCTCCCTACTCCATGGGTGAGGGACCCTGTGCTTTACTCCATCCCCCCCAAAGCCCCCAGGGCTTCAGAGTGAGGATTAAGCAATTTAGGGTAGACTCTGCCACCAGAGTGGCAAACTGCACCCCAACCGGGGAACTTGGAACAGCTACGGTGCCGCCCGTTTCTGGACAGTCATCAGCTACCCCCCCCTCCTTTTTTGGTGGCCCATGTGGAAGCACTTGAGTGCAGTCTCATAGGAGGCTGAGCGCCGCTTGCTGTGTGCATTATTTGCTGATGCTCTGCAGCTGTGGATGCCAGGCAATGCCTCCAGGCCCTCCAAAGGCAAGGGAGTAGCTCACCCTGCCCCTGCCTCTACTTGAATGTTGGCTCTTCGCATGGTGGTACCATGTGACACAGCTGCTGTAACTGGGTCAGAGTGTCAGGGAGGCCTGTGCCTGGGCTGGAGGTGCAGCTGTTGCTACAAAAGGGCCTTCAGGTGCCCAGAACTGGGTGTCACTCCCAGTTTCCCGAGCATTGCCGGGGTCCTGGGTGCCAAGCTCTGCCTGGCCCCTTTTGCAAGGGTGTGGTGCCGCCTGGAGGGTCACCCACCACTTGAGCCCTGTCCCCAACTCCTCGAGTGCAGAGGCCCTGCCGGACACACCTGCTGCGCCTGGCTGACCCTCCCCGAGTCTGAGTTCGGAAAGGAGGCCCGCAGCGGCGGGTCTCAACTCTGGCCGCACATCGGAATCAGCTGGGAGGCTTTCTAAACGGTCAGCGGCTGGGTCAGAGATGGGGAGGGTGGCGCCAGGGGAGACTGGGGCATCTCTTCATCCTGACAGTTTCACGTGAGTTTCTGATTTTTAGCTGAAGACAGACTGGGGCACTCGTATGTGCTGTGCACCAGTGGTCACTACCACGTGCCCGTGTCTCTTTAGATTCACAGGTCCGGAGCCAGGGAGTGTGCCCTGTGCATTCAGGGACTCACAGGTGCTTTCCACGAAACAGAGCTGGCCTTTTTATGAAGGTGATGATACTGGCTGTGAGCGGAAGGAAGAGACGCCCTGCATCCTTCCCCCTGCAGCTGGGACCTCTTATCTACGGCTCAGGCTAAGTCTTTAGGGCCCATGGCAGGTCTCAGCAGAGGTGGATTCCCCTTGGGCTAATGAAACTTTGGGTCTCTTCCCCTCATGGGCCCCTCCCCTCCCCTCCCCTCCCCTCCCCTCCCCTCCCCTCCCTCCATCCTTCCTTCCTTCCTTTCTTCTGCGCTAGGCGGCTTGTGGGATCTTAGTACCCCGACCAGGGATCGAACCCTGGCCCTCGGCAGTGAAAGCTCTATGTCCTAACCACTGGACCACCAGGGAGTTCCCGTCATAGCCTTTTCAAAGGCCCGTTCTTAATTTTATATGTAGATTGCACATTCATTTCCTAAAGACGGCTCCCCAAGTTACAGAAGGGTCAGGGTGTCCTGGTCCCCGCCCTGCCCTTCTGCCTCACAGGGAATGTCACGATGGGGAACTGAAAGGCACTCACAGCTACTGTCATTTTTCCAGTGTGCCGAGTGCCTCTCCTGTTCCTCTCTCTGTTCAGTCTCTGGTTCGAAATTCTTGATACTGTCGAGCTCCAACTGAATACCCACTGCCTATTTGCCACCACTACCTGGATGTCCCATCGGCCCAAAACTCGGCATGTCCTAAACTGAACTTCTCTCCCCTTCTCTTATATCCCAGGCTTTGGTCAATCGAGAAGTTGTTCTAGATTCTCCTCCTGCTCCAACTTCCACCCTGTCGCCTCCCGCCATTGGTCAGTCACATCACCTTCTAAACATCTCACTTCCAATTCCCCTTCTCTATCCCCGGTACGGAGAGCCACCCCAAAGCCACGCCACCAGCTCTGGCCTACACTAATGTAACGATGTCCCGGTTTGCAAGTCTTGCCCTGTATCACTCCACTCAACCTCCACCAGGTGCCAGAACGATGTTTCTCTGACTAGGAAGGTCTCATGTGGTCACTCCTCTGTCTCAAAGATGAAATCCTCTTAGCAAACCCTCAGGATTCTGTTTGCTGGGGCCCCATCAGCCTCCCCTCTGGCTCCTCTCCCACTACGTTCCGGCCCCAGCGGTGCTGTGTGCTTCTCCATCACGCCACGCTGCTCTCCTTCACGGCGCTTTCATGCACACCTGTGTGCCTCCTCACCCCATTCGTCCATCTGCAAAACCTCTGTCCACCCTTTAAGACTCAGCTCCTACTTTGCTGCCTGTGAAGACGTTTCTCCTTAAGCCCAGCTGATGACTCTCTCCTTTAATTCCCCACCAACCCTCACACAGACCTCTCTTATCTGTAAGATGCAATTACCACACCCCTCTCCCTGATACCCTGCGCAGGTCCTGAAGACCTGATGTGTGTCTTAATTATCTCAGCACCTGGTGGTCTGCCTTGCATATTAACAGGTACGCAGTAAACATTTTTGAATGAATGACTAATGACTCTGATGGCTTGGTTGTCCCTCAATTAGCAATAGACTTGAGAATCCCAACTACTTCCTTAGAGGCCACAGAAGCATGCGTTATTTTAAATAACAACTCAGTTTGAATAGAGGCAATATCCGGAATAAATGTGTTGACCTTTTAACATTTTTAATCCACTGACCTGCATAAATTCAACCAATGAGAGTAAATTCTCTTATTCAAAGGCTGATTATTCACATGTTGCACTTCCTACTTTTCCATATTTTGAAGTCCGTTTTGGAGTCTGACAAGAATAGTTACAATTTATTGAGCCCTTGCGCTGTGTCACACCCTGCGTTTTACATATATCACATACATCCAGCGCTACCTCATTATCTCTAAAATCTTCATTAGCACCTCAATTAGAGAAACAAAGCGAGCTTAAACATATTAATAAATTAAACTGAACACATACCGATACTTGTAAGCATGTTTTTCAAATACGTTCAGAGGGAGAGAAGAATTCAACTGTGGGATTTTTATGAACTCCACTGTAGACCCCAATCGTCCAAGCTGGCCTTGGTCTCCACCAGTGTGGGCCATCAAGAGCTGGATACATTGTAACCAGGACCGGGTTAAAAGATCTAGGAGTATCCGTGGCTCTTGTGAGCAGAAAAAAATGGCCAAGCAAGTTGGAGAGAGGGGACAGTGGATGGAAGAAGAAGGAAGGAGTAAAGAGAGAAGAAAAAGCACAGAAACTTACAAAGGTCATAAGGGAAAGAGGCAGAGAGGAAACAGAAAGAGTGTGGAAGAAGTACAGACCCAGTGAGTGAGAAAAACAAAGAGGGAAAAAATAAGAACGCAGAGTCCAAATCACATCCTACAGCAGGGAACTGGAGGGGTTTTGGAAACAGTCACGAAACAATGGTCCCCGAAACGGCCAGGTTCCTACTGAACTGTCCCCAAGGAAGCATCCCTCCATCATATGCTCCAGATCTTTTCATAGAACTTAACTGACTGATGATCAATTGAGTGAAAATCCTCCTCAACACAGGGCCATTTTTTTTTCTATCAATTTAATAAAGAAACTGGTTAAAGGCAGATGTTAACTGGATAGACTACAATAAGCTCGTATATGTAGTGTGGATTTCAATCCTGTTCGTGGATAAAGAAGCTTGGAAAGCATTATGCAATAACATAATGAACCTATATTGCTTTCTCCCTCCGAAAGCAAGTATGGTTTTGATAAACTTTTAATATGTATTTCAGGGTCTGAACCGCATACCGTCTCCCCATTTTTCTCTGCCGGAGGAGTTGAATGACAGCTCTCACCTCAGAGATATTTTTCCATTATAATTTTTCAATTTGTTCTAGTCTAAAAAATGTGTGGAAACAAAAACAGAGAAAATTCAAGCCCTGTGTCCTCTTCAAACATTCTGTTTTGGCTTCACTGTGAGTTTGCAGACTCCTTTCTGCTTCCCTCTCTTTTTTGGCAAATGACCTTATTTCTTCCAGATTTCTGATCACTTCTAATATGCCAGAAAATATTTACTGGATTTGCAGGAAAGCCTCTCATGCTTCTTTAGTTTTCACCTCTTTTGGGCCTACAATCTCTTCTTTTAGTTCCCCTCCTCCAAAAAACAAAAAACAAAAAAACAAAAACAAACCTTTGGGAAAACTCAGATTAGCCTCAGGATTCAAGAGAGATGCTCCCTCACGTTCTCAAGCACACAGCACCCCAGGAAATGAAGGAACAGGACAGTCTCTCAAAGTCCTCTGGTCCATCTGCCCTGGGTGAGCTGATCTAGTCTTCTTACCTTAAATAATTTTAACAGCTTCCGTTTCCTTAGTGATGGGGAGGAAAAACATTTCCCCAGGGAACGCAGGCTGGATGACTGCAGAGGAGTTTGTATACACCCAAAATTAGCAGGAGACCGGGGGGCCCAGAGGCCCTGAGGCTGCACGGGGTAACATTTTTAGTCACTTCTCTGCCTGTTTCTCCCTCCACCTGAGTGCCATCCTCCCACAAAGGAGAGCACGCTTACCTTCCTGGGCTTGACTTTATCGTGGTAGTCATACTGGAAGATGCCTTTGTAGCTCAGTCCCAGCCACCACGGTATCCCCTGCTTGTCCTAGGACATCAAAAGGAGTACGGGTAAGCATGGGACCAGACAAGAAGACAAGAACCAAGAGATCTCCTGGTTCACCTGAAGACAAAGGGAAATGCAAATTCCTTGAAGTGGACGGAGCCCACCTCTCTGTGCCTTACCTTAATGGGTGTGCCCTGTCATCAAAGGACGCTCAGTAAAGTGACTTAGACAGTGCCCTGGGTTGGGGACCCAGCTCTGCTCCTAACCAGCTGGGGTCCTTTCCCCCTTTCTGAGTAAGAAGTGGATGCCTTGTTCTTTGTTCTCCTTCTAAGGCTTTAGGTTTTCAGAGCTGGGCCCCTCACCTACTAGGGAAAATCTGAGAGATGCTGAACATTCTAACAGAACGACCTTCTGAGCCGAGAAACTGTCATCGACTGTCAGAGCTGGAAGGAACCATAGAGACTACGGAAGCTGACTCCTCTAAAAATTTTGTCTTAAAACATTTTATTTTTTTAGTGCCGTTTTAGGTTCACAGCAAAATTGAGAGGAAGGTACAGGAGTTTCCCATGTACTCCCATCCCTACACATGTGTAGCCTCCCCCATGAAGAACATCCTGCACCAGAGTGGTACCTTTGTTGCAAATGAGGAACCTACACTCACCCGTCTTAATCACCCAAAGTCCATAGTTTACCTTAGGGTCCACTCTTGCTGTTGTACATTCTACGTGTTTGGACAAACGTATAAGGGCATGTATCCATCATATACGTAGTGTTACAGAGTATTTTCATGGCTCTAAAAATCCTCTGTGCTCTGCCTATTCATCCCAGCTTCTGGCAACCAGTTTTGCCTTTTCCAGGATGTCATATAGTTGGAATCATACAATATGCAGCCTTTCCAGATTGGCTTCTTTCACTTAGTAATATGCGTTTAAGACTCCTCTAATTTTATTTTTTTAATTTTGTAGCTCATACATGCATATTTATTTTATTCCTACCAGAACAGTGGAAATGCTCTCAAAACTAGCTCAAGTTTTCTATATCACTTTTTTCCCCTATTTGAATAAATTTATTTATTTATTTATTTTAAAAGTTTTATTGGAGTATAGTTGATTTACAATGTTGTGTTAGTTTTCGGGGTACAGCAAAGGGAATCAGTTATACATATACATATATCCACTTTTTTTTTGGTAGCTTCTTTTCCCATATAGGCCATTATAGAGGATTGACCAGAGTTCCCTGTGCTATACAGCAGGTTCTTATTAAGGACTCCTCTAATTTTATAGACAAAGAAATCATGCAAAGGTTGCGTCCTACTCAAGACCCTCCCCTTCCCCCCAGCAGGCCAATGGCAGTACAGGGTAGGCAGGTGCTCATAAGGTGTGTATCCTGTTCACCTCATGAAGACAGTGGCTACCTGGCAGGACTGGGGAAGCAAAATCGAAGCTTAGACACTCTGGGAACTGAATTAAAAACACCAATACCATCTTTATTCCTCTAACAGAGACCTCTGGCTCCCCAGATTGTAAGTTGTAAACCTACATTCAAGACTGTTAATTAGAAGCTCCCAAATGCTAGGAGTTGACAGTGGGCATATCAAACAGCCTTTCCTTGGATTTGTCCTAATTGCCACATGCGTGAATGATCTAACATACCCCATGGTGGATGTCTTGAAAACTCACAATTGGCTTCAGCATTTTCAAATATAGGTGGGGCAAGAGTTAGTTCAAGGTAAGCACAAAGGTAAAGGGCAAAAGAAATACATTTTGAATTTTTAGAAAAGTTTCTGAATTTCTTTAAAAGTATAAAACCCCTGTCTCTGGAAAGTGCCCAGGTGACTGCAATGGTTTCAGAGAACAGAACAAGAGGAGAGATGAAGGCGACTGTAATTTCAGTTTGTTGAGGTAAGAGCTCTCATCACACCGTGAAATGTGGCATTGTGAAATTTACAAGGCCACCAAACAGTGAGTCTCGATATAGTTAATTAGGCTCTTTCTCCAAATAGATAGGAGAGCAATCACTCACGTCTGGAGATTCCAAGAGCCAAACACACAGGCACACTTGGCACTTGGAAAATCGCAAGGTCTGCTTCTGGCCTCTAACAAGCTGCAAAGGAGCATATTTCTAAAGTTTGACTGGAAGACAGAAAGCATGCATATCAGAGGTTGCCTTTCTGTCAAGTTCTAGGGCTGAGGAGGAAATGGAACACAGGTTTAAGCAAGTAAAAGACCAGATGAGGTTTTATCTCAAAGCCTTCCCATCTAGCTGTCTCAAGCCATCTCAACAGTCTTCCAGCATCTAGAAAACTTCTGTGGGCTAGCTGGAGAAGCAAATTTCATAATCTCTATTTTAATTACGAGCGACGGAGGTGAGGTCAAGCTAAGAACAAACAGCAAATCAGAGAATGGAATGGAGTCGGGGATTCTCGAGTTCCTGGCTCCCATTCCTGAATGCAGACCCCTTTGCTAAACATCACCGTAGAATATCTCCACAACTGAGGGAGAGACTCGCAGTTTGATTTCTGTGACATGTCTCTTGTAATAATGTCAGGACTACTGCTGGACCCTTCTGTTTCCTTTTTGGTAGCAAGATGGCAAAATGGACATGGTCTCCAAACTCTCACTAGCAGTGTAAGAGTTGAACCCTGGCAGCCAGAAAGGGGGATTTTGAGCCTCTTTTCATGATCAATTCCATTTCCTTTTGGGGAGCTGACTGCCCACTGGCTTCAGTGGCCGCATCCCAGGGCACAGCCAGCTGTACAGGGGGTAAGTCTCCTTAGAGGATCCATCCTTCTCATGTGGGACAGAAGATAGCCCAGGAGGCCAGGTCACACTCTCATGACAGACTATAGCTTAGGCTTAAGCAGGGCAGGGATGGTTGTGATGCTTCTATGAGGTCTGTGCATCATGGTGAAGAGGGATGAAGAGCTTCCATTGGTGGGAAGGGTGTTGGAAGGACATCAGGAAGAACTGAACCACTGCAGGCTCTGACAGATCCTGGGCTGAGCTGCTGGGTGGGACTGCAGTCCCCATACATGCCTCATAACTGAGCTCCACAAATATCATTCTGACATTTGTCCCCACCACGGAAATGTGTACATCCAACTACTCAATTCAATTCTCAATAATGGTACTTGGTAAATATTTACTGGGTATCTACTAAGTGCCAGGCACTACACTGGGTTCTGGGAAAATATAACAGAGTGCAACAGTCTTTGCCATCAAAAGGCTGCAGTTTAGAGGAAGATATAGGCCATTACGTTAAAATGTGTACCAAGGACGTGCAAAGTGCCGTGCAAACTGCCGTGGGCGACACAACAGTGAATGAAACACGGTGTATGTTCTGGTCTAAAGGAATTAAAAATATAGTCGGGGGCTTCCCTGGTGGCACAGTGGTTAAGAATCTGTCTGCCAATGCGGGGGACACGGGTTCGAGCCCTGGTCCGGGAAGATCCCACATGCCGCAGAGCAACTAAGCCCATGCGCCACAACTACTGAGCCTGTGCGTCACAACTACTGAGCCTGCGCGCCACAACTACTGAAGCCCGTGCACCTAGAGCCCATGCTCTGCAACAAGAGAAGCCACCGCAATGAGAAGCCTGCGCACCGCAACAGAGTAGCCCCTGCTCACCGCAACTAGAGAAAGCCCACGCAGCAACGAAGACCCAACGCAGCCAAAACTAAACAAATTAAAAAATAAATAAATAAATAAAACTTCACCTGAAAATATTTTAAAAATATATATAGTTGGGTGGAAACACGGGGAAGGAAACTGGTGGAAAAGCATGGAATCTCGGGTTGGTTGGTGGGACTGTCTTGAGTTCAGAAGTGTTTTCTGCTCTTTTTGTCTGGACTTTGGGCAATGACTTTGATAAACTTCACATTGGGGTAACCGAAGGAAAGGAAGTTATCCTTTCTCAGGATAGAAAAGGGCGCGTGAGGACATCATTACCTATTATTTCGAAGAGGAGATCCCAGTCTGGGACATTATGGATAAAACACAAGAGAATTTAGAAGGGGGCCTGTGTTGCATTGGACTTGCCATTGCCCACTGTCTTCTTTAAGAAGGCAGAGCCTGTCGATTCGTCAGCCCACAGTCCCACTTCTCCTATTAAGTTGCCTACGTGGCATCTGACCACCAAGAAAAACACTGTTGATTCTGCTTAAAGTTTTTGTTCTTTGCGCTTAGATGGAATTTTCCTACCGAGAGGCTCTGCAGTCCTGATCTCCAGGATTCTTCTGAGAATGAAGAAGTAGGTATTTACCACACCCACTTCACAAAAAGGCAAGTGAGTTTTGGAGAGAACCCGAATCAAGTCTCACTACACTAGGGGGGGACGTTCCATCGTCCCAACGCCCCCTAGCATGCGATCTTCCTGTTCAAGTCCTCCCCACTCCCCACAGAATCTTCAGTAAGATTAAAAAGAAAAAAAAATGAGAACATTTTTTTTAAGGGCATGGTGGCAACTTTCACCAAATGAGTTCACTTACCTTCACTGCGTAATAGTGAACCCCGTAGGTTGGGAGAGACTCCACGATGCTCATGTAGCTGGGAAGACAACACAACACACCTGGTTATTTGGCAGAACTGGTATCATATACATATTGGTGTGTGTGTGCACGTGATAAAGTTCTCAGAGTAATCATTTACGTGAAAAATACATGGACCCACCCGCCCCCGGAGCTACGTCTCTCCCAGCAGAACTGAACAACCCTGACATCCACTATGTGAACGCACACACACGGCCTCAGCAGCACTGTGGGTTGGGGGGCGCTTACTTGACAATGGCTTGGCCTCTGGTCTGGCCATTCAGTTTCTTGTAGTGCTCGATGACCCGGTCCTCGCTAGAACGAGAGGAAAGGAGCCTCTGTCTCAGTCCCCAGGGCGGCGGCCCCGCTCCCCGCTCACGGAGAGATCTGTGAGCCCCAGCATCCTCATGAGAAGCTCCAAGGAGCCAAGAGCTCCTGGAAAAATGACTTGTCCTGAAAGTAGCATGTCCGAACGCAGCCCAAGTGAGATGCCTAGGGCGAAGGATGTACCCAAAGCTTCTGTTTTCCCCTCAGAGGACTCGCATTCTCTTTGTCTTGGGCTTATCATCAGTATAAGGAGAGCCCGGGGTTTGGCGGTTGGCTCCTTGTAAGAAATGATACTGTGGGAGCAGAGGACGAAGTGGGGAGCGTGCGTGCCAGCGGGGGGGGGGGGACACGGGACAGAGGACAGGGAGAGGGCTACTGGCCGGAGGTCCGCGTGGACGCTCTGGCCGACCTCCCTCGGGTCCTCCTCCCCCTCCTGAGCTCCCGCATCCCGTCGGCACAGGGCCTCCGGGGTGGGGCAGGCAGGCGTGGACTCTTGACAGGACGCCCACGGCCTCCCCACCCCGAGTTAGCGGGCGGGGTTGAGGGCGTCCAAGGAGGATGGGAAAGTTGTGGAATCTGGGGCCGGTTAACACAGACCGTGAAGCAATAAAAGGCCCAGAGGAGCGCTGGCGAGATAAGAAGGAGGCAGAAATCAGAGGGGCACCCCGGAACCTTCTGAAACCTTAGTTCTAACACAGCAAGAGGCCAGCTCGCTCCTTGAGAGGCAATGCAGGCCACACCCTCCTGTGACGGGGCGGACGGCAGCAGGGGCCCCTCTGGGAAGTGAGCCCGTGCCCCGCTGCCTTTGGAGGCTCAGGAGCAACCTTGGGAATCACAGGGGAAGCACATCCCACCTGCTGAGGGGTCAAGGCCAAAGGCCTGGCCTCTGGGACTGGGCCGCACGGCCTTCCTCCTCATGCCTCTGCCTCACGTTCCTCCCCGCTGGCCCGGGGACTCCATGACAAGGAGGCGACCCCAGGGACGAACCCTCGAGACCTCCTTGGTTGACCTTTACGAGCTATCATTCATTTAGTATCCCGGAACTGATCAAAAGCCTTCTTTCACCCCCCTCTTTCTTTGCCAGCGAGGCCACTTCTGGGGGGGGGTCACACATTCTACGTGTTCATCACCTAGTACTTGGGGCTCATTTAGTTATCTTCTCGTTACTCTCCCAATCTTCCATGAATCTCTCTTCACTTGAGTATTCTGAAATTTGACGCACGTAAGGCTGGCCCCTCACAGGAACGTGTCCTCTCTAATGCCCCGGATGGGGAATGGCTGCCTACGAGGGGCCTCGGTCTAGTTGAGGGTCGTGTCTATGGGGTACGGGCACCTCTGTTCAGAAAGGGGCAGCTGCAGCCGTGTTTCTCCTTGGCTCCCACACACCACGGAAGTTCTACGTGGAGGGGGACAAAGCCCTCTCCTGACAGAGAATTCTCCAGAAGCGTCCTCTCTGGGGTCGACACCAGCCTCTCAGAGCATCAGAGTCGTGTCAGGACGTTCTGAGGTTACCCTTCCAGCTTCCTCCCCAGCCAGCCACTGTATCAACAGCTGGGTGGCCACACGACGTGGCACCTGGGGAGGTGGACTCCTAGGCCCGGGGTCCAGCCACGCAGCCTAGCTACAGGCCTGCTTCCTTGGTACAGAGCTGCAGAGAGGGTCCCTGGCTCCCTGGGCTGAGGAGGGGAGACGGAACTTAACACAGTGCCGTGGCTGTGAACATGAGCATGGCGTCGGGAAGAACACCAGCGGTGTCAGCAATACCGGCAGGCAGCTGTTCAGCTGTTCACAAACTGACTGGTCTGAGCCTGGGGGGTCTCACCGTGCCTGACAGCTGTGCGGATCAGTCACCCTGCCTCGCCTGGTTTCTCCTGCTGTCTGAGACCCACCGCGAGGCCACAGTATCTTCCTTCTTCCTCAGCTTTTCCCACCTCTTCTGCCCCGGTGGAAACTCCACGGGCTGGCGTGTGACAAGAGCCGCCTGAGACCCACTCCACCCCCGGCCCCGCTCCTGCCCCTCTCCAGGCTTTGACAGATGACTCACACGCACCAACTACCCCAGATGCTCGGCGCGGACTAAACGGGATTATCATCAGAGACCCGTGAGGCAGAGGAAACAGGATCCCAAAACACATTTGGAGGACACGGTGTTACACGAAGGAAAAAGGCAAATGACCAAGGCTGACTGTGCCCCAGGCATGGGATGGCTGGTCCATCTCTGCAGACAAGGAGCCCTGAAACAAGGCGATGGCCACAGGGCTCCCTGTCTCGGAGGAGCCGTCGGCCTGTGAGGCGAAGATGTCCCCTCACACCTTGAATGGGCAGTATGAGTGGTTCCGCATTTGCAGCAGAGGCGCTCCAGAGAATCCAGCTCGGGGCCCTGATGCTGCCTTGTTCTGCGGCCCTGGGCACTTTGTGCCTTGGATGCCTCCCTGATAGAGAAATCACGTGGGGTGAGAAGTCCAAGCTTGTTGAACGCTTGGGGGAAATGAGCAGAAAGGATTATTACGTGATGACTCAGCATCATTATGCACCGTTCCCCTACTTCCTAATGGCATTCTGTGCCTTTTTATTTCCTCTCTTAATTACAGCCTGCATTTGGTTGATATGGTTAGTCCCATTTTAGAGATGGGAAATCGAGGCAGCAGAGAAGTCACACGAGCTTCCTGGACTATCATTACCCCACAGTTCAGAGGCTTGGCTGGGATTCTAAAACCCACTGCTTTCGCTCACTAGGCTGTAATGCCTTCCCTGACTAGTGGTGGATGGGCTCCCAGTGGCTTCTTTTGGCCTGAAGGCTGTCTACTGCATCTGTGAATGTGTGTGTGTGTGTGTGTATACTTTTTTTTTAAAGCAATGCATCATCAGAATGGTTCATGCTACTGGCTTGTTTGTGCATAAGCTGAGCTGTAGAGCAGCTGAGGGTACCTGCTTCAGAAACATCCCTCCCTCGATCCTGCCATCCTCCCAGTGCATTTAGACAGTGACACGGGCACCTCTGGGTCCAAATGAGGCCCGGGGAAAGCGCTGGCCTGGTCACAGAGATAGAGGGCTGTTCTGGCAGGACAGCTACGGATGTAGATTTGGATGAAGCTGTTCATATCGACAAAAGAGAAAGCATAAGCGTGAAGGAAGGAGTCTCTGTATTGGTGATAATGTTTGCATACAGAGCAGACTGTGGAGGTAACAGAAGAAAATCCAGAGAGAGAAAGAGGAGAGGAAAGGAGGTGTTCATAGCTCTGAAATGAGCACAGGGTGTAAAAAACGTTTGGAAACAAACACATGAGATAATTGAAGGAGGGATTAGGCTGAAAGCAACTCTGATTCCAGACAACCCAGCAACATTACAGCCCCCGCTGGCAAATACAGTTCACCAGGTAGGATCTAACAGCTTCTCGAGTTACTTCCTTGCATCTCGAGCTCCTTCACCACTGGTTTCCTGAAAATGAACCGCTGGGAGGATAGAGAAGGTAAGGCCCAGGGAGCATAAGGAACTGGGGAGAGGGCAATCGGGTTCCATGAACAAGGGAACAGGAGTGCCATCTGGGGGTGTTCGTATGTGCACTCCGCCAGGTTGGAAGTCTGGAAATTGACACGTGCAAAGTCTTTGCACGTTAAACCAATTTTGTTCTTTGGGGGCAAATCAGAAGGATCTAAAGCCACTATTTATGGACACCTGTGTTACCAAAAAAAAAGAATGGCAACAAAACAGTTCAGAGAGATGAAACTGGGGATGCCAGCTCACAGGTGGGAGCTCTCAGCCTCAGGGTTCAGCTCTTTTGTTTCCTGTCCAGCTGCCCCATCACTTGGTCTCTTGGCAAGAAATGATTTACGCACTGGAGTTTCACCCTGCTAATGCCCTCTGCAGCAAGATGCACCCCATCCCAGCCAAAGGAATCCCTTAAAGCCACCCGGATGACTGAATAACTAGTCTGTCGACTGGAAAGGTGTCTGGACAAGATGAAATGTTAGTAAACTGGCAACTTCATAAAGCATATTACAGAAGTGCTTAAAAGTCATATGTTATAATTCAATAAGATTGACTTGTTCTGCGATTTTTGTTTTATCTTATTATTGTTTTTTAAATAAAAGCCGTTACAGTGCTTTTTGTCAAGGAGTCAGAAGGACGACTGAGGGAGCAGCATTTTGCTTTCAAAGGACAGTGGTCAGGGCTCGCTAGCCCAGCAGTATTTCAACACACTGCCCGGCAATGCAAACCCCGCTCCACTGTGACCCGAACCACAACCTGGGAACCGTTCAAGTGCGTGATTCATTCAGAATCAGTAATTTAGGGCCCGACAGATGAACTGTGGTGTAATGTTACACGGAAGCTAAATCAGGAGATATTAAACATTGTGGGAAAATAAAAGAATCAATCTCTCTCTTCTGCAAAGAAAAAAACCCTGTCCTGCTCCCACATCTCAAAACCCCACACATCCCGTCATCAAATGACAAGGATTCCAAAGCGAAACTCTAGCAGCTCACGAAAGAATCTCCAAGGAGGCAAAGCATCCAGAGGGAAATTTTATAAGGTTTTTTTGTTTTTCTGTTTTTTAAAGAAAGAAAATAGGAAAAAGAGGTCTCCCACATTTCATGTTATTTAAATAAATGCAGAAAACAGTTTCATGAAGACTCAAGCCACTCGATACAGTTTGGAGTCGTTGTCTGATTGGGGTGCAGGTGGACCCGTGGTGGCGGGAAGGATGGACAGTCGCCCGGAGCTCCCTGCATCCCTAGAAGGGGCTCCCTCCTGGAGGGGGGATGCCTGGGGCATGCAGAGAAAGGGGGCTTACCAGTAAGCCAGGGAGGGGTGCTCCTTCAGAGCCTGCGTGGGAAGTGCTGGCAGTTTCTTCAAGTCCGTCCTCACCACTTCATTGCTGGAAGACAGGGCAGACAGACAGACAGCACGGAAGAGACATGATCAGACTCGGAGAAAGCCACAGTACCACGTGAGGCGACCGGCCCAGTCTTGTCCTCAGACCCCGCATCTGTCCCCCTTTAGTGAAGAGTGGTGCTTTCTTTGTACTTATTTACTCAACAGAGACGCAAAAGAACCCACAGCACGCAGAGCCCAGCGGCCTTTCCTTGTAGAGGGCAGGGCCGGGCAGAGCCGTCTCGGATGCCTGCGGGTTCTTTTCAAGCCCTGCATGCCAAGGGGGCACGGATGAGTGTCCCCGGGCAGCAGGAATGTGGGCAGAAGGGTCACCAGTTTCCCCACGGGGGGACCTTAGGGAGGTCTTGAGGGCCCCGCCGTGGGCTTTGAGAATGGACAGCTCGATTGTTTTCTCCTTAAGCTGTTTCCCTCACTAACCCACAGGCCAGTTTTCTTTGCCTGGATTGACCACATGCTAGAAACTGTTGTCCAAAATATGACAAATGAATAACATTTGCTTTAAAAAAAATTTTTTTTGATTGAAGTATAGTTGATTTACAATGTTGTGTTAGTTTCAGGTGTACAGCAAAATGATTCAGTTACATATATATTTTTTTTTTTCCCCACATTCTTTTCCCTTATAGGTTATTGTAAAATATGAGTAGAGTTCCTTGTGCTATACAGTAGGTCCTTGTTGGTTATCTATTTTGTATATAGTAGTGTGTATCTGTTAATCCCCAGCTCCTAATTTATCCGTCCCCCTTCCCCTTTGGTAACCATAACTTTGTTTTCTATGTCTGTGGGTCTATTTCTGTTTTGTATATAAGTTCATTTGTCATTTGCTTTTGACAAGATCCAGAAACGACTTAGAAAGTGTGAAGTGGATTATCAGGCACTAGGAGGAGGTCTTATGCGTCCGGTCCCTGGACCAGAAATTCTTCCTTCCCTTCAGACTCGCATGATCTCAGGTTTGGGAGGTACTTTAAATTCCCCTAATTTAACCAGTGGGCTTCAGAGCCTTGACTCCCCTGTGGGCGCTCAGCAGACCCGCACCCCTGCTGGGACAGGGACATCTGGGTGTTGGCCCCCATTGTCTACCTCCAGAGCCAATCAGCAGCATCCACTTGGGATGGCTCTGCTGTGTAAAGGTGTCTCCCTATACTGGTCCACCAGAGCGCCTCATGGCCCTTGCTGGGGAGCAGAGGTCACTCCGTGAAGCCTGCATTTACACACAGTTCTAACCTAGGCTATGGGAGCAGCTTCTGTTCTGCTCATGCAAATCAAGGCAAATATTGACCACCGGGACCTTGGGCAGTAGCATCTAAAAAGAAACGAGATAGGAGCTCACAGGTAAATACAAAGGAAGGAGGGAACACCACAGTCACATGCCTTTCCGTGGGCCCCCGCCCAGCCAGAAACACTGCCTCCAGCTAGGAATCAGCAGCTACCCTTTGGATGCCAAGTGCCAGTGGGCAAAACCATTTCCATACTTCAAGTTCATGTACCTGGTGACAAAGAAACACAGTGGATGTGACCTTATAGCTGCTCCCAGAAAGGGTGTTTTTCGAGTGGACTAAGAAACAGTGACAGTGAAGTTTGTGAATCTTGGCTTTGGACAACCAACCGGAAGGAAAATCTCAACTTGTAACTGTTGAAATCAATAAATCTAAGTCCTTGAATGGTTATCACGTAGGTGGCAAGGATTTATTGATTAATAATCAATAAGTTGAATGTATTTATGGAGTCCCTGCTATAGGGATATATAAAAAAAGGATAAGCCATAGTCCTCATTCAAAAGGTGCTCACAATTCAGTGCAGGGAGTGAGAGGTGCGAATAAAAAGAGAACTGACTACATGGGCAGCACTGGATCATGTCGATTCAAACAACAAACTAAAAAGTTTGCAGGAAAGGAAGGCCCCTGTGGGCTCTGTTGTAAAAGCAGACTTTGGGGCAGGGCCCACATGGAGAAAAGGACAGGAATCTTATTTTTCTCCTCAGTGGAATACAGTAGAGTATGGAGGCCAGGAACTGAAGAGATCAATTAGAACGGGTGGTATGGAAGGGTTAAGCAGACCAAATAAATGGCAGATTAGGCATAGGATTTTGAGGACCTTCCATGCCAGGCTGGTAGAGTTCAAGTTTAGCCAGGAGACAAGGGTCAGCACTGGAGCTTTTCAAACAGGTCACCTCCTTGTGTTTAGGAAAATTCAATTCCCAAGCAGAGTTTGGAATTTTTACTTGCATGTTATTAAGGCATAAAGGAATACTCAGGTGCCCGAACACCCAAGAGCCTACAGTGATGAGTTTCTGGGTCTTATCTTCCCTGTTTATTAACTATAAGCTCCCTGAGAACAGGGGTTTGTTTCATGGACTCATCAGTGCCTAGGGTGGCACCTTATGGGTTGAACGTTTATTGAATGGAACTGTGAGAAAGACAATTAAGCTGAAGCACGAGTGTGGGTTTAACTCACACTCATCACATCTAAAGTATATTTGGGGAAGGAAGGAACTAAAAGAGGAAGAGATTGTCTTACCCACTAAACACTCATTTGTTGGCAAACAAACGTCCCTGATGAGAGTCCCAGGTCTGACTTCCTGGCTGGAGCTGCAGTGGCTTTTTTTTAGCGCTCCCCCAGGGCCAGGTGACACAGACAAATACAACAAGAAATCACGAAGGCGTGAAGCCCATCCAAATCCATTACATTCTGGAAGGGATCCAGGGCTCTTAAACCGTCCCAAAGGACAACTATGTAGAAATGTCCTATTTGCCTTTCTGCTGTCTGTAAACATCTGTAATGACTTAGAGGGGGCCAGCCCTGTCAGATGATCTGGCCATACCCTGGCTGCAAATCACAAAGCTGCCTTAATGGGAGACCTGGTCACTCTATCTCCAGAGACTTGGGAAGCTGAAACTGAAAGAATGTGCTAGAAGTTCCCAGCTTCCTCTCTCAGGATCTTCTACTTGGACATTTCCCCCAGAGTCAGGACACATGATAAATGCCAACTTATAAAATACCCTAAAACAGTTCCTTGTTCCAAACAGCGGTCAGTTTCCATTTCTAGCAAAAGAAAAAAGGTCTCTTGGAAAGTCACTTGCTAAACTGAGAGTAAAACTGAAGTCTTCTTATTTTTAATATTAACCAGATTTTATTCACAACTTTTAGGTAGTGATTAATGCTGCCAGCAAAAAATTGGTCTCTCAATCAAGTGTCTTTGATTTGGGTTTTTTTGCTTTTTTAGTCTTTGATTTGGGTGTTTTTGCTTTTTTTTTGTTTTTTGTTTTTTAAGATGATGGATCGTGGTTCTACTGTCCACCCTGCTCATAAAACATGGGAAGTTTGAACGATCTACGGTGGAAAACTAAGGTTTCTAGCAATATGCGTCAACTAGGGGATCTGTCACAAATAACAACAAGGACAAATTTAACCAAGACACCACAGAGTGAAGAAAGCAAAAATGAAATTTGATAGGACGATTAGCAAAACCCACAAGGTGCTTGTTTTCCTTTAAAAAGTGACAAAATGCTTTTTCAGAAGATTCCCTTTGGGTTAAATGAGATGTCCATAACTTGCAGGACAAACTTGGGGCAGACAGAACTGGCTTCGTGTGGAAGAATTCTTCCTGAAACCAGTGGTTTTGAGGTGTCCTGGTACTAAAACACTAGAGTACTAAAGCCAGAAAGTTACACTAGTGTCACAAAAAAGGACTAACACGAAACTCAGAGACAGTAACATGATGCTAGTGTCCTACTAACTCCTCCGTATTTCATGAGGGTATCATGAAGGTCAAGTTCTCCAGGGAGAGGGATTTCATAAGTTAAAAAGAGTATTACGGGTCCTCATTATCCGCAATTACAAAATCTGAAAATCTCTAAGATATAAAGCCTTCTAACCAACTTGGTGGTGAACCTAATGTTTGACCTTTCTCTCTCTCTTCCACTTGGTGTGAATATCCATATTCTGGTGCAGAAGCGTGAACAGACCGGATTCCAGGAGCCGCCTCAGACGCTGCCGTGGGTGTTACGGAATACTCTGCATTACCCATCTAAACCCCACAAAGTTCTGGGTTCAGAAACACTGGGACCCTAAAGTTTCAGAGATGCATTGTGGATCTGTATTACTTTATTCAACGGTACAATACATCTAGAAAACTCTGAGACAGATGAATAAGGAGAGCTGTAGATTTTCTCTTCTTTGCTTATCTTAATAACCATGCAGGAAACAATTTCTCTCCTTCCCTTCCCTTCTTCCTCCTTTTTTTTTTTTTTTTTTTAAACCAAGTTGAACTTCAGGTTCTAGCAAAGAAAATGGGGACACTTGGCTATCTCCTCCCTATCACATACTCTCCTTCAGGGGTACAGGGAGGCTCACAGAACTGGTGGCTGAGAATGATGCTTGTGAGGGTTCTCTTGTAGTTGTGTGACCATTTGCAGACACCAGGGAAGCACCTGCGGGTCCCTCTGAGATTTTTCCAGCAGAGGATTCTGGATTCTGGGCATGTATCATGGATAAATACGCCACACTAATTTGCCACCTGTACGGAGGGGCAAAATTACCAACATTTATGAATTATGTGCCTTTATTTCTGATGGTAATGGCTACTTTATCTAAGTAAAGATTTCTTTCTTGATTAGTGAGTTTGGTTTTCTAGGATGACAGGAAACCTTTTTTGAGTCTCTAACATAGTTGTAAACTTGTAAAAATTCAAAACAAATTTTTTTATAAGCCTACAATTTGAGACAATAATTTTACTCAAAAAGCTGTTTAATTTTCTGTTATCCTTTTGAGTCAAAATCTTAACTCTGAAAAACTGACATAATGTCATAGCCGTGAACCTTTCTGTTATTACCAAGGTCAACTCAAAATATGATACTGATATTAAAGAAATGCTTAGCAAACGAGACAAGCTGTCATAATACAAAATTTCCTCCTTTACTGTATATCTAAACAATTCCCATAGGATTGGAAGAATATCATCCTGCAAAATACCCTATCTGAATACTTTTCTATGCTTGGAAACTGTGAATTACACACTTGAAAAGCTCAGTAAAATGGACTTTTGTGCACAAAACAAAGCTTTCTGTAATAACATTTCCACTTGAACATTTTGTTTCAAAATTTCAGATTCTGTTCCTTTCAAAAGGTCTTGCTGGCATGAAAGATTCCAGCTGCTTCTCCCTCTAAGTCCTTTAGAAGTTATGGGAAAATATCACACACCCCATTCTCTCTCTCTCTCTCTTTTTTTTTTTTGATAAAATAACATACGAGAATTATATAAATTTAAATTCTTCCCACAAAAACTCTCCTTTGGGCTGCATGTATTTCAAGCTTAACAGATGACTTTTTTTCTAGTCATTTTCCAATAGGGAAATTTGCAAGTTTGGGTATTAAAGATACTATTAGGTTATGTAAGTTGTATTCCAAATGTTGATTCTTCCAAACACAGCTGTCTGAGTTTTTTTTTCTTTTTTTTTTTTTACTAATTATCTAAAAGTCTCAGCAAATCGATTTCTCTTAGTATATGATCCTATCAGCTGTTTTCTTTCAAGAGGCCAATTAAAACATTGTAGGAAAATATACCCCAAATGATCAAATGCTCTAATACTGCTTTAACCTTGAGCTCGCTATGACTTGCAGTAGTAAAACCACTTAGGTAAGTGCAAAGTAATGATGTTAGTAGACTCAGAATTGTGATTTATAGACCACTGCCTGAGATTAATCAACTTTCAACGCTGTCTCTTAGCAGGGCAAGAAAATAATGTTGTCATCTTTTTAAAGATAGTAATCTGTACAAATGTTTATGTTACCAAAAAAAGTCTTTTAGAAGAAAATCAGCCCTTTATCTTCTTTTCCTGTTGATCTTCTAAAATTCTTCCTTTAACCTATGACTGCCTAAAGGGCATCATCTAGTCTGACAAAAAAACAAAACAAAACAACGAAAGCCTGCAAATAGGGAATTTTCAGATACCAGTAAGCCAAGTTTCATTTGCAGTAATTCACAAATGCTCTTAAAAAAGGCAGACGAGATTTCATACAAAGAACAAAAAAATCAAGAGGGTACTTTTTTTTTTCCCACAGAAATTTCATTTTATCTTTCTGGCTTAGTGAACACATGGTCCCATGGTTTACAGAAGAGGAAATAGTAAAAGGTCTTCACTTTTTTTTTTTTTTTTTTGCTTCTAGCTGTTCTTCTAGAGACCTAAGACTAGGCAGTGCGTGGAAGCTGAAAGGAATTTATCAGGACAAATAAATACTCCAACTCCTTTTCTAAAATGGAGGTAAAACTCAATTTCCCTGCTACTCATTTCTATTGATGGAGTAATGTGTTGCTCTATTTCTAAAGCATTATTATCATTATTATTACTAAGAAGCAGAATTGGAACCCTGTAGGTTGATAAATCAGGGTCACAGTAAGACTCTTACTGACCCTGGAACTCTGATAAGCAGATATTCTCCCACCGGCACCAGCCTTTAACTTTGTACGGATGTCACAGAAACTGACCCCTCTGTATTCAATCACAGCGTTGCTTTTTTTGACGTTGGTTGCTGTGTTTCCTTGGAATAGACAACCTGCAGATGGAGGGCAGCCTTCCACCACCTCTAAAGCACATGATGAGCTTTGCCTAACAGGTAAGCAAAATATGACCCACAGAACTGTACATGGGATTTCCTTAATATCAGCCCTTTTCAGGTGCTGTTTGCTTACTGGTCCTTATAAGTCTTTTAATGATCAGCATCAATACATCCGGTTCTCTGTAACAAAGACATTTCCAGGTCCCAACAGACGGCCTGGAGTAACCGAGCTTCACTGGTTACTGGTCTGGTTTCAATAAATCTTGTTAGCAAAAAATTCTACAGAACAGATGTTTTTTTTACTAGTCCCTGTTAATCTGTGGATGATTCTTTATATCAAAGGCAGTGTGATTTGGCAATGTATTTATGTGCTTCAGCATAAAGTATTTTTAATCAATTCACCGATTTGGTAAAATGTTGTTTAAAATGATTTTATTCCCCTCCTTTTTTTTTTGGTGGCCCCCTTTCAGAAAGGCTGACAGAAAGTAAAAAGGGAGGCTATTCTCAAAATCAGAGTATGAAGATTAGCCACTAGGGTTTTCCGTTAAGGTCCCCTTAGGGAAAAAAAGCAAAAAAAGCAAATTCTTTAAGTAATACCTTGCTTAGTGCAGTGTATAATAAGTCTTCTATTACATTAAATTAGAATGTAACTATACAGTTTGAATGTCCTGTTCAGTTGACTAAATTAGGTGTTCCCTGAACTGACCTTTTTAAAGACAAGAGTATTATTTTTCTATGGTAACCGAATGTTTAAAAGAATTTTTTTTTTAACATCTTTATTGGAGTATAATTGCTTTACAATGGTGTGTTAGTTTCTGCTGTATAACAAAGTGAGTCAGCTATACATATACATATATCCCCATATCCCCTCCCTCTTGCGTCTCCCTCCCTCCCACCCTCCCTATCCCACCCCTCTAGGTGGTCACAAAGCACCGAGCTGATCTCCCTGTGCTATGCGGCTGCTTCCCACTAGCTATCTATTTTACAAGGAATTTTTTTTTTAATAAGAAAAATCAGTGCTCGGCACTTAAACCACTGCAGAGTTTGTGATGAATAAAGTATGTATAAATCCTAGAAAATGTGTATTAGCTGACTAATGCTCAGGAGTGATTATCAAAGGAGAACTTTTTGTTTTTAAAACTGTGTTGACCCTTTTCAACCTAATATTTGCTTATATAGCTGCCATGATGAACAGTTCTTAGGCTATTCAATTGTTTTTAAACAGAAATGCCAACTCCACTGATTTCCTCATTGTTGATGGACATTCATTTTTTTTTTTTACATACATATGTACCAGGAAATGAAATACGATCACTACATGCTGTGCTAAGGAAAATAATACAAGGGAAAAAATATTTTTAGATAAGACGATTTCCTCAACCTTTCACGATATCTTACAAATTTGTCTATGCTAGAATATGAACATGGGTGACATATATTTCTTCCTATCATGGACAACACTTCCTATCTATACCTCACTCATTTTCTTTCAGCAACACTGAACCCAAGATTTCATTGTCAAGCTCAATAAGACAAGGAAGTGAACATTTCCATTAACTGGAAAGAAAAGGGGGTTACATAAGAATAATCCTTCAAACTCAATAAGACAAGGAAGTGAACATTTCCATTAACTGGAAAGAAAAGGGGGTTACGTAAGAATAAGCCTTCAGGGGTCTGCTGAGCAAAAGGGGTCCAAAAGGAGAAACAGAACAGCTTGTGAGTTTCACGAGAAAGAGTACTTACGGCTCTGGGTTGACCTTACATAGTTCTCGTTCTGTTAAAGTAATATCAGCACTTTCGACTTCTCCCTTTTGTAAAAAGAACCCTTTTCCTCTTGTACATCAAGGAACTTGCTCCCATTAATATGTAGATTTTTTTTGGCCCAACTGAGTGACTTAGTTCCCTGACCAGGGATTGAACCCAGGCCACAGCAGTGAAAGTGCCAAGCCCTAACCACTGGACCACCAGGGAATTCCCATAATATATAGATTTTTAATACTCATTCCACATAAATGTAATCTGCATATATTCACTGAAATGTAAACATACAGGATAACAGCATCCTGGGCAAAGAAGCTTTTTAGGAAGGTAGAGATTCAGGATCATCAGGCTATGAAAGAGTTACTTTGCCTTTTGTGTGCGACCATTAATTTCAAAGGTTATTTGATCCTCTAGATTCTAGAAGATCTCAGAATTAAGCCCTGGACCACGTGCTATATAAAACGCTTCCCCGGTGCTCTGTGTGTTCTAAGTTGACATCTTATGTTATGAATGCTGCTCAGGAAAATGTACTGTATTTACAGGGTATGTATATAAGTCAAAGCCATTCAGTTAAATACAATCAAGGTTGTAGAGTCCGGCATTCATTAATAGAGCAAAAACAACTTTCTACAATACTAAACTATGAGAACGGGACATCTAAAATGCCTTATGTTTGGCCACCAAACCAAATGTGGTCCACTTCAACGTTATGGGGATTTTCCCAGATGTGGATGGGAAGAGGTAAAATCAAGGAATTCTGGATTACTTCTCTTGTTCCGAAACTCCGGGCCACTCAAGCATACTAACCGTGGGCTTGTACAGAGAACGGTGTTTATCAGGGAATCCCAACTTCTGTGACGTGAGTTTTACGCTGGGAGATAAACTGACCTTTTGGATAAGGTGTCTGACCTCTCCCCTCCCCTGACAGCTATTTCTCACCCCAGACAGCTGCTGTTATAAACAAACTGCGAGGGAACACTTTGACAAATGAAGCCAAACCAGGATCCTTTGTTTCTCTGCAGCCAACAAGCTGGGATTCCACAAGCTCATGCGGGGGCCATGAGTTACTGGAGGCCAGGCCTGCCCTTCCTCCCCGCCGACCATCCCTGTAGCCCCACGTTCCCAGGATCTGCGGGGCCAGATGACGCTGTCCCCAGCTCACATTCCATCCTGTCAGGGGACTCTCAAAAATAAATAATATTTACAGCAGAGTTTAGAGCCTGTGAAAGAAAAGGCGGGGAAAAGTATCTTCAGAGTAAGTAGACCAGACAATGGAATCCACTGGATCTGTGGTTATTAAACCATTTTTTCATGGGACTTCAGAGCCCTTTGTAAATAGATATGAACCTGCACTTACCAAGAGCCTCAAGTCCAATACTAAATGAAAGGCATAAAAAACTAACAAAGAAAAAACAGAACAAAGTATAGTTTCTAGATCCTGAAAACGCTGCACTCAATCCATTCGGTCAACAGTTACTGGCCACCTACAAGGTCTCCTGCTAAGGCTATAAATAAACCTTCATCGCCCCTCCCCCCAAAAAGGACTACCTCTGTTTCATAGCAAGAACTTGGGAAACCTAAATAAAAGGGGCCTGGAGGCCTCCTTCTACAAATAATCAAACTGAGCTGAAGGGACTATATTTTAGGATCAGGGGTCAGCCCACTACAACCCACTGGCCAACCCTGCTTGTTTTTATGTGGCCTGTGAGCTAAGAATGGTTGGGAAAAAAATCTTAAGAAAAAAGTCTTAAATGGTTGGGGAAAAAAAATCAAAAGAAGAAGAATATTTTGTGGTACATGAAAATGTATATGACATTCAAATTTCTGAATTTATAAATAAAGTTTTATTGGAACACCGACATACTCATTTGCTTACCTACTGTCTCTGGCTGCTTTTGCACTTAGAAAGGGAGGGGTGAGTAGTTGCAACAGAGACTGGGTGGCCTGCAAAACCCAAGTATATACTGTCTGGTTCTTTACAGAAAATGTTTGCTGACCCTTGTTTTAGATCGTCAAAGAATTTTTTTGGTTTTGCTGAGATATGAGTGAGAAAATATGCCTCCGCCTTTGCTAGAAAGCCTTAGAAATGCATGGGGAGCAGAGAGAAGGCAGCTAAGACCTGAAAAACCAGTCAGCATGAAGTTGAGAAAGCTGGACAAGTAGAGGTAGACCACCAGGTGAAGTAGTTTAGGCTGCATTTGCAGATCAGATCCCCCAAAGCATGAGAAAACACCCAAGTTCCTTCACGGAGCAGAGGTATAATCTGCATTTCTTTTTCATACCAATTCTGCTAATTTCCTAATGATGGGCCAGGATCCCACGCCCTGATGCTGTTCTTGTACATGTGGTTGAGTCTTCATATCTCTAGACCTTGATTCTAAAGAATGAGCTATACTGGACTTCCCTCAGGGGAGTTCAATAAAACAGAATCCCAGGAATGATGTCTGTCTTTGAGCAGACAGTCCTGTTGGTGGATGGTTACAACCCCTACTCTGTCTCCAGTAATGATCAGGAGAGACTGGCAATTCAGCCTTACTGGTCAACGGGCCACGCATAATGAAATGAATGATGAGATTGAAGTTTGTGGATCGACAGGGTTATTAAAGCAGGGCACATTTTTCCCCGTGGTTAAGTCTGTTTATGTTCTCTCCCTAACATAACATCTGGAAAAGGAAAGACAGTAGAAGTGGGATATTTATATTGTAACACTTTCATGAAAGACATCTTCCTGCGGGCTAGGATTTTGTACCTTCAGGGTTGGAACTAAAACAGAGGAAAAAAAAGATGTGTGCATCCATGGGGTTATCTCTAGTCAAGTTCATACCACAATGATAATTCAAGGCTCCACAAAGACACCTGGGCAACCTGACACACCTCAATACAATGGCCATGTGTGACAGTGGGTTCTAATCTCAGCCTTTTAGTAACTTTCATTTGGTACAGAATATCCTCCTATTACTACGCTTTCTCTGCCTGATGTATCTATTTCCATTGACAAGTTGGGAATTGGATTTCAACATTAAGATATAATATTAATAAATTGCCCTCCTACGAAGAAAAGACAGAATAGTTTCTTTTAATAGAGATGCAACAGACTACTTTTTTAAGCCAAAAACTTTTGTAAACTCACCTAGAAAAGTCTCCCTTTGCCTCCTGTAGAAGAAGAAAATTCAACATCAGTGACACATTCTGATCCCATGTTACAGATTTTAAAATACATTGTAATGAAGTCCTCTACTGAATCAGTCCGACTGACTGCTGTTTCGTCCTATCAGCTATAGTATAATTAAGGAAGGACACGTGTATTTATCGCTTGAATATGAGACAATTAAACTTTAGAAAGTTATATACAAAGAAAGTGATTCATAATGACAAAGGGAAAGTTTCCACTTCTAAGCCCTGATCTAACTTTTTCCAGTTTAAAGATTCTGAACCTGGATGTCTGTCTGGATAGCACTGTCTATGTGTCTCTGTCTTGTGTTATTTGTTGTTTTATCTTGTATTGTGGGCTTTTGGAGGCAGGGACCATGGAATCTGTAATGCATTAGCATAACGCCTGGAACATAGTAGTTGCTCACTAAATCTTGCTGAAGGAATAAATTAATGACATCATTTTAGTTCATCTTGCCAGTGTTTCTAATATTCCGTATGCTTCTTTTTCACATAAGCTAAGGATCTTTTCCTTGTCTTTCATGACAGTGATTCTCCTGGCAATTAATTCCTGCTTTTTACTTGGCTTTCTCCAGTGACCTGAAGAAAAGGGGGTCACTGGATGGTCTCAGTTTCCCCCAATCTCAGGTTAGACACACAATTTTCCTTTGCAGAGAAATACAGTCTTAAAATTTTGGAGAAGAACAGAGAATAGAGAAGACTCTATTTGCTGCCATGGTGTAGTTTCCCCAGTAGCTCTTTCCTGCTTGTGGCTAATTAAGAAGTCAAACAGCTAGTGGATATAACAATTGCCATGCATGATAAGTCTTATTCCTCTTTCTTCTGTGTATGGCCCTGGCATACAAAGACGAGAGGGAGATGACTTACCTGTAAAATATACGAGGCTAATTCAAACACCACTTCACTGTCAACATCAATCAGCTCCTGAAAGGAAAACCAAGGAAGATAAGTTTGGTCCTTTAGTGATGATTTCTTTATGATCTCTCCCCAAAGAGGATGGGTATTTCTTTTCTAAGGTGTTCCCTAAAATCTCAAGCACTCATAGAATATCTTTTCTGAATCTACTTGGACCTGAATGCTCCCTGACATGCTTTTTACAGCTCTTAGAATGAATCCAGTGGTCCTGGGTCTACACAGTTGCCTCCAGGGCTTCCTCTTTGTCTTCATGAGAAATTAAGGGATGCGCCAGTCCCCGGCTTTTTACAAATCTGTCAACCTGATTAATCAACGGAGTAAGGTTACTTGATAACCACATGCATTTTTCTCTCTAAACTCTACTTCAGAACCAGGAATAAGGCTTTATTGAAGAAAAGGTTACAGTGGGATTGTGACTCTTTTAAAATTAAATAAGATGAAAAATATAATTCCCCAGTTGCACTAGCCACATCTCTTTCATGTACTCAATACTTCAAGGTAGCTGTTGGCTACCATGATGTCAGAGCACATGCAGGGCACTTCGCTCATTGCAGAAAGTTCTACTGGTCTGCACTGTTAGAGAATCCAAGTTTAAAAATACTCTGTTCTCTAGTTCTTCCCCCAAATATTTAATCATGATCTATGGACATGGTCTTAAAAGGACATCAGCCTCTCGTACGTTTTTAAAAAATCCTATGTATATATATTTCAAAATATATATAGTCCACATCTCCTTTTATCTAACAGCTTGATTGAGGTATAATAGATACAGAAAGAAATTGCACACTTTATATAATGTGTTAGTTCAGACATACACAAACACCTGTGATACCATCACCATGTTCAAGGTAATAAACATCTATCACCTCCAAAAGTTTCCTTGTGTCCCTCTGTGTGTTTTTCTCGGGGGGAGATAAGAACACTTAACGTGAGATCTACCCTCCTAACAAGATTTTAAGTGCACAACACTGTATTTGATCTACAGTTCAGATCTTAAAGACAAAGGGAAACCTGGAGTCCACCAGCACGCAAGAATAATAACCAAATTCATTGATGTTGTACTTCTGTTATCAAGTACAAGTAGAAATGCCTGCCTTTCTTTTCTCTCCTTAATACCACTAGATCCTACAGTGAGTGACTGGAGCACAAAAAATTAGAGCTAGCACCGACTTAAGACCTCAGCTAGCCCAGCCACCCGCTTTCATTGAGAACAGAAACCAAAAACCAACAAGGGACTCCCCCAAAGTCACAAGGCTTTAGTGGCTGTGATGGGGCTGGAAAGCACCCCCAACTTCTGGTCCAGCGTCTGACCTTCTGGAGGGCGTGCTCTCCCCCAAACCAATCAGGTCACAGTCTCAGCCAACATGGTCTCAGGACCACACGTGGCATCAAAGTTAGCTAAAACAAGGGTTATTTTTTTTTCGAAGTATAAACCAAACTCTGATTCACAGATTTTCTAATTATTTTTGTGTGATCCAGAAGTGGCCCCTGTAATTCAAAACAATGCATTGAAGCAAGCCTGTGTATTTCGAGGGAAGGATATCCTGCAGGCTCTTTCGAGCTTAGGAATTTCAAATATGGATAATAATGTTTGCCACCGAACCACCTTGGAGCGTGGGCTGAGAGAACTAACGAGAGACATGGCAGGATTGGGGACAATAATTCTTTATGCTTAACCAGCTGAAGGAGCTTTACGGACACTGTAATTGATACAGACTGTCAGTGCTGGAGTGTGGAGGAATGCTTGGAATTGCAGTCCTGGGATTACCAGGTCCCATCAGAATGTAAATCATTTAACAGTGGACAAATGATTTAACAGAAACACCGTACAGGGTTTCCACAATGGATCATTTCTACTCGCACTATGTGCCTTTCCATT